>NC_066838.1:17914748-18514748 GCF_001640805.2 Lates calcarifer | reverse complement strand
CAAATTTGTAAAAACTTGATCGTCTTGCTTGAGATGCATAACAATAACTTATTACACTGCATATCATGCAATTTTTTTTCACATTACTGTTACACAGCCTGCAAATGAAACTACAGAATGATTTGAAAAGCCTCATGCACTTCTGTGATGTCAGAAACAAACATCTCTATCTTCACTGCCTTGTGAAGTTTTTTTTTTTTAAATTTAAAATTTCATCCTTTTTTATAAGCTACAAGGTCTGTGCTATCTTTTTCACAATACCCATGTTTAAAGGTGCTGTATGGTAGTTTTTGCTATTGCTACATAGCCAATGTTAGCATTAACAGTCTGGAAGAAAAGTTGTGAGTGCGACTTTTTTCTCTCCTGTTGGATTAAGGGCAGACTGGACACTACAGGGACTCACAATCACAAAGTAGTATTACAAGATGGAGGCCTGAATTATATAACCCAATATATTTTTGGCAAACTATAAATATGCATTTTATATGTCACCATTAGGCCTGGGTGATATGAGAGGAAATCATATCACAATATGATTTTTCATATATAAATCAAATTACTATTTCTGTCAAAGTTTAAGTTTCCTTTTTACTCCTAAGAGAGATATGAAGATACCATAAGGTCAATTTTAGGGCTGCCTACAAAATGTTGACTATTTGATGCATCATTCGGGAAGACCCTGATTCAACTCACAGAATGTCAGTGGACGAGTTGTTACACTTTTTTTTAGCTGCCTCACAGTTCACACACACAGCACTGCAGGAGCAACAAAGCAACAGGCTGTAAACTTTACAACCACATCTTGTCTTAAAATGACCAAACTCCAAACTAACTGTGGAGTTAGATACTTGATGGAAACGGAGGGCAGAGCGACAGCACGACACAAGCAGTGTGAGTCGCTCCGATTCTCTCCACTCCGGTGTCAGGTG
The DNA here is from genome assembly GCF_001640805.2 of Lates calcarifer. NCBI lineage: Eukaryota > Metazoa > Chordata > Actinopteri > Centropomidae > Lates > Lates calcarifer. The sequence continues at coordinate 18,513,819 of NC_066838.1, read as the reverse complement.
AGAGCAGTATGCTAGTTGCAAGAAAGGACAATCAACAATGTTATGGACCGATCGAAGAAAAGTTAGATCGCGATATATATTGTTATCGTTTTATCGACCAGCCGTATTCACCATACATGTCTGTTTGTTTTGTTTGTTTCCAAAATAACAGTTTATGTTTTTTGGTTCTATGACCAGTGGCAGCCACAAAGAAAAACATAAAATGAATCATACCACTTGCAAAAGAAATGGGAACATGTTACAATTTAGGAAGAAAAGAACCCAACCTGGATTATCATAAAAAAGAAATGGTTACACATGGGGTCGTTTTTTTGTGCTTGGTGTACTGCAACTGAAGCAGTTTTGTCCTCCTCTGATCATTGTTCAGAAATGTCTCATCCCCCTCCACTGGACACCATATCTGCAGAGACATTTCTTTCTCATCTGTTGTTTGTGAAAGGTTTTCACTGAGCCGTACCACCTTTGGGCTGGTTGTCTAATGACAGTCCGGGCACATTTCTCGGGCTGTCAACTTCAACAGTCAAACACCAACAATCCTCCTATCTCTCTCAAGACTGAGGTCTTCATCAAAAATATAAAGCTACATTTGGCTCCATACAGAATGCCATCAAGCTTATAATGACAGTCCTACAGGCAAACTCTGCATATGCATATATTAAAAGGAATGTTAATTGTCCAGCCAAATAAAATCATATTCCAAATATTGCATAAGACTTGAGTTCCTCCTTTAAATCACAGTCATGCATTTTGTAATAGCATCTGTACCAAAAAACATAATTATCCTTCATTCTTTGACACAGCTTGTACTCAGCCTCTGTATAAAAAATCCCTCACTGAGGCCGTGTGTAATATCAGTGGCTAATTGTGTCATGGCTGCTGCTATTTGCTGCTGTTTCGGCATAATGAATTATTAATTTCAAAAATGCTAATGTCTCTGCTCTGGCTGAGTTGGGAGAAGTGAACCTTGAATTAGTCAGAATTTTCTTTGCGTCTGCCATTAGTTACTCTGATAGTGCTGCAGAGTCTCAGACCTTATTCCAGACCTGTCAGTGCAATGACTCATGCACAAACACCCACAGTTCATTAAAAAATGGCAGTTCTTTTCCACCAGGGAGAGATGTTCTACGACTTAAAAAAAAAATGTCATTCATTGTCTTTGCTTTCTTTCACCAAAACATGCTGCGTTTTGCTTAATTCCTGTGGAGAGAAGCTGTTTATGAACAATGCCTGATCAAGACCTGAAATACAGTTTTGCTCAGTCGGAGGGGACTCGCACAAGGACAAAAGCAGTAGGCTCCATGTCCTGCCAATTGAAGTTAAGCATCGCTCTCCATGGCAACAAGAGATGGTGAAGGACATGAGAGAAGACGATAGGTTTGTGCGATCCCTGTGGAGAGTGCCAGCTGAGGGTGAGAGACAGCACTAGACCGGTCCTGAAACACGGCACTGTCACCTCTCGTCCCCGCACACAAATATCAGCTGGACTGCCCTGACACGTACTATCACTGCAACAGAAGACCAACCAGCTCTTTTTAGGTTAAATTTCTGTGTGGATTAAGTACAGTTCAGTCCACACATTGTGCTGTTTTAGAGAGATGTCCTGCCTGCAGGTAGAAAACTGCAGCTCCAAAGCTACTTCACCAAATAAATCATCTGTTAAAAGCAAAAGATGTTGCATGAGTGCAGTTTCTTTGCTCCTATTTAAAAGTGTATGGTAATTCTTGTAGCATGTCATTGTGATTTATAAATGATCCCACAATCCTTTACAATGACAAGTTGGCCTGAATTAATGTTTAAATTGATTGGAAACACTTTGCTTATTAGTTCTTTAGAGACACACTCTTAGAGAGGTTTTAACCTCCATAACAACGGCCCAGCAAAGCTTTATTCTCTTCATTGTCATCTCTACAATAATGGCAGGGTTTTATAATCCCAGCCTCTCTGTTTCCCCAAATCTCTGTGGATTGTTATAGCAAAATAAAAGCCACAGACCCTGTCGAAGCTCTCCAGAATATCTCCAGTCAGTCACTATACTGCAGTTCCCTGACAAGCTACTCTGGCCTATGTATGCATCGGACCAAAAAAAAAAAAAAAAGACCGCTCAGGGAGCCCACAGCCATGCATATACCAGCACAAACAATATGAAATTTCAATTAGCCTCTCTGTTTCAGATGCTCCACATAAAACAACTGCCATCCATCAAAAGTATACAGGCATAAATAACAGGAGCACAAATGGACTTTCAAAAACTGCTCAGTAGCCGACAAGAGCGCTCTCATCCTCGAGTCGAATTGCAATTGGTGTGATAAAGTGTCAGACTACTCATCAGCTGTAGGCTTTTGTCATGTGCTGGTCTGGGTTTATGAATGACTGCTGTACAAAAGTACATCAGGGAGTGGGCGAACATCTTATCATCAGACATTCAGTGAAGAACAATCCAATAAAAAAGCAGGTCACTGAGGTTGTTGAGTGCCTGCCTGCCTATCTCACCCAGGTTCTAATCACATCTGAATGAAGCCATCCATTCTGATTATAGAACAGCAGACCAATTAAACACAGCCATGTTGTTATTCCTCTCTCATTAGCCACGTTGTGTGTATGAGAATAATCCCCCCCCAACACCTCACCGACAGGGCCAATATCCCTCTCCACACACACACACACACACACACACACACACACACACACACACTCAAACTTCTATCAAACCAGTGCATTGCAATCCTTCGGGAGCAGGGCTTATTTATTTATAGCGCCTGTGCCAAGTTCAGTGGCTTTTCCATTATTAATGATAATGAAACCTACCAAGCCATGTAACACACAAAATTTTAAAACAGTCAGGCTCACTTGTGTCATGGTGTGGCATATTAACAGGGTGAGAGATGTAAGCAACTGTAAGTCTGCTGTGTGTTGTCAGCAGAGTGCTGTGCTGGCAGTTGTAGTGATTTCAAACAGCTTTCAGCTCCAATACAAAAGGGGACTCGGTGCCAAGATAAACCATGTGACTGATAGGGAAATTCACAGTAATGCTCACAGCAATTTGAAACTGGCTTCTGCTTCATTTTAAAGAGATGCTGCTGAATATTTACACAGAGATGCTCATATATATCCATATAATAGGGGAAGCAATAGAGGCAGTGGCATACAGTACGTTTTCACTGAGGCTAACAGCTACATTCAGTATAGTGAAGCTTAGTATGGAGGCAAGGAAAGGCCATAATAATTTGAATTTTATGACCAACTGAATACCAAACACTTACATTTAAAATCATAGCATTTACCTGAAAGCCCATCTATCTGAATGAATATGAGATGAATTCACTCTTTCCCATTTTACATTTTGCAATTTCAAGTTTGAATTTTGCATCTGAATTTTCACTAATCTAATTTGATTTTAATTTTTAGCTTGATTTTAATTTTCAGATCTGAAAATTACTGACTAAATCTGATCTGATTATAATATTTTGAATAATTGATACTTATATGTTCTATCCAAATTTGTGAGGAAAAAAAAGCTTAATATCATCTTTTTGAAATCACACAACTTTAAATTACCTACTGTAACTTTCAAAGTGGGAGTTTGAAACACATAAATCAAAAGAAATATTTCAATGCTATAAATTCAGTGATATTTTTATTTCATGATATATTCTGTAGTGATTACATTTTACGGTAAGATATTCAGTTCCTCATAAGACTCGAATCCTTTCAACCTTTCTTTGCTTCCATAAGTAGCTACAAAACACAGTGCCTCAGCATGCTCCCACAGCGCAGGAGCAGAATTCATTCATGTATATAGGACAAGCTGCACTTATCTGGTGATTAGCGTATGGCCTGTTTTTATAGTTTTTATATATGTTGTTAATGAACGTAGCTCTGTGGTGGAACCACTGCTGATCTGCAGTGAGATCTAACAAGAGCTCTGACTGCTGCTGTGCTACCTGTTCTTGTGCTGATGGGTTCATCTGAGACTGTGTGTGATAACCAATAAGAGCTTTTGGTGCATCCCCAGCTAATCAGCCAATTTCAGCCGAAAAAAAACAAAAAAATGCACCCATGAGTGCTAAATAAATAATAATTTGGCAAACTAAAATATGAATGGGGAGAAAACATTTTAATTAAAAAGAGAATTTGCAAAAAGTGTGCTTTATTTTCACCTGTAAAATTAATTTGAGAGATTAGTATTAAAATCCACCATTTATTGAAGTATTCAATAAACAAGCCAAATTTCAAAGCTGATAATTTATTTAAAAATTGTATCATCTAACTGAGCAATACAGAGCATTTAACAAATGTCCAATTAAATATCTTCTAATTAACTCGTAATCCTGAATCCTAAATTCTCCTTGTATATCATTGTGGGAATTTATGTGAATATATCTATGTGCAGCCTTTCTGTCTTTACAGAGGTGAAGCTCAACATTACTACAGTATCATCAACTGCACCTGACATAGTGGGAGATGATCTGCTCTTGTCTGATGTCTTGAAGCTTTTCACTCATTTGCAGGATCAGTGCCACCTGTCACCAATCAGGAATTCAATTCAAAAATGTCACAGCATTCACATCCAACCCATGTATGAAGCTGCCGACAAGTCACATGATCCAAACCGCTCCGGTGGAGATGTGCACTTAAAGATTGAACCCTCAGCTTATACAGTAGCACAGCAAGGAGTCTTGGCACGCCAGCCTCATATTAATGAAGGGAAGATTCTGGGAGCTGTGGCCAAATTCGCAACCAAGAACGGCATGAAGAAGACTGCTGCCGTTTGGGAGGTTTCCAACCACATCAAAGTGTCAATTTGGTGAGATGGGATTGTTTGCCTGTGAAGCTTTGCCCTCCATTTCTACTGCTATGCTTGTAGATTCTACCATCAGCAGCAGCACGCGCTAGGGCTCACAGACATGAAAAAAATATGATAATCAGAAGAGCTTCTGATGATATCAATATACCCTATATCACATCTGTTAATGAGGGAATACCCCAGAAGATGTTCTTTGCATTGGCCTAAACGATAATAGATAATCTGACACGTCCTGGAATCTTGGCCTTTGCTTAATTAATTAAACCATTGATGATAATGGTCACAGCATCTCAAAAATCACAACTATTAAGTGACGACAACAGGTGTCAGCCACACCATAACGCTCCAACAGGATCAAACATCAGGTAAAAAACACTAACAATTCTTTTGTAAACTGTGTTTTACAATAAACATTTTTTGGCAGTTTTCAATCATCAACACTGGTGGCTGCACTAGTAAGACTGAATGCCAGTGATAGCAGTGAAACTGACTGTGCAAGCCTAATGTTTAAAACTCTCCAGAACATATCAGGAGTTACATTCTTGAACAGTCAATTGTTTAGTTTTTCATAAAATCCCTCTATTGTCCACAAGCAATTTCACCCCAGAGGCAAAGTTTTGTAACTAAAAACAGTCTCTAACTTTTAAATCTTCAAATGACATTCATTACAGCATTTGGATGTTTTGAGTGAGATTAATGTTTGGCAGCTGGAAACCTAAAAACACTGAAACAGAAAATGTTAAAAGTCGATTAGATCTTTTTACTCAACTGATTTTATACAGTACATATTAAATTTTGATATAACCTATTTTCTGTGCTGATTTTTTTGTCTTGGCACACTACTGTTGGCGGGGATGCTACTGAGTGGCAGGAAAACTTCACACACACACACACACACACACACACACACACACACACATACACATTTACTGGGATGGTACAAAGACAAAGACTGGCACACATCTCCAGGCTGTGACCCTGTGGATTTGCTTCAAATTTGTAATGGGACATTTAGAGCAGAAGAGAAAGCAGCCTGGGGAGCAGCACAGACAGTAGAGCACCCAAGGAAAGAACAGACATGGCCTGGAAAATTTTTCACTAAAACACAGGACAGGCTTTGCTACACTCCCTTCAAACTTGTCTAGACACTGTCGGGTCCTTGAATCGCAGAAGCATAGGAAGAGGAGGCTGTTCAGATCCCACGGCGAGGCATCCCTAAAGAGAGAAGCTGCAGATAAGGAGTGTGTTTACCAGCAAGCGAAGCCCATGCACTGTCTACACACAAGCCATATTTCTTAGCTCAGCAATGATGGATTCACATTGCAGTTTTAAATCAGCCCACATCTCAACTCTGTCACCAGACGACACCACTACAAATCTCTGGCAACTAAAGTTCACATAGCCAGCGAGCTAACAACAGTGGAATATGACCTTGGACTCCACTTGACATAAAATCTAATCATTTCCTCCACACTGTGATATCCACAAACACCGACAACAGGCATCACATCAGGCCTGCCTCAATCCCTCACACAGAGGAAAACCTCACTCTGAATATAGCACTATGATCCCTGGTTATTCGGCTTTACGCACTCAAATCAAAAGACTTACATAACACCATTTCTTCACCAAAGCATTTTCTCCAGCAATATGAATTTTCTGCTCAAAAGGCACAGGATTTAGAAGTGATTTAAGAGAGAATATTTACAGGCAGATGTACAGTCCTGAAGATAAAGTGCAATATATTCAAGATGGACATACCTGACCATTCTGGGGGTGTCACATTCAGACCTGGAAGACAGAAAAAAAAAACAGTTCAATGATTTTGTTGAGCAGATGGAAATAAGGATGCTGCAGTACGGCATCAATGAAGCTAAAGACATGTACAGTAAAATAAAACGCCTCACTGACCACCATTACTTGATTCAGCAACTGCATTACAGAAGCCAAACTTGGCTGTTTGGCACTAAGGGGTGCTACACTATGATGCAGATCAAGCTGGTCTCCTAAAAAAAAGGCCACACTTTAAATTCCTGCAACAACTTAAATGTGACATTCAGAAAATGACACTTGATATTCCACTGAGTGTGTCGAAAATGTCTCCTCTGCCAATGCAGGGCTTCTTATAAATACAAAGCTTCTTGTCACTGCAGATACAGAGTACTTTCTTTATTTGGTTTGGTGTAGATTAAATTCTATGGTCATTTTTGAGGCCATAGTTAGCGGTGGTACAGCACTGGACCAATACATAAGAAGGGTGGACAAAACATTGAAAGCACCTCTCAACACTACCTGTAACAATGGCCTCAGACATGACAACTAAACAGCTCTTTTTCATCTCGACATGTCACAGTAGGAAAAGCACAAGTGTAAATAATAAAATAAAATGTGGCTGAACTCCATTTAGCTGCCTCAATTTCAGGGTCCTGGAATTGCAAGGTGAAAGGTGCTATTCCAAGTCCCATTTATTTTCTCTATAGACAAATTCAGACGCCTAGGAGCTGGAGCACTTCCGTGGCTTAGATGGACACATACCTCTCCCAGTTCAATCACTAATACAAAAGACAATGAAAAGCCAATCACCAGGCTTAAAATTCTGTTACATACACCACTAATGGATTAAGGAAGCTAAAGATTACACAAAATATACAACAATTTACATCTTTAAAAAAATATATTTTTGGATTCTGGGATAATTGTGGATGACTTCAGTATGGGGAAGTGTTTTTCCTGGCTGCAACAATGACACATTTTTCATTTGGATATACTGTATATGGATATTTTGGGGATGTACTTTACACAAGACATCACACTCTACAAGCAAAACGCATCAAACCATCAGTCTGATGCATCTTTGCCTCTGTGCATGTGTTCATGTTTTTGCTGTTACACACTCCATGCTCTCTATTTCTGTCATGAAATTTCATTTCAGGCACTTTTAGAGACAGTCTGTGGTAAATGGCTTTCCAACAGCAAGGGAAGTACACTCTTCACACCACAGAAATAAAATGTAGCCTGTTCTGTGAACCACAGCACTAAGGAGCAGTAAAGCAACCACGTGGCTGCATCAGGGCAAATTTACGGGCCCCTTTGTTGCCTCTTTTCACTTTTAACATGAAGAAAACAATGAGGTATTCACGGTGAAAAGACAATACAGTGACTGACTATGCCATTAGGTACTGTAGCTGCAAAGGTTCTTCTTAGATGGGGTGTGCTGCTCAGCTTTTTTGTTGAGCTGGCTTCAGGAAATAATGAGCTTCTCTGTTGCGTAATACTTTGGCCAATTCTCTGTTGGCTGGGTGATTTTTCCCTCCTACCTCATCATTCTTAGTTAACTTGTTTGTTTTCCTTTTCTGTGAGCTGTGTACCTTTCCCTTCACTCCAGATTCTCTTGTATTACTTAAATATATGCTTGCAATTGTCCAGTATATCAGCAAGCATCCTTTAATTATTCCATAAAGCACAAAACAGACTTGATACCACTGCTGTTTTCATTAGAGCAAATCCCATTATGACTGTGGAACTCAGCTGAGGTGAAAACTAGTGCTGGGTCAATATAATGCAGTGATAGGGTGAGATTCATTGACACACATGCTGCAGTCCAGATCCAATGGCAATTACTGGAGCTATCGATTGCTGTGTATACAATGCATCATTGGAAAAAACAAAAAAGATCAGCCAAAAACTATATTTCACAAATCTTTGTGCTGAATGATATGTGTGTCTTTCGAGCTTCTTAATGCCTAGCCATGCAGACCGAACATCCTCAGAGCAAACTACAGCTAAGAAGAAGTGGTCAGAACCCTGGACAGCTCCTCTGTCCTACAGAAAGGAGACTGCAAAGTCTTCCATCTACTAACACTACTGCAATCTGGGTCATGCCTGGGTCATTTTGAGTACACTCTGCAAGAGCACACCTCTACAGAAGACAGTTGGACAGTCTGCTACATCTTACACAGTCTGATCAGTGTCAACAGTCATTGGCATTCAAGTGGTACCTCATCTCTTTATCCCTTCCATTTCTGAGCCACTGGCTTGTTAAGTTAAAGCTCCAAGTGACAACAGAGGCATATGTTACTTTAACTTAACACCTGCAGTGCTACAATTTGCATGAGTTGCTTCTTTGAGTGAAAGAGAATCAATAGACCTTGAGGAGCTGCACTCATTGGATTTGAGGTAAATTGCCACACATTTGGTTTAGAACATGGTAGGTGAAGACAAAGTGAAACAGCTTCTCCAGAATGTATGATTGTAAGAGACAGGCACATTAATGAGGTGTTAATTAATCCTGCTTGTAGTCTGGACAAAGCTCATTTGTCTGGTCATTAAATGAATGAATTGCACTTTTTATTGCCTTATCTAAGCAGGATCTATCATCCTTATGATGATGGATACGTGACTCGAAGTTAGAGAGCAAGTTAAACTGTTTATCTTTCCTCACTGCGCAGAAACACTGGCTGCTGAGGTTTATTCAGGTACATTCCCAAAGCCTTTTTAAATAATGCATGAAACGCTGATTCCCATTGGAGGTATCATTCCACAGGAAGGCCTCTGCAAGCTGTTAGATTGGTTTCTCCCTCCGTGGCCAATAGAGAAGCCAAATCTCCAATGGCAGAATTAAGACTTCAATGCAGGTGCTTCCTTAAACCAAATCTTACATTTCAGCCTTTACTATCATGTCTATCTTCAACATGCCCTTTACCCTAGCGTGTGTGTGTGTGTGTGTGTGTCTGTGTGTGTGGATAGCATACATCTGTGCCCTTTCTTTCACCCTGTGTCTCAGATATAGTCTGTTGCAATGAGGACAGCCCGTTTCCTGTTGCAAGAGAGGAAACAGACAGAAGGCACACCCAGTGCGAAAAATGCTGACTCAGAGTTTATCAATCTGCCTTTCTGCAAGAGTAAGTGCAACTGGACACGACTGCAGAAAATGCACTCGCCCGCTCATTTAATCATACCTCCCTGCCCCGCTTCAAATGAACTGGAACATCAAATACTGTAGGCCACACAGCTGCGGTGATTCACACATTCAACATCTTGCTGCCCATGCATCCCTGTTTTCCGAGCTGTGTTTGCAACCTATTTTTGGTAGAACAATTTCTGTAGTTTTGAATACAGTACCGTGCATCATAAGGGCTTGGACACTTTCCCCTAAAGCTGTTTTACTTTCTGTGCCTCCCTCAGGAAAGACCTGCTCCAATGTAATTATAAACCCATTATTTGTTTTTCGCTGTAAAATGTTGAATATATTTAAGCCGCAAAGAAATGGCTTCTAGCACTTCATCACATTACCGCCCTCTTTATGAGGATAAGAAAAAAAGCAGAGTGCTAAGGCAATAAAGGAAATACATATGTGGCTATTTCCCTTCCTAAATTCAAAAGAAAATCTGAGGTAATTACAGTTTGTCCAAGGTGTATGACTGATGACACGTTTCATAAATAAGAAGTGTGTGTGTATTGGAGACTAGATTGCATGCAAACCACTGCCATACTAAATGTTAGGCTTATTATTATTTTACCTTCATCCTTCAATTTAAAATCATATTATGCAGCCCTAACTTCATCTTTGCTTGAAATGTGTTTTAACCATGAACATTACAGAGCCTTAAACTGAACCACTGAACACAGTTATTGGGTTTACTGAATACACTGTGCCATGTGGTGGAAACCATGACAGCCGCAAAACACTTTGGCGAACAAACCCCTTCAAGCTGTGACGAACAAGAATAAATCACATCTGAAGTAACACTGAATTTACAAAACTTTCTATCAAGAAAAAAAAAGGACAGCGTTTCTTGCAATTTTGTGGTTTTTGCCTCCATTCACAACAATGTCACCAAATGATCAATGGCTTGATCCCGCCGTCTGCTATAACAGCTCACTCACACTGACAGGTTGCTCAGAGGAACACTGTGAAGCTTGACGCTCTTGTACAGTATTTCAGATTTATTGTCAGTGTTTTATAAGATACATTTTTCTTAAAAAGAACACTGCAGTCAAGATGAAGCACGCAGCATTTCCACGTTTGATGTTGATTTTGTTCTTGCCTCTCTGATGACATGCATGTGTGCCTTTCTGTCTTCTTCCCCTGGTTTAAGGCTTTTTCTCAGTCCAGTGCATAAATGAAGGGCATTCATCATGTGTTAGGCCCCTCAGTGCACCGCATACTTCTGGCATCCATATTACTGGGACCTAAATGATCTGTATTAATCAGCAACTAATTACAGGCAAAAATGTGTCTGGTTAAGCAGATCTAATGAGTTGGTCCAGTCCTCTGTAGTGGTTTGCTTCTCATGGTGCTGTCCAATTATGTATCACTACGGAGTTACTGGTGCGTGACTCCCTGTGGCTGGCTGCCCCTGCATAAAGGGAGGGTGGCACTTTTTCATAAACACACACTTGCACACACTTACACACTTGTACAGATTGCAGAAAACTGCTCAAGACAGTCCACCTGCTTCCTTCACCTACTTTCATTTCTCATCACCTCCTCATCTGACATTGCCCTACAAGTCAATATAGTCAATAGTGTGTATAGTATTTAGACAAAATGCCAAGGAGCATGAAATGCACCAGCAGGGGAACTGGATCTTTAAGAATTGATATACAAACTCTGTCACTCATCTGTATCGTTGTCAAGCTGGGAGCAGTGCCTTTATTGATGCGCATTTGGAAGACATTTCATCTATCTTGGCCACATTTAGGTTATGCGTGCCAAGGTGAAATCTGACATCAAAAGTCATAGTTTGGACTTGAAATCTGCAAACATTATTCTGTTATTTCCGACCAAAATGCCTAAAGGAAAAACATTACACTTCTCTTCTTACCTCAGTATTTCAAAACACAATCAGAAATTTGGCTGATCTTAATAAAGTTCTGATTTTTTTTATCTCAGATCCTTAAAGCTCCTGTTTATGCTGAAAAGGCTGACTGCCCTATTCTCCAACCTTGACTGCAGTGAGGACCCTGACCTAACAGTGAGAGACGGATACAGGGGAATCTCACTTTCACCCTGGCTGCATTCCTGAACATATTGCCTGGATTTAGATCAGCTCTCAGAATCTCTTGTAAAGTCCCGGGTTACACAGAATGCAAACAGCAGCACACACCGGCAGCCGCAGTGGAAATACACAGATCACAGCTCAACAACTATGAGTGGAAACAAGAAAAGTTGAACCAGCAAGTAATTCTCTGCCCGGTGAAGTTAGATGTGCCAGCTATGTTAAAACCACACGAACGAGACGTGAGAATCAGCACAAGAGCTGCAGAGGAGACGTTGTGAGCCTCTAAAGTTTATGTGTATTGTTCATGACTCCAAACTGCTTCCCACAGAAATTTCTGCCCAAACACTGGCTGTCACAGGCCCAGTCAACTGTGAGGAAGTACATGTTTGATGTCTAACCATGATGACTAAGAAGATGTGTGAACAGTGGCTCCTCATCTGTGTTTAGCTGTTGACTCAGCCTCCACCTCATCAGCGATCCACACACACACAGACAGACACGCACGCAGGCACGCACACGCACACGCACACACACACACACACACGCACACACACACACACACACACACACACACACACACACACACACACACTGCACTCCCACTTGGCAGAAAACTAGTGGCAGCCTTTCAAACAGCTCTCCACAGGTACTATGCTACAAATTGCCTTCGATTCAGCTGCTGCATCAGCTGGTTTTGACAGCTGCAAGGCGGATAATTGGTTCAACTGTGAAGAAATAAAGAATGAACAGGCAGCTGTACTTTGGCCTTGTGGACCCACCGAATGCACTGTTTTTAGTGTTGATCACAATTTGTAATGATAAAAGAGGGTGGAAAGAAATTTTAAGACTTATCTGGTCTGAAGTAAAAAGGGGGCAAATTAAACATTAAGTGTGCACCAACTTCACAGAATACATTTAAAAGTTGTTTTCTATTGGATTTTTCTCACAAAATAGAAAAACGGAGAGTGGTTTAGGTAACGCTATATATGCCTATCAGAGAAAGTTGACTTTGTCTCCATGACCCATTTATGGTTTGCTTTTTGAGAACAAACCCAACTATGTAAACAAGTTGAGAAATAAAACTTTTAATGGTTACTTGTATTTCTGTATCCTGAGGAAATTATAAAATTTGATAGCAAAACAGTAATGTAAGAAAGAACTTATCTCAGCATAAAGTCTGCAACCAGGGGGAAGTGGCTAGCCTAGGTCTGTCCAAAGGTAACAAAATCCACTAGCACCTCTAAAGCTCACTATTTAACATATTATATCTTATTTACTTAGTCTACAAACAGAAGAAATGACAAGCTGTGCTTAAATGCTGAGCTAAGCTAACTGCTGGCTGTAGCATCATAGTTTGTGCACAGACATGAAAGTGGTATCAATCCAATTTTCCTTAAAGTTTTGTTTTTCAAACCAACTTTGAGAAGAATCAAACCCTGATCCACCATCAGTGTACCCCTTCATCCCAAACTTTAACTTCATTAAAGGGGCCGTGTACAGTTTTCTGTGCTGTATGCAAGGTTTTTGTTATTCACCAGCATGCACTGTGTCTCTCTTTGAGGCGTAAAAATTTTTTAAAAAACATTTGCAAAGTCATTTTAACATTTGAACTCTTCACTGTTTACATCCACGTTTACTAGCTAGCAGTCTTCTTTTCTCTGCCTAAGCTAATGTGTCACTCACATGTTTGTGTCCATGCTTTTGAATCCTCACACGAACAAACTAGGGGACCCACTCATAAACACATGGATGCAAAGTGCTACTAGTGGTCACAAAAATAGCTGTTAATGCTAATGTTGGCTACTCAGTGATGGCAAAAATGTACACATAGCACCTTTAAGTCTCATTTCAATGCAAATCAGACGCAACTACATTGGTTTTACAGTGATACTGAAATGAAACCATGTATTTTCAACTGAATCAGTAATGGTTTAACACTGATAGCAGATTGGGACTTTAGTTAAAGCCATACATGTCTATCAACACACCTTGGTTACACGCATATGTGGCCATTTACCCATCAAGTTCCTGTTTGAAGCTCATACAGACAGAATGGCAATGAGACACAGAGCTCTGCTTTCACATCTTGATTTCTTTCAAGGTGAGACTTAGGAATCTGAGAGCGATCGCTATCTAAAGAACAGTGTTTTCTGAAATACATGCCTGAAATGAGGCCACATTATCCTGCAAATGTTATGCGATTTGAACACTGTACTATCAAATGTCAAAGGAATCAATAGCAGGACTTTTTCTTGCTCTCTATCTCGTTAAAAGTTACATCAGAGTTTGAGTTTGGTGATTTAAACGTAATACAGCCATCTGACTCACGCTTAGATGTACCATCCGACCCCCCTTGGTGTGGCCTTTACCAGTAACACCATCAGATAGAAGTAACAGTGCTCATTAAAGCCATCATTATCCTTTCTCGTGGGACAACCAGCTACATCAAAGGACAAAAAACAACCTTAACTCCATCCTAATAGGACTGATTGAGGGAACCAAAGGTCAGCAGTGCCTTGCTTCTTTACAGCAAGACTGCAGCTACACTGAGATGCAAGGAGGGACAGTCCATTACAGATGAAGGCAGCCTGCAGTTGATTTTGAGTGCAAGTTGCAAACTGTCTTTGGCCATTGCTTGAGATTTATAGGTGGGTCTGAATGCAAATCATCCCTATGTAGACATTAATCTAGCAGGGGTATTTCATTAGAAGGGGCTTTGCTGGAGAGAGGGAGTTCATGTGCTCGTAAATTTGGTCTGGCACACTGATTGTTCAGCAGATCGCTGGGTAAATGAGTGGACGCCGGCAGCCACAAGGAGCAGCTTTCTCCATCATGCTATTATTTCCTGCCGTGGGGTCCCAAAACACATGCTAAAGCTGTTATGCTGGCTTGGGGTGAACTATTTATGAACTTGCCAATCTCCACTCTACAGGCTCCATCCAGGGGACTCAGTAAGGGCAGCTGAGGTTTTCTTAGGCAGCAAATTACAGCAGAGAAGCCAAGACACAGTTACTATAACCAATACGGAAGGCAATATAAAACCACCAGTGACTTTAGAGAGATAATTCATTGTAGGCCAAAATCGACAACCTAAAAGAACCTTTATCAAATACTTCAATATCTATTGATTAAATCCTCTGACTATTAACTCATCTGGCACGGTGCCACACTCATCACAGATGTAAAGTGTAACAGACAAGGTCAACGTTGTAATGAGATAAATGAAATACGCCGAAATAGAGTATCATATCAACATGAGTGAAGAAACATGAAAGCCGTGGCATACTGCAAAACACCTTGTAACATCACATTTTTAATTCTAACCCTTCTAAAAATAAGAAACTACAAAGTTAATACAATATTTTTTTAGATTTATGTTTATTCATCTCTTTATAATAATCAATTTCTCCATATGTTTATATTTAATTCTGTCTGTATTTCCAAATTGTAAACTAGGGCTGCAACTAACATTTTCATTACTGATTAATCTGCCAGTGTGTTTGATTCATCTAATGTCAGAAAATAGACACAACAGGTCCAGCATAATTCCTGGACCTGTTCTTCCTATGTCCAACCAACAGTAAAAAATCCAAAGATATTGAATTTTACTACAAGAAAAAAACGAGGGAAAAAAGAAAATCCTCACATTTGAGACACTTGAACCATCAAATGTTTCTTTAAAAATCACTTAATCAATAAAAATTCTGTTAATCTACTAATCAAAATTATTTGAGCTCTACTGTAAAGCAAAAGTTTATACAAAGAAATCCAACATTAAAATGTATTCATGATATGTTCAGATTTGTGAAACTTATAAAGAAAATCAGCATCCCTCCAACACAATTTATTCAGATTCATGTGAAAAGCTCCAAAACATCAGTTTAACAGGCACACATGACCAGATCACTGTATAGAATGGTTCTAAACACATTTTTCTAACATTAATCCTCAATCATAAACTCTTATTTGCATAACCCTGCAGCTTCTTTAACTTGTCAAACATGTTCAACAGCAGGTCTTGAACATCAAAGCAATTACAGTTCAGTAGCAGCTGAACATGTGCAATGAATGGATTCCATTCTACAAAATATGGATTGACTGTATGTACTGCCTGAAGAAAATCTTATGTTTTTTTATTTCCCACAACCCCTTAGAAATGATAACCAGGCCCTGCTATGGCACACATCCTCTCCGTGATCTGGCACAGAATCAACAACTCGAAAGCTTTTGCTGCTCATTCATCAGCATTGAAACATTCATAATAGCTCCATTAGAGCATTAACAGGGAGAATGTTGGAGTGGAGTTAGCAATGATTTGTCATGTTATTCATCAATATTTGATCATTCAAGATTACTTGTGCTTCTTTACTGACTGGGATTTATACTGAATTTAAATAACTACTGCCGCCACAGCCATCACGCCCGAATCTAACACCACATATAACACTCCTGTTTTCTATTTGAAGGTCTACTTTTAAATACAGCTTTAGTACACTTCTTAAAACTTAAGACAAGACTGTGCAGAAAATGACACATCAGCTCTTTGTCACCTGCAGCTGAAGCATCCACCAGCACCAAGATAAAAAATGACAACACTTGCAGACACTTCTGTACTCCAAACTCCCAGAGGACAGGTTCAGATCACGGTGGATCTGCTCTGATTAAACCACCAGCCTCTGATGCATCATGTGAGAAAAACAGCTCTCATGACTACACATGCTAGTTTTATTCAAAGATTAATTTGTGACTTTTCGTTTCACTTTACAACACATTATATTAACTGACCAGGCAGACCAGGCATTTGTCTTGTAATTCTGCCACAACATTTAAGTCAGTCTTGACTTAAGTGCTGAGAAAAAAGTCATTTATCACAACCGTGTGCTGTGAAAATGTGCAACTCTATCTTGCATTACCTGTCATTTAATTCCAAAGTGAACACAAGGGATACAAGTAACTGTAGAGCGCTGTTAAAAACAAACACCATTAGGAGACGAAACTCCATGTGGTCAGCATAAATACTGCCGGACTAAAGGGCTGACAAGGCAGGCAACTCAGGAGCCATGAGCAGAAGAAACCTGATATGTGTGTGATTGCTAATTCAAGCCTGAGTGCTACATCAACCACCTTTTTACACAGACTTTAATTTAAAACTTAAAAAACTGCAAAAACAGGAGCAGATGTTTTAGCTTTAGATTTACAGAACCCAATCCACTGAGACACCGAGAGCGACTCCCACTCTGAACCAGCTCCTGGGATGTGGGGAGGTGGGGTGGGGGTTACAATCACCTGGGTGGAAGGGTTTATGGATCCACATTAGGGTCAGCGCACACCAAGATGATTTCCAATACCTGTGCAGTAGTCTTACATCCTGAGAACCTGACCGACATTGTTACCCAGGAGCCTGTTCTGCAGAATCCACAGAGAAATCTGTTGACTTGGCACTACAGGTTCCACTATCAGTGGTGCATCACATTTCCTGCTCTCTGCACTTTGTTCCTAAAACAGGGTTGAGGGAAAGAACGTACCAACTACATACACAGACAAGCCTTCTATTTGCAGCCAACCCGAGATAGCAGCAAACAACCTACTGTATCCTTCAGCAAAATATTTTTTTAGTATGCTGTTAGCTGTGCGACTGTTTTACACTGTTTTCTTTGCCTTTCTTTCCATCCTCACGTCACTAAATGATGACATGTTAGATAAATACTGAGAACTGACAGCACAGCTCACAACTATACATATACAGTATGAAAAAACAACATACACTGTATTCAAGATGAATATCTGATGCAAATAGATCATACTGCATCCATGCAATTGATACCAGCAGACAAACAGAAACTAAAAAGACAAGGGAGGCAAAGAACAATAAAGGTTTCAGCCTGACAAGTATCTGAACTGTAAGATCCCAACTGAAAGTAAAACACAACTTCACTATAAATTTACCACATATTACATGTTGATCTGAATGCACTGGCAAGAGAGTACAAGTTTTAAACTAGTGAAAACAGATAAGCAACAACAATTCTATAAAGCTGTAGCAAGGTCATCTGGGGTTGACAATAAATAAGCCAAGAAAAAGAAAAAGAAAAACAATTTAACTTTATATGGTCCTCTTCTCACCACCCCAACCCAAGTCTATTTTTTCTCCTAATAAGTTGAACAGTTCGCATGAGCTCAGCTACAGATGCACATTGTGTTCACAAAATAAAAAAAAAATAAACTTTTGGAGATATTCTCTCATAATTGTGACTTTCATATATCACTTACTATTTCATAATTATGTGAAAAGATCCTCATAATAATTAGGAGAATTAGAAAAAACTCTCTCTCATATTGGCACAGGAGTTGGACTGCTTCAGAATTTGCCTGAGAATCATCAGGCTTTTAAGATTTCTTAAGTATCAAAGTAATTCAGTGATAGTTGTCAGTACATCCAATGATACATAAAATGAGGAACTATTCATAGCTAATTCGACATACTTAATTTTCCAATATGCAAACACATGGCTTCCATACTCAGCAGTTACCATACATGTCTCACAGTGATGTGGTCTAAAGTTCAAACCTTACTCAGATCTTTCGGCCAGGAGCTATCTCACATTTTCCAAATTTCCCAACAAGGGTCAGTAAAGTTGAAAGTGATGACAAACTGTTGTAGCATAGCCTTCCTTGGAAAGTCAGATGCTTCCCTATGATTAAACATCTTACTCTAAAAAACAACACCTCCCTGTCTTTAAGGAAGTATTTGTCACTGGGAAATAAACTCAGCCACTTTCTTGATAAGAGTTTGATTTCAAGATCGATATCAGTCTCATGACTGTACAGTAAACATGAGGCTACATTAAGGAGACAGTTGACATAGCTTAGTTCAGATCTGGCAAAGAAACGAAAAGGCATATTTCTACAAAATGTCAAACTATCTTTAGAGAAGTCGAGGTCTGACTCTACTCGTCTCGCCAAGGGCTTCAGAGGACTTGGCTAAACCTGTCTACTTGTGTTTTGTGGATGGGAGATGATGCAGCAGAGGAATACCTTAACTGGTGGTCTAGTTTTCCAGTATATCAGCTAGTTAGTGGCAGTTAGCCAACTTCATGTAACTGGTGCTGCATCCACCTGCCTCCTTACAGTGGGTGCAAATAAGTTCCTGATAACATAGCTGGAATGTCACCCACCATGGTAAGAGGGGAAAAGGACAGGCTTGACAGTACAAAGAGATCTGTGTCTACATTCTTGGCATAGTTTCAGAAAAACTCAAGATCGTCATGTCGCTGGAAGCTGGATGTGCCTTGTCTGTACTGTGCACAATATTGTCTCAAGTGTGCCTATTTAAACAACATTAGCATCTACTGTTTGCAGATAATGTTGATATTAAGGCATGTGATCTCCGATTTGCATCAGAGCGCTCTTCAGCAGTTTCGTTATGCGCTCAGAGTGAGTGACAACATTTACTCAAAACAAGCAGCCGAAGCAAGGTTTCTCTGCTCAGCAGTACAGGAGGGTCGTGTGCTGAAGCTGCATGAGCATCGCCCCAGTTTGTGCTTCTCATGTGTTGGCACGCATTCAAGTCACAAAGGTAACTATTAGTCTCTCCAAAACATAAATAACTGTCGATGTCTGAAAAATTGAAAAGGTCATTTTAAAACACATTGCTCAGAAGGTATTCCATGAATCCACAAAGACACTTCTAACCATCTGGATGAAAAATTTTTCATCCACTGCACAATAAAAAAGATTTTTAAGCCATTTGCCATGTTGCAACTGCTTCCTATCCAAGTATCCATCAGACTGCTAATCTGGAAACAGGCGCAGCTCAGGAAATGTGTCAACAATCTTTTTTATTACTCAAAGGACTGAATTTTTTTTCATCCAGATGGTTAGAAGAGTATTGAGGACGCAGAGAATACCTAAAGTGGATCTTCACTGCATGTCATTCCCCCACTCTCTCCCTGTTTCCTGTCTCTCTCTCACTGTCCTATAAATAAAAAGCCCAGAACAATGCCGAGTGACTTTAAACAACCTTCTGAGTTTTTAAAACATCACTAGTTAATTATCTTTTAGAGAAACTGACACTTTCCTCTGTGACTTGAATTAATGCTGATACATGTGAGGAACAAAATGAGACTACATGAGCTAGTGCTTCTCTGTACTGACAGGTGCAATTTCAGTGTGACTGATGCAACTAGAATTAGCAATATTTTGACAACTGCATTACAATTTGTTGTTTGATTAGTAATTTAGTCTATCACATATCAACAAGACTAAAACACTGCTTTGTGAGTCTGCACTTAAGCACAATGGCACTTGAGCTACATGCTAACACTGGTATGCTAACATGCTTCTGCTTAGAAGGTGGGTTAATGTTTACCATGTTCACCATCACAGTTTAGCATCTTACCATTTGCAAATTTTCCAATCCAAAGTGGACTGACTTACCAGCTAATTAACAAACAAACAGACATCATCATCACCATGTTACCAGCATGGCTAAAAATAATAAATGACTAACACAAATCACCAGACTCAAAATGATGTCTACAAATTATTTTTAACCTTCCAGCAGCTGCTCATATCTCCCTTTGGAAGTATGCAGAGAAAGGCAGATTAGGAGGTGACCTCCAGGCTGGGAATTCATGGGAATCCCTGTGGAAAACCAAAGTAACGCCACTGAGGAAAAGCCATCTGGGCTGCTCTGTTAGGCTGTTGCCACTGTGTCCCTGACCTCAGTAAGTGGCAAAAAATGGATGGCTAGACAGTTTAATGTCCAACTACACACTATTTAAATCCCTTCTTTGCTATGCTAAAATGACCTTTGCAGATCCTAGAGTCAATCTTGCTTAAGACCACTGCATTCTTGAAATTGCTCAGCGCACTTAAATGACATTTTAAATTTTGTACCCTCCACAAACCACACTTTACATTATTAACAGCTGTCATATTTCATCAGGTTCACTGGGGTAATCACAGGCTCCTCAGTAACGTCTGTACCAGTCTACCAGAGCCGGACCGAAATAGTGTTCAGACACTGTGACCGCACAAAATGAGAGATGGTGACGGACTGATTTTCCAGGAAAATCAGACAGAATACTCCAAAGTGCCTGAGTGAGATTTATAAAGGGGGCGTACTAAAGGTCAGTGTTACAGTATGTCCTAATCTCATGAGTCTGGTTTTATCAGCCCAGCAAAGACATACAGTCCATGAGTCATCAGTATTGATTTGCTGTCACTGATCCTCATGACACTAACACACCCCCAGAGACAAAGGTCAAGCACGATCACATGATCCCACAGTCCGACAAAAAGCTGAGTTAAATGTCTGCATGCCGAGGCATTTTGGAGAGAGGGTGAACTTCAACACAGAGGTAATCAGGGGAGGTAATCCTAACACCATGTCTGACTATCAAGGGCTTTACCAGCACTGCTGATATAATGCTCTGCTACGCCTGCCCTACCTGCTCTGCCCTGCTCAGGGCTTAACCTGCTGCCTGCAGATAGGGCCGACCCTAAAATATAATTGCATAATGGATCTATCCCAACTATACACCTTTTTCCCAGATGGTTGTAGTTATTGCATTCCATATATCATGGATTAATGTGCATGTCCATGCACATGAAATCCTCTTTAAGGGCCACTGAAGGCTTATATAGGATAGGCATAGTTTACACATCTATCTGCCCAAGTTACAGAACCTGGCAAACATCAAACTAATAAAGATGACAAAGCAGAAATCATCAGAGTCACTTTAAAAATCCTCATTTTAAAGAATTTAGTCCTCGTGCTGTGGTACAGAACCATGGACAATTCTGTTCCAGTGTAACTTATCTCAATCTGAACTGGATCTCACAGATATTTAAGCCTGACGCACTGACAGTTACAGTCACTAAAGGGCAAGATTTTTAAAAAAAAAGAAAAGAAAAGAAAAGAAAAGAAAAGAAAAGAAAAGAAAGAAAAGCAAAATGAATCTGCTGGGAAAACTGCTGGTTCGTCATCATCAGATCAGGCGGCACGCTGATGCTGGGAGCTACAGTGCAAATTCCCAGCTGCATGTTTCCCAGATATGGTGAGAGAAGCTCTGTGATGCTCAACGATACCCATTTTCTGTTATCGACCCATTTTTGTTTTCCATCAAACAAAACATCAGTTAAAAAAAAAAAAAAAAAAAGAAGAAGGGAAAAGATGCAAAAGTGGTATAGTTGCAGCTGCGGATCACTGTGTGGCAGTGTTGGACTTGGACTAGTTAGGGTCCTGATTTAGCCATTATACTTTAATTAAGTACAATTTTCAACTTTGCTCAAGACACGTGAAGGAAATGTAGTTAATTAGAGATTACATGACTTTGATTAAAACAACATTAGATGCTGTTATGCCTTACTTTTCCTGTGTGATATGTTCCTTTATGGCTCCCAGTGTGGCCAGGCTGTTGCTGCCCTGCAGCAGCCTGCAGGTTGCCAGGTGCCGCTGGTACTGCTCCTTCAGGCAGACGTTCTCCGCGCACAAGTCGGACACTTGCTGCTCCAGCTCCTCTATCCTTCCCCTCTGCCTCTCCAGCAACTCCTGCTGGGTCTCGATGATCTTGTTAAGCTCCTTCAAATATTCCGCAGCCCTGGTAGGGTTCTCGGTCGGGCTTTCCATGTCGTTCCGGCTGCCTTCTTCTTCTTCTCCCTCTTCTTTTTTCCTTTTTTTAAGCGTTGTGTTTCCCTGTTGTATCGCAGAAGCAGCCGGGTGGTGGTGGTGGTGGTGGGGAGATGGGTCTGTGTAAGTCCAGTCCAGGCTGGGGATTTTTTTTAAGCGCAACAATTTACTAGGTTGCGCCTTTTACGCCTCGCCATTGTTTTAAGTCGGTGTGGGTGATCATTCAGAGTCAGAAACACTCCCTGTACGCGCGTTTACAAGTCCCGCTGCACACACAAAAAAACACTAGAAGCTCCTTAACACGTTATCCGAGCCGCAAATGTCAGCAGGCGTCAGAATATCAATCAACCGAACGTGACAGGTTACATAGTGAGGATCGCAGCTGGCTCCCTGTGAAGTCTGCCTGTTTCCCCCTGTTGGCGGCACGAAATGACATTTTTCGCTTAGGTACCTTTCGCTCCATGCTGTTCCCGTGACTTTTCGTAAACAGACGCTGCCTGTCAAGTGGGCGGGGTCTTCAAGTTTTATGAATCCGCAGGTTTGCACCCAGCGCCGCTGTAACGTGGCTTTGCAGCGACTGTAGGAAGGAGAAATGCATTTAGGTTGTCTTCTTCATTCATTATCAGCGCGTGTATATTCTGTAGATGTGCACGCAAGCGCGCGTCCTCTCCTGTCTCCCCCGCACGTCACACGCCTCGATGACAACTTTGTTGCATTGTAGTCCTGTCCGTGTTGTGAGCGCTGTTGCACAGTGTGGTGCTGCGTCTCGCCCGCAGACTTGTTTACTATGCTGTCTGTGTATCACCAGCAGCCGACTGTACCCCCCCCCCCCCCTCCTCTAGTGAAATGATCATGATAGATGGGAGCATGAGTGTGTGTGTGTGTGTGTTGGCGTTTGAATCAAAAATGACTTTTCAGTTGTGTGGCATGAGGCTGCAGATGTGCACAGCCTGTGCGTCCCATGAGTGCAAACTGCAGCACTTGACTGTGGTGTAAAGACGCTGATGCTTAAGTTTCATAGGTGACCATATTATATCCATCTGCCCTGCCCTGAGGCTTTGAAGTGTTTTACAACTGATAATGAGGTAATTGTTATACAGGCTCGATGTGATTGTTTTTTTTTTTTTTTTTTTACAGTGGGGCTAAAAACAAATGGGAAGTTAAAGCTACAGCCAGTGTAGGAGAATCCACCATTTAACCCCCCCATATATTGCTATATGCTTTACTCCCTGTATCTTGTGATTGCCCCAAAGCTACATACACAGTCAAACTTTACAGTAGTTGTAAACTTGCAACAGCTCAATTATTTTCATAACAACTTCTCTCATAAGACCAGTTTTCCAAAGCTCAGTTGAGATTCTGTATTCTTGGACGCAGTTGGAGTGCAAAACGGAGAGGATGGATGTTTCGTCTGTGAAATCGAGGCCTTCACCTTCATGGTATACCACCTGAAGGCTGAGCTCGGATGATCTGAGAAAAGGTGTTTTAATGTGGAGGCAGAGCCAGAGCAAAACTACGCAGCAACAGTGAGAAGCAGTTTGAGGACACAGAGTACAGATGGAGTACATTAGTTTTTTTTTCTCTCTCTCTCTCTCTCTCTCTCTCTCTCTGTGGCTCCTTAATCCACATGGCAGTAGGCCAAGGAGGGCTGCAAGAGGCTCGACATGCCACCCAGAAGGATATACAGCATGCAGCCGTTAACAGCCAATACTCACAGGGTGGCGTTGTATGTCAACACTGCCAAGTGCCATATCTCATTCACCTCAGCTCTGATGCGTGTCTTTCCCTGTGGTGTATGCTCCCCAGAAACGGCACACACCATCATCATCTCCACTGTGGGTTCACACTACAAAACTGCCACGTTCTACAGGCGGCGTTATGAGGAAAAAGTAGACCATCCTTCAGCTGGAAGGGCCCACTTTCAAATCCACGTGTCACAGCACATATTAGAGCTGGTTGTAGTGTCCTTCAGTGAGCTATTGCATCCCTTCCAGCTCTGGTGCACTTGAAAGACAAGAAAAACAGGAAATGGGGGCTAAGAGAGAATACAGAAAAAAAAAAAAAAAAATCACATCATATTCCTCAAAACCTAAATCTGATATTTTCATATTTTCTAGTCCACAATTACGCCAGGAAACCATGCAGTTCCATCAGTCATACATACCGTCAAACTCATAGTAACCCTTGGGAGTTTCTGGAAGCCCTGGAATGAGTTGTGGATTAGGAATGCCAGCAACTGCAGGACATTAACCACTTAAAACATACGACTTGTCGTTATTACGCTCTCAGGCTCTCTCTCTCTCCCTTGGCTGACCAGTCGTACGCTGGTGCCAGCGTGGGTGCCAGCCAGAGAGATTTATTTTTTTGTGTGAAATCACTCATATATTTGCACTGAGGCAAAACCACTCGGAAGTGCCCTACAAAACATTTGCCAGCTGTGATGGAAGAAAGGCCCCAATCATTTAACCAGCAGAGTGGAAAACTTTTTTTCCCCCCTCCTTTCCCTGAGAATGCCAAATAGTCTTTGCTGATCCCAACAACCTCCTCATATAGACTTGCATTTGTGTGATTGATCTGAACCGACACACAATAGGGAACACTGCGGGCAATAAAGTAATTTTCTATATTTTCTGATATTCATAAAATACATAATTAAAGACATAAATACCACAACCAGATAGAGAGTTTGATCACTTGTGCTCCTGCAGGCAATTCAAAACAGCAAGAATATAGAGGGAGCTTGATTAGGTTTGTGTTGACTTGTCTTCATTGTTTTTTTGTATATGAATACTCTAACATTAGACTGAAGCACATTTTTCATTTTCTGAGGAAACACTTAACCTTACATAACCAAGGAAAACCCTTCTGAATATCTACTGTGTTTGAATGTGTGCTATAAACAAACAAAACTTTCATCAGGGGTCAAAACAGCAAACCACTGACTTCCCTGCTTTCCAGGCAGACCCCCTCGCCCCCACACCATTCCTGAAGATCCTGCAGGAGCTGCCTTTACTATTCTTGTCAGGGTCTCATTCAGTGCCCACCTCATTGATCCTCTCCACTGACAGCACAGTAAGCCATCTGGAACAGTGGCAGTTTCCCTTCAACCAGGGGACCCCGGGACGCAAGCGAGACGGACTCGACAGGCTGACAGGTGGGGTTTGTGCAACCCGTGTGCCTTAATGGAGAGAATAAATTGAGTGTCATTTTAGCTTAACACGGATGACCGCCTTAATGAGCTATAGATATAGTGTACAGTCACGTCTTAAACCCACATGCCGCCATCAGCTTGATGGGAGTAATTTGAAAACAGTCATCTCCACTTTTGAATTTCATCACATTTTAACTGAAGCAGACAGTAAATCAAAACTAGTGTCCTGCTGCTGCTACTGAAGTAGATAGTCAATCAGCTGGTGTGTTTCCTTACACAACACAACAATTAACATGTTTTCTCTTCACTGGCCAGTCAACACCTTAAGAACACCCATGAGCCCCTGTTGCGGCAATAGCCTGAGCCACACAGCTGGTCTTCCCGCGCTTCTCCATAAACACCTTTCAGGCATGAGCTGAGGCTCTTTCTGCCTAACACCCCCTCTGAGAAATAAAGAGCATGTGTGGAAATAATGCACAGATTATATCTGTTGTTGTATATGTCCCACTAAGGACTGTGTTTTCATATGCAGCATTGTGGGTTTTATGTGTCTGAAAACATATTTTTTATAACACTAGAGCTGGAATGATTAGTCAATTAATCAAGTAGTCGATCAACAGGAATGATCTGCAGCTATTGAGTGATAATCAAGTCATCATTTGTCAATTTTTTTCAAACAAAAATGGAAAATTCTCTCGTTTCTGCTTCTTAAATGTAAGAATTTCCTGGAATACAAGATTTTAACATGTAAACATGGGAGACTGTGGTTTTCACTATTTTTTGACATTTCATCGACTCAGCATTTAAGTGATTGAGAAATGAAATCATCTGCAGGTTAATTGATGATGAGGATAATCATTAGTTGCAGCAGAAAACAAGACAAACCTTAGAGTTAAGAAAAAGTGAAAATGTTTTCACATGAAAACATCAAATGCAAATGTTCACAAAATCCATACTGCAGCAGTCAAGTGTGCCACAACTGACATTTTGCAGATCATTCTGTGGCACACCGTTGTAGTCTGCCCACCTACTCTAGGCTGTGTAACAGTTGCTGACATGCGGGCAGCTGCCGAGGGCATACAAATGAGCCGGGTGACTGGGACCCACCGCTGTCAGAACAGCAGCAGTGTCACAGACAGATGGGAGGTATCTGATCAGTGGTCGCAGACCTTTACACATCCTCGGGGAGCTCGAGAGAACGACACCCTCCCTAATCCCCCTCTGTTTGTGTGGCGGGTGTGCTGACTTTTGGATATGTGGGAGTTCAGCCAGTACCAATGCACAGAATCACTCATTTCTATAAGACAGGAGCTTTGCATTTACACACAGTACTTCCCTTGCTTTACTAGTTTTATTTCTTTTGTTGTCCGTCAATGTGTTTGCTAAAATAATCATGTTAAGGTGTTATCCCCTTTACTGAGCAGTTAGTTTTTCCACATGTACATATGAAATGAAGTGAAGAGAGTATGCAGAGACAGTGCAGATAAGACAACGAAACAATTAAACTGTGACCCAAAAATGCAGGCTAACGTGAACAACATTAAACTGGATAAGACTGATTACTTGTCAACAAAATGTAAGAAGGAGAAAAACAAATTGTGTATAAAAGATCAGATAAATGAAACAGCACTGATGCATAAAATGAATTCATAGGGATGTTAGTGTAGAAAATTGCAGGTTGAGTGGGTGTGAGTGGCAGGATCAGTATTGCCAGTGGAGGAAAACCTTCAGTTTTCAGTTCAGTCTGAATCATGTGCATATCAAATAATTCAGAGAAGAAAAGACGCTTTCTGCACGACTGTTCATCTGTCAAAATTCTCTTAAACGGACAGCGTGTTGGGAAGTAGCTTGTCATTTGTCTGCCGTGAATTTATTTAAATACAAACTTTTCAGTCAAAGAAGAATGGACGTAAAAGGTAAAAACTTTAATTAGCAAAGGCAAGAGCATATTCATACAAGCAAATTCGCATCCGTATTATATGATTGTAAGGCATGACTATGAACTTAAACATGAAAAAAACAACGCTGAACCCATTTATCGTCACACACACTCCTCCCTCAGTAAAACTGAATTTCAATTTTCAACATAAATACCATTCCTTATCAACACTTTTCTTGAAATACAAAAATATGTCATTTAAAACTAAGTCACACTTGTATTTCCACAGCAATTTGACAGTGCTACAGTAATCTTTTTCTCGAAAGATGAGAATAAACAGACAGAGAGTTGTTACATTTTCAGAAATGAGGCCAGGTCACATTTGATTGCTTTTGCAATGAAGCAACACCGGGATAAAAACTGAATGATGATTCACATTCCTTAACTGTTTCACATTAATGAATTAGACAGGAGCTGCATGTAATGTGGCTCAAAAACTCAGCAACGTTAAATAACTGGGAAGATAAATTCCTTTCAAAGAAATGCCCAAAACAGAAATAAACCAACCTTTTCCTGGTTAGAATTATGCACATTTTGAAGGGTTCATTGTGTAAGAGGAGGACGGTTACAGTGGACTATTTTCACAAAACGTATAAGCTGCAACATAATGAAGGACGGTTTCTCCTCAAATAAAATAAAAAATAAACACTTTCAAGTTGGTTGTTTGTTTACTGTCATACAAGACTGTGGTTCATCCTGAGTTATTCACATCAAATATGATAAGTAGCACACAAGCAAATGTCAAGCAAACACAAAAAGCAAGTTTTTAGGCGCAAACTAGTGATTTGGTTTTTAAGCACTCTTCAAAACTCTTGAGTGGTTTTGTATTTAAAAAAAAATCCAAGACAAACCACAAAAGACACATATACTGTATATATATATATATATATAAATCAGTTTTCACACAAAAAAACGTACACACCAGGAAAATAGCCCTGTTATTATTTTGCAGCTCTTAACTGACCTGCTATTCACTGAAAATTAAGTATTTTTTAAGCATCTGTGCCAACATCAGATTTTGCAGTCACATCCCACAGCATTCATCCGGAGGGACAGAGGCACATTCAGAACGCTTTAACGGCCTGTGGTGTTCTACTTTTGAAGAATAGAGACCAAGACAAAGGGCTTCATCAGGATTTGTAGTCGGGAGAATAGAGGTGCGACCTCGGGCTGCTGTTTGGGTTGAACCTGGGCATCGTGCGGCTGAAGGAATTCCCTGCTGGAGAGTCTAAACCTTTAAGAGAGCAAAAGATGGAAATATGGGATTATAAAGCATCTACAGCAGAATGAAGCTCACTTTATGGAGAGAAAATATTATGCACCAAAGTGGAGCAAATAAGCTGTGGACAAATAAAAGAGTAAAAGTGAATACCACTTGGTTTAAAAGTCCCCATCGACACTGCGGCAGCTTTATTTGCGATAAATTGGAGACTTGAGGACTGATACAGCAGCTTTTGGTTTGGTTTTACACCCAAATGACCTTTAATTTATGATGGGTGAGGTAGCATTTCTGCAAAAAAATCTATTTTGACTGCCATAAAATTGTCCTGGATGCTATCACACACCTCCTCTGCTGCTGCTGTTTGCTCTTTTGTAATTAACTCTCAGTGGAGCTTTACAGCCTAGTGGCATCAAAGAGTTAGGGGTTATACAAACTTCAATTAACTCATTAAAGATCAAGTGAACTATTGAGCTCAAGTGTAAAAAAATGATTAACATTTAGTGATTTATCTTTGTAAATGTATGCTTTAGACTTTGTTTACTTAATAGCAGTGGTGCGAATGTGTCACAGTGACAGTGTCCTACCTGTAATGGGTGGTGGTGTCCTCTGGATGAAAGCAGGGTGATAAGTTTGTTCCCTTGGAGTGAGCACTGTGTGGAGGACTGCAGGGAATGAAAAAAAAAAAAAAAAATCAATTTAAAACACATCATCACACTGGAAAGCTCAGTATCAAAAAGCCTCTTGCAAGTCACCAAATACCCTCACAACTATAATTGCTTCAAGCTGTGACTGTGCCGACTGTCGGACACAAACAGATCTTGTCGAGTTATGACAGTGCTTAATTTTTGAATGAACTGGCCCAGCACTGCCTTGCAATGTTGGAGGTACGCATTTTCAAATAAACAGAAAAGAAATTACAACATTTGTTTCAGCATCCCTAATTACCCTAACAGTAAAAACCATTAGAAAATACAAATTATAATAGATGAAAGTAAAACCCTGAAAGCCATGTGCACTCCAGTTGCACAAAAGCTAAGTCCAAGTCCATTACACAAAGACTTACGAGCTGAAACTGAAAACAATTACTGTGAAGCCAAATATTCACTGGTACATAAATGTTACTCATTATCATACAAAAATAATGCAGGTTTTCAAACCCTTTCCTAGTATTGCCATTTCTGACAGAAATGAGGTGACCCACCGATGATGACGATAGCTGTACCAGCCAGCAGTGCGAACAGAGTGAAGAACATCATCTGGTAGCTGTTTATGAAGCTGTGCAGGGAGTGGTCCCCGTCCACGCTGACAACTGGAGGAGCAGCTGCTGAGACAGAGCGATGGATGAGAGAACAGACTTGTCAAAATTTCTATGAAGTGCTGAGAACGATGATGCTTGTTACAGTGGAGCTGAAATCTGACTGGAACGATGGTTATTGAAAATCTGCCTCGTCTGTGTGCTTATTTCCCAACAATGACAGAAAT
Organism: Lates calcarifer; assembly: GCF_001640805.2. NCBI lineage: Eukaryota > Metazoa > Chordata > Actinopteri > Centropomidae > Lates > Lates calcarifer. Next base: position 18,483,584 of record NC_066838.1, on the reverse strand, counting down.
ACAGATTAATGAACAAACCTACAAGTTTTGCTTGTTAGGTTGTAAACCTAAGCTAAACCCAGAAAAATACTGTCATTCTGAAGCTGTGACAAAACCAAAGTTCTCTTTTTTTTAATACTTTATGACTGCCTTTAGGCATGTCACTTGTTTTGACATTCAAGCTACTATTCAGTCGTGGGCAACATTTAAATATTTGATCTGTAATCATCTGTTCAAACATAAAAATCTCAGTGTAAGCTCAACAGGCTGTGACTTGTACTTCAGCAAGGCCCCGGTAACAATCATAATCATTATAACAAACCATCTAAGAAGTAATGTGGAAAAATTGTGGGTAACAAATTGTGTTTTGCTGACACTGTACAATGCAACTGCCTTATAGTAATGTTAGCTTGTCATGCAGTAAGGCAGTAGAGGCACAGCAAATTAACAGAACAATGTTAAACCTACAACATATTGTAGGATTAGGCTATGTGGGTTGCAAATTAATTACAACAAATTACACATTGTTTTGAAAAGGTGACAGCTCTACTAACTTTGCTGTGGCCTTACACATAAAATCCACTTAAAGAAAAATGATTGTGCAGCTTGAGGTATAGTGACTTGTCATTTGCAGTGGGAGGATTTCTGACCGTGCATTGCAGCATTAGGATCAGCCACGTGAATCAAAGTGACTGGGATGAGGAGACTCTGGCCGGAGGAAGTGCTGCTTATGGAAATAGAAGCAGAGACTGCTGCCTGAGGGTCCACAGCACTGATAGTGTACTTTGAAAAACTTGGAAAGCCATGATGTACTTCCTTCTCTTGGACAGCAATGTTGGGAGAAGTAGATACCACCTAAAGACACAGTAAAGTGAATGCTAATGTTTTTCTTAAAAGGAGGTTTACTTAAACAAGGTTTATACAAACTGTTAGAAATGTAACAATTACACATTTTATTAAAGCTTCTACTAGTGGTTTCACTGACCTCCATGTTGGACAGGGCAGCAGTGGGGCCATAGACTGTGAGCTCAACTGATGGATGCAGGTTAGAGAGCAGCAGCTCAGTCTGGTCAGAATAGAGGCCTGGCTCTATTGGGAGTCTGGCACTGACTTGTTCCCCAGAGAAAGCGCTGCCCTCCAGGCCTGCTTTCACCAGCAGGTTGGTCATGGACATGCTGAGCACACGGGTCCGCTGGTCAGACATTGGCTGCAAGGTCATGGAGCATGTGTAGAGGCCTGGGGCAAGAATTGAAAGAGGCAAAAAGCAATGGTTCAACATAAATAATTGATGTACACATTTGGGCCTAGAGATGACTATGGATGTCACGGTGTGTGTCATTGTAGTGTCAATGCGGTCTCAGGAAGGCACAAGATACAATATATATTCCCACTCAGCTCTAATCTCTGAATTTGTCAGGGAGGGTCATTTCACAATCACATGCTCCCATTAGGACCTCACTGTGATTCAGCTGAGTGGTTATAGCCTTGTACACACACAGTGGATGCCCTCAGAGATAAGCCAACAAACTGGGGTGCAGTCCCAAACCCCAAACACAATTAGACCAGTGCTTTCAAGCAATAGGGAGTCTCCTCAGTTCAATACATCACCCGGACACCTTTTATAGTCACTGCTAAATTCATTCCATGGGCAATGCAGGTATTGATTATGCCCTGGTAAACCGTATTTTCCTGCCCCTCGTGCAGAGTATACAGATAAACACTGTGCCTCAGTTAGGGTTTAAAAGTTACTTTATTTGGAAAACAGGATGCTTCAAGGCAGAAAATGAAAGTATGAAAAGTTAAGAGGAAAATGAGCACTCTGCACGCTGATATCTTCAACTACTAGGTTGAAGGTACAATCTGCCATCACCATGAACATGATCTCTGGTCTGAATTCAAATCAGACTTACCAATACTGGGGTCAAAGCTGATGTGTGTTTTGAAGACATCATTAGCAGGGAAGTCAACAACATCACTGGTGAAGCTGAGATGGCAGCTGACTGAGGTTTCTGGTTGCAGCTGAGGAATAGCTTCAGTCTGGGCAGAGGAACAGGTTCCTACACAGTAGAGCACACTGGCGTAAGACATACAAAACCTTTGTGCTCCATTACACACATTCAGTCATCTACAACCAAGTCTAGTTGCCTTTCAACCCTTCTTGGATGACCATCACCTGGATGACTGAGAATCTCCACAGACATTAGCCATTGAATTAAAAGTTGTATAAACAGTAATGACTGAGTTTTGAAGGCAAACGTTTGACATTTTTGGAAATATGCTTGTTTAGATAGCTGAGAAGATCACTCTTAAATATACAGCTAGAGCTAGTTGATGGGTAGCTTATCTTAGCACAAAGACTGGAAAGAGGGAACAGCTAGCCTGGCTTTGTCCTTATTTAACAAAGTCCTCTGACAACACTTCCCTCAAAAGCTCATTAATTCATACTTCACATTTCATTTGTTTGTACAAAAATCGGAGTGTAAAAAGGACAATTTGCCAGATTATGTGCCAGACTGTTTCTTGGCTCTGTGCAGGTGCCAAGAAGCCAACGGACACTCCAGGAAGTTAGAGGTCACGGCCAAGAAACAATCCTGCACATATTAACCATCCTTAAGACAGCAAAATATTGATTTTACACTTTGGTTTAGATATAATGGGTTTATTAGTGAGCTTTAGAGATGTGTTAGACTAAGCTAAGCTAACAGGCTGCTGGCTCCAGCTATATTTACCATAAAGACATGAGAAATATTAATCTTCTCATCTAAGAAAAGTGAATAAGAAAATTTCCTAAAAACCATTCCTTTAATAAATTCTTCACTGTAACAGTTCAGTACAGTACCAATGAGGTTGGTTCCTCTTTCTCTGGTAGTGAGTAGGACTATAGTCTCCTTGCCGTTCCTGACAGGAGCAGTTTGTGCCATAGCTGCCGTTCTTGTAGCTGCTTCCACTATGACCTACAGAGACATACGGAGACAGGAAACAGCCCATAAATCCCAAGAGGATTCAGGTATGTGCTTGGAATAATCACATTATAATTTACATCCACAACTAATGCTTGACATCAATCATGTCAGACTGTCAGTGAAACAAAGTAATACAACATTAATGCTACCTCTATCAATGTCTCATTTTGTTATAATGCTTGTGAGCACCCTTCTGTTTAAGATAAAGCACCCTGCACCAAATCTCATCAATTCTCACTTTGCTAATAGGAAACATTCGTAGAAAATTGCAGATTATATTCAGCTCATGAGTATGACTACAGTGACACTCCACTCCACTCCACGCACCATCATGTATGAGACGTGGTAATGTCATACACACATGCATACACATTAGGCGGAGCCAATGTTAGTGAAAGATGATGATGGATATAATATACACCTGTTGTGCTTTTCCTTGTTATGATATATTGCTGAGGGTTTGGTACAGTGTGATGCACTGGCAGAGAAGATTAAAATCCCTGGAGAATAGAGATGTCGAGTGTATAAATAAAGAAAGCAGAGAGGTGCTGCTTGCATAATTACAACACTCAGAATTTGCTTCTTGTAGCCTATTTATCACAGTCATGGCTATATATATATATATATATATATATATATATATATATATATATATATATATATATATATATATGTATATATATATATATATATATATATATATATATATATATATACACATATATATACACACACACACACACAAGTTGTCTGGGTACAACTTATGCTTTATCACAGTCTGTCAGATAGTTAGTTGACATACCTCTCTATAGGTTTTCAAAACACCAGGTATTTCATAGTACACAGTAACTGTCCCAGAGTCTCTGGCCACAGCTACACCAGTTTTAGGATCCACCTGAAGAACACCATTTGCTGAGGAGCTCCAAGTACCATGAGTACCTGTAGAGGAGGCAAGATAGCATCCAACTTTTACAAAAAGTACACTTTGCCAAACTAGAAGTGCTTGCAAAATGAAAATGAGGTACAAATATGGGCTGCTCCTCAGCCAACAGAGACACTAGAATTCAAATGGACTTGAGATAAAAAGGTATTTTATCCTTAAAGGAAATTCAATAAAAAGCAGAGCAAGAGAAGATGCTGATGTGGAAGACCACAAAAGTAGATAATATATAACTGGACTGTCATCATTAGCCTGCCAAATAGAAAGCCAGCATCATACTGAATTGTGTTTTCTCTCTCTTTCTCGCTCTCTCTGTTCAAAACAGTTACTTTGTGATTACTTGACAGATATATACAATACAGTAGATCTGCTGCTTAAATAACATGACGACCTCTTACCGTCTGGGCTGTTAAAAGGAGTAGTGAAGCAAACTACATCTCCCACCACCAGTCTCTGGGCCTCGTGTGGGTAAATAGCATGTTCAACGGGTATAGGAATGTAGTCAGCAACACCCATGTTTTCATTGTCCAACACTGCAAGAAGGGTGAGACCTACATTGACCGTCCGCACTGTCAAAGTGTGGTTACTAGGCCCAGACCCCACCTGGACCAGGTCATCTCTGCAGGACAGAACAGAGATGCAGGTTTTATGTTATTATCTTTAACTAACATAAATAACAGTAACTGATTTGTAAGTGCTACTATCAAATAGAAATTGGAATTTAAATCTGTGATAACTAATATATTCACCAATGTACGAGTTTGTTATTTTACTAATTTCTTTTAGTATTTCCCTTCCTTCTGTAAATAGAAAAGAGAGAGTAAGGAATAAATAAAATGGAACACTAAAAAAAATTAGTGTTCCAAGAAAATACATTATCTACAGTACCTTATATTTTCATACCCCTCTCCCTCCATGTTTTCTATCTCAACACTGTCAAAGGCAAAAATGCCAAAAGAAGAAAACAATACTTCACATGCTTTAGTGTTTTATTTCCTGCTGCAATAGTTCTACATCCAATTTTATTCATCTTTTGTCCCCTGAAAAAAATGTCTTGCTTTTCACCCCCATCTCCAAAGCATCCGCTCTGAACAAATGGGACCAAAGTGCTCCCACCACAGATCCAATTAAATCCCACTGGCTCCTTGGAGACTCTATAGGATCTAATCACAGGCCAGCCCTTTTAGTCCCAAGACTATCGGCCTTTTACTTCTCTGATTTTGATACTTTTCCCCTAAAATTGTCTGTCAGCACCTCGCACCTCGAGAACAAGGTAATAGAATCAATTTATTGTGCAGACAGATGAGGGAGTCCCACATCAGGAGTGCAGCAATGCTCCTCCCTGCCCAACACTCCCATTAATTTAGCTCACTCACTCAGGTGGAAATGACTCCATCTAAAATGAGAAACAGCCCAGTAAATTAATGTTGTGAACTCCACATAGAGCCTGCCACTAAACCCTGCCATGACCTCCATGAACTATTCTGGCTGTACTGTACAGATATTAATGTGCACAATCCGAACAAAGAGGAGCTGTATCATGTATCACGGCCTTGGCTGTAGAGATGCAGAGAAAATAATCTTGTTTTTCAGTGTTATAGATATATCTTGTGTGGATCAATATCATAAAAAATATACAATGTGAAAAACATGTAAATTCAAAAAATCTATATTGTGTCAAGACTCCATGTTTGCCATTTGTGTACACAGAGAAAAATGTTGGATTCCATCTGAAATTCATTTTCTGTTCAGCTGGGAGAGGGTGAGTAGTTTGTGGGTTGACATGACTTGTCTGGCAGAATGACAGTGGAAGACATTAGGTCACGCAAGGCTGAGTGAGGTTGCACGAATGGACCACTGAAAAGAGAGGCCTCGCTACTCTATATATAGCCTAGAACAGTAGCATAATAGCTTCTCAACCTTGGGGTCCTACGCAAACTGCAAAACATATCCTCCTCCTTCCTTTGCCGGTCTAGAAGTCAATATTCACACACAGAATACATGAATAAATGCATGACTTATATCAATAATAGTGACAGAAACTTGTGAAATGAGAAGTGTATTAAAAAAAAACCTATGGCTTGTGTAACTGACCTGTTTGTGGAAAATGTAAGGTGAGAGTTAGAGCTCTGTAGGGCCTCTCCAGTGCTGGCATGGAAGTGGACAGAGAAGGTGAGTACTATGCCCAGGGGGAAGGCTTTCAGGCTCTCTCTGGTTTGTGTGTAAAGCACTGGACTGGTACTGAAGCGCACGTAGGACACAGGTACCACCTGAGAAATGAAAGGAGGGACCAGTGTCGCACTCATTAACTGCAGGAACAAGGTCAGCTGCCATTTCAAAAGTCAATACTACATGTATAAAGAGTGGCCATACAACACAGTCCACTAAGAATTGGTCTATAGCAGATGTAACAACACAAAAAGCTCAAGGTTCAGTATGACAGATGAAAAATTGTTACTAGCTGTTATGCTGACAATACGTTCACAGAGCTGCTACATAAAAATCTGTGAGGACAGAATACTCTTGCTTGGGTCTAACAGATGGAAAAAAGTATTTATTTAACACCTTTTTTCCCTTTTTTTTTTTTTATAAAAGCCATGCCTGTTCTATTAAAAAATAAAAAATGCCCTAGACGTACAGTAGATGAGAATGTTCTCTATATTAAGACAAGTTGTTTGAACTAACATTCTCAGAACATCTGCCCTTTGGGAAGCAACTTCTTTTTAGCTTTGCAGTACATATTGTCATATTTTCTAATGACAAACTGCTGCATCATAATTTAGAGTCAAACCCAATGACCGGACTAAGATGGATTTCACTGTCCATCTTACAGGATACTGCTTTTAAAACAAAAAATCTCAAATGTGTTACATGCAGTGGCTCTTCAACTAACCTTCACAGCAAGGATAAGCGTTTGATTGACACCAAAGGTCTCTTGCGAGGTGATCAGCAGAGAGGAGATGCCGGTGAGAGAGCCAGAGAAGAGAAAGCCCTTATCATCCACTTGAGCGATAACAACCTGGTCGGGGCAATCCAGCATCCGATAAGAGAGTGCACCCACACCATCCCTATTAGACAAAGAACAACACAATCACATCAGGTTTCTGTAATTGATTACATGTTTCTGGCATTTTGCATTGTGCAATTAAAGTGGTTGAGGAAATCCACATATTTATCTGTGCACATGTTGTTAAGAGGCTTAAATGACTGTGCAGACACTCACCTGTTAGTTTGGAGTTTGAGGGCTGAGTTCGGAGCCATCAGTAACTCCCCAGCCTCCACTTCAGGGTTAAGCATATGCAGCTTGTCATAGACCTTGATCAAAGCGAAATGTTGAAACTCCAATTATTAGAGGGCTTTAATCACTCTTTGATGTTTCGGCACTGGTGACATGTCATAGTTTAATGCAGTTTGAAGCTAGATGCATTCAGCTCCAACTAATCTGCAGTCTTAGCACTTCACAAAGTTAACAACTGGAGATATTCCAAAGCTCAGCAACTTTAGCGCTCTGCTGCTTTAAATGCCAGCTTTCTCCATTATGAAGAAACAGCAAGGGGACATGGTCATGATAAGCAAAATAGTCCATAAAAGGGGTCTTTATAAAACATCTGCATATACAGGATTTAAAATACTGGTGCTCAGGACACACAGATGCAATGTTTACTGCAGTGCTTTTTTTCCAGGTACATCCCTGGAGAGTTGTAGCTACAGTACTGTACCTGGATCTGGATCTCATCTCTCAGCTCCTGCAGGTTCCCCACCAGCTGCCCAGCCTCAGGGCTAGTGGTTCTGAGCACCACCTTCAGCCCTGTCCGCCCTCTAGTTTTTCCAGTCACCCTCATGCCAAAGTTGTGCTCTGACTGGAGCTCCATATTAGCCTGAAGGAGACAGGCACCATTATGAGAATGGCAAAAAATAGCAGCAGCAAATCAAATAAGAAGGCAAGAGTGATGAGGAAGCAGGGACAAGGCAGAGGCTGACAGGAAAGCAGAGACAAGGCAGATGCTGGTTTTTAATCATACTGTAATCCAGGGACAGCATATCTTAAGTCAATCTGATAAAAGGATTGGAGGGACAACAGGAGCCAAAAATAGGAATGATTCAGCAGCAGAAACTGCATGTGGTATCAAATACAAAAAGCAACACCAGTGAGTGCAGGATACCTCAATGTGTCTTGACTGGACATCCAGGATGTCTCTCTTGGTGGTGGACCAGTGGAAGGTTAGCCCAGGAATAGCATTCCCAAAGGAGAAGGGTGTTTGACTATTGGTCAGACCCATCACATATACAGGCATCTAGAGAAAGAAGCGTGGTTAATCAAGGCAATCAGTATAATATCACCCACAGAGAGTAGTGCATACATTTTTTCCAGTACCACAGTGCTATTATAAATATGACCCAGTAAACTGTGGGTCATTTTTCTTCATATCATACCTGTGCTCCTGTTTTCATTCTGGTAATAGGTGCTCTGATTCGAATGGCTGTCAAAAGCACAACCTCAACTTCTACCTGATCCTAAGAAGATGAGAAAGAACGAGAGAGAATAAGCTTCCATCTGGAAAATTTAAAATGTGCCATACACTCATCCACATCACCTATATACAGTATATTTACCTGAGACACAACAACTAGCTTTCCAGTTTCGGCATCGACAGCTTGGACCAGTCCAGTCACAGTGACATTACCAATGGCAATACCCCTGACATGGCCCATGCCATTAACAGAAGCTATCACCTCATCAGAAATAGAGAAAAGGATATTGGACTGAGGCTGAGGGCCACCCTCAGATGTGATCTGTAAATGACAGAAGGAATGAAAAGGGGGAGAGAGAGAAACAGGAAAAGATTTTTAAAAAAAGAGAACCACTCTCAAATGAGAGTTTAGTCAATGCAGGGCTCGATAGTAATTTGCTGAAAGCTTTTGCTATATGCTTTGCGTATTTAACAACTCAAGATAAGGTAAATGGATACACACAAATAATGTGTAGTGCATGTGTATTGCTGGGTTTAATGTTCAGTAATTAGGATGCTTCTTGGATAGATGGCAAATGCTTTCTAATTAGAGCATGAGTTGAAGCAAATGAAAGGCAAGCTGGATGTTTAAACCCGGAGCAATTAGGCTAACGTCATCTTCCAGAAAAGTCCTGGCAGAGAGCTCTTTTGGAAGATAAACTGAGGAGCAGATGAACTCTTCTGGTAAGATGAACTGAGACCAGCTGTTTCCAGACAGAGCCCAAGCATCAATATTACACATACCTGCATCATCGCTCCAATTAAAAGGGTCATTTTCCTCGGGATGAGTTTGAATGGTGGAAATACCTAGAATTTAATTTTAAAAAGTTACAATATGTGCTACATATGCAAGAGTCAATTTGAACTTATATTATAGGAATTCACACAAAATTATACCTCAATTTGCTGAGGTGGGGATGCAATTTTTCTCCCATCTTTATCCACAACAACAGCTGACAGAGTGGTCTGACCAATTGAAACACCTTTCACCAGGAAAACAGCTGTATCATTTTCTGTGGACTCTGCTAATGGTCTGCAAAAGAGATATTCAGACACTTGAGTCTTTGCAAGTTCTAAAACCTTTAGCAATTTTATTTCTCCTTACTTACTTTAGAGAGACTATTGCAGAAGCTGCCTTGAGTTTAAGATTCATGAAATGGAAATAGCTGGCTGGGAAGGGCTTCTTGTTGTCATCCAAGACTCTGACATAAGCTCTCACAGATTTGCCAATCTCCACCTGTAATCGAGATGAATGACATCCATCATTATGGAAATAATCATTTTGGTTCACAGGCAGGGCAAACCTAATGATGCTAATTCAAGACAGGCTAGCTTTCATGAAAATTGAGAAGGAAAGTGCGAAGAGGACAACCATATTTAGTGTTTAGACGTCATTGAGGTATTTTAGGAATGTGTGGTACTGATAAAAGGGATCACTCAGTCAAGCAGTGCCTAGATCCTCCAAGATGAGGGATTATGGGGATGAAAACTGACCTTGTCAACCACTCTCACATAAACCTCCAGGATGTCAGAAACGTGTACTGTGGCTTTGGCAGGTGCTGGAAATGCCAGACAAAGATCATGAACCATCACTTTCACCACACCTGGGTGGACAGGAGAGACCTGGGCACACACAGCAAATCAAAATAATATTTTTATTAGAAAACTCTGTTCTTTGCATTAAATGAGAATGAAAAGTTTGAGCACTAGTGTAATCCATTATCCAGACAAGGAACACAATTAGAAGAGAATGTTGTTCAGTATCAGAATGGTGTATTCCCTCACAAATCACAGCCCAGATGTTCCTTCTTACCTGAGCTGTTCCTTGGGCCTCCTGGAATACCACGTCTGCTATCCCTCTAACACTGGTATTGACAAAGAAGTGTCCTGAACCCTCTCGCAGAGCCAGGTTCGCCTACAAGACAAAATACATGAATGCCTTGTTAAAGTGCTGAAAGTTATTATAAGACTAAAATAATTCCAAAATGCCAGGCCATTCAGAAAAGCTGTCCCACTTCATGGTCATGTTTTTGTGACAGCCAGCTGGCCTTGCATGTGACATCAAAGGGGACCTATGCCCATGCTCATTCTTTAAAATCCTCTTATACAGGTCACTAGCTGTTATTTAACCCCTACACCTGCTAAACACTGCCTCTATACCACAGAGCTAATCCTCTGTGGTATAGAGGCAGTGGGAGGGAGGCCCCCCTGAGCAAAGTTTCCACTTTGTCTAGTGCAATGATTATTAACATCTGAATCCATTCAGTTGTTACCAGTGTGATGAAATTAATCTCCATTGTTTGCTCTGCAGAAGGGAAAAGACTGAATAATATCATTTATGATTAAATATAATATGGAAATTATATTTTTTAGTAAAACAAGCCACAAAAAGCCAGTATGTCTGCCAGTGCTCAAAGAGATAACCCTATGTTATGCATGTGAAAGCACAACTGGTTTAATTGCTTTAATTGGTTAAATTGGTCCCTTACCCGCACATCTGGGTGGTTGTATATGGTCACTGTGTCAGGAGAAACTTTAACATCTTCAACCAACAGGAGCTCCAGAGTGGCAGAAACAGGGGTCAAGGGGTCATACTGTCCAGATGAGGAAGAGGAGTTGAAACAGGATCAGTGCCATGGTTACATATGTAAACATTATACTAACAGAAAAAAATGTATGAAGGTAATGCTCATTATAAAGGAAAAATTCTGTGTAAATGTATAGGAGAGAATGGAAAATAAGATGAAGCTGGGACAGATCAAAAGAACAGCAGAAGAAACTTAAGTATATGCACATCACATATAGTTAAGTCTAGTGGAAAGTTGAAGTTGGATTTTCATCTTGTCAAAAAAACCTGACTCAACAAAGACTTCACTGGGAGTGAAACATTCGTAGATCAAAAGATGTATGTATGTATGTCTTTTATCTTATCAAGTAATCTCATGGAGTCCAAGTTCTCTCTTGCAAGGGAGCCCTTATTGCAAAAACAACATTCATATTTTGAATAATGTTTCATTCAGCTGCTTCTGCTTTTTAAGTGGAAGTGAAAAACCTTTCAACATCCCTAAGTGGGCTGAGCATTGTCTTCACTTACTGGACTGGGAACGTTTGCTGCTGATAGATGTGAAACCTGGTAACCCAGAGCTGTCACTGTAATGGCAGCAGTGCCTGTCTGATGATGGACAAGAACTGTCTGACGTCCTGCCAAAGATGGCAAAAAAAGAAACAGAGTAATCAATAATTACACAAATACACAATATAGAAACAAACAAGCAAAAACAATAAAAATGTATTCCAGTGATAGGTGAATGGATAATTCCCCATCTGCCACTGCTGTCTGAGAATTAAAGCCTGCCAGAGCCTCTTTCTCCTGATTTTCCTCATTACTTTCCAAATGTCTAAACAAAAGAGTCAAGTTAAGCCGACAGCCCACTCTCTTAAAAACAAAACAAAATGCAGACCAAGCTAAGTGACAATGTTTTACCGTGAAGTTTCATCTGTTTGTTGCTATCCTCGAACTGCTGAAGCTCCATGGGCATAGTGGGTTCAATACTGGCCAGTGACACCTTAGTCGATTCCCACAACATGCTCAGAGAGCTGAAGTTGTCAAATTTCCTTCCTTGTTGATCAAAGGCCGCCAAGTCCAAAATGGGGTTACGATAATTTGAAACAGGTACCTAGAAAAACATATTGTTTATGTCATTAATTCATTTTGCCAACATTTTACTTCTATTGTGGAAAAACATTAATCAGTATTGTTTTAAAAAGCTACTCTTTAAAAGATATAATTTGTTAATATCTTCACTCTTGTAGAGTAGCTGTTGCTTTCTTTAAATGGCTGGTGTATCTACATCAAAAGCATTTTACAAACAAAAAAAAATTGATTTTCTTCAGGGATCTCCAGTGTTAACAGCAATGGATAAAGTCAAGTAATCAATGTCCAGCAAATACCACTATAAAAAAAAACTTAGATACACAGCTAAACACAGCCTGTTGACCCTTGTTACATCACATCACATACATACCACTTGTTTGTTCTGCTGCAACAGTGGGCAGGTCAGGTCCAGCTGTGGGCTGGTATACACTGGGAGCAAGGTGAGGCGAGACGGAGGAGCACATACAAACTTGACCACTGCTGGTTCCACAGCAGGATAAGGATTGGTCACACTGGCTTTGTTCCCCACCATCACCTCCAGCACCTGAAGAATAACATATTGACAACTCAGTGGAAACTTAAATAGCTATAGGTAGATAGTAAAGCTAGGACTTCAAGCTTGTATTTATTCTCAAGGTACATGAAAAAATTGTGAAATGTAACCATAAAATTCTTTATTTGGTGGCATGAACAGTAAATACAAACGATATGATCTAAGTAGATCCCACCTGTTCTCCCAGGGCCCTGCAGGTTGCTCTGACCCAGTGCTGGTTATAGTTGTGAGACGAGGGACTCATCAGAGTAAGGCTCACACTGGCCTCATCCTCACTGGTCAAGTTGCAGAAGAACTTTGAGGGCTCTAAAACCCAAGGCCTTGGCCCGCCCTCAAACAACATGTCTTTAGATGATCCCAGAGTCACCACGGCCACAGATACAGGGTCAATAGCCTGCCAAATAAGATTATTTTTTAGAAAATATACAAGTTCATACAGTTAAAAACAGGACATGTCAGGAATGCTTTTACAATTATCAACAGATTTGGGAGACCAAAATGTAATAACACAGAAAGTAAGTCTGCAAAATGTCATGGAGAGACATCTTGAAGGCAAAAGAGAAAGCTATTTCAATTAAAAAAATGACAGCACATATTAATTTTTATAAGTTTGGTTATTCTAGTGTTAAGATGAACTTAGCTGTGGAAATGTTAAGCTGAAACACACTGTATTACACAGCAAAGAAACAAAACTGGGTCAACTTTTAGCTGCCAGGGCACAACAAGTGAAGAACCATCACAGAAATGTCTGCAATATTTTGAAGAATATGTCTCAATCCCATGATAAAAAACACAAAGGCTAAAAAGTGGCATCAAAAAGCATGTTACTGTACTGATAACCTGAATGTAATATGCATGAGGAATGTAATATGCACAGAAAACAGCTACTGTTATCTGTGGTTCAGGAGAGACAAAATGTTTCATGATAGGACTCATCGTAATACATGTCAGTAAAAATTCAGTATTCTACCACAACAGTTGAAGTCAGTTCCAATCCTGTGCAGTACTATTGCCCAAGCATAGAAAACAAATCAGTGTAGTGAGTGTATAATGCATAATTAAAATGCACAGAGCTCAGAGGAAACCCAAGAGGAGAAAATTTTAACACTCGCTGATCATCACATTTCTGCCTTGACTGTAAGGAGAGACTGTGTGTAGAATTATGAGACTGCATGCACGGGTGAGTTTGTTTCCTTAGAAGACAAAAGATAATTGGTGCTTTGAGATGAGTTGAAAGCACAAAAGCAAATCACAACAAAGACTTCAGGTGAAGTTCTAGATTATTACACCTTGCAGCTGCCCCACAGCATTAAAATATGTATATATATATATATATATATATATATATATAATTACCCAAAGGGGAATTAGCAGTTATACATGTATTGTGGAGGCCTTAAGAAATATTTTCTTTGTACAAAAGGGGGCCAAAATGATATGCCTCAAAGTTCATTGTGAGCAAGATCCTGGAAGGACAAGACCTCATGTGCTCCTTCTACCATGTCATCACTGGCTGTATCACTGTGTGGTATGGAGGCTGCACGGCCTCCTGCCGAAAGACTCTGCAACGCATTGTGAACACAACCAGCAAAATCATTGGTGCCCCTCTGCCCTCCCTCACCGACATTCTCCACACCCGCCTCACCCGTAGAGCCATCAGCATTGCTGGTGAAACGTCCCACCCCTCACACTCTCTCTTCAGTCTCCTGCCCTCAGGGAAAGGTACCGGAGCCTCCGGGCCCGCTCCACCAGACTGCTTAACAGCTTCTTCCACCAGGCTGTCAGGTTACTGAACTCTGCCCACTACACTCCCCCTCTGCCCCCGGACTATAACACACCCATTCCACAAGGACTCTACCTCAGCTGTTTTAGACTTATTACAATCGACAATCTGTTTGCACCTTACTGCACCATTTGCACAACTGTCCGCTGATACTATAATTGCACTACTGCCTCTGCTGTATATAGGCTTGTGTGACATATTTTGTATATTCTATTATATTTTGTATATTTTATATTTTAGTTTTATACATTTTTTTTATTTTTACTTTTTATTTATTTCATTCTATTCTATATATGGTTATATACATATTTCTTATTCTATTCTTCTTTTTACCAAGAGAGAGAGAAACATCTTCTTGAATTTTTCTGTAGGTCCTGCACATAAAGAAAATTTGACAATAAAAATTCTTGAAATCGTAAAATCTTGAAACTCACTCTGAGAGGAAGATAGGCGGCAATGGTGATCTTGGCACTGAGGTGAACGTTGCCATGGGTGTAGCTGACAGTGAGCAAGGTATACCCAGGGGCCAGAGCCTTGGCTCTCACCCCACTGCAGTGGTCATGGCCTGGAGCCAGCCTCCCTGGACCAGGAGAAAGAGGGTTAGAGGAAGCCAAAGAGTAAATGCAAGAGAGAATGCATTATGACAATGTACAAATAACAGCAGAGATTTCTCTTCCCATCTTAAACCACACTGGAGAACAGAGAGGTGTTATTATTTGTCCCAGCCCACTCCTCTGATTAATAATACAAGATTTCAAAATGAAAAACTGTAAATCTTGCTAACAGAGGAACTTTCAAAGAGATAAACTTTGGTGAAGACAATCTGAAAGCTATAAATAATTAAAATGCTTTAGTGTTAGAGAGGATTGTGCCCATACTGTTTGTCAGGCACAGTCAACATGATGTTTCCCATTAAATGTATGTGGGTTGCCAACTAATACAGATAACAGTATTTATTATTTCTTTAATTCTTCCCTCTATAATGGAAAATGCAACAGAAAGTGTACAGCTTAGAAAAATGACTACTAATTTAAGTTTTTATTAGTTACCAATGCAACAACCTACAGTGAACACAAGGGGTGTCCCTACAACAAGACACACTGAACTCAACACAGCCGTACACCAGTGAGTAAACTAAACATATTCATGAAAGAAAGTGGGCTTCATAACTGACCTCCTCACATAAACCAGCATCACTCCAACATTGCAGAATAAACCACAAAATATTTTCTAAGTGACACTAAACAAAGTGATAAATGAATGAATCCTCTGAGTGAGCACCCTTTGGCTAATGCCCATCACTGAACACTATTCCACCTGGAGTCCACGACTGAAACTACCCACAATATGTGATGATAGCTGACCAGCTTCTACATACATGAAAATCGCCTTGAGAGCTTGTTGCATTACAGCCTGACCCACTCAGATCACCCGAACTCACCGTCTAACATTTGGAAGATACTGTGGGTCTCCTCCTCAACCTGCAGGTCAAAGTGGGAGCAGTCGCTCAACATAACCCGCTCTTTCTCCACCTCCTCCAGCAGGCCGAAAATCCGGAGAGGCAGATCCAGAACCAGACCCACCCTAGCCTCTACTGGGCAAGGAGCAAAGTCCATGGCCACGGGTTCGACGACATACACCTGAGGCAAAAGAAGATCAAAAGGGCATTAAAGAGTGTTTGATTGAGGGCTGGGAATGACAGTGAAATGGGGAGATTTGAGCTGTAAGACTGGAATATAGCTTTGATGTATACTTACTTTTATAGCTGCAGATTAACGTTAGATAATAAGATAATTATACATCACAATTTTATGTTTTCATGATTGATAATAATGCACTTCAGAAATAATTCATCTGTTATGTTTTCAGTTCTCTTAAATGTCATCTTTAAGTATATAAAAGGCTTACATTACATATGACAGATCACAACATTAACAAAAATTAAAGATGGAAGAAGCAGGATGAAAATTCACTTAGCTCTATCTTTGAAAAAAAAAAAAAGAAGAAAAATAATAGTTTTGGTTTCTAAGTGGATGAACATCTATTACTCTGAAATACTTTTGTATAAAACCCCATTATGCCAGACAAGTATATTTTGCGTAAAATCTAGGGGTGAATGAAGACTCACTCTGACATAATTAAGCAGTGGCTACTTTGAGAACAAAACTGATGAGGAGCACCTCTCGAGTGTCCATAGTAATCTTCCCCACCCGTGTTCTTTGGTGACAGGCACACCAGAATTTTAATGAAAATGCATGAAGTCTTAGTTTCAAATCTTAAGTACTTCTCTATACCACTAAGTACTCAGCTAAAACTCAGCTGTTCTGCTTCTTCAGAACTGTGTGGGTGTAGTTTTGATCAGATTTGATTGATAGTAGCCTGGCAACTCCACAACTGTTATTACAACCATTCAGAAATATCTCATGCCAAATGAGCAAATCTGTTTTAAGTTCAGCAGACTTGTGTATTCATGTGGGACCCTCATCACTTGTAGTGAGAAGCCAATCAGGAATATAGCTTTTCTGGGCTCTCAAAATAAACATGACAGCAGATGAATGCCTAAGCTGTAACAATATGCCTGTCACGCATATATTTGTGGCATCTTATGTTTCAGTCTAAACAACAAACTATAGTCTTTAAAGTCATGATTTTACAACTGATAAAACCAATGACAGTAAAGGATAATAACGTAACTTCCTACTAATAATATTTAACAGATGTGTTGTTTCACAATGTGACACGCTGTCTTCCATGTCAACTTACTTTCATTTGGCCGAAGTGTAGTGGGTTGCGTAGATCATGAGCATAAACTACGCTGACGCCAATGTCACTGACTGTCGTCATCACTCCTTTCACGGTCACCGTGGCGACAGCTGTATTGGAGGAAGACCAGCTAAAATTTCCGCTCCCTCCCGTCGCCTGTCACAAGCACCAGAGAACAGGCATCACCATGTGCACCAGAATCACACCTTTATTTTTTATATTACATTCATACTCAGTGGTCAAATGACAAAAACCTTAATTTAGACTTTTATGGAAAAGTATGAGTAAGAGTATTTGCTAAAACCCATATGTTTGACACTACTGCCCTATGACAGATTAAAAGCCATTCAATCATCTCATACATTCTAAAAGGAATAATTACCTTTATTGTGTACTGATAGGCTCCAACCTTGGGCTGCCATGGAAATGTGAGAATACTGGGGCTAAGAATTATAGGGTTATAGATTTCCACATCCTGTTCATTGTGGACTGGGTTGGCGAGTCCATGGACCCTTCTACTCTGAAACAGAACAGAGGCCACAGGAAATGATCAAGCTCTCGCTCTCTCTCTACTGAAGTGGAAGAAATGGGCAGAAGGTTAATGCAATAACGATGCTCCAAATGAAATACAGACTGATGGGTTAAAGTTGCAATTAAACTCACTTCATCCACAACTGCTCTCAGGGTAGCATCAATGAGCGTTAGGCCCTCTTTCAGCGCTTTGACACGATGATATGATCCATTCACAGAAGACTCCAGGAGTTCAAAGTACTCCGCAGGAAAACCAGTGTCAATGCGGATATTCTGGAGAACAAGAATAAACCATACACAGATTTTCAAACTAATCCCTTTGTATCACTATAGTTAGAAGCCTGTTTTTAAACTTTTACAGAGTATAAGATCATTTTTTTATTTGTGTCATAATTATGATTTCATACTGAAACTGGTGACAAATCATTTGTTTGAAATATTGGCAAATAAAACTCTTAGGGCAGCACAGGAAGGCTCAACGTGCACTAAATCTCTAAAGCTCTAATGACTTCCATATGCGTTTCTGGCTGTAATTTATCAAAGATGACCAGAATCTTTTTTTTTTTTTTTAAAAAAAAAGGAAAATCCTGTTCAAATTATTGGAATACAGGCCCATTGTCCAGGCAATGCCAAACACAGAGCAAATAAACTGAGCAAATGAAAAAAATATTTGTGAAAAAACTAAGCAAGAAAAACAAATTAGACAACTTATATAACTACAGCACAGCCTGTTTTCTGTTAGCCGCATTTCACTACCTACACTATGTGAAATGCTTGATTTTATCAACAGCTAGCACAACACAATGCAGGTCAAAAGGTGTGTCTAGTCACACCCTCTAGTGACAGACTGCTTTCACACAGACACACAATTAACTTTTAAAAAATGTGACTTCACTAAAGTGTACTCACGTCAGAGAGGTAAATTTTGTTGCCAGATTTATCAAATACTTCAATGAAGATATCATATTCTCTGCCTGTTTCGAGAACCCAGCTGTCTCCTGGATGAATTTTAAAACCTAAACAAATTAAAGAGAAAGGAAGTTAGCTAACTCTTGAAATACTCTAACATTATGAAATAGTCATCATGTTTTATTAAGAGCAAAGAAACAGACCTAGGTAGGCTGGTTCAACCACATACAGGGTGCTGTTGGGTAGGCGAGACACTCCTTGCATTCGAAGGCCTAAATAGATGCTACTAAGGAAAATTACATCAGGCACATTCAACAGCTCTGAACTTATTTGCTTAATAACAAATTAAAACAATTAACAAATTGACAATACTTCTCCCAGTATTTTAATCAGATTCTCTGCTCAAAAACAAAAAACAAGAGTTAGCGTAAACACCTTTGTCACTGCAGTCAATAAACACAAATTACCAGATATATATTATCAGCTGAAGATGTCATGTTTGGTCAGAAGGATACTCTTATGATCCAGCACCACGTTGATATGTCCCAGCTGAACTGCTGTAACTGTGGAGATGCTTTGATCCAGCCTGGCCACAGCAACGTCTGGCTTTCCATTAGGGCCAACCACGCTGTTCTGAAGGTGCAGCTCATACTGATCACAAGGCATAGAGAGCTCTGGACAAAGACAACACAAGCACAAATTAACTTAAGAGGTGGCATTTCTGACTATACCACACAGAGCTTTGAAACTGAAAAGGAAATGGCACAGCTGCTCTGCTCAGCTGGTCACAGCAAGTGACGTCAATGACTCAATCAACATTTCTACTTCATATTTAAGGTAGATAACTGATGCTTGCGCTGGGAGTCAGACCTGTGATCGAGCCCTGTCTTATCTTCAGGACTTTGTATCGGATGGAAGTTCCCGCCAACAAGTAGACATCATGTGCAGGGCTCAGCAGGATGTTCTCTAAAATCAGCAGCCTCACCTCCGCGGCACCCACATC
Source organism: Lates calcarifer (assembly GCF_001640805.2). Classification (NCBI taxonomy): domain Eukaryota; kingdom Metazoa; phylum Chordata; class Actinopteri; family Centropomidae; genus Lates; species Lates calcarifer. The sequence continues at coordinate 18,463,994 of NC_066838.1, read as the reverse complement.
CTGTGGCACAGATACCATAGTTACAAATCAACACAGTTTCAGTCTCCCGCCTTAACAAACCGCAATATACTGATTAGAGTGTTGAAAAATGAGCACAAATCAACCAACAAATTTAAACTGCATCTAGCTGTTGGTTATTTTTTGATTATTTTATATATTAATACTTAAAATAACTTTTCTTTCTTCTTATTTGACACTAGCTTGTTTGGATGAAGAATGTTTGGACCGAGATAAAAGATGCGCCTGATTAAAAGAAATGTGAGCTACCAACAAAGACAGAACAAAGACAGACAACAAAGACAGAAAGACAGAAATACAACTTAACTGTCACTACTGCTGTGTCATCACACATGAGGCAGGAAGGAGCCATTACTATTATGCAGTCTTTTGCTATTTTTAGTCAGCATCTCAGGAGATGAGCTATCACAAAAAGGGCACAACTTAACCAGAACTTATTCTGATCTTCTCCTTTTCAGAAATAGACCAGAAAGATCTTGCAATATTTAAATCTTGTGATGGTGTCAGCAGCCAAGAAATGCATGTTTTGCACCACTTCATAGCTTACCTTATACAATGACTCTTGTATTTTGGCCTTCAACTTAGCATGTCCTGTTTTCAGTCCTGACACCAAAATAATATCGCCCTGTTTCCCAACACGCTCCATTTCAGATATGTACGCAGGTGGCTTGTATGTGGACTCAGAGAATTTAAGTACCCTTGAGGAGAGAAAAGAGACAGATTGGAAATTACATTAGAAACTCAACTCATTATGGGCCCATGCATCTGACCTCAAGCATGATTAATTTTTAGAGGAAGAGGAAGTCAAATACAATCATCACACTACTTTAGCAAAACAACAGGATTTATGGTTAGGTTAGCCATATCAGTGTCGGTTAATACATTTCTTGCCGACTTTTGGTTTGCAATCAGTGTTGGAGTGAAGTATTAACACAGGGAATCTCACCGTAATGAATTGTAAGAGTCAGAGAATCCATTCACATCTACATCTTTCACTAAGGTCCAGTCAAACACTAGACCAGCAAGGGTGCTGAAGGTGTTTCCTGTGATATGAAAAAGAGTTAGTCCTGCTATTTCCTTGAACCAGAAACCTTAAATCTAAGACTAAAAATAGGTATGTGAAACATAATGAGGAAAAGAGAATATATGCATGCTTTCAACGTGTGTTATGAGGCTGGGGTCACTACTGTATGCTTTAGTGTGTAACGTATGCTGAAAACACTTCCTGAGAGCAGTTGTATTAACTAAAACAAAACCAATAGACCTTTCATTACAGGATACCGTCCTTTTGCAAGCTACTCCATCTAAGGAATCTAAAATGCACTTCTGGACCAAAGCAAACAAAAACAAAAAGCAGGCCCTAGAGCCATCATCAGAAAGAATCAGGCTGTAGCTACAGCTCATTAAACTAAGTGAGTCTGCCCTAAATGGAACCAGTCAAACAGAACAAACACAGGCACCTCACAGCCCCCCCTTGCAGCCTGAGGGGAAAGAAAATGCTGCCTAGAGCAAGCTCAGTCATTACACTGAGAAGAGCAGCAAATAAACATTACAATGTGGACTCCTTACAGTAGGAGACTGGAGTAATATTACATGTACTGATGTAAATTATTGCGATAAGCCAGTATACAACACCTTCAGAGTCCAGTGCATGGATTTTGAGTGCCAGTGGTGAATCCTCAAGATGTAGCTCTCTGGTGGTCGACACTATCTGAATCTCACTGATGATGTCGACAATGGCGTCACAGCGCAGTACCTGTCCTGTAACTGCAAATGGAAATGGGGACAAAACAAAATGTACACAATGAATACTGTACTGCACAATACTGCAGGTTCACCAAACAAAGGAAAAGCTCATAAATAAATGGCTTATTCTAAAGGAACAGTGATTAAAAAGGCAGAACAGTAATGCTTGTTGCAGCACAAAGCATAGAATTCCACCTCCTGGCTAAAGCATTTTAGTATGAGCATATGGAAATAGCTACAGAGATATAAAGCTCTAATGCTTCCTCTGTTCCTGGCAGAGTGTGCTGTTATCAATCAAGTCAAATGTTGCGGCTTTTCTGATTTGCTAAGTGGGCTGTGGGCTGGGGTGACAGATTATATCAGATTATGTTTTGGTAAACCGAAAACAGCTGGAGCAAGTTAGGCCTCATTCCAAGTCAGTGACTGTGGTCTGAATAGATACTCTGACACTGATTTTTCTTAATGTTTGTTTGTTTCATTTGAGAGAGACGTTTGAGATGTATGTGAAGAGGCCAATGTGTCTGTTTTTCCTAATTACAACTGCCAGTCATCCGTGACAGGCCAACAGTGCTACAGGAAGATGACATAGAGCAGTCAGTCGCACAACACATTTGTGCGACTGAATGATAATTGGTATGGTTCTGTCCATTAGATTTGCTTCTCTGAAGGGAATACAGCATATCTTTACACTCTGAACATATTTCTCTGTCACCTGCATTTAGAACCAAGACCATTTGAATAGTTTACAGTGTACATTTCAGTATTTCCTTTCCTTTTCCATTTCCTTTCAAGAGATTATGTTCCAGGTGATTTTGATTACATTCAGTTGGTATGACAGATGCATACGATTGTATTCATACTTCATACCCTGCATATACCTTGTTATACATATTATATATGCTTTACCTATTTCTAGCCTTTAAAACACCATAGTCATGTTCTCTTATTCTTGAGGATAGCATCCTGCCATTAATCTTTGTAAAACCAGAAAGATGAGGAATAAATAAGAATACTTTACAGGCCAGGCCTATATGATACTGCTGAGAATAATGTTTAACTCTGTAACAGATGAATAACATGAAGAGTTTATATTGTAGTTAATATTACAAAATTTGACCTTAAAACAGTTCACTGAATCCAACACGGCATAGAGAATGAGCCCCTGGAGGTAACTGCAAGATGAACACAAATTATGTAGTGTATTTTTATTGATAATGATAAAGAGTACATGCACACAGGCTGATGTGATGACCAACTTCATATACCTATCAACAGGTGCTCAGCAGCTTGAGCAAGTTCCCTTATCTAATTATATGATGTGTGTGTGTGACCCAGGGTGCTGTAAATAATTAACAAATTCACTAACCATTTCACATCATAACCTAAATAACCCAAAACCAGAAAAAAAAACTTAATTTCCAACAATAAAACAGTTTTCGGGTCAGTTAACTATCTCTCATTTTTAATGTGTTTTTAACAGTTTAAAACACTAGTCCACAATACTTCAGGTTTCATGTGCTAATCCACACACAGAGCTCTTGAATGAACTATTTGTGATTCTTCTTGATTAACATAGTTTACTGTATTTACCAACATCTTCGGCCAGAATGATGCTGGTCAGTCTAGAGGGCTGGGTGGAGAGAGCCTGGAGAACAGCTCTCCTGGAGCAGCCTTTGCCAGTCACTTCATCCACAGCCTGGATGCTCGCTACCTCTGGTCTGGTGGAAGACCTGGAAGAATAAGACCAGGAAAAAAACAGGTCATGTACACAGTGTAAGTGGAGTTGCAATAACGTTCTCCATTTGACACCATAACAGTGTAGTTTGACCAAATGTTCATCGTAAAAAGATTTTAGGTGGAACAATATTTTCATATTTGGGGTGGAGTTGCATCTTTACTGCACACTTTGAATATAAATATCAAGACAAATATACAAAATAGAAAGCAACAAATGACAAGTAACTATAACAACTGAAAAGACAGAGGCACATACAGAAAAAATTAAATAAAGCATTATGATAAATTGGTTCTTTGTGGAAAAAAGAAGCAATCTGAGTACAGCAGCAATGAGTTATTCTTCAACAATTTAACAAAGGAACCTATTTCTACTAAGAAATAAGGAATACCTGGTACACATTGCAGTACTCTCTGCTTGTGTAGAAAGTTTTTTACCATTAAAACTTACTACAAATCTAAGTATATGATGCTGAGTGTTAAAATAACTGAAAAGGTCTCTGATCTCTGAGACTAAGATTATCCAAATCACCCTAAAATGTCAAGATTTTCTCACAGGTAAAGCACAGATGAAAGGGGCTTTCTTCAATATCTTCATTGTATGATCTTCAAAATATTTCACCCTCAGGTGTAACTTAGCGGTTTTATGGCCCCAGCACATTGCCATGAACTGACTTCAGTGTACACAGTATGGTTGGAGACATGTGGCCTGACATGCCCCATGCAATATAACACTCCTTCACAAAGCATGCATCCCCTGAAGTTTTACGAAGCAGACGTTTCCTACTCACCATCTGTAGCAGCCTTCAGTAGTTTCCAATGTGAAGTTAATTCTTGTACTTCTGGCAAGTGGTAGCAATACTTTTGGAATATTTAGTTTTGAGCTACCGTTGACTTGAGTAACTGATATTAATAATGGCAAAACTAACACTAATATTCTTAACGAAATCATTTCCGCTTCATGTGACTGCGCTGATTTATTGGCAGCGAAACTAACGGTCGAATGAATGAACGCTAAGTTACTATGCTAACTAAACTTCCTCCGTCCCATTAAGTTTGCTGGTCATGCCGTAGTTTTGAAATTGTGGCTCTGGGACAGACGTCTAGGTGAGCCAACATCGCCACTCGAGCTATTTCTTAACTCAGACACGCTGTCTTCCTGCTCAGTTTCAGATTAAGTCAGTAGTTGACGGGGAGCTTCCACATGATAACAGTTACAGTGTCCTCAGTCTGGTCCTCTTTTATTCTGGTCCTTTGCTTTGTTTGTCCTTGAAGATGCTTTGAAAGACACACAGCGATAATTAGTTTTAAATCCCTGGTTCTATATTACTGTGTACAGTTAGCCACCGATAGCTTAACATAAGCATGTTTTGTACAAATACCCGCCATTAGCAATAATTAGACTTCCAGTGTGCATGCCGGGAGTGATGAAACGTCACAGAAGAGGGTGCAACGGGGAGGATGACGCTGTTTCTTAAAGGCACAGTTTGTTTTTTTCAACTGTTAAATTAAATTCTCATTTAAATAAAATTCCCTGTGGTGTGGGAGTTAGCTCTGTCGCCTCGCAACATGGAGGTTTTGGGTCTTTCTGTATGGAGTTTGCATGTTCTCCTTCCTCCCATAGTCCAGAGGTATGCAGGTTAAGTTAACTGGCGACACCAAACTGTGAATGCACATGGTTGCATGTCTCTGTTTCACTCACTGCAAGGCCAAATGGACAAAGTGAGCAGCTGTCCCAGACTTTTAAGGAGCCTAAAAACCGCAAGGCACAGTTTATTTTGTTTGTGGCAATTCAGTTACTCACATATTAGTTTTTTGTCAGTAACATCTGGAAATAACTGGAAATAATTCGATTATTTAGAGGATATGTTCACAGCTTTTCAAGACTGTCTGAAAACAAGTCAGCCGTCCACATGTAGTCACATCAGTTTATTTGTAGAGCATGCTTAAAAACAACAAAATGAAAACAAAAAAGCAAAGTGTTTTATGGTGTCTGTGACTTATCAATGTGTCTGTCTATGCATGAGTTTTATGTGTATATTTTTGGTGCACAGGTCTCTCTTGAAAACAGAATCTTGAGACTGCCTATTTAAGTAAATGATTTAAATAAATGAATCAATTAAAATGTCTTCTTGATGACAATTAAAGAGATGAGCCTTCAGATGTGTTTTAAAGATAACTATGAAGAGAGAAGATCTGTACACTGAAACATGTTTTGGTTGTTGTATTTCTCTTGGTCTTACTGATATATTCCTAAATGAATTTGTTTACATCAACACGTCAGGGTATGTACTCAACATGATGGTGGGTTGTCAAACCCAGATATCATCAGGCTAAACATGCTGTTTTCCGTGACACCATGTCAGAGAAGCATACATTCATCTCTGGTGTACATTTTAAAGCTCTAGTAGTGGTGTTGTGTTTTATATGGAACGATCTTTCTAATATTTGTATTTCTCATGTATACAGTGGTGGACAAAACACCATTATGCAATGTAATACAACACTATCACTGAGGAGAGCCTCAAAAATCACCATGAAGTTGAACCAATACTGCTCTAGCACTGTGTCAACAAAAACAGCTTTTGTTTATTCACAAAGATATGAATCATTGTAGAGCTACCTCAGTGGATTACAACAGTTTGCACAAGTAAACTGATAACTCTGTATATTCTTGTTCTAGTGGAAACCTGTGAGTGTTTGACTAATCCTTGACACTTGTAGCCAATAGATCTACCTGTCAATGGACTCAGGCCGTGTATGATAAACAAAAGCAAATATTAGCCTGCTCTGGAACTCATGAAATTTCTACTCTGTCAGGTAAGTGACTGGCTGGCCTAAGTTACTGAAGATGAAACTACAAAATTAACCTGCCTAACCAGACAAGGGAGACCATCATACATCCATAGTTAGGCTGTCTGGGTCTTCAGAATTCAGTTGAGAACATGCAATGCACAACTTTTCACCCCTAGGTGTCACTGACAGCTACCTATATATTATCCCACCCAGGCATCGATGGCAGCAATGGGTAGGGGACATGTTTATTTTATGACTGGGCACAGAAGGGAAATGTCACCAGTGCCCTTTTAAACAATGCAGTGTTTAACAAAAGAGCAGTGGTTGAAAAGATCATGGCTGAAAATGAGCAAAATGCAAACATGTTTGAAGGTGTAATGCTGAGTTAAACCAAGAGCAAGAACTCTAAGAACATCTAAAACCTAATTTCCCCTTCGTCTGTTTGCGTGTGAGATCATTATCTGGCCTTAAAAATTGGTCCTGAGATAAAACACGAATTGTGAACAGAATGTTAATTATGCATTCTGAGTTCAATTGGCTGCATTATTTCTGATCCATCCTCTCATCTGCTTTGAAGTTATTACAGCAGTGCTCCTCCTGGATTGTGCCTCTTAGTTTTCGAGACACATAGAGATGCACAGCTTGATTAGCAGATACACTGTGGTTTGGAAGTGTTTTACATAATGCTGCTATGTGCCAAAGGTGACATATTGTTTCAGTCAGGACGCATTAGCAGTAAAAGCCCATCACTGACTGGTGCTGTGTTCCAGTAGGCTGGCCTCAATAACAACCATTGCAACAGCAGTAATGCACACATGTGATATACTGCATATTCACACTACAAAAGTCTGATATAATGCAGTTTGACTTTTTTATGCATCTTGGGTTGAAATAAATTGTCATATCTTTCTTTGGTACAGTGATGACAGTTGAGAATGAAACCTGAGAAGAGAGCACCACTTTAATTTATTTTGACAAGGCCGCTCTGTGTGGGCTTCAGTCCTACATTTATTTTCATCTTTGTACCCTGTTCACGGGCAGTGCGCGTACGATTGATGTTAGGAGTGAATGATGTAATGTCTGAGAACACGGAAACAATACCTGAATGTCACACTCTGTGTCTGTAGCACTTCATGCCGAGGCTCAAGTCTAGGCAACACAAAGTGCAGTACCAGACCGCACTCATTCAAAGGGGAAAAAAGTGCTTGTAATGTAAGGTTGTTTCTGGGCCTTGGATAGAGCTTTACGTGATTTCCTCCAATCCAAATCAGGCAGTGTTGGAGCTCAGCAACCATTAACTGAGTCCAAGGAAAAAAAGGGGGGGGACATTCTCAAATGGTTGGAAATATTTTTTCTTTAAATTGTCTGACTTTGTGCTTGTGTTTTTGAGCACTTAAATGGCCATGACCTTTAAAAGTTACTGCAGTATATTTAATCAGCAATTTTTTCTTAAAGGTCGTCCTTTAAGATTCCAGTGTTGTGTATAATGGCTACCTACTTTTATGTTATGCAGAAGTGCAGCATTATATACTTATGCTTCTATATTGTATATGCATTATATATGTATGTCTGTATATGTCTATATATATATATATATATATATATATATACACACACACACACCTGAAACCATCAGAGTTTCACCTCTGCTGCTATGCGCAACAACACCACATATATTTTTCTACTTCACAAATGGCTGTGGCTGCTTTGCAATTCCACCTAGTGTCTCCTCATCTGGCATGCATCAACAGTCACATCCTTCCTTGTGTGAAGTCAGGAACTTTTCTTGGCCACTGTGCTTGGCTTGATCCAAACAAGAGGGTGCAGAGGGCCGTAGCACTTACTTAAACGCTTAGTCAGTGGCGATGTTCTCAGACTGGTAGGTCAGCTTTCACCAGAAGTGTAATAGGCTTTGGAGGGGTCACTGCTTCAAATTGTTTGGGAAGTACACAGCTTTAAGTTCCCCTAGGTGTGAGGCACAGTAAAAACTGCTGTAGGTAGATGTAATAAAAGGTGTTACTATCCAGTGAAATCAGCCCTCGCCTCAGGGTAGCTATCTTATGTGTTCCAAGAAATGTAAAAGAGGAGCAGAAAGTGGGAATACCTCAAATGATTACCATGGTACAACTCTGTGATAAGACTGCTGATGTCCACACTCTGCGATCTGGTGAACCTTATAGTTTTTATTAATTATAGTGAAAGGAAAAATGAATCTCCTTAAATATCAACTTTTCCCTTGAGAAGCAATATACCTTTTCACCTACAGATTAACTTGGTCTGCATAAAGTAAAACAGGGAGCCGTGCTCTAAGTATTAAATCCCTTTACACAATCTACTACATGCTTTAAATTCCCCTGCCATTTCCATGGCACAGGCCTTAGGTGGAGCTGAGTGGGTTTGTATTTGCAGCTGTATGCATTCATGATCATGGACAGTGAAGGTGTAATCTTGACAAAGCACTTCAGTGTACACCACATTTAATGTATATTAACTACCCCTAATTCACAACTCAACAACATTTATTTCTCATTGAAATTTACACATACAAAATTATATTAATAGTAGCATGTCCTGTTTTATTCATATCATACCATATTGAAATGTATTGAATATTTAATGCACAAGTGAATTAGAATTAAGCATTTTGATGTTTCATAGTTAAACCTAAAGCTGCTGCTTTTAACTACAGCCATTTAACTGCAGCCTGGAAAGTCTTTACAAGGCACAGGTGGGCAGGAGTCACTTTCACCACAGTATATTTGGGTCTTAATTTCCCATGGTGTAGCCCTCCCACAGAGCCATAGTGCCTTGTCTTTACTGGTTTACTTTAAAGACTTCCTCTCTTTACCTTACAAACCTGCAGCAGTGCAGTGACAGAAAACATATTTAGTATACCAGAAAAGGTCAACAACATTTAACAGTCATTAATGGCCATATATGAGGTTTGTCCCTGCTGAACACTATGTAGTATGTAGCAGATTAAAAAGAATAATCTGGCTCTTTGTATTTGTATGTGCTTGTTGCTGGGATTCTTTGCTGATGTATTACACAATGCTGTAATGGGATGATGTGTAAGAATTGATCCACATTCAAATCACTGTGAAATTACTCACAGAGTGAACAGATAACAGACTGAGGTATATACAATTTGTCAATTTAGATCACCTCAGACACCACCTCTGTGATCTAACAAAGGTTACAACAAACACTATGAGGCTGTATCCACCTGTTTAAACAAAGACAGAAGAGCAGGACAATGTATCACACAATGGATAGATAACATTAACGCCTGCTGCATTAAGAGGCCCAAGTAGACAATGATGTCACAATCGCTGGCATCAGTCATACTGAAAGCCTCAATATACTGAAGAATATTGAGGCTACGCTATCATGAAAGAACTGAGGCAAGAATGACTTCATTCTGCTCAGAGAACAAATAATAAACACAGTGTATAAAACTTAAAGCTTTAATTCAATATTCCTAGTGAGAAATAGAGAAAGTGCCCATTAGGTAGATTATTACGAGGCAGGGTCGCAGTCAGTGGGCCCGGGCAATTAGTAGTGGCATAAGTCACCATTCAAACATGCATGAATGAGAAATTACAACAGTGCGGGGTGCAATTACCTCTCCCAAATCAGCGCGTGTCAGATGACATTATCTCGCAGGCTGAGAGCCATTACTGCACCGAGGGTTTTCAAGCCCCAGAGAAGTAAGGAGAGGTCAACTACTGTGGGGGGAGCAGGTCATTTGGTCTCTGCTTGCAACATGAGGACATCTCTCTGGAGTCAGGAGGGCCTCAAATGTTCTAAACCTATAAAGGCAAGAAACATTTAGGGATTCATTTGTGTTCAACCGCAGAGTTTTATTACAGAGAATGATTTATTTTCATGTAGAGTTTGTTGAAAGTACACAATTCACAACTGAGAGCAGCAAATATAATTGTTGAAATTACACAAAGGATAAAGTACTTCTGAAGTGGTAATTGCCAGAATAGTCCAGTGTATTGCGACAGGCTGCAGGTGGCCACGGGTAATGTGCGTTATGTAATCTTTGTCATTTTTACAACATGGCTGGTGTCAGATTTTAATTCCTTTGATGGTGATCTTACTTGCATACCACTCTGAGGGTCAGCAGCTGATGGGTGTTGCTTGGTTACGTTTTAGGCTCCATAGCACGGCAGGGCTGCACAGAAGACTGACAACAGCTTCCCTTGGGATTAGCCAGCTCCATGGTCACTTAGCTCACGTGTCCAGGTTATTAATGATCATATGAATGGGTCAAATACAAGTTGAACTTGTGTTCAGTGAACTTGCGTCATACATGTGCTTCCTGTAGGGGTATAACGTCATTGAGACAAAAGAATCAATACAGTTATCGCTATGGTATACAGTTCACATTTTAGCAGATGTACACAACACTCAGAGGATAGTTGGCCTGTTAGACAGAGATAAACATTTCATTTAATCAGGACAAGAATTTAAGAGAACCTGGGGGGTCTTCACAGCGTGTGACTTATGCAGCTGTGCCTGCATTTGCTTATAACAAGCAGAGAGAGCTAATAATGCGGCCACTGACTCATCTCTGTCATTGATTAGTCAAGGGAGACCCCTGAAACAAAGTCCCCAGTGCCCCTTGTGTCTGTCTGATCAGTCTATTCATCCGCTGAGGCAGCTTTTGTCCACATTTATTCTCGCAAGCATCTCAGTGTCGATAGATAAGAAATAGAGATTTTGAATAGATAAAATTCACCATAGTCTGTTCAGAGGAGACACTTGTGCTGTACCTGTTGTGTAGTACATCAGGATTCAGTAAGTGCAACTGTAATACAATTAAACCAAACCAAAAGTCTCTGTTAACAAAGATCACAGATATCATGTGATGCCTAATGATGCTTGTATGAGCTTGGTTTATCAGTGTGGCTTGTTGGCATCTCTGGGAGTAAACAGCAAATCAGTCAATAATTTGGCTCCTAATTGGAAGCTGTGTAGCTGTAAATATACTGAGGTTAAACAGTAATAACTGTGAACAAGCAACATGTACAAATGCAAACAACAAAAAGGGGGAAATATTGTGATTTTTATGCTTTTGTAATATTCTTAAAAGACAATATGACTAGAGGTGTTATTATTTTTATGTATTCATTTATTTTGGAATGATAATATATCTTTATACTTTTACACATACTGACAACTGTGATTTTCCACTGACGTCAGTGCAGTTTAAGTCATTTCTCGTCCTTTGGATAATTATAAAGCAGAAAAAGGAACAGAAGTTATTTCGAAAGTGTTGAAAACTAATTCTATGTAAGTTTGTCCCGCCCTCCCCCACTCAAAAAAAAAAAAAAAAAAAAAAAAAAAAAAAAAGAGCCAGGGCGCTCCCAGCCTCCCAAGTCAGAGCCAGGACATAAACTTCATGCACGAGTTTTCTTCAGGAGAACACCAGCACTGAGAGATCAGAGACGCAAGGTAGGCAACATGATTTTTTTTAATGAATAAAAACTCTCGATGCCACTGCAGAATTTAATACACTAAGAATTTTGATTTCCATTCTGCGGCTCATGGGATCATAGAGACACATATTTAGATTATTCGCTCTGTGATCTGGATTATTTTAATCCTGGACATAATTTATTTGAGAGGTACATTGGATCTGGTGTTTCTTGTCGTGTCGTGACAACCTTTGGGATGAAATGAGCGCTTGATACGTAGATATATATGTTTAATATGTGTCCATACGAAACGAAAGTTTACATGTAGAAGTCGCATCTGAAAAGTCTGAGTCTTGTTCAGCACCCTGAGAAATAATTCAGTGGTTTAATCATCACAAATGATTTAATGCTGAAGTGCTCAGTTTACATGCGTGCACTTTAGTTTCAAACAGTTTTCCATAAATAAGCGAGTCTTTCCATAATTCATTGCCTGTCAATGCAATATTTAAGGATTGACGTTTCAGCCTGTTTGCTCGCGGGCTGAGGTATTAGTAGGTTCGGGAAAACAGTGCGTGCACGTGTTTATGCGCGTGTCACAGTGCGCAAAAAAAGGATAAAGGTCTGTTTTTGTTGTTGTTGTTGTTTTCCCTTTGGTTGAACTAACTGATAGCTGAAACAAACAACCCTAACAGACAATTTTTCATTCACAGTAAACAACCCTATCGAGGTTCTAAAAGGTGCAGCCAGATGAGTTCCATGTTCATTCCATCAGATTTCCTTATCACCTAGTGCCCTTTACTTTTTCTGTGTTCAGTTTTCCCTTTCACTTGCTGTGACTGTTACAGACAAACACAGAGAGTTTGGGTTTGTGGTGCTTTGGGGCTGAGTTCAACACTGTTAAAGCACCATAGCAGAAAAAGACTGCAAGATCTGGTAAAATGATTTTGTACCCGCAGCACACAAAGACATCATTGATTCTCTAAAAGGAGCTGCGCTGCACTTTGTGCTGTTCTGTGGCTTTGCCTGACTTATGAGGGAAGACAGAGCTACAGATGTTACATTTGTTTTGATGACCACTGGACTGTTTTGGTGATGTCTTGACTTTATTTTCATTACTTTTAAATAGATGCACTCCATGTGTTGTTCAGAAAATAGGCTGGAAATCGATTTCCGAATTTAAGCGCACTGTTAGGCCTTGTAACTAGAGTTATAAGTCATACCTGTAGATACTGTATGTTGTGGCAGGATCCTCATACTTCCAAGAACTCAACTGTTTCTACTGAAGAAAAGGTTATCTGAAAACAGCTGCTCCTCTTTTGGTGGGAATCTACTCCAAGGACATGGAGTTTAGAGCATTTACTGAGAGAATGTGATAACAAAGGGGGCTGTGGAAAGAGCACCACTAAAACTGGTTAGGAACATTTTGGCAGGTTTTTTGTCATGCAGAGCAATTTTGAGTTAATCTCTAATTTTGAACCAGCCTTTTTAGCATGAAATGTCACCTAAGTCTCTCGCGATTGGCACAAATGCAAGTGGTGAGGGAAAACAGGAAAAGTAAAATAGAAAACATCTGGTTTTCAATATGCTCTCTGATTTGAAGTCACATCACTTACACACAGGATCAAGCCTGTCACATTCTTTGTGCTGCCACTCTATCTCTGTCCAGTGTGACACATAAAGAAAAGCTCCAGCAGTCTCATCAGATGCATTCATATCTGTACTTAATATTATTTTACACATTATAATATGTCAGATTTATTTATGATAGTGCTTCTGTTAGTTTATACAGCATCAGTTGTATGTTATCTCTGCACAAGCACAGTTTGCTGAAACAGTTTATGCTCCACCAGCTATTGTAGGCAGATATCAACAACAGGACTCAGATGACTGTATGGTATTTACACAACATCCCCACCATATTCCAGGGAAGCAGACAATTTTACGAGAATGCACATGCTGCAGATTGATAACCAATATTAGCAGTTCTCTGCACAACACAATCGACACACTGTTTTTGTAGACAAAGTATAACATTGTCATAGAAGGGAGGGTTTGTTATTTCATCGTTGTTTTTTTCAGCAACCGACTTTTTTTTTTTTTTTTTTTTTTGGTTGGGTTATTATTGTACATATTTCCCTCAGTCAGACTTACTTTTGGCCAAATTTCCACTCTCAATCAAATATAAATCACAGCTTTCATCCTCTGTGGTGCCAGAAGAGTAGGCATGGAAAAATGTACATTTGGCAGGTGGTCAAATTTAAGCAGACAGGTTATTAAGTTAAAGCATGTGTTTTTGATAATAATTGTGAAAACAAACCAAAAATAATAAAGACGCAGATTGTTATCAAGCTGAATGCCAGACAACTTTTCTGCTGTAAATATATCATTAACCACTGTTTACTTTCACAGGCTAAAAGATACAAAAATATTTCACATGTGGAATAAAATCTAGCCTGAAGAGAAGCTTTCTCAACAACTAATAAGGAATACTTCATTTTTTTTAACCTTTTTTATGCAAAATGAACATTCAGAAGGCAATCATGTTGTTTTTATGTTGGATGATTCTGTGCATGGACATCTGTCTAAGCCAGAAAGACTGCACAGGTGTGGACTGTCCTGTTCTGCAGGACTGTATCGACACAGTTTTAGAGAAGGGTGCCTGCTGCCCCACCTGTGTGCAGAGGGGCTGCACCTGTGAGGGTTACCAGTACTACGACTGCGTCCAAGCAGGCTTCCAGAAGGGGAAAGTCCCAGAGGGGGAATCTTACTTTGTGGATTTCGGAAGTACTGAGTGCTCCTGTCCCCAGGGAGGAGGGAAGATAAGCTGCCGTTTTATTCCATGTCCTGAAATTCCCCCCAACTGCATTGAAATTTTACAACCTGCAGATGGATGCCCGCAATGTGGGCGAATTGGCTGCACCCATGGCAGCAAGAAATACGAGGCAGGACACTCCTTTCAGATTGACCAGTGCCAGGTCTGCCACTGTCCAAATGAAGGTGGAAGGTTAATGTGTTCTCCCATCCCTGGCTGTGACCTTCGTAGTGCCAATAAGCCCACGTGGGTAACAACTATTGAAAACAACAACCCTTTGAGAGACATTAGCGGCCGTCACCACAGCCAACAAACGAGCTCTGTAGAACCATTTTCCAAACTGGCAGTGGGAAACACTCTACCACTGTATAAGCAGGACCCACCTAGTTTTGGCACAGAGGATTATGACTATACGCTGGCAGAGCCAACATCCTCCACAATCCAAGATCTGGCCCAACCGCTGGAATCTACTACATTACCACCAGCTTACCCAGAGTCAAGCTCCACTTCCTTCAGCTCCCATGATGACAGGAGACATGAGCTGAGAGAAACACAAAAAAGCCCAAAACCAGCGAGAAGCGGCAGGGATGAGGTCACACATAACATTGATCCCACCACTATGGGGGCTCAGAGTGAGACATCAACGTCGCTGACAACCACAACCACACAGAGAGTTACCACAGTGAACCACAGGCCACAACAGGAAATTGGAGAAAGGACCATTAGACATAACAGAAACAGAGTGGTACAGGGCACTTTAAAAGACACAGCGTATACTGTCCATGCCAACAAAGCAGGCAGGCACGTTGGCCTTCACAAGCACACTCAAGGCAGTCGCGTGGCGAGTAATGGAGGCCCCCTTTCTGCCGGTCATAAGGAACAAGAAAGAGTCTTGGAGGAACACAGGCAGACGTTAAGTGCCACAGTCCATCTCAGTCCCACCAACAGAGCCCCAGTCAGGATGAGGGAGGATGGTGAGGAGCCTCAGAGACAGCCCCAGACACTGCACACCTATCAATCCCAGGATGTGAAGGGAGACACAGAAGGTAAGTTTGCATATTTTTTTTTTTTAGTTTTACACAAACTTGACCTTTTATGATCAGTATCCTAACTCCTCTTGTTGAAAAAAATGACTGAAAGCAGCTGAATGTAAAATAAATCTGACATATGAAATGTTTTGAATCTTTCAGCCCATACATCAAGATATGTCACAATCTGATGATTTACAGGCCAGTAATGGCAATGTTAGGCTGTTTTTTTTTTTTTCAGAAGACATCTACATTTTCTTCTCTCACATCCTGTCTTTTGAGAAGGAATTCATAATCACTCTATTCAAGCTGGCAGTGGTCCAGGAAAAACAATTGTCTGTCTGGAAAGTCTGTTTTCCCTAGATAGCATTTATCTACCTTACTCAGAGGAGAAAAGAGCTATACTTAGCGTGTATTAATTTTCATGCATTCAAGTTGAGAGAATGCTATATCTATTTCTCTAGAGGTGTGTAAATAGCAAGTAATACCAGCCATGGTGCCATATTTACATTGTTATGCTTCTAATATATCTGATCAATCCTGAGTTCTGGAGTTGTACCTCCAGCCTAAATCCTTCATGTGATTATCAGCATGCTCTCAAACAGATCAGCCCATGTCGTGGCATATAGGCCAATCTGCTGCAGGCACTGGGATAGAGAGCAGATGATGAAGCGATTACCAGGGTGTCTAAAAGATGAGTTACACTTCACAGGAAAGTATGAGAGAATACACCATGTCTTATTCCAAAATGTGAAGTCACACTCTGTAATAAATCTAGAAAATCTTGCCCCATAATCTTAATCTCACACAGTGCCATGTAACAATCCAAATTTGTGTTGCATAAACTTGAATGAATAATGTGATTTTATGCAGTCCCATAAGTGTTAATGATTAATAAACTTCCTGCCAAGGAAAACCTGATTAGGTCATAATTTCCCAGTGCTTTATAGCCCTTTGGCACAAGGAAGTCTCACTTTATTTCCTAAGATGTAAGTGAACTAAATTATGAATGAGTGAAATGTATTAGCCTTGTCATTTCATCCTCATAACCACTTCAGTGACTGAATTACTAAAGAAAGAGGTTCAGGGTTCTGAGAGCATTTCCTCATTGATGGTGTTTTGTCCGGCAAACCACAAATCTGGGGGTGTGTAGTTAACCTACTTTACAACGCAATATGTTTTGTTGAGACGTGTCAGGACTTTTCTTTCCTTTCAGCACCTGGCCTACATAGGTATGTATAACATATGCTGAATGCATATGTGAGGTGTTTCCGTGGGAGTGAACTTCAGAGATACCTGTCAAGTTAATTTACCATCATAAAGTTGGAGACTATAGGTTACAAACTAGCTGTTTGTTGCTGTTTGCCAGGACACATTTTGTTAAGGAAGACTACAGACTATTTAGGTAAAGTCTGGGCAAAACATGGATGTCTGCAAGCTAGTATAGAAACTCTTTTATTTACTCAGAAAAAAACAGACATTTGCTTTGACAGACATCCTCAAACGTTTTCCACACTGTCCATAAATGCATTAGGATGAAGCCCAGCCTTTCAGTTTTAAATTATAACTTCATGGTAGAGAGTTTGAGAAGGATGGATTTTTTTCCAGGGATAAGAAGCTTGAACTAACTGGTTTGGCAACTCAGTCTTTAGGATGGAATGACACTGTGATGGTTCATTGGTTAGGGTCATTGGGACAAAGTGAAGATCTCCAAAGCACAGACAGGAAAACCCCAGCTGATAAGGGTCTTGACTAATGCCTGTTATCAATGCTATCAGCTGAGTATGCCAAAGTTATTTGGAGAGGAACGGAGACAGCCTGAATAACAAGCACGCAACCATTTTTCACTAAGTATAAATGGGTTGCCTTTGCTGTAGAACACAGCCCAAGATAAATGTTTTTTTCTTTCAGTCAATAACTCCCTCTCATTTGCCCTCCTCTCTTTCCAACCAGACGCAGTGTGTGCTCAGAAGGGGGATGGGATTGTTTAGGCTTTCTGATGCCGGGCTATGGACCTGGCATAGGATTTCTTGGGGGTTGTACCTGTGAGCGGCATAATACCCATGTGATGAATGAAACCACTGTTGTGGCTTGATTGCCAGACGCTACTCACTGCTCCCTCATGAGCCGGTGTGATTACCCGTCTCCCATGAGGCTGCTGGTTTCCCAATCTTCCTAGTAATCACCTCATCTGAAGCACACCTCTACACAGGCTCCTCTACACAACTTCCCTTCCTACTTTACCAAAACACCAACTGTAATGTAGGACAAAAATAGAAGAATGCACAACAGGGATAAGTTGATAGAACACATGGCTGAAGCATAATTATCATCACAAACACTTGTTTTTGTCAACAGCACTGTCACAACATGCTGCATATGGTATTGAGCTTAACAGATGTATAATTTTCCTTAGGATGAAAAGGAGGGTGAATTCCAGAGCTAGGGCCATGTGAGAGTTCACTCCTACTGCACCACTACTGCGGAGATCAGTTTGAAGAACACAGCTCACTCTAGTTAATCTCGGGTGCCTTCCAGGTCACTTCCAGGAAATTTGGCATATCTCCCATCCGCAGTGCGTCCTTACTGAAAAACCGCCTGATCCGCATGTCACCCGCACTTATAAATAAAAAAACATCTGCTCCAGATGCAGGAAACCACCCATAAAAAGACACCCACAGTTTAAGTAGAGAGGAGATTGGTGATAAATTGTAACACAATAATAGATTTGCCTCTCTCACTCATCTACATTTCTGTTATTAGCATACAGAAAAAGTGCAGCTGTGTACAGATGTTTTCAGAGTTACAGTACAAGCAGTCGTTCATGTTTTCGCCTCTAAATATGAGATACAATAAACCTTTCTTGTGAAATATTTATGCTAATGATTTCAAATGCAGAAAATAGTTACTTCTAATGGGACACATGAAACTTGAAAAACCACCAATTAGGTAATATTATTCCTCAGTGTTATTTTCAGGTCCAAAATCTGGATTTAAATGGACTTCCTCTGGCAAAGCACTGAGCAAATTTCCTGTGTTCTGGTGTATGAACAAACCTTGGAATATATAAAGAGTAATAAGGCAATGGGAAACAGGTTCAAATTACAGGACTATGGAGAATAGTTGGTCAGAGGCGTGCAGTGGAATACACTTAAACCAGTTTAATATGCAAAAACAGTCTCTGATGCAGATGTGGCACAGCAGAAACTTCAACGTGAGGGCGTGCATGTTTGGGTGTGTCAAAGACATGTGCAGCATCTTTAGGAAAGGAACTCACAATAATTCAGTGCACTAATAGTGTGTGTTTCATCCAGGTTATCTAACCACAAAGAGGTGTAATTGGACTGGAGGTTACCATCAAAGACTGAGGCAAGCCCTGGAGGTTTGCATTACTTACCATAGCCCCAGTTAAGACAACAGAAAATGTGGATCACACGAATGTTGGCTTAGAATTTCAGGGAGATTAAGACAAAAGTTGCCAATAATTGAAACCTGAATTGGCCCTTCTGGAAATGAAGTCATGGTGATAGCAGGAGAGCCCTCCCTGTTATGTCACAGCCAGCTGTTCTTGGACAGTGATTATGTGTTTCAGAAGACACGATATCTCTGCAAGTACTCATGTCGAAGGTGAGAAGAACATTGTGTCACCCCATCCCGCACAAGCAAACACACACAGGCACACACTCACACACACACACACACAAATATACACAAGTGCCCACATTCTTTAAAGCTTTCAGCATCAATCATCTAATGTGTTCAACCACATGAGTTTACATGTGGGGGACCCTTGGAGTGCGCTGTTATTCACGTTGTTGGTCCTGTTCTCTCCAGCCCACCTGTATTGTAAATCACTGCCAAATCCACAAAAGAAAAGACACATGAGCCTTGATTAGTGGCAGCACGCTGCTTCATGACACCTCCAGACATGTTGAGAGTTGCCCTTTTTGGTTGTTATTCTAGCTTCATATTTTTAGAGGGTGCGATGTCACCGGTTTTGAATTTGGACAAGAGCAAAGCATCTGGAGTTAATGTTAGTCTAATGGACACATATAATGACAAGTCTGGAACAGAGAGAGGCTCCTCAGCCACCTTTCAAGTGTGTATTTTAGATCTCCACTGTGCAAGCACAATAAATCAACTTAAGTAATTATTGCACTGCTGAATGGAACAAGTTGCTATATCGGCCTAATTAGAAGTCAGAGAGAGAGAGAGACTCTGTCAGAGAGACAGGAAGAGACCTGGTTAGACTCAGATATAACCTGGGTGAAATGGTTTATCATTGTTTTCAGTTTAAATTTGTGGAAAACATAGTCTTCCTCCGAAGGCATTTCATCCACTAAATCCTTTGTAAACACAGGTATGAACCGTATGTACTTTAACTCTGTATACATCCCACATTCTGGATGGAAACATGGAGCAAATCTGTGTAATCTACATCACAAGTGAACTGATTCCACCTGGAGAAAATGAATAGGAAGCAAAAGAGTATGAGTAATTGTGCTCTCTGTCTTTTAATATACATTCACTCAAGTTCAAAGAGACTTGTGTAACCGCATGGCTGGCACAGATACTGTAGTTATGTACCAAAGAGTCATTGTGCCTTTCAAGGTTTAGATTTTCTTATTTCCAAACCTTTAAATTATGCACACTGCAGCCATCACTTGCTCTGTTCTGAGTAATTGCATTGCTCTTGGTATGTATAGGTAAGTCAAGGAGAGGTGTCTCAACAACAATAAAATGAATGTGGAAGTTAAAGTACGAGCATGACCTTGGGTGCTCTTAGACATTCTCTAATCTGAGCTTCATCTATTTTAGAATTCCAATAAGATTTCTGCTTAGTTTTTCCTCTGAATGTGACCTCTGCCCTTATTTAAGGCATACAGTGGAACAGCCCATGCTAAGAGAGACCAATTAAAGCTTTTAGAAGGTTGTCCGTATTGTTAGCGGCGTGGCTCTAGGGATGGTTGTGTCAGTTGGTCCATTGGTTGGTTTTCAGTCACTTTAGTCCAGACTGAAATGTCTAGAAAACTATGAGAAGGATTGACTTGAAATTTAGCACAGACATTCATGGTCCCTAGAGGATGAAGTCTAATGACTTTAGTGATCTCGCACCTTTCCTTCCAGTGCTACCGTGAGGTTGTCACTTGAGGAGAATATCTCCACAGCTACTGAATGGACACATCAATTTCCCCTACAGGATGAACTCTAATAACTTCCATGGTCCCATAAACTTTTTATCTAGTGCCGTCATTGGTTTAAAAGTTTAGCATGCCAAATACTTTGGTTTATGACCAAATAACCACAAAAACTAATGACATTCCCATCCTCAGTTGTAATTTGCAACGGTTTGCAAGCTAACACACAAATTGTTGATAAACAAGGTCAACATTTCCTGCTAAACATATGATAAAATTGTTGTTGTGAGCTTGTTAGCATTCTGACATTAGCATTTAGCTCAAAGCACCGCTGCTAGCATGGCTGTAGATTCTTAGTCTTGTTATCATTTATATTCTTTTCTGTCTACTTTTCTGTTTTTTCCTTCATTTTGCATCACTGCTACAGCTGGAAACACCAAATTTAAGTATTTTAACGTAATAAGTAATCATTAATCCAGTGACTGCCAGTGTCATCACTTAAATAATACATGAACAACAATTTTAACTTAACATTGTCCAGTAAATTGAAGTGGGTTAAATCTGGTTCTGATTAGACTGGTTAAGTTACACTTAAAACAGTTAACACACAGTTAACATTTCCATTGCCAAAAACAAAATTGTGTTTTTGGATCCAGATTGAAGAATATTTTGTCCTGTGTGGTGTGACTCACTGGGAAGTCATGGATGTCATGAGTTGTGTCTTTTACAGTGGTGCAGGAGCCACAAATCAAAGCTGGAATGCACTGCCCTGTTATTGAAGGAACACATATATATTTTCCACGTAAACTGCATGATGTGTTTTTGCTCTGTCTGCTCCCTGACCCAGTTCGAAATGAAGTGCTAATGTGTTACTCTTTCACTCTGCTCCAGCTCTGATTAGCCAGGATGTAACAATAATGGACAATTTTACTCTGAAGGTAATTTTATAGAGTCTTGGGTTTCATACTTTCTCCCTGCCAGTGAAAGTGAGAGCAGAGTCAAGGAGTCTGAAAAGAAAAACACAGATCGTACTTGCTATTCTCAGCATGCAGTCACCAAAACCAGCTCTAAGTCTGTTTCTATGAGATGAGCGTTCCACGAAAGATGAGATCCAGTTGCACTTAATGTATCCTTTATAATATCCTGCAACCAGATTTTACAGCATCTCAATGATGGGACTCTGTGATGATATGCGTTCACCATCCTGTTCCAGCTGAATTCACATTGTAATGGTCATTCCATGTGACTCCTCTGAAACACCGGCTGCAGTGCTGAGTGGGATAAATCTGGATTTGAGTGTTTGTGTTTCATTACAGTGTCTGTCAAGGAGCTGGTAAAGACCTGCTGTGAGACAGGAGAGAAATGGGCTTCAGCTAATGGTCACTGTAACAACATGGAGCCACCCACGAAAGATAGGCACTCCATCTGCTGGTAAGGCCATTATTAAACGCCCATTCACATCATTGGTCGTAATTCATATAATTTAATCAAGCACACTGTAAATCATCTCAGTTAGTCTCTTCAGTAGACTTAATAATAAGGTGAATTTGAAGATGTATTAGTACAGTGATGTTATCAAAAATGTGCTAAAGACATAACGACAAAAAAAGTTCATATTTTGTTATTATGAGGTCTTTTCTTGCAAGACTAATCACATTTAAGTTAAACTTTTCTTTGTAAACGCTGAATGGTCCTCAGAGATTTGACTGGTAAATGATTAACATTTCGATTTAAATTTTTCGCTCTAATTTAATTCATAGAACCTTGAAAACACTGTTCAGTCAGCTCTGTAGCAGCACTCGTGGGAAGAATAGTCAGCCCACACGTTGCTGTAGGGCCACAGCTGCAGTCCAAATACTTCTTCACTCCTCTCTAATGTATCCTCCTCTCTGCCAGGACTGCCCAACAACAGTGCTGCCTCGGTTCCCTGAGAGAAAGACGGTGCTTGGCTGGAATTAATGCAGCCAGAGCAGGAAGTATGTGTGAAGAGGATGCCAGCGATAAATGTGGGATCGATTCCTACAAGGCAAGTATCCGTGACAAGATACCACGGCAAAAGGGCAAACACAGTTCGCTGGGTTCACAGTCAAGCTTAATGGCATTGTAAATTTCAAATTTATGCCTAATACAGCCCAAATTAGCCATTGAAAACTACATTAGTCACCATAGAATTGAAAACATGTGTAGGGGGTATTAGTCTGTAGCCAGCAAGAGTCTCTCTGTAGTGTTTTAGCAACTTTATTCTAGATATCTCCTTTGAGGGTTACTGCTGCGGTGCCAATTCCCTGTTATTTAATTACCTTATTTAATTTAGACAAAATGATTTAAGCCTAATTACAACTCAAGATTCCCACAGTCCTAAAGCTTTACTAACTTCAAAGCAGACCTCAGCCATTGGAAATGTCAGATGTCAATTGTTTGGCCTCTGTGAAATTGGTGAAACACGGACTGATAATTGATGTGGTAAAACAGTAGCAGTGGCAGACAGGAGTAATTTCACCACAGTTGGTGAGAGTCAAGTCACGGTGACTGTGTAACTCTATGGTGCTCGTCCTGACTCCAAATCCACTCATTTGCCATCTGACCTGTGTGCTGAAGGATACTCACTCACCTACTCACAGGCCCCTGAGCAGCATGGGGCCACTATCGACTTTATGCTGCGGTACAGCTGTTAAATATTGGCTTTCACCACCTTTCTGTGGGACCCCTGTAGATTTAGTAACATTATGCCATCTACAACCACGCTACATCAGAGTGGCCATTACTTCAGTTTTATGTTTCGCCATGCCCCATGCACTCTAAGTGGGGATCTTGCTGAGAGCTACGGGGAAACAGAGTGAGAGGCTGTGAGCGAGGATACAGTTGCCCTATATTAAGACTATAAACTATCAAAGCTGAATTCAAAAAGATTACAAATCTACAGCCATGTCATGGTTCTCTGAGGCTGTTTAGACACAGCGATGCTTTGAGCATTCCAGCACAGACATGCTAATATGTTCACAGTGACAATGATAATGTGGATGTGTAGCAAGTAATGTTTAGCATATTCTCCATTTCAGTGTTGTGTGTTAGCATGCTAACATTTGCTAATAAGCATTAAGTAGGTAAATGAGTCATCGGATACCTAAAGTTATTATCATTCATCCTGAGGGAAACATGAATGGAACATGAATTTCATGGCAATTCATCCAGTAGTTGCTGAGATATTTGAGTCTGGATCAAAGTGAGGGACCATTTGACAGAGCAACAAAAAAACAAGTGTGTACAGTATGGATCACTGTGTCTAGTTTTTTCAGATACAGCAGCCTCTCTATAGACGTATCATGATCCATGACTGCACATGTTAAGACTGACTGTGTGGCCTGCAGGAGTGCTGTGGCTGCTGTTCACTGGGGTTGCAGTTCCGCAATGAGGGGCATCGCTGCGAAGCCCACCAGTACCTGGGCTACCACTGCAGACACATCTTTCTAAACTGCTGCAAGGGGGAGGAGGGGATGGCTGGGAATCAAGACAGCTGGCACACTGTCAGAGAGAGGCCCGCCCTCGACTCCACTTTGCCACCAAAAAAAGGTATTGTCAACAGCCATTTGCACACACAAATATACAACCTTGAATTGCATGTCTCATGCCAAGGGAGGGGATGTTGGGTGGAGGCAGGGGAGTGTAATACACACTGGTGCACTGCCAGGGAAAAAAGTACTGATTTAAACCAAAGACAATTAATTTTTTTTATAACAGCTGTTAAAAGGAAACATTGTAGTAAGATCCCTGAAAAATAGTGCACCTCGTGGGTCTTAAGAACAAAGTCTAACAGCCCAGTTCACCCCTCTACTATAACTCTAAGAAATCTAATGCCTGCCTGCAGTTGCATTCACTTCTGTTTCAGTAAACCACCTTGTTTGTTAGAAGTGCTGGTTGCTATGAGGTGAAAAACAGGGATCATGTTAAATTCCAGTTGTAGCCGTTTTGGAAGATTGGTCAGCCATGTAGTCATGGGTGATTTAGTACTTTTATGGTTACTTAGTCAAACACTTCCCTTCCCATCCCTCCCATCCCTCATAGGATTAAACATTGCTGTATATGAAACAAAAGAAATACAGCAAGACATGTTTTAGTGAGACGAATACAACGCAAAAAAGAAAGTCACCAATCATAACACTACTTCTATTGTCACTTGTATCAAAAGATCTTGTGCATCATGGCAGGCTGCATGTGTATATTTGTAAGGGCTCATCAAGGGAAGGGCATTGCAAACTTGTTTAGGATATGAAAGATGTGGTATGTGGCAGTGGTTGATGCTTTGCACTTATCTCTGTAAAAATAAACACTGTAAGAAAAACAAACAAGAAATCCTCCTTATCATTGAAGCCTTCCCTGTAATTATTATATGTAAACAGAATTTTCCTTCATGGAAACTGATAAAACTATTTAAAGCTTTTCATGCAGTTTTATTGCCTGTGAGAACATCAAGCCATTCTCTACATGTGCTGCAGTATCTGACAGCCCGTACCCTAAAGAGGCCTTCTCCATTGGCGAAGAGAGGGATGGGGAGAACGCAGTGGAGGGTCCTGTTGAGGTGGAGGACATAGATGAGTGCCTGAAATATGAGGGCAACATCTGCCACCACATATGTGTCAACACGCCTGGCTCCTTCCGGTGCGAGTGCTTCCCCGGATACATGCTCCAAGAGGATGGCGTCACTTGTGCAAAAGGTAACGCAAAGACCACCAATCTTGTTTGTTTTTTTTATTGCGCCACGCTGGCAGATATTTCAAGAGATTCCAGCAGGAAAAGTGACTCTCTGTGCCATTTGCTCTTTGAAATGTGATTTACAGTCTGCATTCCTGTCAGGAAGACCTCATTTGTCGTAATTTGTCTTCACATTCGCAGTGTATTATTTTCCTGGTCTCTTTGAGTTCCTTCCTGTCTGCAAGGCCTGATACTGCCTAATAATAGTTATTCTAATCACATACTAACATCCCTTTCCTGGATTGACAGCAATGCCCAACTAATCACATCTCTGTCATTCTTTGCACAAACTAAAAACTGAAGGTTTGCTCAGATGTACACCTCAGGTGTGTTTTCAGGTAAAGCGGTGTGACTTTTCTACAGTGTAACAGACTTAAATCAACAGTGGCTTTCACCAACACAAGCTTGTCTGAACAGGATACTAATGTCAGAGCTTCTCAGCAAATTACAGTGATGGGATGGGGCTCACTAATAAAACCAAGTGTTTGTCTGCAGGCAATGTTTTTTCCTGTCTCACCTTCACTGCTATTACAACTTTCATCTGTAGCTATGAGCCTTATATCACTGGATGAAGACACAGGAATTTCACAACATCTAAGTCTCTAACTAAGACCGCAGTAGATGGTGAGGCGGAGTTCTGAATTACACTGTAATTCATCTGCTCATGTGATGAGATTATTTGTGTTTCTGCAGAGGCGGTGGATGAGGAGAATAGACTGAAGGAGGATGGCAGAGCAGCGGTGGAGCCCACCTTGTCCCTTCCACCTCCCTCCCAGCCCACTGTCCCAGTCCACCCCTGTGAAGGTTAGAAACAGCTGCAGGGCTGACAGCTCTCTACCAGCACTTTCATCCATCCTTTACAGCTTAATCAGACAGGAGCATGCATCTAGATGTAGCTGAATATGTTTAGAGGAGAAGCCAGCACAAGCTGCCATAGATTGACATGTTATTATTTCAAACTCACCCTCTTGATGAAATGTAATTGTGCTGCAAATGTCAAACACAAGCGGTGAGGCGGTATCAAAGGTTATTTTGTTTTCAGCATCAGCCGCTCATTCTCACGAGTTTTCCATATCGTGATCTGTTCACGGTCGCATTTTGTTTCTCTTGTTTGGTTTCCATGACACCAGGGTGGAGGGCCACCACACTGTGGGCCAAAAGTAGGAAATACAATATGACCAGGTCAGGGATCAACCTGGAAAAAGGAAATGAGCAAACGGCAATACAGTAAATAGTGTTCTGTCTCCCACGCAGAAACCACAAAGTTCTCTTCTGTTTCACCCTATGTACTGTTGCGTGGAGCTGTAGCATAGTATATTGAATTTGACCTCGCTATACTGTATTTTTCTTTCTTTATTTATTTTTTTGCAGGAAACGGCCCCTGTGAACAACAGTGCACCCCGGTGGGTGGAAGGCCACAGTGCTCCTGCTACCCAGGATTCTCCCTTAGGGCTGATGGACGCTCCTGTGAAGGTTAGGGGGTAGTTATAATGCAGAAGACAGTCCTAACATTACACAAGGGTAGCATGTGAAAGTTATGTACAATGGCATGACCTGAATAGGGGCTTGCAATTTCAGCCCTCATTTCAGTATTCTTTTACCAGTCACAGAGGTTTTGTTCCAGTTGAGGAGAGTTTCTTGGCAAGACTGTCTGCCACTGATTTGTCTCTTTCTCTCATCAGTGCCTCTAGATTTGCAGAGGAGATACAGCCCTAATCCCCTTCACTCTCAGCAACACACTGTGATGCAGACCAAAAAAAAAAAAAAAAAAACCATAAATAGGGACTTCTTTTCATCTTGCTCCTAAACTGAGTTTCTACCAGAGGGATTATCCATGCATTTTCATGATATATCTCACCAACTGCATACCATATATACTCTTTATTGTCATGCCACTCAGAATGGTGGTGGTGGGATGTATGTGTTATCATGAGGCTGATCAACTACTGCTCTATGTGTCTAAGCTGTCTCACTGGGGATATATATCTTTAAGTTAAACCATAAGCACTGGTCTGTCTCCTGCCTGACAGCAGCAAACTGTGGCAGTGACACAGAGAGCAGCTCAGCGTGGTGACAAATTTCTCATTGTGTGGCTTTACACCCAATGGCCTTGCCCCTAATCTCTCTCCCCGAAGAGAGTCTGACCTGTCTCTTCAATCTGTTATACACACACCCCGGCTCAGCTGACGGTATATTTTGTACATCTCCTCGTCTGCTTTTTCTATAACCCATTCATCCAGCATCTTTTATCTATGCACTTCTCCCTATTAATTCTCCTTCCTGTCACTGACACATTTGTCTTTTCTTGTTTCAGACATAAATGAGTGTTTGTCCATGCATGCCTGCCAGTTGAATGAGCGCTGCGTGAATACTGTGGGGAGTTATGGCTGTCAGAGACTGATCACCTGTCCCCCGGGATACCAGATCAACAACGACATTTGTGAAGGTACACCACGCCTTATCAGTGTTAAGCAGCATCAAAGTATTCACTTCCAGCCACAGTGAATATGTTGTAAATACCAGCAGGAGAGCATTTGTATTACTGCATGTTCACAATGTAAGGAAAGCTCATTGTTAAAGCAAACAATCACTTTTACTACCCTTGAGAGCAAGTATTGAAAATGAGAATTTTTTTTCCATTTTTAATTTTTCACATCCAGTGATTATATAATTTCACATGTGAGCACACAGTCAAGAGGGATTAATAAGAAATATGACTCCAGAGAGCTATTATAGGTATTTGCTTGCTCTTAACTCTCAGTGTGAAGAGCTTCCTGGCTTGGTTTTGTGGGTGTTGCCCAACTTTCAGATGCAATAGTAAACCTCCCAATTCGTCTCATTATTTCCATGCACCATAAATTGTTCCCGTGCTGAGGTCTCATTCATAAAGCAGCAGCAGCAGCAGCAGCAGCAGCGGTATTCAGGAAGAGGCACCCCCACACACACACACCCCTAAAATGAGATTGCCACTGCAGATGGGGTTCTGTTAGCTCAGCCAGGGAGACTGCTAATCTGCATCTCCTTGTGAGCTTAAAGAATGTTCAATCAGGCAAAATGAGCATTTAACAAGAAAGTATGTTTAGCCTCCAAACAGCTGCCACTTCAGGCCAGTGGCATAAGTGGTAAGAGAGAAAAAAAAAGGATCTTTATGCTGTGTTACCTATTCCCTATTCATGGCTTACTAAAAGACTGTAATGAAACTCTCCTTTTGCCTTCTCTCACAAATTAAACAAAGTCACCACATGGGGAAAAAATGAATTGTTCTCCCCTGTCTAAACACAATGACTCAGGAATTCTGTGTGCAATCTTGCATCAATACTTGCTGCTGTAGAGTATGTTAGAAAACACACTCGGACCACTTCTTTGGTCATAAGTCAGTCAAACAAGAATGCATAGAAGTCATACACATACTCCTCCAACTTGCAACCTAATTTTTCCATTAATAGAAGGTCCTTAAATAACAATCCTCCCTGTACATTCAAAGTTACAGTAAAAACAACAAACAAGAATCACTGGTAGTAAATACAGCATGCAGATTTGCCAAAATATAAATAATATTAGGTGATAAAAGGGGCTCAGTTATAGCCTACAGCAGGTACGTAACTACCATATATGCAGGTGATGCAGCTGCATTGCAGCCTGCAAAGGTCTAGGGCCG
Organism: Lates calcarifer; assembly: GCF_001640805.2. Lineage (NCBI taxonomy): Eukaryota > Metazoa > Chordata > Actinopteri > Centropomidae > Lates > Lates calcarifer. The sequence continues at coordinate 18,434,886 of NC_066838.1, read as the reverse complement.
ACACAATTTTAATCGGTTCAATACAGTATACATGGAGTAAATACAGTTAAATGGTGAACAGAAAGTATTTATACTCTGTGAGCTAGATCAGCTGCTACATAGTGTCCCTGATGTCATTCGTACACCTAATAACAACTGTTACAATAACATAACAGTTTCACATTATGCAGGCATATAGTATATTGACTCACAAGTTTAGATAAGAATTAATGGATGATTTTATTTTTTTCAAAAATATGCAAATGTGCCTGTGCAGAATTTTGGTTTATGATACATTGTGATGGGCGGGGTCCGTTTTAATTATCCTGCATTGGGACCTGGCACTGACTTGTTAGTATAAAGTTAGTATAACTCTAACAAAAACAAAAAAAATATTACAAATTACAAAATCAATATCAATTTGCCTTTTATGATTTACTCAATCAGCAGAATCCCTGGAACACTTACATTGTAATGTATTGATTCATATTTCATTCATATGCATTTTTTTAAAGAAAAAAACTTAGGTAAAGAGTCACTGTCATAAACCTGTGAACAACGGAATAAAATCGGGGGGAAAAAACAGCCAAGGGTCCAAGGGATTAAATTCTCACATACAGTAAGTGAACTCCTTGACCTTTCTAGGTTCCTTGAGCTCATCGCCTTCACTGGGAGGTCACTGCCAATCTCTCACACATTTATCCTGCTCCTGGCTTGTCTCTCCCTCTGTCTCCTCAGCGTCAGGCTCATTGAGCTCTTGCTGACCCCACCAGGCTTGTGTCAGGAGCAAGATGCTCAATCACTATCTGCCGTTTAGAGACCTACCCTTTATCCGCAGGGCTCCCTGCCAGAACTAGTTTAGGCCTCTGTACCACAATTACAGCGCTGAGATCCTGCAAACCTGCTTGAAAACATAAGATACTCATGCATTATGCACACACACACATATGCACCACTTGTGTTCTTTAGAGACTGTGATTTCCCTGCAGCTTTGGTTCATACTATGGCAGATGTGGAAGGCTGATTGACAGGAGGTAAATCCCTTAGCAGGCAGGTGTTAGAGGACTCTGGGGTAATATACTGGAATGTTCACCCACACACACTGCAGGAGGACCACTGCATGCGCCTTGTGCTGGTTTGACTGATTAGATGTATTGATCTAGTTGAAATAATGAACTGTCATTCAGGCCATTCAGTAGTAACTACAGTGGTTAACATAGATAATATTCATAAGTTGTAAAAACATTTTTTTTTACTCTTGATTAACCTCTAGTATCTACGATAGATGAAAAGCTGAAAAAGTGAGTAGCTGTTCAATCTGCCATTTAACCACAGTGCCATCCTGTGGTGAAATGTGGCATTACATGTATGCATCCTGCAGCATGCACAGTGTAGTAGATTATTCGAACTGAAACTAATAACGTTTGATTTGTGCTTTATTTGCAGTCAGTCACTTCTTTGGTCCTCATCAGCTCATTTATTTATCTTCTACTCGCAGATATCAATGAGTGTGTGCAGGGGAGCCATAACTGCGGGCTCGGCTTTGAGTGTGTGAATACTGAGGGCTCGTTCAGGTGCAACCCCAGACCTCGCTGTCCTGCAGGCTTTAGCCAGGATGAACAGGGCAACTGTAAGGGTAAGGAAAACCACTCACTTGCTGAGATCATTATTTAATAATTAATGTCCATTATAGGAATGTTTCCCAGTTTTGGGCAAGGCACTGAGATCCTGATGTTTCCTCACTGAAACTGTGCTGATAGAGGAAATAAACTCATTGTTTGTAATATTAAAAGAATGTCAATGAGTATGTAGTGCCATCGTTTCATGGTCTGTAATTCAATTAAATTAATTTCACAACTTACTTCATCACTGTAAGGGTAGCTGTATGCAACAACTCACAACCTAGATCAACATATACACACACAGCAGATAGGAAAGAAAGACAAACACTGGTAATCACAAAACTACAAACATTCAAGGGCTATGAACTCACAGACTCAGACACACAAGTAATGAGGCTAAACAAACTCATAAAGCACAAAACAGCTGTGTTTTGCATTACAGTCAGTATTATTTTTGTTTTTAGAGATTCCCTATCTTGTTCCCAAACACAGATGAGTGAACCAGGACAAGCACGCAAAGAATAAAATTTCCCCACAGGTGAATCATAGTCTTTGTCGACGCATTGGTCGTACGCCATGCAGGTGAATCAGCAGTGCTTCAGCGACAGAGGGGTTAAATGCCACACAGACAGGAGATCAGAGAGGTTGCTGTTAGGGGCTGCAGAGGGGTGGATAAAAGCCGATCCTCTGTCCTCCTCTAGTACAAACTGATGCTGTGGAATTAGCCCCCAGGGGCAGGAACTGGGGCATGTCTAGGCAACCAACACCACTGTAAAAGGAGTGTAAAAGAAATGCTCCGAGAAATGAGAAAATGGAGAAAATGTCAGATACACACACACACACACACACACACCACACACACACACACACACACACACAACAAAGTTGTCCACGGGAATGCGACTGTGTGATGTGTGTTTGCTTTGATATGTGTGGCAAAAGAGCTGCCCTCTGGTCTCTCGTGCCCTGCCTTTGTGCCTTTGGGTCCTTGGATCCTTTTCTATCTTTCTTCACCTTTATCTCACTACCTCTCTCTCTCTGTACCAGACATTGATGAGTGTGGTGCTTTGGCCCCGCCATGTAGCCCAGGATTTAACTGCATCAACACAGCAGGATCCTACATGTGCCAGAGGAAGATAATATGCAGCCGTGGCTATCATGCCAGTCCTGATGGCTCCCGCTGTATCGGTAAGAATTTGTTATTTACTACACATAAGGAACATGTAATCAGTTTTTACATACAGACTTAAGGACATTGTCAGAAGCAGATGTGATGAAGGCAAGAGAGGTTTGAGTTTATTTTGCTCATGCTCCTAGATAAGAATAACTAATATAATACTATGTAGGAAATCAAAAAACTGAGAACTGATATCAACATTATTACATCCATTACTGATGTTATTCAAGTCTGCCAACAGAAAAATGTTGGCAGCTGAATGTTATCATCGTCGTTTTATTGATTTCTCCTTCTGTTTACCATTCATGTGTGTCTTTCAGATGTGGACGAGTGTCAGAGTGGCCTGCATCGATGTGGAGAGGGACAGCTGTGCCACAATCTGCCTGGTTCCTATCGTTGTGAATGTCGCACAGGCTATCAGTATGACTCATTCAGGAGGATGTGTGTAGGTATGTTGGCGATCACACACATCATCATCAGAAGTAAACTTGCCAAGTTTTAGAAGAAAGAAACTGGAGATTTTTATGTACTTTCTTTATCCTGCTCTTCCTTCCTCCTCTACTCATTCTGTTCTCTCCTCCCCTTCCTTTTCGCCCCTTCATCACTTTTTCACTCTTAATGTACAGCCACCCTTCCTCTTCGTCTGCCGCTCCTATTTATTATTCTGCGGTGGGAGAGCTGCTGCTGTTTCTCAGCCCTTGCTGCTGGCTCCTGCAGGAGCCACTGGGCTACCGATCACGTCTCCTGCTGCAGAGATCTCAGTCTTGCCCCTGCTGCTGCTACTGCTGCTCCCTCTGTTTGTGATTCACTGTGTTGTGACTCTCATAATAATGGACTCTGCTCAAGTGTTTAGACTATCAGCAGGCAGCTGGTCCCCTCACATCACACTCTCGTCAACGTGCACACAAACATGCGCCGGCATGCACACGTACATGTCGTGGGCAAACCTGTGCACGCTTGGCTACACATGTGCACTTGCACACATGGATGCAAACTCACAAATGCAATACACACCAACAGAGGTATAATGACACTGCTTCTTCCTCTCAGATGTGAACGAGTGTTGGCGCTACCCGAGCCGTCTGTGTGCTCAGACCTGTGAGAACACCCCAGGCTCCTACGAATGCTCATGTACCTCTGGTTTCCGCTTATCTGGCGATGGAAAGAGCTGTGAAGGTGTGTGTGTGTGTGTGTGTTTGTGTGTTAATATCTGCCTGCATGGATGTGTGCGTGTGTGCATCCATGTGAGCATGTTGATGCATGTCGTATTTTTTTGTGAATTTGCGCATGAAAATATGCCAGTGTGTGTGTGTGTTTGTTAGTGAGCCAGGCTTGTGTGTGTGTGTGTGTGTGTGTGTGTGTGTGTGTGTGAATAGTGCAAGTTCCTAGACTGAGCTGATATTAAAGCTGGCCACTGTACAGCACAGTGCTGAAGAGTGAAGGTTGTTAGAGGTATTACTGTATTATGCTGTATATCATGCCATGCCTTCAAGCGCGAACCAGTAAAAACATAATTGGCTTAATAACAACATCTTGTTTATATGTTAGGTTAAAACCATTGAAAATCCTTTGATCAAGTGAATTGTGACAGTAATGAGCTCTAACCTCTAATCTCCAGATGTGAATGAGTGTTTGGCCAGCCCTTGCAGTCAGGAGTGTGCCAACATCTATGGTTCCTACCAGTGCTACTGCAGACAGGGCTACTACCTCAGGGAGGATGGGCACACCTGTGAAGGTGCGGTACGCTCTATTACACATCACAGGCAACCATATTTATACCACGCTTATGTTTGGACAAGTTTATGAATCAGTTTCACATGATTTACTTCCTCCCTGTTGCCCCAGACATCGATGAATGTTCCCAGAGCATCGGCCACCTCTGCACCTACAAGTGTGTGAATGTGCCTGGCAGTTACCAGTGTGCTTGTCCTGAATATGGCTACACCATGTCTCCAAACGGACGCTCTTGCAGAGGTATACTCCCCCTCCTCCCCTCCTCACTGAGTTCTGCTCTGAAATAGATTTTTAAAATGGCTCTGCACCCATTTAACTCCACACAGAGTATAGTAATGGTTATGCTCAGATAAATATAATTGGTACTTTTACAGTGGCTCAGTAATTACACAGTCTATAAAACTTTATTGGCCTAAAAAATCTTGTCTCACTAATTAGAATTTTTTACTCGAGCAGCTCTGTTCCCCACAAGGACTAGATTTTGTCCTACATGTTTCAGTGACGAGCCTTTCCCGTCAAAGTTCAATCGTCCTGTGACTAACATGCGTTTCCTCCTCTCCGGGCAGTAAACCAGGCAGTAGACTCTTGTGCATTAACTGTCTTTTAGATATCGATGAGTGTGCCACAGGGGCCCATAACTGCTCCCTAGCTGAGACCTGCTATAACATCCAAGGAGGGTACCGCTGCCTTTCCCTCAACTGTCCACCGAACTACCGCAAAGTGTCTGACACGTAAGTTAAGACATCAGTTTAAAACCCACACCAGTGTTCACTGTGTTCAGTGTCTCACTGTTTTTGGAGATATCTGAATCTTAAGTGTTTCAGTTATGAGGTAGAAGCAATGTCTTCTTATTGTGTAATATCTCTGACCTTCCCTGTGTCCCTTGCAGGCGCTGTGAGCGGATCAGCTGTCCCAACTACCTGGAGTGTCAAAACTCTCCTCTGAGAATCACCTACTACTACCTCAGCTTCCAGTCCAACATCGTCATCCCCGCTCAGATCTTCCGCATCGGACCCTCCCCCGCCTACTCCGGAGACAATGTCATCGTCACCATCACGCAGGGCAATGAGGAGAGCTACTTCAGCACCAGGAAGCTGAACGCCTACACGGGCGCCGTGTACTTACAGCGGCAGGTTGAGTTTCCAAGGGATTTCCTCATCACTGTAGAGATGAAACTTTGGAGACAGGGGACGTTTACCACTTTCCAGGCCAAGATCTATGTCTTCATCACAGCCAACTCACTCTAACAGCGCAGAGCTGGATCAATGGCCATTATGGACCTTAACACAGCTCACGAGGACTTTTCATATCACTATTTAACACTATTTTTTATGTCACAAGATATACCACTGTCTGTCACAATTGGTTTGAGTAGTTAACCTTACTTTTGTCCAGCTGAAATGAATACTAAAACTTTGCTGTAAGGGTAGTGGAATGAAACTCTCTACAATGTGTCAGTTTCTGTTTTCACTGCGATTGCATGAAAACCTTGTCATTTCTTTTTTTTTTTCTGCTCTTGAACTGCAGGTAACCATGTCATTAATTTCTCTGGATGAGAAAACCCTCTCAAAACGCATTCCTTATTCTCAAAAATCTGTTGAAATTTGAATCTAAAATAATACACATGGAGATACAAAGATATTTCTGATACTAGAAGAAAGAAATTTGTTGCCATTGCATTGATTATCTTAACCAGAAAGATAAAAACACCAAACTCTAGCTTCTGTCATCTTTTTTATATATTTATCCTAGTATTCTGCTCATACTGTATCATCCTGTTATCAGATGAAGTGTAACTTGATGACTATTGTGAAAGCAAGAGAAATTGTTTCGTAAGAGTTTCCATAACAGTGCCTAAACAATGTTGTCTTTTTTTTTCTTTTACCCTGCACTGCTGTTTTTGTTTTTGTCTCTGAAGTACTTTAAAACTAATTTAATATTACTCTATATTGTGTATTTTTATATCCCTGTAATCAGACACATTATTGATGGATGTATCATATTTTTTATGCTAGATTCATAAACTGCAAAGTATTTTAGTAAAAGATATATATATATATATATATAAATGCCTCTGTGGTTTTGTGAATATTGGCTAATTGTATTTATTAAGAGGAATATTGTTTGTTGACTTCACTTGGACAAACTTGTTACGCACCAGCTCTTATACTGAACATTATTCCTCTGTGAAGTTGTTAAAGTATATAATCCAATAATCCATTCTTGTCGGGACATGTCACATAGCAAATATCCATGCCTATTTACAGTACATACCTCTTCACACCTTGCTCATGAACTCAACCTGAGCGTCATCCATCAGCATGCACCAGTTTTGAGGCATGCACATTTTATGATGGCTAATAAAAGAAATTATCATGTACTTTTTGATCTATGAAATAAAACAATTATTATGGCCTTAAATTTATCTGTAAAGTCTTGTAGACTACAGAGTTGAACAGAAGTTTGTGAAATTAAAAGAGTTACACTTCCACCTACAGGGTGAATGCAGCCCTGCACCCTAAAATTCTGGCTCTCCTCAGCGACAACAGTAGTGTCTTGTACAAGAGAACAAGGGAAAGTGCACCAAATTCTCATCAATAGCAAGGACATTTTAGGTGATTAAAGTATAAGAACTTGATATACAAATGAGTTAAGGTGATTTTTTTTAATCAGTTCTACTTTAAGCTATAAAGTGACCTGCTGCCCCTGCTCAGAGTTCAGTGAACCTCTGGACCTGCTGTAATCATCGGAAAGGGTGTGAGTGTCTCTGTGACAGCTGTATTAATGCATGTTGCACATCCAAAACAGAGATGCTCGCCAGTTTTCTGTTCTCTTAGATGAGTTATACTGTCATGGGTCATTCCAACAAAAGAGACTGATTTCTACGATTTCTGCACTAATTTTAGTCCCTCACTCTTTGCCTGGTGAAAACGATAATAGCTGGTTAGTCCCAGTACTATCAAGGAAACAATCAATACAGTTCTTGCCTGAGACATTCCTCCTGACATAACTCATAATAATAGCTATGTGTGTATGACTGACTCAAGCTTTCAAACACACCCAGAGACTGAGATGCCACTCTTGGTATGTACAATACATAACAAGCCCCGGAGCCGTGATTGATGTCTCTTTCCCCTAATTAGCTTTATCTGCTCTTCAAGATTAGGTGGTGCTGTGTTTCAGGGACAATCAATCACGTGTCCCAGACATGGGGAAGATACACACATCTATTATGGGTTTAAGGACGCTGACAGGAAGTTTTGAAATGTCCTGGACTAAGGAAGAGGGGCTGTAAAGAGAATTACAGGACTGGACAGTTATAGAAGAGACGGATATAGTGATGCAAAGTTACTGTATTTAAGATCATTAGGTCTTTTGTGTAGCCTCAGTGTTATCCAAAGTGTATTTAGAGATTTGTTTTCAAAAACATCAGTGACATCTTTTAAATCATTTTTAAAAAGCCTTGTATTAATGTCACCTGTATGTTTTGCTTTCTAAATTCTAATATTTCTGATATGTTCAATTAATTCTCTTCTTGTATCTTATTGTAATGTTGTTTTTTAATTCAGTTTTGTACTTTAAGAGGACTGTGTTTATTTAATTATAGTGCTGGATTGGTTTATCTTAATTTTTCAACTTACATCACTTTCTAAAGAACATTCATTATTGGTATTATTGTTAATGCATTAAATTCATTTATTTTTGGCTGCAGGGGATTTGAGGGACAGTCTGGGAAAATCTAAGTTAGGAAAATGAATGGGGAATGCTCTCCCTTCAGTCAGTAGTAAATGATGACATGCCCTTGAGCAAGGCACTCAATCCACATTGCTCCAGCGATGATCCTTTGTAGCTGAAAGACTACAGACTAGACTATAGTCAAGACTACAATGTATTGCTGGATTAACTTCACCCAGTGCAAATAGAAAATAACTCATGACTGTGGGTTGTTTTGACTCAGTGTTGGTGTTATTTTTAATAATACCAAAACTTTCCAAACTGTTACAATCTATTGTAGCTCTTTTTAAACTTGCATGTCATTATTTGTTACTGATTAATGAATTTATTTAAGTTCTATGCACATTATTTTGTACATCTAACAAAATGCATTTTTGATGGTTTTATCGTAAAACTTGACTTAGTCAAAACAACCTGCTGGTACGTTTTTGAATTTTGTGTAAAATGCTAACCACCAGAACACTGACCATGACCTGCAACATCACTGGTTCAAGTCCAGCTGCTCTTTTGCCTCAAGGGGCTTTACAATCTGTAAAAAAAAAAAAAAAAAAAAAAAAAAAAAAAACATCCTTTGTGCTTTATTACTCTATCCTTAGACCCTTAATTTGGATAAGGAAAACCTCCTTTGGGGGGGAGGGGGGACTTAAAGAAGAGCAACAGGGAAGGGTTTTAATCTCACTCACTGCCGTCGTGTAGGGAGGGCGGCAGAAATCTCAGGCTTACAAAACCCTAGCCCTGAGAAAATATTTTCCTTTATGGCTTGAACGCAGTTGTTCTGGATTGTATTGAATATCATTTGTATAATGATGATGATGATGATGATGATCATCCAAAATCAAATTGCTCTTAAAATGCTGCTTTTGGAGGGAAAAAGAACAACTGCGTGTGTCTAGGTGGAGGTTGGAGCAAAGGTGGGGCTTGGATGGAGTATGATGGGGGGGGGGAGCGGTGTTACAGACACACTTGTCTTTGATAGCTCAGGTGGTCATCACCCGAGGGGGAAAAGCGTTAATGGGCATTCTCAGCAGCAGACAAGCACAGGCTAGTGCTCCCTCTTCCTTCGGCTGCCATAAACAGGGGGAAGTATGCATCAATAGATTAGGCTGAAGCTAACTACCTGCAGTCAAGCCCACCTCATACAGTAGCTAACCTCCGACCTCCCACTGTTCAGTGTGATTGGCTGGGTCAGATGCTGGGTCTTGAAGGACTGTGGTGTGATTGGTCAATATGTGGAGTGATTACCTGCATCACAGGAAGTGTTATTATCATAGATTATGCTATGTGTCAACATTTCTATTATAAGCAATTATATTAACAATAGGATATGATGACTGATTACTCACAGAACACCTTAATTACATCAGGAGACAATAGAGATGCCTATGAGAGCTCAGTCTGTGAAACACTGAAGAGCTTCAACAGAGTTTCTTGGAAGGCAAAACAACCCTGCAGCAAATATGATTTCAATGGGTAGCTCACAATTATTTGGCTAAGGGATTGAACAAGAAAAGACACATGGTGAGCACAGAGAACAGATCAGTAATGTTAAACTACAGCAGGTTAAAATAAGACTAAAAGAAACTCAGGATAGAAAAGTACAGAGCGTGATATTATGTTTATCTCGATAGTGCAGATGGAAAAGGAAAAAAAAAGTGCAAAAAAGAGAGAAGAAGAGTTGAGAAACACAGAAAGAAAGACAGAGAGGAATTCGCCTGAGAGGAGAATGAAGGAAGGTATGTAAGGTTGCCTGTCACTCTGAGGCACCTGATAGCTCAACTTGGGTGTCATCTTATCACACTTGAGCAGATATTCCCATATCCCCATATTTTACCTCTGTGAATGGGCTTGGTCAAAGTGTATGCACATAAAAATCAAACCAAACCCTTAAAAAATGACATTTTACCTCCAGACTGACCTGTGAGAGGGACAGAAGGAAGAAATCTGTGTTGGAGTATGAGAATCAGCCCTCAGGGCAGATCGACAGGAAAACAAGGCTCATCCCTGCAGGAGTGGATTGACCTGAGGGGAAACTCCTCTCCTCAGCTCCCTGGAGTGGGAAGATTTACTGGAGCCTTAATCACAGGTCGACACCTTGGCAACAGGTTCTCTGGCCAATGGGAGAGGAGCCGCAGAAGATGCGCTGCAATGTTAACTGCCATTTTGACAGAATGTAATGCTAGACATCTTTGGCATGTGTGACTTTTGACACCACAAACCATGCATTATAGTTTCTGGATGTACTGTATTGACTCACTCGTAATTAGGGTTACATTTGTAGCACTGTATAGTATGAAATATGATGTTAGAGGGTCAGTTTGTCCAGATTTTTGAGACATCATTTTCTGACACTTCTGCCTCCACACCAATGATATTGCAGTGACCAGAATTAAGTTTGTGGTGCTCACATCACTGAAAATTTACATTTAAATATACATCAGCGGCAACATCCTTGTCAACAGTTACCATTGGAACAACTTTACATCTTAGAAAACTCATGAAAACTGCTGCCAGTGTGTTCTCTTATCTTATCCAGAGAAACAGATTTTAAAGTATCATTTCTTGAATGTATCTTCTCCATACAACTGAGATATTCCCCATGAAACCTGAGTACATTGCATCCACTGAGGAAGACTGTGTGATGTGGTTGAAAGCTCAGCACAATAGCTTTAAACAGGACTGTGAGTTGAGATTGGTATTTGCAATGTCAATTAATTTTCTGGCTCAACTTAATTTTTAAATGTTTCACTGCAATATCTCAGTGGCTGGGTAAATAAAACTTCAACAGAGGTTAGTGAGAAGTGTGTTTTTTTAGCCATTACAGCTCTTGGCACAACAATGTCACGTCATTTGGTCTTTAGGTTCACCGCTTATCCATAAATACTGGATGGATATTTGGTACAAACATTCATGGCGCCAAAAGAATAAATCCTAATCATTTGACAATCCCCTAACACACCATGAGCTTGACATTTTTGGTAAACACCATAAAGTTTATGCAGTGTTTGCACTCAGTCCCAACCAATATTTACCAGATTTCACTATCAGACAACATCTACTTCTACATTATAATTAAAAACCTATTTTGCTCCTTTGATTGATGATGACACTGATAATCGGGATGATGCATCAGTAGACCACTGTATATCAGTAGATCATCTGTAATCCAAATCATTTGTGTTTATCTAACCATACCACCAGCGCCTTGACTCTTAAAAAAAAAGGGCCTCCCCAATTTAAGCAATGAAATTTCACAATATTCAGCAAATGAATTTGCAAGATGCAACAGGTACTGCACTGCTTTCATGACTGTCTGCATACCAATGTGACCGCAGTCTAACTATTACTCTCTTTATCTCTGCCCCCTCCGGCACCAGGGTAGGAAACCCTGTGTTCTCTTTCCAAAAAAACCCTTCTTTAAAACTTCTGTGGGATATGTACATTTGTTTGTGTTTACCCCTACAGCAAAGTCTTTTTATGACAGGTCTTTCATTTATAGAAAGCGACAAGAATACGAATAATTCTGACAGTTTTTGACAGATTAGATATGAAACGGTGCGCCGTATCTGCTGCTGTAGTAAAGACAACATTCTCACTCAGCTCGCCACCACCTAAGCGCTGTCTGTGTTTTGTTAGAAAGATTGATGCCTTTGTGTTTATTTGGTGTAAATCTTGTTGTATGTGGCAGTGAGCAGTTTCACTCTGACTGACAGCTGCTCAATATTCGTATTCATAAACACAAGCAGCAATCAGCATAAATCATGTCATCCACTGCACTTTATACGCTTCAAGAATTTTTTTTTTAACGACAGGTTGATTTGTTGTTATTTCTGTCTAATTGTCTAACTTGTCACTGATGCACACACTTATGACTCACAAGCAACACGCCCAGATAATGGTCTTGTTGCAGTGGGAAATTTCCCAAACTCCTCACAATATCTTGCAGGTAACAAACAACTGGAAAACAACTTCACCTGACATAAAGCCATTTTTCTGGCTGACAGAAGAAAAGGGGAAAAAAAGAAGAAACCACGAAGCACCAGTGGAAATTCTCATCATGTTGAAACAGTGTCACTGCAAAGGTATGAAAGAGAATGAGTTCTGAGTCCTGTCAGATCTGTTTTCCTCTCTGACGCAGAGTGGACAGTAACATCAAATGCTGTGTGTGTGTGTGCATGCAATGGAAAATAGGTCATGGCTAATGTTTACTAAATTTAAATCCTGGTTCACCCAACACAACATTATCCTGGCTCACTCCTATAGCAGTATCTAGAAGTGCAGATAGCTTTTGTTTTATTTGGCTGGGTTTCAGATATCTGACCATGTGCACTGATAGCTCTGTCTGTGGTCTGTGAATTGGTCTGGAGACAGATGTTACTGTCCTTTTTTTGTTTTTCTTTTAAATCTATTCTAGTGTTTAAGGCACAGCAAAAATCTCAAAAATCTCATTTACTTCCATTGTATTGCAGAGGCAGCAGAAATCTCACTGACATCTCAGAGTCATATCTGCCTAGCTAGGTACAAATTTGGATAAGTGAGAAAATACATTCTCTGGCCACTTCTGGCTACTACTACCACTGAAATGCCCCTCAGACAAAAAGGGAATGTGTCACTCCGCTGCTTATTGACCTCCACTGGCTACCCATGGCCGCCCAAATCAGATTTAGTCACTATTGCCTGTCTACAGAGCAATCTTTAGGTCTGCACACATCTACTTGAACTCATTCATACAGGCTTATACTTCTTCTCGAACACTCTCTGGGTCATTGTCTGGCATTGCCATCCCATTTGTGGTTCTCTGATGGTTGAACGAGCTACCAAATGCTATCAGAGCAGAAACATCTCTCTATTTTCAAGAATCTCTTAAAGACTCATCTCCTCTGAGACCACCTCCTCTCCTAACACCTCTAACACCCTAACAGGCCTAACTGGCACTTACTGTGCACTTTCTTTGCATGATTTTGAACAGACTTAGTACTGTAAATCACTTAAACATCTGCCAAATGAGTAGTTTTAAATGTAAATGTAACTGGAAATTAAGGAAATTTATAATGTTGAGTTTTTGTGGGTGTTAATTAATCTATAGGTCAGAGGTCGTAGTTAGTGGAAGTGCTGGATTGACAGTGTTACAGATGTAAAAAGACACAAGCTTTCTCTTTTATTCAGTATAATAAACAAAAAAAGCAGTTTTCCAAATATAAAACTTGATTTAGAGCTGGGGAAAGATGGCATGATTCCACTCACCATCTGTGTTTAAAACCAATGAGTCACCGTTACTGCTCCTTCTGTTTGCGGCCCATGCTCCTATCTCGACCCCCTGCCTCACTAATGCTGAGCTTTACTGTGGGCACAGGTGTGCATTTTCTGGTCACTTTATTTGCACATAATTTCATCTACCTCAATGGTTATCACCATTTTTCCTACATTACAACTGCACATTTTTTCGGTTTATTACAGAGACTTTTTTTTTTAATGCTGACTGCTGCACTTTAACTTTTTTTTTTTTTTTTTTTTACCCTTTTTTACCCTTCTGTGCCTTTCTTGTATTATATTTTTTTTCTTCTGTGCCTTCCTTATATTGTATTTTTTATTTTTTATTTTTCTATATTATATCATTGTTTTTCTATTTTTGTCACTCTTGTTTCTTGCTGCTGTAACATGTAAATTTCCCACAAGTGGGGGGAATAAATTATATCTTATTTTAAGTACAGGATGAAAGACTGTGCATATCTTCTTCTTCTTTTTTTAATGGCAGTTGACAAACAGTTTTTAGGTGCATTAGCGCCACCTTCTGAAAGGGAGTGTAACTGTTGATATCTGAACTGCGCGACAAACCAAATGCACCCCTCCCTTCTGTGTTCCTTCAGAAGCTCCGCCCTCTAAACTCTTACGTGCATTGCCATGGAAACCGACTTAACTTGACCGAGGTGGAAAATGGCAGAATCGAGTGAGTCTACTTTTTCATAGCTGAAGCAAAACAAACGTAATATACAACGTTATCAAAAGAAACGACATGTAGCCAAAAGCAGTGTCTGCAACATAATGAAGTTGAAAGTTAGTTTTTAGATTATTTTTAACTTCAAGGTAACTTCAATGACGGAGCACCTACGTACTTGCGTTCTTGAGGTGGTGTGTTACATGAGCTGCAGTTAAGCCAACACGGAGAGCGGGCGAGTCCGTTTCTCAGAGCTAGCACAGTAGTTATAAACAGCAATACCCACAACACTCCTTCTAATCTGACCAACATTACACCAAGGACAAACAACACAAAACAATACTGTACTGCGGGCTCTGTGGAACACAGGAAACTATGTTACTCACCTGTCAAGCAGAAACAGGGCAATCTCCGTGTCTGTTTTCAGGCCTTTCAGCTCCCGAAGGAAGCATTCAGGACTATGTAGAAACACTGGATTTGTTTTCAGCACACACACAGAATGGGCAACTTGCAGACTGAGATGAGATATTCCCTGAATTTGAATAAAGGTGCATTAGATTGTAATTGCTAACAATAACTTTAAAGACTCACTTCATAACAAAGCTTAACTCAGTTTACATGAACACTGTTGTGACAGCCATGGAGGCCAGGATGACAGCTGCTGAGAGCTTGGCAGAAGAACTGCAGATGGAGAATGACGGTAAACACCATGCCCCACTTTGACATTGTTATATTTTTGTGTTGACTCTGACTTTTAAATATAAATATATTTTATGTCACTTTAGCTCAAACTACAGAACTTGCAGTCACTCAGCAGTAGCTCAGCACTCTGCAGCAAAGGTTGATGGCCAGTGAACGCCACATGGAGGAACTGGACAAACACCTGGAAGGTAAAGATTATAGGTTTATGATTTCTGTAATGAATTGTGTGTTAAGCCACATCCACAGATCTTGAGGACAATGTATTCAATGGTGTAGTGTTACAGGGAGATGTTGTCTCAGTACAACTTGCAATGACCAGTACCACAGAACAAGCTTTAGTGGTTTTCTTCTGTTTTCTTTGTCAGATATTACAACTGGCAACACAAGAGCTACATTCAAGGCTCAGTTTATGTCAGATTCACCAATTTCTGTATCATATAGTTAAATTTATGAGAAGAAAAATAACAATATAAAAGTTTGTAATCACCCTCCCACCTACCTGATTCCTGCAATCTTTCTCCTATCTTCTACTGTATTTCTGACATTTTAATAATGTCTAGACATCCAAAATAGGCAATGACACTATAGCCAGCTTAAGCAGTACCAGCTGTTAGCCAAATAGCCAATTTACCAAGCTGTCTCCAGCAGCATGCTAACCAGCTAGCCCTGGCCCATCCCATCTTGCAATACCACTTTTTGTCCCTGTAGCGTCCAATCTGCCCCCAGTCCAACAGAGGTAGCGCTGCTCAGAGGTCATATTCTAACCTCTTGTAAATCCAACAATGGCTGAAGCTCTTGGTACGTAACAGCTATTAATGCTAATGCTGGTTATGTAGTGATAGCACAAGCTTCAATACAGAACCTTTAACCAAACAAGTACATTAACATAGGTACAGTACATGTATATGTAAGGATGGATCGCAGCGGTGACTGGCCTGCACCTTCTTATTGAGAATAAGGTCAGCTTTCAAACAAAACCTTCTAACAAAGGCCCACTTTGGGTAAGGTGGACACATTACGTTATGAAAAAGAGAGGGGAAAAAAACTTCAGAAATTCCTCAGATAAAAGTGGAAGAAAATGACATCTTATGAATGTGATCATTGTTTCCTTTCCTTTGGTGTTTCACATCATAAACCCCCCGGAATGCAGCTGCATCAGCGTTTGAGCTTTGACTAAATCCATTCAGACTCTTTGTTGTGCAGTCATTCAGATCGTACAGGAGCACACGCACATACATAGACACACACACACACACACTCACACTTATACAACGCCACACCTCAGTTATCAGTCATCTACTATGGCTCTGATAACCATGATCAACACACAACGCAGAGCCGTGCAAGCTACACCTCCTTTCACTGTCAGTGTCTGTGGTGAATTTTTTCTCCCTTTCTCTTTTGCTGCTTTCTACATACCCTGTTATTTCCCACATTGCGCAGAGAAGACTATCAGTTACAATCGATCTACAGGCTATCAGATGCCCTCACGGTAAAATTTCACACCCTCGCTGGAAGATATAGCAGTGACACTGAAAAACACTGCGGGCAACATTATTCCATATTTTTTGTCTTCTGAGAGAAAAATTGAGGCCAGTACCAAGCGAGGACGCTCAAAAGAATAATTCAGCTGTGTTTATGGAAAAAGCCTGGAGTGCATTGGAGACGCGGCGTCTCCTTTGAATCTGATGAGGTGTTTAGATCAGACCTGCAGCTATGGTACAGCTAAAGAGCGCTGTTAGCCTGATCAAACAGCTGCCAATATGAAAAGGACTGCCATATCCTCTCAGCACCCGGGGCTGTGTGAAATGAATACAGCTTCTCTGGTTTCCGTCTCACAGACACCTCTTTGGGTTGGAAACATTTTTTCATAATTGCATTTAATTCTATGTTAGGTGTCCCCACAGTGCCACTATTAAGGTTAAGGCTAAGCTGGAGAAGCTTTTCAACCTTTGTCATTGGGGCTTTTGCTCATTTAGAGGTAGTATCATTGATCTGACTCTAAGAACACAAGAAAACACGAGATATTAAGTTGTATCCCTGTTATTTTCAATATTCCAATTATTCCCATGAATACAGTGTATTTTCAATTGACTATGTGTGTGATATGTAAAATACCCCTTTGATGAGGCATAATTTAGTAGCTGATGAATCAGGTGGCTTGGGAAATGGATCTTGGTTGAGAGTCTTTAATGAGAGAGGGGATTCTCAATGTAAAAACCATAGCCTTTGTTTTTTTAAGGTAGTCTTTCATTTGATTCTTTTTTCTCTGGTAAGCTTAAGAGGTGAAGGCTCATTAAAACTGCGACAGCGCCGGTAAAGTTGCGTGCCTCCTCTAACTCACTTACAGCTTTTGCAAAAGGATCTGTTGAACTGTGAATGTTTTGGTTAGGGCTGAGTTCACCAGAGAAGGGTTAATTTGTGGGCATCTTCTTGGTAGGTCAGGATTTGACACAGGGAAAACCGCCAAAGCACAGCAGCAGCAGCAGCAGGCAGACATGTTCGAAAAGTTAGTGAAAGTGTACAGACAAAACTCATGCCTCCACTTGTACGTATGCGTTCCCACACACACACAACAAGGGAGTGACAGTGCTTCTTTTGACTTTAAAATTAAAGGACAGATTCATTATAGGATTATAAAGTGGGCTCTGGAAAAAAGAATCGGCATTTTGTGAGATTAGGATCAAATCTTCATAGAGAATAACTAATGATGGGGTAATTTATGACAATAACATTACAGCAATTGCAAAGTAAATTGAAATAAAATAGTCTAAAAGCAAATGAGAACAATCAGTGCACTTTGCTCACCCTTTTATTAGCACATTTCCAGTGTTGTTATTTGCACAGTGTTAATCATTTGTATATGATACCATAAAAATATAGATTCATTTGTATGAGAGGAGTTGGAGGTATGCCATAATGGCAGTTTATGATACAGTTGTATGCATGTGGGAGCCCCCAGTAGGTGCTATTAGTGTTCTTTTTTGCACTCCAAAAACATGCTTGGTGCAAGCCAAGGCCCCAAGGGCGAGCTGAGAGTACATGTGCATTCCTTTCTGCTTGATTTAAAAGAGAAGTCTCATCTTTTTTTATGCACTTAGTTGATCAGAGATGAGCAGGAGGCATTCCTTGATCAAAATCCTGACTATAAAAAGGTAGAAGTCACATGGCCATTCTGGAAATTTACCTTTAATGCTGATTTCATACAATCTCTGCTTCTCAGGGGAAAATGTAAAAATGTGGAGAGACACAGCTCAATGTAGGAGACTAGGACATTTCTATTAGCAGCAAATGAAGCTTTGTTTTATGTCTTATGCATAACATGTTTGCAAATAGCATAACATTGTGCAGTGACACAGAAGCTCCTAGTACCAAATATACTTGTCTACCTCTGCTGCCCTCTCAGTTTCTGTGATTGAGAGGTTTTGGTGCCAGTAAGGTGCAAGTAAAACAGTCAAAGAACCACACACACAAGCAGAAACCCATGCACAAGCACAGGTGTGCACACAGAGGGCAGCTCTGAGCCAACAATTTAGTGGAAATGAAGCCCTGCACAGAGGCCAGAGTGTACAGATGCATATCAACTCAGAACCCTGAAAACACTTGATTGTACCCACATTCAAATGCTCTACAATGTAACTGACCAGACAACAGATTACTTGCATAAGCAGAAATACACAGCAACATTACTGGTTTAAACTAAAATAAGCTGCACTATTGCATTTGATAATTCATGTACTTCATGGGTAGTTTGGTCTGCCCTCAAAGTACATTATGAACGTACAGCTACATGAGAAGTTGTAGACAAAACCCGGTATTATGATGGGTCAGGATTACAAACTCCTCAGCAATCACCATACATATTACAGTGTGTAGTGTACTGCTCTTTTGTGGCTTACAAAAGAACACACAGTCTCATTGATTCAAAACACCTGAAAAAGCCATTCTAAGCCAATATCAATCAGTTGCAGAGCTATAGTGCCAGCAGTTTCAGATCTGCAGTTCTGGACCTGCAGTTCCACTCAGACTTAGCTCACCCTCAATGAGGAAAGTTTACACCTGCAGATGCAGACGTGCCAGTGTCCAGGTAAGGAGAGTAACAGCTTCTGCAGTTCTCAGACTTGTGCCACCCACTGGCACAGTGTGTTACAGCCTCAGTTTCCTTATTAAATGTGGAATGTGTGTGTGTATGTGCTCAGCCTATTACTGGAAGGAGTTCATACTGCTCTGAGCATAATGGTGTGTCTTCCGTCCTGGTTAGAGGGTTGAGTCCAAACCAGAGCCAAAATGAAACAAAACAAAATAGAAATATAGAATAGAATAGGCTTTATTGTTATTGTACAGTAGGATACAATGAAATATATACCGACTAAACTTTATATTTGATGATGAATATAGGAACTTTAAATTTGTATATTATTAAAAATACTTTTTAAAATATTTCTGTTGTTACCTGTTGCACAGGTGACCGTTTCTACAGACCTTTAACACTTGCGGTCACTGTTCACATGCCTGAACAAATTCTGGCTAATGTGTAATCTAATTCACTCTAATATCTGCTGAAGGTTAGTTTGACACAATGTTATTCCATTTTATAACAAACAATAATTTTATTTATTTATTTTACTAACATGTAAAACAGTTGTTAAATGTAAAACAGAGCTACATGAGGAAAAAGCTGTAAAACTCATTGCCTGTAGATGGTGCTAGTGTTCAATTACAACATTAGTTAAATGAATAGTTTGATATAGGCTACCTAATGGATTATCTTCAGACTTGTTCCAACAGCAGCTGATGACTCAAAATGTTTTGAAAGATGAGAAATTGCTTATAACATAACATAACATAATTTTGTTTTCTTTGAACAAAGCCAAGCTAGCTATTTCCTACTGTTTACAGTCTTTGTGCCAACCTAAGCTAAGCTAAGCTAACCGGCTATTGGCAGTAATTCTCAGCAAGAAAGTGAACAAATTTCCCAAATTGTGGAACCATTCCTTTAATGTCTTAGCATTTTAATGGGGATTCACACATTTACATCTGCAGTTCTAAATCACTGTTGATATTCCTTTCCTTTCCTTTAGGTGGCGCAGACAGACATTTGTATGACTAATCTAATGATGACCACATAGGTCCACTCAGTAAAGAATTAGCAGCCTAATTGTTGTGAATGAATGAATGGATGATAGCTTTACTGTTATTATAACGTGATGCACTGTGTGGTGTTGATAACACTTAAGTACTGTAAAAACAAACAACAAGAGTAGTTCAAATGCAACAACAATGAGATGTTGAGAGGCTTTGTGAATTTGTGAATGAGTTACAACCCATTTCTGTGAGGTGCTGTGCATCCAAAAAGAAGCATGAAAAGGAAAAAAAAAACAAAACAAAACATGGTGATGCAGCCTTATTTATTTTGGCTTGGTGCTTATCTACCTTGATGACATTTGTTTGAAGAAACACACAATTCTGGGTGGCCCCCAAAGGTTCTTGAGAATCAAAACCAGAATATACAACTGTGACTATCTACTGTATGTCAATCTCCGTCAAGCTTTGAAGTTTCAGCTCCAGAAACATTTTGTTTATGATCTTATGTCAGTCCTCGCTTTTCAAATCAAGTGACCTTGTTGTGTGTGAGGTAATAGATCTTTCACCCTGCGACAGTTTGGTCAGATATATCACCCCTGACACAGGTAGCTCTGTTTGGTCTGAATGACGTAATATCTACATATATCTCTCATCTTAGAAAGCTCAGGCCTAACCTGATGGCTGAGTTGTGATCCAGGTGCAATGACATAAAATTACGTCTGTGCATTCTCTTCCTGTTTCGTTGAAATTTAATGGCACCGCCTTTTCCCTTTTTGCACGGCAGTCTATTCAGCCAGTTTCAAGCTTCCTCTTAACATGAGTACTTTTACCTGCAGGGCTGTGTTTTCTGTGTTTTTGTTCTACTCTGCCTCATTGACTCTAATATGGGCTTCCTGAATGGGTTATCTTCAGACTTGTTCCCACAGGAGCTGATGACTCAAAATGATTTCAAAGATGCATGATGAGAATGCAGATCTTTGTGGTCTGAAACAACTGGATTTGTTGCGATTTATCCTACAGACCCTAATCAAAACTTCAAAGACAGCTGAATGTAGCAAACACAGAACACAGAGGCCCACAGAAAATGGCAGGACAGCTGCGTTTCTCTCTTCTGTACTTTGTACAGATTAAAAGCCCTGGGGTCCTGAGGCAAGTGCACTCCCCAGTCCACACCCAGACATGTTTTCTCCCTAACAGATCGGTTATGCAAACAATGCAAGCCTCTGAAAATTGCTGCAATATTAATATGCAAATCAAAATGAGAGTGACTCCAAAAACGACTTTATCAGCAAAATATGGATTGATCACACCATGTTACAGCAGACAAGATGAGACATGAACTTAGGGCTCTAAGGTTGGCAATGCTAGTTGGTCCACCACTTGGGTCCAAATATCTCAACAAAGCTAAATTTGGTAGACATTTATGGTCCCCAGAGGATAAAGTCTGATGATTTTGGTGATACCCTGACTTTTCCTGTATCTTCACTATTAGATTAACATATTTGGTTCAGAGTGAAATTTCTCGACAACTATTTGATGGATTGCCATGAAATCCATTCATCCATCCATTAGCTGTACTGCTTATCTTTTGAGGTTCGCGAGGAGGAAGCCAATCCCAGCTGATATTGGGTGGGAGGCAGGGTACACCCTGGAACAGTAGCTAGTCTATTACAGGGCCGACATATAGAGACAACCAACCATTCACTCCTACGGGTAATTTAGAGTCACCAATTAACTTAACCCTTCATATTTTCGGACTATGGGGGCAAACCATTCTATGAAATTTGGAACAGATTCATGGTGCCCATGGGATGAACTGCAATAGCCATGGTGACTCCTTAACTTTTGCTTTTGAGCCAATCACATACATTTTTTTATTTGTCCAGTACTTCGTGACCACATACCGGCTTAAAAGCCATTCCCATGAGCCTTGGCTGAACTTTGTGTTTAGGGCTAAGCAGCAAACGTTGGCATGCTAACACGTGAACAATGTAAACATTTTACTCACTACACGTTAGTATGTTAGTGCTGTCAGTGTTGCCATGTAAACATGCTGACATTAGCATTTAACCTAGAGCACTGCTGCACCTACAAGTACTCTTTGAAAGAATTAATCCGCATCATCTATCTGTGGCCAAAAGCACTGGAGGTGTGGCTTCATACCTGACATCTCCTCAGCTGGCGCAAGGCATACCTCGCAAAACTGCTTGGTTCTCACAGCCAACCAAGTATGGAATGCATACTGTCTGCTCTAAGTGGATTTCAGTGAAGGTAATAAATTTTTCTGCGGGTGAGCAATGGGCAGAGTTGTATAATGATGAAGAGTTGAGGCTTGCCTTGGAAGAAACAGTGTCACCCAAGTAATGAGCTGGCTTCAAGTGTTTGTTATTTCAAAAGACATTTTTCCTCTTCACGGTGCAATCGTCATACAGTTGTGGACTGTGCTGTGGCATGTTGCGCTCAAAAGAAAATGTGGAGAGGGATTTGTGTTTGGTGTTCCCAAAATACTGTCAGGGAAAAAAAAAAGACTCCAAAAATAGTATGACTTAATATGAAGTTGGGAACATGGTGTAATGTGAGAGATTTCCTTCAGACTCATCTCAAATGTATTAGAAAAAGTATATTTACCAATTAGGAGAAGAGGAGAAGAAGACTTGGTTTGGCACAATGGGCTTTTAAAATACTTTTGTCTGTTTGGTCTACTTTAGACTTCATCTTACTAAAACATGCCTGGTCTGTTCCTAGGATTGAATCAGATATATTTCTTGTCTCCAATCATCAACCCTTTAAAAATTATGATTTTCCACTACACAAGAACAGACAGGAATCATCACATGGAAAAGTTTTGACATGTGCTATTTAAACGCACTTGCGATCACTGCTGTTTTCACGAGCGAGAAGGGGATAAACAATGATAAATAAATAAAAGTGTTTACTGCGTTTTAATTAGCAGGTGTGAATGTAATGAACAGCTGCCAAATCCATCCATGGTGTGCAGGGGCATTTATCCTCCCCACAAAACACAGCACAAGTCAACCTACCTAAACACCTGGGGCTATTAAAAGCACACTGCTGCATTTTGGCACGTTCCTACTATATGCCTTTTGAGTGTTGCCACTTGATTAGTTGATTATAGCATGAGACACACGTTGTGACTGTTTGTATAATCCGACAAGTGTAAAACAACATGGGTTTTTTTTACCATAAGACACTCTGTTTACCTAAGCTAGAAAGTCATCAGGCAGTGTGTTGACTGTTTCCTTTGCTTTTAGCAGCAGCATGCATGTGGAGTTTTGATTTTAAATCATTGTGTTCTGGGGTGTTAATGTGGGAGGATTAACCTGCCATCACGGCATCCCATTTATTGCCGTTCTCCTACACATGAAACGAGGCTTCCATGTGCAAATACAGTTATGCAGGTTGGCACAGAACTCTGAAGGAATGTGCTGCTCTTCTTTTTTATTGAATGCATAAATTCAGGAAGTCCAAACATTGGCCGACAGTGCTCACTACCCGGGAGAATTCTCAGAGAGCATGTTACAAAATGTAAATGTCAATCCCACTCATCCATGATGCGATGATACCTCTGTCAGTGTGGCCCTCTCAGATGGAATTACTGTCATAGTTGGCAGGATGACTCTCTTCAGGTGATAAAAGAGGTGTTGATACAGAAGCATCTGGCAGGCTTCTGAGCTCCAGACAGATTCTGCTCTCACCTACACTCAACCAAATCTATCAAACCACAGACAAACATCTGTTTGGGCCCTAGATTGGCCTAGTTAGCTGATATTGACAATTTCAATTAGCTTGTTGTTTGCAGAGAACAGAATGTTGATTTTGTTGATACAACTTAGATTAATGACAAATTTATCCAGGAGAGGAGGGTTCACACAGTCATCCTCAACATCTCCTCCACAGCTCTCAAACAAGCTGGGGTTTTCCTAAATACGCTGCCCAAGGCTTGTTTTTGAAAGGTTTTGATTGATTACCAGGACTTAGGGAGGAATCTCACACAATTTAACACAAATCACGAAAGACTTGCAGGGTAAACCACAAGGATGCTCAAAGCCAGTGGCATTTAGAGTTTTACACAGTTTGAAGCAGACTGTAACAGTACAGCTGGTCTCATTCATGTTGCTGACAGATCTGGTAATTGAGATTTGACTGATGTCGATTTATAAACTTTACTGACTGTTGTGTTCTTTGTATCAAAGAAACGCTGACAACCAATTTGATTTCCATGTCAGATTAAACTTATTACACTAAACTTACATTACAACTTTCTGGTGTTTTGTATCAGTCAGGCAAGAAAATGACCATTGACACATACATACCCTTTACTGTTTCTGCTGTATGTCAGTGTTTCACCTATTCATAGTTGCATGCAAAAGTACACACACACACACTCACCCACGTACAGACACACACATATATATATATATAAGCACGCAAAGACACTTCTTCTGTCTCTCAGATGTGGCCAAAACCCCGGAGGGACCAAAGCCATTTTTCATGTAATTACAGAAAACCTGCCTGACTGGCTTTGAGGCAGCTGAAAGGAGGGACCAAGTCTTTCTTACATTATACAGTACATCTAACCAGTTACTATTAGCAAAAGGTAATTTCGCTTGCTTCACTTTCAGTCATTGGTCCAATTTTGTCAGCACATCTGAGACTTCTTCATAGGTAAATTGACTGGTTGAACAGCACTAGTGTGATGTGTGAACTGCAGACATCCTTCACTTTCTGATACTGCCCCTTTGTATAAAGCCTAATTCATCCCCTTTTTATTTGGCGTGATGTAATTTGGCTTTAACAATCCTCCAAGTGGTTTTGTCTCTCTTTACTTCACCTTGTCTGGTCCCCATCTTAATCCTGCACATGTCTTCAGTTCAAGCTTCCAGCCTCGCTGTTCAAGCATGTGTTCACAATAGTGGAATTTTTCCATTATTGAAACACACAAATATATCATCATATGACCCAACACTGACAACTACAGTCTGCTCAGAGAGGGACAGTAGTAGAAAGGAATTTCCCCCAGGACAGACTCGATGAACTGACGCTGTCTTTGGGGTGGGGTGGGGGTGGGGGTGTACAGCAAGACTGCAGCAGCAGCAATGGAAGAGGCAGCTCTGAGGTAATGTTTGTCTCTGTCTCTCTTCAAGATAAACCTGTCATTAGACCACTGACGAACTCGTCACATTCTGACTCTGTTTTCCTTTTTTATTTCTTCTTTGAGAAATGGTGCCTAACTTTACGAGATCCAGTGTTACATTCATCAGTAGCAAGAGAAGAGACCCTCATTGATTCTGGTCCCTGACTGTAGGGGGCGACTGTTACTTTGGATTCTCTCTTAGAGAACATTTGACCATTATTCTCTTGCCTGATCATCAATAATGGTCACGGCAGTTGAAAAAGACAGAGAAAAAGGAACACAGGCAACCTCTATATCTGCTACAACTTACCCAATATCAATCAGATTTTATCATGTAGCCTGGGGCCTGGGTTTCCTGCAGTAGTAAGTCTCTCTAGCCTCTCTATCTCATGTTGATGTATAAATCCATCAAGAAACACTCTTCTCTTGCCTTTCTAAATAACTGAGTCATAGCTGTTTTAGCATGTTTGTGCCCCCAGGTTGTCCGCACATTACCTTTAAGAGCAATTTAACTCCTTAGATTTATATTTTAAACTAAGACATTATTATTCTGCTGTTCATCTGTCTGAACCTCGCTGACCTTGTGGATGCTTATGATTTTACAATATGGCAGCGTACAGCCTCCCTGTATAAGCTGCAGTACAGTTGTTTGATGTGTTACTATGTCTCTCACTGTGGCCTATGAAGGCTTGCCACCTGCAGCAAGCTTCCACCTGTTATATGCCACTGCGGTGTGGACATCTCCAGCTATCATCTGTCAAGCTTCATCGTGTTAAGAGTTGTAGCTCTCTTGCCAGTTGGTTTGACATCTGCATTTGCATCAGTAATGTTTGATTTCTGTTTAAGGCAGTTACAGTCAATATTTGAATATTAACAATGAATCACATGACTATACTTGTAAGTGAAAGGGGGTCGCACGCAGCAATGAGTTTACAGAGAATTATCACCTGACTCAACTGTTCTTCTTAGTTTATCAAAGCTTTTCATTGGCTTTTCGCTCATTATTTTGTTTTTTGGCTTCAACATTAGTTGAACATTTATGAGCTAAATAAAGATATTTTGATCCTGAGTTGGTAGAAACAAAACAAAAGAGCTAAAAGAGAGTAAATATTGGACACTGTCTCCACTGTGTCTAATCAGTTATTGCAGGTTTGAGATGATTTTATTTTGATATTTTTCCTTATTCGATAATTTATGTTCAAGACAGACTTGGAACATTAGGATGGAGAGTGACAAGTAAAATATGTAAAAGAAATAAATGGGATGAATGAGGAAATAGAGTAAAATCCAGAGATAAAACCAGTCTCTCAAACTGGATTAACATACATAAATATCATATTTGAAAAACTAATAAAAGTGGATTTGTGGGTGTATCAGTTTAGCTTCAACTGCAACAACTTGCTAATTAGTTGTATAATATATAGTATTTTAAAATTTCAAAGTACTAAGGGGAAAAAAATCACTCCTATCATTTACCTTTGTGTATATTTCTTTTTTAGTCACTGACAGATGAGGAAAACTGACACAGTTTTTCTAAGAAAGCCAGTACTGGAATGCATCGTCACTCTCTCAGTCTGTTCTGTGGTTGTCCTTTCAGCAGACACCATCGGTTCAGGTACAACGAAGAACCGCTTCCACTTTGTGTGAGTTTCTGTCACAGCAGACACTGCTTTGTTCAGCCTGCTCGTCCTATCACTAGACACCCATCCTTTTGAGGAGCAGTGATTTATGATGGAAGTGATCGCTCTGGTATCTGTGCCAGCTGACAATACTCCAACTGCTTTTGTTTGTCGCCCTTCAGGAGTCGCAGGTGACATCAGATCACAGTCCGGATCATGTTTACTCTCTTCCCCTTGCGACAATTGTAGGAGATACGCCTCTGCTTTAAAGCTAGGATCCTCATAGAGTGGGTTTTCTCTGTACGTGTTCTACTAATATTACTGTCAGTGTATAGCAGGGTCATTTATTTGGCTGCAAAGGAGCAAAAAAAATCTAAAGACTTCCTGCCAGAAACCCTTTAGGGTGTTTGTCACTGTCTGGCACAGGATCAGGAGTCACTACCCATCAGGCTTTCTTTCTGGATTTAACTAGGCCAAGAGGAGACACTCGCTAATGAATGGCCAGCCAAAGAAAATGTCATTTCTATTGCCTGTTTTCACTATAGTAAAGACAACAACAGCAATATAACATTACAATAACCATAAATCAACGTACTGTAGGTATAAAGCCTCTGTAAAATCATTAAAGGGGCGAGTGAAAGTGAGATTCTCTCCCCTTCATCACTCTCTTTATCCCGTTTCCCTTTTGTCCTATTCTTTATCTCATTACCATCACTGAAGCTGAGCATCCAGCTGTGTTCTCCTGCCCTACAGACAAACCTCTGACCCTGAGCTGAACTGCAGGATCATCTACCACTGTCACAGACTCATCTAGCACTGTCACCGAATGACCTCCATGATTCTGAGGTCATCTGGTGCACATTACCTACCCGTTTCGATTCAGTTTTTCTTCTTAAAGTGGATTAAAAACTTAATAGTGATCGTGCACATGTTGCAGGGGAAAAAAGCGACGAGTGGAAAAACTGAAATATGTTTAGAGGAATGAACAGAATGACCTGAGATACCACCTGTCAGACATCTCCACAGAGGCCTCTACCTTGTTTACAGCCAACACTGGCTATTATTTACAGGGAGCCACAGACATAAAACTTCATACAAGTGGTTATTACAGTTCATGACATCAGTGTCGTGAACTGTGTACGCAATTAACCACATTCAAAGGCCTGTTTGTGACCCGTGGACACAAAGTGTAAATTGTGCAGAACACATTTGCTGCGTGTTGTTAGAGAAAGATCTTTCCCTTTCAAAGTCCTTTCTGGAATATGCGTTTCAATCCAGCAGCAGGAAATGAAATGAAGATAACATGATTGAAAAGGTCTGTGGCACTGACTTCAAAACACTTTTGTCACCAGCATTGTGGGATACATATCAAAAGAAGTACTTTCAGGTATCTCTTTACCTCTTTGGGTTGAAGGTGAGGGTGTTTCCATATCTTGGCAAAGCATGAGTGGAGAGAGGGAGAAGATTAATGATATAATAGCTCTGACCACACGGTTTAGTTATTTAAACTGGCAGCATCAGCTCAAATTGTTTCATGGCTTTCTGCAATGATACATTTAGGAGCGTGTCTGGACAGGTTACAAGATGCTAGAGGAGAGAATTCATTGCAACTCCCTCTGAACTGTTCAGCCAAGAGACAGGAGCCTGGAAGTTATGACACCATCAGTAAAGTACACACAGAATGTTTACTTCCCAGCAGCTTGTTTGTGCACCTTTCCTGTTGACAGACTAAGAAATTAAAAATTGAGACACCTTTGGCATTGACTGATTAAACGATTGCCTAATATACAGATGGAAAAAAATCACTCTGGGCTGTGTCTCCAGTTTCATTATCCTATCTGTTCTCGTTCAAAAGTCGTGTCTGGGTGAAGTGAGCGCTTGTAAGGAAGAGGTTTCGTAATCGGGAAAGGAGTGGAATGAAAGGAGTGAAGCTTCATAAATGAGACTGTGGTTTATAATAAACCGGCTGTCTTGTCAAACCAACAAGAAACAATCAAATCAATGGGGAGAAGATGCCAGCTTCTTCTTTTGTAGAAGCAAGGAAAAGTTGACAGGTTAAGAATCTGGCTGGCTGACGGTCATGACGCTGGATGAAGATCAGTGATATTTCCTAAGCGTCTGTGAGTCTTACGGGGTTGTAGTGAGTTTGGTGTTTTTGTTCAAAACATCCCGTGTCAGGACGCCCGAGACGTCGGAGGATTACTGTAAGCTTAGCTCAGGTGACGTCTTCTGTGGAGGTGAGGCAGGGGGGTGGGGGTGGGGGGGGCATGAGGGCCCTCCATTGCCCTGTTCCAAACCACTCTAAAAACAAGAAAAAGTATCATATGGGGTGTTCAGATCATTTGAAGATATAACGCTACACACCATCAAAGCCAAGCTTTTAACGTACTCACTCAAAGTTCTTATTACCCCATTTCTCAGATGCATTACTGCTCCATGATTACATATTTCAAGAGCTTTCAAAGGCAGGTTAAGTGAGCTGGTATGTTCATTCAAATCATTGTAAATGGCTCCTTCAAAATCCCCCCTCAGAGAGCTGAGGCAGCCTGTGTTCTTACCTTAATGCCCCTGACAATACCTCCTAGCTATTTGACCACTGTGTTTACCTGTAAAATCAGATAGACCATGGGAAGTCAGATAGACCCTGTGAGGGCCAAACAGTTGTGGCTCTCTCTTGCGGGGAGTGGATATTGTCGGCTATCTCTGGCTTCCATCTCAGAGTCTCAAACAGCACGCGGTTTAAGAGAGTGCATGAATGAGCTCTGAGCCCATACAGTATCTCTGGAATCACATAAAGACAACCTTGTGCTCTGCAATTTACTGTGCAGTGCTCAGGTGCTTGTGCATGTCTCAACCAGAGGAAAAACAAAAGTATGACTGACATAATCATGTGTCATAAGATTTATGGTCAAAGAGAGCGAAGGGTAGAGAAAACCTGGAGAGCCCATTTTCTCTCTCCTCCTTCTCCTTCAAATTATTGTCTTTAGCAGTGTCCACTTGTTTGAGTGAAATGTTAGAAGCTGTCGAAACGGAATAGTTCACACACAGGGAGCCTTGTGTTAATGAAGGCCCAATTTAACAACTCTTTTACTGTGAAATTATAAGTCATTTCCTTATTCACTGGTGGCATATATTCAGTTGAGAACAATAGCACAAAGAAATTGGATCACTTTGGATGATGTGATTGGGTTTGAAAATAAATCCTAAACTCTATCACCAGTCTTAACAAACTTCTGGATCATTGGGTAAATTTTAATTTCAGATATAAATCTGGTCACTGACAAGCCAATCTAATGATAAAACAGAAAGCAGGACGGGTCTTGCTTAAATATCTTTTAAAAGACTCTTTGTTGGCTTTGATGCTAATTGCTGGCTGGGGCTCACTGCTGGGCTGCCCTGATGTAACAGGTCATGAGAGCAGATAGGGAAGCTGTGGCAGACCTCCAGCAATAACACAGGGAGCGAGCCAGACTACCAACCATAAATCTGCAGCTACCACCAATTTCCAACCACCACAGGTGATGGGTGAGTGCGTGCGTTTGTGTGTGTGTGTGTGTCTCTCTGTATGTGTGTGTCTCTATGTGTGTTTATAAACAAAACTCCAAAGGGTAACGCAACCCCACTTCAGAGCAACATGGATATTACACCCCCTGAACATCTTGGCATGGGCCTGCTCTTGTTTATGGAGAAACACAGCTAAGAGTATAATTAGCATTTCAGTGATCCTGCAGGGTGTCTGACTTAGGCTGCAATATCAAAGAAGGTGGTGTTTTGTGCTTGTGACTCAATGGAGATGAAGTGACTGTGGCCTCTGTGTGGTGGTGTTTTGCACCTGACTTTAAAACACTGCAGGTGGATTATCCTGAAAAGTAGCCAAACTACACTGTCTGATTTGTTTGTTTGTTTAAAAAAAATAAGACTTGTTAAGTCATAAATAATAACATCACTGGTTCAGTGGTGTAAATATTGGTGGATTAATCCACATTAGTGAAACCTCACTGTGTAACCTTAGAGCACCGTGTTCACAGCATCCACACAAAGCCGGGACTATACCCCTGTCATTCAACTGTTAGACTACTACAAGTGATAAATAAGTGATGCATATAGAGGACTCTGAGGTGAAGGTGTTTTGTTCATGAGATAATGTGATGTGCGTCTCGCACACAAAACCCCTAGTTTAGGTTTAACCAGAGCTTTTGGAGCAGCTGTCTTTTCTTATGCGCGAGTCTTTTGTATCAATATTATGAAAGCTGAAAGCTTTTGTCAGACAGAGACAAGCCTCTATTATTATCCCCTTCACGCCCTTTTCTTTTTATTCTGGGCAGATTATCGTTGCCAATGACACATGATACGGCTAATCTACTGTAAATTAAACCTCATTCTCACATGTTTCAGCTTCTTCAATAGGTGAGTAAAAGAAAAAGGGCTTTTACAAGGAAAATACCCACATGGAAATGTTCTAAACTACAGCACAGGTGAAAACTTTACAGGCCACATTTGTCAATCCCAGGAGATTATTGGGAGCAGGTTTTCCATCAACACCTCTGGGCCCGTCTCCTGACTGCACTTCCAGGCCGATGAGAGTGGAATCTGTAACGACTGTGGGCTTTAGCGTCGTTAACATTTCACTGACACGTTGGCCGGCCTCTCTTGGAGACTGGCCCCGCATTTTCTCCGCTGCGCTGGAGTTGTTGTAGCAACTAGTGGCCCGGGAGTGAATGAAGCAGATGTGCGAGTCATCTATCACCTGACAGCTCCCACTCCCCCGACTGAGCAAGTCATCACCGTGACAGTCTGCCCGACCAGTCTCATCAATTACACTGGTACCCTACCATTAGAGTACAAACGCTTTTCTCCTCGGACACATTCAACGGCTTCCCAGTCTGCAAGATGGGCCCTCAATTAAGCCCGAATAACTTTCCCCTCTCA
Source organism: Lates calcarifer (assembly GCF_001640805.2). NCBI lineage: Eukaryota > Metazoa > Chordata > Actinopteri > Centropomidae > Lates > Lates calcarifer. The sequence goes on along the minus strand of NC_066838.1, from coordinate 18,403,217 downwards.
AAGAACAGATCTCTTTCTGTGACCGAGCACTGCACACATTGCACTTGTAGGATAAGCCCTTTGAGAGCTGATTTATCTCCACGGTGACCATATAATATTTGAGGACATTTATCTTTATTTTATGACACTTCACAAGTGCTTGATTATGATGCAAACCACAACATAGCTACTGTTAATGAAGATTTACTTTTATGTTCATGTGAAAGTAATGACTCTATCAGTTAATTCATTCTTATTTAATGAGCAATTAAGGTAATTTATGGCATAAAAGTTCAACAGCTACACTGCAATGCTCGTTTGCGAGCAGGAAAATGGCAGCAATTTCTATTATATATAATATTCAGTCCCTGTTATACACAGTAATTTTTGACTGGCCATTTTTTTAATGATAATAATTTGTTCTTTCGTCATGATCAGAGTGATGTATGAGGAAGCAATAATGGAAATCATGATTTGCTGGTGTTATTCTGTTGCTGTATTCCATCAGTAGTAGTCATGAAATGCAGTAAACACAGACGTTTGAACACAGACACATATAAACAGTTTTCTATCACTTACAATATACAACTATGGCAGTGACAGCAGGGGCCAACTTACATTATATCAGCTTTTTTTTCCCACAAGGGTTTCAAAACAGGTGTCAGGGTCAGAACTTGACATTGAATATGCAAAAGATATAAATAAGACATTCATATAAAAATAGGCTTTTACAAAATATACTCTATCAACCAATATTTACCAAAAGTGGAGAATGTGCCCATGTTTTTGATCAGTGAATGAGTCCGGTTAAGCTAAATCAGCTTGAAGTGAGCAATGCCATTTGAAGACAGTCAGTAGAGCATATACAGCCTTCTACCTCAACAAGTGAGATTCTCTAGACTAGCAGCAAACAGAGGGAAGACAAACTCATGAGAGGGTCAGAAGGTTGGTGTGAGTAGCCTACAGCAGTTTTCATCTGGAGCAACATTATTCTACAAGACAACACGTTACTCCAGGCAGATTCAAATCCAGTGTGTTAACCAAAAAGTGGTGATTGCTTTAATAAACTAGAACCTCCCAACATTTAGTTACTTTTGATCCAAAATGGACAAAATCAGTAGTTTTATAGAATAAATTAATATTAATTATTTTCATTCTCTAAATACAGTATGTTAAATATTCCAAATGGCTGTGTCATTTCATCTGTGCACAGGGAGTGAGAACTACAGCAGTGTGTTCTGCCCAGCAATCACATCCACCATAATTCATTTGCATTAGCAAAGTCCAAAGAGTCAAAATGCCAGGACACGTCCATGTAGCTTAAAGTCTTGACATCTTGCCTCTGTGAGTCACGCCGTGGTCACCCAGTCCTCTGTGCCACGGTACAGCGTTCTGTCACACTGATTCGACCCCACATCCTCAACAAACACGACAATCCAGGAAGAGGGGTGAAGAGCTCTGTGTGCAAAAGAATCATGATGCCCCATCTTCAGCTTACTGTATACACAGTACAGTAGTTCCACATTATGAAAAGACTGCAGTAACAGCCTTCTTGTTAAGTTCAACTGTTCCAGTTTGTCCATGACAACACAAAGACACACTCCCATACATCATCACACACAAACATACACATACATACACACACACACACACACACACACACACACACACACACTATCCAATAAATATTCTCACTTGCATGTGTACACCTCTGTCCTCTCACTGCAGGTGTTGCATTTAACGTAGCAGCACCACAGGAACTTGCAGTTACACTGCCAGACGCGGGAGTACTGGTGTGTGTTGTACCCCCGGCCGCAGCACATCAGGTCGCAGCCGCTGATATGCTGCATCATAGTCTTGTTGCACACCCTGCCCTGCGTCCCCAGGCTCCCCGTCACTGGGTCCGCCTCGCAGTAGTTAGGCGACTTGTCTATGTACACCAGGTCTGTATCCATGGGCTTCCGGTAAGAGTAAGGCTTCTTGATCTTGAGGAATTTAGGGCGCTTGTTGCGGCTGGCTTTCACTGGCTCCACGTGCACTGCATGGGCATACTTCTCCTTGAGAATGTAGCCGAGCTCGCGGAACTTGGGAAGTGTAGTCCAGCAGGTTTTGGTGGTGCAGGAGCCTGAGACACCATGACACTTGCATTCCAGTCGCATGTTCTTCTCCAGGATCTAGACATACAAAAACAACTTGGTAACATAGTAACAACTGGCAACTGTAAAAACACACTACAGTGATGAAAGATACTTACGCTCTCATGAATGAGGTTAATAACAGATCATTAAAACCAATTAACTTATAGTTTACTGTAATAATGATTTCACTGCTTTGTTAGTTAAAAAATATGATTATGATCAAAGTTTTAAAGTTGTTGTGGAAGTAAAAGTCATGCAACATCTACATAACCTAAAACCTGATGTATTTCAATCCACATGCACTTCAAGGCAAATGACAAATGTGCCACTTAATAACAATGTGACTGACAAATATATTACGGTTGGGGATTAAATACAGCAGCCCCACCATATAGCAGTCTGATACCATATACACAGAAGCCAAAATAATGTATCAGATTTCAGGCTCTGTGTGTGTGGTTACCACACACAACACACAAATGTCAAGAGTGGCTGTACAAGGCGCCGAGTGACTAGGATTACTGCTAAACCCCGAGCTGATGACAATGAGAAGTGCCGTTGACTCGAACTGGAATTTTCGTTAGCAACAAGGTCAATTGCAATTTCCTTTCGCTAAAAAGCTTGGTGTTTGGTATGCGATATGGTCTCTACAGCCACTGACAAGATATTTACATCCGTGTGTTCTTGGCAAGTAAACTGTAACAATAAAACCCAAATACAGACGTGAGAACAAGGACCAAAAAACAACCTTTCCCTGAGCAAACCCACTTCATAAAACCCTTGGCTTCAACTCCCTAATCCATCAGTTGTTCTGTGACCAACACTTGTGACAGCCTTTGTCCTGACGTCTTCAACCAGGGAGCTGTGAACGGGCGCTCCTGCTCAGTGTCACTGCTTTTGATTAGCATAAATAAAGGGGGGGTGGGGGGTTAAAACTATCAAAACAGAGAGTCTATTTATTGGAAGAAAGAATGGGAAAGAAGGAAAACTGCTCAAAGTTTGAATCCACAAGTATAGTCTTTTCCCTGGGAGGCAATTTAGCTGTCCAGATAAGCCAATTTGAATTCATGGTCCCTGAAACGCACGCAGAAAATGATCTTCTCAGTACAATTGTGTGTGAGGAGGCTTTTCAGCCGCTGTGTTGGACGTGTCGGTTTTGTGAATGAGGCTATTTTGGCACAGCGAGGTAGAGGGAGAGGATATGAGTTAACTTGGGCAAAGCTCTGCTTCTTTATTCTTCGCTAACTCCAACCTCACTTTGGCTGTTTGGCACAGTATTCCACTCAACCTCTAACCTCTAGACTCGCTGGAGTCTCTTTGTCACTCTGCAGTGTTCTGCAGCCATGCATGCAGAAAAGCAATCAAATGAGCAGGTGAGCACATCATGAAAATATGTTTTCCTGCTAAATTTGTCTTCTTTGCATTTTATTGTATTATCATTTTCTCTTACCCTTTGTAACTTCTTCTTAAACTCCCAGCTTTTTCTTGTCTACTGATATAAAACTGTGCATTAGAGCTGTCATGCAGGTGGAGTGCATATAACTACACTCTTCTGTACAAAAATGCATACAACTCAATGGTGATCAAACCTAGTAAGCAAACAGCAAACACCCATGAGGTACATGTACAAGCACATTGTACCTGATGTGGGTTTATGATATTAGAGAAATTGTGGGTGGGGATTGTTACAAAGGTAACTGTATACTGTCCCAATGGTGCAAAGCATGGGGGGGTGGGCTAATGCCTTTTTGTACGGTGTCAATCTGTTTTCAGAGCAGAGATCTGGGTTGTAATCAAACCCTGCCACTTAGACAGCTCTTCCCCTAAAAGCAGCCCTTTATTCTACTGCTTGTTTCATCTTGGCCCCATTGCCCAGATCCTTGGCAAGGTTCACCCACACCACAGCATGGCAGAGACTGTTAGCAGGAACTTGGACCAAGCCTTAGACCAGTTAGCCACAGGTTCACCCTCACATTTATTCTTTCATTGTATTCTCTGTGCCTTGAAAGAATATATATATATATATACATATATATAAAAGTCAATGTGCTGAATAAAAACACATAATCCTGTCGCTGGTCACTTACCTTGCGTCCCACCTCGTTATTATGAAGGTTCATGAGTGTCCTCGCATTCTGTTTGACCTCCCGAGCATCGATAAATACTTTTGAGAAGCCCAGGCCGTAGCTGATGTCTGCTGAGCAGCCTCCCCACTTCCAGCCTTGGTCTTTACTGTAGAAACCCTGCTTCTCCTTGTCGCAGCTGCAGTCACTCAGGTTACCCTGTGTGCAGGCGGCAGTGATGGCATGGGCCACCCCTGCTGCAATGATGGCGTAGGTGAACGCAGCCTCTTTGCTACCTAGGAGGGACGGCAGAAAGAAAAAGGTGATGAATAAAATGCAGCACATTTAGATTTTGTCGAATGTCATGATGCTTCATCTCCACTTTAAGGCAAATACAATAAGTACATACAAGGATTTTTAAATAGGAAAAGGAGATTAATTATTAACAAAATGTGTGCTTACATCACAGTCTTACTGACATATCGCTCAAGGGCTGCAGTGTTTTGAAACCTGACCTGGAAACTGTCCTGCCCATGAACCAAAATGGCTGCTGGCAGTATAGTCAACAAAGCAGCATGAATAAGAGGGTTGTCGGCAAGGAGGGCCTATTGATCCGCTCAGAAACTGTCACATTCTGTGCAAACTCATAAGGGACTGACATCAGAATCTTCGTCCTGCCGTTATCTCATCCACATCCAGCTAACAAATCATTTACACACACACGGAAATATCGGCAAATAACTAAAGATTAATCTGACGGGACTTGTAGACAGATCCTGAGGCAAAGCTCTCCAAGAAAAAACACTACAAAGAGAAAGTCTGGTATATTTAACTCAAAGCTATATATAATGCAAGCAAATCAATACCTCTTCTCTCTAATGCAATGTCAAAACAGCCCATAATAATTCATAAACATGACCACCAAGTAGTAGTAGTTTTACTTTTCAAATCTGTGGTTCATTATCGTGCGAACAGGAAACTGTTTGTAACAACATCTGTCATATCAATGTGTACATAAAGTCCACTTGTCTCTGTTTGTTCAAAACAAACACCATATCTTCTCTGTGCTTCCTCCTGCCACCCGGTTCACTACATAAAGCTGCCATGTTTTTGATAAACACGTTGGATATGTACCCTTACCATTGAGAAAAAAGAAAAAAAAAACTCATATTGAGGCATCAATTATGTGGACGTTTTTATAGACTTGATGGGCTCCAAGCCAAAAAAGAAGGTGTGTCTGCCCTGACTGCACCGTTGTTAATTTTTCCCCTGCAGTTCTGAGTGCATGGGTTCACCGCAAAAGATGGTATGAATTCCTCTTTACCTTGTAATGAGAGGTGGAAGATATTAAAAAGAAAGTGGACAAAAAAAATCAAGCCTATGTGAGCTGAACTGGGAGTGCCAGTTCACTGTTCTTCTGCCACGTTTGTTTCTCTTTCATCTCCAAAGTGTCATGAACCTCTCAGTATGCTGCCTCTTTTTATGGAACTCGGCTCATAGAGTTTAGCACAACTACAAAGTTCAAGTGCAAACTTAGCGGAAGCCTAAAATACTAAACGGCTCAATGCTGATGCACCTTGCATTGCTCATAAGCATCGTGTCAGCTCACTGGTCATTCCTCCCTTCGCTCCCTTTAAGAACAATTGCAGGCTGCACAGCTCCACTCAGAATGGGCATCAACAATGGGCATTCATTTGCAACCATTCGCCTTCTACGCTAATCTGATCAGTGAAACCAATCTATTTGGTATGGTTGTCCAAGCCATAGACTTAAACTCCCCTCTTGGTAACACAGGCCAAGTCGCCTGATGGGCTAAAAATACTCATTCATAAGGGGAACAGATTGTCAAACACCACTGTTTTCATTTCAACACTATGAAGAGATAATCCTGTTCTTTCCAATAGCAGCATGCAAGATGGTCTCAAACAGCTGGTCCAAGCTACTGACCATTGTGTAAAAGGGCAGATTTCAATAGCTCTGGTTGGAGCCAGAAGTAAAATAATTTATAATTCTTGCAAGGTTTGTATCAGAATTGTTTTACAAAGCCACCTCTGTGGTTAACAAACTCCCTACAATGTGGCTATAAAGCTATCATTATACTCCATTAAACCTTGTTAGATCTTCCTGGTATTGGTACCCTCATTAGTCTTTAATCCACCTTATCTGTTCATAGTAGACAACAAATGACCCACAGGACTGCAGCCATGATTTCAGCATTACATTGTTCATCCTGCCTTGGCATGAGACGTTTGTCTCAGCGGGAGAAATCATTGATTTGGACTAATTTCTTTCTCTAATTTAGTACTTTCAAGTCCCGCTTTTCCTCTTGGCTTTTCCCCCCACTGTAACTTATACCCGTGGTAAGATCTACGTCCTTACAGTGGGAGCCACAGCACCCATCACTAGACAGGATAAAGACCAGTGAAAATGTGTCTCCAGAGGCTCTGAAAAGAAAAGCTGCCAACATTCACAAGAGCTTTGTTACAGTGCTGGCTTCAGATACCTTTTATACATGCTCAGAAAGCCCTACTCAATGAGAAGTTGGGAGCAAAACTAGGCCTGATGTAAATGACACTGGTTCCTTATGGGATGCTGCCTACACTTCAGATGTAATAAAACAAAGCAGATGATCATTTGGGTGCAGAGGAGGTTTGTCTGGTGCAGATTTTGACTGCAGATCATGTACCCCAGTTATATGATTATATTTAAAGAGACATAAAAAGAATGGATGCATGTCAAGATACTGACTTCACAGACAGATGTGTTTTTTAATATTTGTTTTTAGGTAATAAGCCTATATATATATTTAAAGCGGCAATGCAGTTTGGCACAGTACTTTTGATAAGGACTATTTTCGAGGGGAATCACAAAAGACTGTGCGCATTTTACTCGCAACGCGCAAAAAAACGCGAGTTGCAAGGTGATAGACAAAAGGTGTACAGCCTGCAGCTGCGCAAAAAATAAAAGATTTCAAACTGTAAACAAACGTTAACAGACAGCAACATACCCACTTTCAACTCTTTTCCGAAGACTGTCCTCTCTCCTAGCGCAGAGCAGTTCCAGCGCCCGTTTTTGAACTGAAACTGACACTCGTTGATGCCCATTTGGGCTCCCTCTCCGATGACGATAATGGCATCGGGGCGACTCTGGCAGATAATCCGCTGTCTGGGGGCCAAACCGGGGATCTTGTTACAGATTATGCTCGCACCTAGGGCCACCACCGACGAGAAGCCACTGTGGATGGAAGATGGATAAGACTGAGAAAAAAAGAAGACCATCGACCATTTCCCCCCCCCCTCTTCTAATGTATAAACGTATTTACACTTTTTGATTTATTAACTGTAACACACATATTCAGTATTTTCATGTGGAAAGTTATTTTTGTCAGGATTATATTTTAACTACATAATGTATCCCCACAGTTATGTTTCACTTAAGCAGATGCACCATAAGGTAAATCTTGTGAGTTATAGGTAACATTAAGGTTTCCAAATACGTTTAATTATCATTCCAGTGTGAGCTTTACCAAGCATTAAAGATATAATAAAGGAAATGTCGTCAACTGATAAGCACGCAGTTGCCACGAGTCTCACTGAGATAAGTTTACGCTCTTCACTAAACGTTTTATTTGTCATTTATAAAATCAACTACCTTCTTTGGAGCAAATGTGGCATACAATCGCCGTTTTTTATTTTGTATTTTTTGAAGGACCAACAACAGATAGAGCTCTTTTGTGTTGGAGAACGACGCACAACAAACTAATAACGAGAAGTCAAGTAAACGCAACTCACCCAATTTTCAAATAAACAATTCCTAGACAAAGTAAAACTCTTAAAATCCAGCGTCGTGTTCTCCGACTCATTGCGGCCCCGCTCTCAGTTTCATGCAACGATTTGTGGAGCTGATGAGTAACTCGGTTCGCTTATTCTCCGATCGATCACAGCCCAGGTAACTCCAACGGAACTCCAAAATGACGAAAAGCATATAAAAAAAACTAGATACACCTCGAGGAATTTTTGTTTTAAAAGCTGCCGGTTAGGGTATCATCCAAACTCCCTTTACTTGGCCCCCTTCCACTGGGCCCTCTTGTCATTGCGAGGGTGTCACAGTCACAGGTAACCCGTGGGGTGAGCAAGCTGCGATTATCTCTTTCTCACAGTTCCTCTGCAGCCCGCAGGTCTTGGCTATATATCTGGCTCATCTATCTGGGGCGTGTTCACAGGAGACATGGGGCCCTGCTGAAGAATCCCGCCAGGGCTGAATCTCAACACATACACAGACACACATACACTCACTCAGATACACACTCCTCTGCTGTAAATTCACCTTGACTGATTGGGATGGGTATTTATTTGGTTATTAAGTGGGTCAGGGCTCAGTTTAGTGTTGCCATAAGCTTATAACTTACGCAGATGTTGCTGGGTTTGCTTTACTTGGATTATCAATATTTATATATATAAATTTGCCCCATAAAAGCTGCAGAAATAATATTCAACCAAGACAAGTAAGATGTACTGATTTTTCTTTATATATATATATATATATATATATATATATATATATATATATATATATATATATATGTATTAGAATGAATTATTCCTTCAAAAGCAGACTAAATAAAACCCCCACTCTCTTAGTTAGCATATGGTTAAATCACAGCAGTCTAACTTTTTTTTCTTTTAGTTTTTCCCCTTAGTTTTTAAAAAAATATCCAAAAAAGGATTCATCCACTTCTCAGTTTTATAATGCGCCAGGTGCGCGCTACCTGTAGTGCGCCTCTATAATCACCTATCTTTTAGTATGGCGTCATCTGGTGGTGTAAATAGCGCATTACAGGCGAAGTGCCAAGCAAACCACTCCCCTTTGTCCCTGTATTCTTACCGTAGCTCGTCCAAACTTGGCACTGCCGTGGCTTTAGTGTACTGCGGAGAGATTACTATTGAGGGAGTGCGAGTTTATTATTAATGTCAGTATGGATCCCGATCATCCGCATTTGATCAGTGATTGCCTCATTCATATTTTTACATTCCTAACCGAGGAAGACTTAATCACTGCCTCTAGTGTGTGTAAGGTAAGGAGTGTCCAACTTGCGGAAGTAGCCGAGAGACAGTCTTGTTATTGATGGAATAATTTACAAAAGTGTCTGACTTGTTGTGTCTGATCGCAAATATATTTTTTCAGGATTGGTATGAAGCTGCAGACAATCCTTGGTTATGGAGGTGAGCTGTCTTTTCCCAGCGTCAGTGCATGAAGTGGGCTGGATGTTGCACTTGTGAATGATAACACTTGCTGTATAATCTGGGGATGGTTCAATTCATGTCATATGTAGACGTAAGTAACAAGTCTGTGGTCCCTTCAGGAGGCTGTGTCTGCAGCGCTGGAGTTTCTGTAACCTTGCTGTTGCTGGGGAGTGAACAAGTATATCAGTCATGGAAGACATACTTCCTGCGACGTAGCCACTTAGAGGCAAAGATGAGCAAGGGGCACTCAGGAGGTTACACCTGTAAAAGTCTGAGAGGACACACAGGTATGCTGTCTTTCTCTGGTATCCCCTTTACACGATGTCAGTATGGTTGTCATTTTATTTGTTGTATCTGACCTGTGCATTATTACCCATCAGGCAGGGTGGTAGGGTTGGTGTACCTGCAGGGGAATTCAGCCCAGCGACCTGACCTCTGGAACAGCAGCGTCACCACAGTTTGCAGTGCCTCTACTGATGGTACAGTTCGAGCATGGAACATCCAAAATGTCAGTGCAATACCTTCAGCATCATTGTGCATGCTCAGAAGTCTTCTTAAAAGTATTTGTAGCAATGCAAAATGTTTTCTTGTTTGGAGGCTCAGAGATTGGTTTTCTATTTAAAATGAATTTTGTGTTTATTAATGTGTGTAGATCAAAATTAATAACTGACTCAGAAAACATGTAAAACTGAACATCAAGTGTCACATGCTGTCAGTTTCTTAGATCTCAGATGCCACAAGTGAAAGTGTTTGAATGCAGGCACACTGAATTCACACCTTTTATGCTACAGTCATGTGCTATGACAAGCCACATGTATACAGGTTTCATTCCAACTAAACACCAGTGAAACAAACTTTCTCCACTAGTTACCCCAGCTTAGTTGAAAGTTGCAGGCCACTACAATAAATGCACTTCATCAAGTTGTTTCCCTGATGTGGCAGGTTTTTCGTTTTTTCTCTCTCAGGGTGAGCTCCTGTGGTGCAGTCCTCCGCAGAGTCCTTTGACACAGATTATAAGTGATGAACAGTGTGACGTTTTGATCACCGCAGACTCCACAGGCCTCATTAAGACCTGGAAGGGCCAGACTGGCCAAGAGGTGGCCTCATTTTCAGCTGCATCTCCACACTGTACATTACTCCACTACAGTGTTAACAATGATTGGTTTCTCACTGTAAGCAACCTCAGAATTTCCTTTTTTGTTTTAAAGTAATATATATATTTTTCTTTTTTCTAAAAAAAAAAGTAACACACGCTTCTTTCTTCCAGGTTGGAACCAGTCAGGGTTCTGTGTGTACACTAGCTGACTCAGCTTTGACTAAAAAGTCCAGCATAATGGTGTGTGACACCTTTAAAGTCAACATACTCCTGGTTTCACCCGACAAGAAATGGATCACAGCTGGAACCAAGGACAATGATGATTTAAGTCCAAAGGTATTTCTTGTTTTCTTTGACAGCCTGACTTTATATTTGTTTTTCCTGCCCTGGTCTGTTCTTGTGTGTTTTCTTTTACCACGTTACCTCTGTCCAAATGACACAGTGGGAAAACAGGTGTTCATAGGTAAGAACAATGAAACTTTTAAACAGATTTTGTAGATTTCTGCTGTTTGGTTTGTTGCCAGGTGATTTACACTGAGAGTTTGACCTCTCTGTCTGAGGACGAAGATCCTCTGTGCCAGTCTCTGCCAGTTACTGGGTGCCAGGCTGCTGTCTTCATACCCACCCAGCCTGCCAGACTGGCCATCATCCACCACAAGGAGCACTCCAACAACAAAGCCCTCACTGTCTTCGATGTCAGCATTAAAAAGACTAAGTACAAGTCAGAGATCCAAGGTGAGGACAGAAATATGTGCAGAAAGACCAGTAATATGCTTTAGATCTGACTCTGAATCTCATAATAGCCATTAGAAGAATAACATTCAGTTGGTGAATCATTCTGGAAAAATCCATGTTCAACTACAGATACTGCTGAGAACAGCTGCTGGTACAGAAACCACTGAATTTGATCCATTTGTCATTGTGTATTTGCAGATTCTGGTGGCTGACTAATATGCCACAACCTCAGGAAAATTCTTAAAATAACAGCACTTATCTACAATAGAGTTTAATAAAATGAAATGTATTTTAAATATCAGTTTTAGTGTCAGTGTCAGCTCCTTAAAATTAGAGAGGCTTGTTTCTAGACTCAATATTATACATCCAAGAAGGGCTGAATTGAGGGCAGCTGGACTTGGTTGTTGATACTTGGAGACATTTCACATCTCATCCAAGAGGCGTCTTCAGTTCTGACTGACCGGTAGGGAGATATAACTTTTGTGGGGTTGTTCTAAAGGCCATTGATGTCACATAGTGACAGCAACTCTTCTTGGGTTCAACCCTTCTTTGATAACCATAACCTGGCTGACTGAGATCTTCACAGACTGCAATAGCAAACTGATTTTTCCTTAAAATGTTGTCTTTTGCTGGTATAATTTTGACTCTCTGCTCATTTTTAGTCCAGCAGGTGGAGTCCTTCCCCTTGACACTGAACACCTGGTCCTCACCCATCCTTCTAGAGGCCAAGGATAGCAACTGCTTAGTGCTGGCAGCTAACCAGGAGCTATGGGTCTACTCTCTGAAAGGAACCCTGCTTGCTAGCTTTAAAGAGCATACCATGCCTATCTCTTCTATATGTGTGGTAGGCTGTTTTCTCATTAGGATTTCAAAGAATATCCCTTTGCCTGGTGAAACTCTTTGTTTTATACAGTACAATATAATCTCTGTGTAAAAAGAGCCATGTATAAGTGTTGGAAAAAGACCAATTTATGTTTTTTTGTGCATGTCTTCACAATTACAGGATAGCTTTCGTGTGGTGACAGCATCTCAGGACCTCTCCTTACGAGTACTGACATGGAAAAATGACAGAGACAATGGGTTGACCCTAGAAAGCAGATACCACTTACTGGGGGGCTCTCACACAATGTCCAGGTACTGTACGCTGTGACATTTTAGTATTTGCATCTCATTACCAACAGCCTGAACACAGATATTTTCTCTGAATGATTTACACCACATTTATGTTCCCTTCATTTATTGATTTTGTTACTTTATTCTATGTGTCCTGTATTCTAGAGGGTTCACTCATGTTGCCTGCGACTACACCAGCATTGTGGCCTCAGTAGAGGGGAAAGATGGGAAGGACGTCTTAAAAGCTTATTGTTTCACCTCCTGAGCATCACTGCCACACAAAAAGTGCCTGCACACAGTTCACACAACTGACTGGAAGGAGGAACATTTGCTTTTATTATGAACTGTTCGCTGTGTGCTATGTTCTTTGGTAGGTCTATGTTTACAAAAAAAGAGAATGTAACATATAATACAGATAAGAAGCACTATGTTATGGGAAAGGCATTGATGCACTGTGTGATACAACATGCTTGTTAAGAAAATATTCCATGCCTGCGCCTTTGGAGCTGAGGTATGTCAGTGTTAAATGTAACCAGACTTAAGGCATAATGTATTGCAAAAAATATTCTGGTCACCTGTTCTTTGATATGTTGCCTCCACTCACTACTGAGGTAAAATAATACTTGAGGCAAGTTTGTCATGTATCAGTGGCAGTAAACTACATACCATAAATGTTTATATTTAGCCCACTTTGACAAATTAGTTTTTCCACGTTAAATCATTTTGTCACAAGGCACAAGCTTCCTTTTCTCTTCCATGCCTCCACATGGAGGTTCACGCAGGGCACCACATATACAAGACTGGGAGTACCTATGTTAAAACAAAGGGAGACGTAGACATCTCATCTGCTTCAATTGCCTTACATCTCATGTCCTCTAGGACACACCTTAGGACTGGAGTCATGGACTCGTACACTTTGCTCCCATCCTCTGAGTCATTTCCCATCTGTTGAAAGGCAAACATTATACTTAAGTTGAAACAAAAGCAGCAACGGGGAAATTAATGTAACAGTTGAAATAAAGTGCAAATAATTAGATGTATTGTTTTCCTTACCCATGTGAAAGCCTTGATAGTACGATCCAGGAATGCATTTTCAACCTCTTCTGGTATCGTCAGCATATGAGCCATACAGTCTAGTATGCATGTTAATGTTTCTTTAGGAGCCTTGGAAGAGGTGACAAGAAGAGTAAAGGGGAAAAAAGTACAGGTTCATTGTCCTTGTAATACTGCTGTTGTTTCAAATCTCAAACAACACAGAGTAAACTCTGACCTGGTCGAGCGTGTTGAGGACAGTTTGAGCATCAGTGTTGTCGGGGTTCAGGGCTTTGGCATCCTGAGTAGAGATGACTGGCTCCTTAAGCTGCTCCAACCAAGACCACATGAGCCCAGTGAGGATGAAGGGATCCCGCTCCATACAGAGCCTCTCCCACGCACCACCTTGGTTCAGCTCTGTCTGTGCACGTTCAGGCAACTTATTCAGACACTTTGCTCTGTTATAACTGCTATGTGTTGACTTTTTATGTCATTATAGTATAGTATAGAAAGTGGTATCTTTTTTAATACTAGTAACATTGCATAACATTTAAGGCATTTCTACATACATGGTCTTCATTTCTACAAATACCACTACACCATAGGTATTGTTCAGTTACCTGCCAAGCTAAGACTCCGCTCTTGTGCTCCTCTTCCCCATCAAGAAAAAGGTCCACAGCCAGGGCCTGTGCCACTAGCAACCTCCTGGCATCCAGAGACAACTCTGACTGCAGGGTGATAAAGGGCACCTCTGACTTCTCTGATTGTTCTTCCTGTTTACCATGAGATTTCATCCCATTCATTGCTAACTCCTCCCTCTTCTCTGCCTTCCATCTGGACAACATGGTACCCTTTTTGGCAGGCTCACTGTTCCCCACAGACTCACTACGTTGGATAGTTTTCCGTTTTCCTTTCTTCAACAGAATGGATCCATCTTTTTGGTTTTCTACATTCTTGAGTTGCCACAGTGAGCCTGTTGAGCTGTATGAGATGTCAGATGTGTTGCTATTCCAACCTTGACACTGGGATGCAGGGACAGTGGCCTCAGTTGGGGAAATGGACATTTCAACATTACTCTGAGACAGGGGTCCAAGGGGTCGTGTAAGGAGATTGAGCTCTGATCCCAGTCGTCTTAAGTCGGACTCACTGTAGCTCAGACTTTTGCGGTGGTAGAAGATTGGTGGCTCGTTGAAATGTCTGGGTAATGTGGGCATACCTGGTAAGCGGGGTGACTTTTCAAATAATTCAGGGCCCATTTTCTCAATGACACTGAGGGTCATCTCTATATCTTGAATATCAGGGGCCTCCAGAATGTCCTCCTCAATCACCTGTCGATTCTCTGCGATGTCCAACAGAAGTCTAGACACTAGCTGGACAATCTTTGGTAGGTACTTCAGCTCCTTCCTCTCATAGCCATGCAGTATATGTCTCTGCCGGTTCAGGTACTGGGACAGTGTGACTGGGTTGGATCGAGGCTCGGCACAGGAAAACACGCTCCTCAAAGGGGCAAGGAACTGAACAAACTGTCTGACACAACGCAGCTGACCACGGGTCTGGATGGAACCGGGGCGTTTAGCACGTACATATAAAATAGCCTGGTTAGCAGTCATCCTGGTAGCATAGGCTAAGAAACATGCTAGCAGCACACCTGGAGGGAAGAACAAAGAGAGCCCTCATTATGCAGTATGTCAGATTGTGCAGCTGAAATATCACATTGCCCTCAACAGTAATTTCATACACCATTCCCTTATAAATCTACCTGTTCTGCCGAGACCAGCGTGACAGTGAACTGCTGTCTTTCCCTCCTGCAGCGAAAAGGCCATGACCTTCACTATGTCCAGCACTGTGGTGAGATTGGCCACTCCATAATCACTCCAGCCAAAATTGTAGAAGTAAACTGACAAAGTAAGATGTTTTCAGTTACACTGGTGCACCACTACAGATGTATGAGGGTTGACTGTACAAAGCACTTACTGTTGTTTTCCATGAAGACCTCTGGGCGGTACGAGAAGCCGCTCTCAGGCTCCAGAGAGTTTCCACAGCTGGCATGTTCACCAGGTATTTGTAGGTTGATCACTGTTTTAATACCATTCCTTGACACAAACACACACACAAAGAGAAACGTACATTTCATTATTCTTTTCTCCAAATATGGCGATATGGCGTAATTAAGATCCTGTAAATTACAGTTGTGTATACCTTCTGAATTGATCAATAATGTTATATTTTTCTATTATTTCTGTCGAGGGTCTAGACATAGCAAGTAGATGATCAGTAACCCTGAAACAACAGAAAAGAATGTTATTGGGATATAGAGTGCAACTAACCTGGCTTCAGAAAAGAACATTTGACTGAGGTAGATACTTGGTTATGTTATGTTTTATTGTCTGTTGCAACTACTTAGATAGGAGAAGCATGTGTACCAGGAGGAGTAGAGGCCTTTTATAGCCTGTTGGTCATCACTCCAATAACTCGGGTTGTCATACTTGCAGGCTTGACCTCCACAGCCGATTGAACACTGCATATGTCCAGGGATGACATAACGTATAGCCTCTCCTACTATTGTGTACTTCGCCCTGGGAGCTCTGACTGTTATTGTTATTGTAGGGAGGAAAAAGACAAAAAGAAACATCTGGTATTACACAAATAGTCATTTCTAAATTTTAAGTAATATAATTGACATGTTTATTGTATTCTATTTAAATGTAAATTGAAGCTATTACATTAGTAGAGTAAACATATCAAATATAATTCAAATCCTGTGAGAAGTGTTACTCAAGAACTGTAGTGCAGCACAAAGACTCAAGTCGTCAAATGTAGGTGTTCTGTAACACCTAAATAATTAAGATCAGTGGTGAGTGCTAACTTAGAGGTGTCTAATCCTTGTCTGGCATTGTAAGTCTGTCATCAGGGCATTACAGTAAAAATAGCTAGTCTTCTGGCATGTTTGAAATGAATTTTAACAGAACATTTTGGTGAATTAACAGCCTATAAATACATGGCTGTAGCTGACCAACTAATAGACTTCTAGTCATTAACAGATGCGTTTTTCAACCTCAACCCTTAATCTCTCTTTACTAATCTTACTTACTGTATTCCATCAGAGCTCCACCTCGTGTCTTTGCATGGAGTGCCATATGTACAGTCACTCAGACTGACATCCACAGTCATAGCAGAACCTGGACACATATACATCTGCCTTGTTACACCATATCAAATCCTTTGCCATATACTTTCTGTAAACAAGTGAACATAGTACTGTATGACCAGAGTCTGGAAAATGTCTCTCATAAATAACCAGTCCTCCGCATTAGAATTTAGTTTTTAAGTTTGAAACTGACTGACCAACATGTTTTCTACATGACAATTTAGAGAGAACCACTTAGAAATACACAGCATTATTCAAGATCAACATCATAAATCATATTCAGGCAAATGAAAGCAGACATAATCCATTTTAAAGAACTGGGTATTAGCTATTCTCAACTGACAGTTCTTAGCTCTGTGCCTCATCACAATACAAAATTTACTCTTCCAATGTGCAGAATAATAAACTCTGAATCAGTCAACAAGAACAGAAATCCAACTAACCTTATCTATCAATAAATACAACAAAATAAAATCTAATTAAAAAGAAAACAGATTTACCTGTTTTAAGTGAGACGAGATGCTTGTGACCATCCATCTCAGAACACAAATGGCTCACAGTTGCCAAAATTCCTGACATCAACCTCCACGGCTCTGACGTTGTCTTTCCCTCTCTCACTCTGTGGAAAGTCAATCCTGTGGCCTCACTTGATTTGATTCGTCTCAGATTATCTCTGTGGGGCGGGGTGGGGTGACACAAGTATCCTCAGGATCCTGTGCTCACCTTGGTGGAAAGCCATCTATCTCACCAGGGTGACAGAGTGTGTAGAGAATAAATGAACCTTATGAATGTGTTGACACAATCTTGCAGATTGTGTCCTGTGTAATTACTGCCATGCACAGGTTCCTCCTTCTGGTCTGGGGGGAGTGCAGTGCTATTCCTGACTCCTGCTGGATTAGACTACTAATCTTATTACTGCACTGGTATAAAATAGAGCACTCACTCCTCAACAGAAACTCACACTATGGCCACATCACCACTGCCTTCTGCTGGACTGTAATGAGAAACAATCATCTACAATATATTATGTTTGTTAATGCACATATTGTCATCAGTCAACATCCGGCCAACTGTACGCCTGAACAGATTGTCGACTATGTATTTGACTTATTATACACGTCTATTGTTGTGAATAAGTACAAACATTTGGGATTTTTGTGATGAGAGGGTTCAGATGACTTCTGAATTCAACACACTTAAACTCTCCTTCCTTGCTGCTACAAATAGTGGGACCTTGGTGACATAGCAAGTAGATAAAATCTGATTGGCTTAGCTTGCACTTTGCTAAAGCTGGTTAGGTTTAGGAGGGGAAGGAGAGATCAGTTTATGATGTACAGCATTTGGAGAGACTTAAAAGCCAATAATCCCAAAGCTTTTTCGAACATTAAAAACAGGTACTTAAAGAGGTGTAGATATAGATCTGTTTGCTGAAAACAGTCATCATATTCTGAACTGAGGTGTGGATAGAAATATTTGGAAAGGCTATTGTTATAATGTTATAATTGTTATAATATTGAGAGGATTTTAGATTTCTGTTTGCCCCTCTCTCTTAGTGTTTGGATATATTGATTGTTCTGTAGAAACCCAGCAAATTATTCAAACACATTACATATTGTCTATCAACTAAATCTAGCTGTAAAGAGGAAATAAACCAATTATCAACATGATAAGAGTAAGAAATGGACATGGACAAAACATTCTGTCAACACAAAACTAGTAAGCTAAATACATGGCATGTAGTATATGTAGGATG
Organism: Lates calcarifer; assembly: GCF_001640805.2. NCBI lineage: Eukaryota > Metazoa > Chordata > Actinopteri > Centropomidae > Lates > Lates calcarifer. The sequence goes on along the minus strand of NC_066838.1, from coordinate 18,384,917 downwards.
AGATAAAGTCCAGGGTGAATCACAGACATGTGATTTTAAGGCATTTCCCCATCAGTCTTGCCGTGACAAATACAGCGAAGTGCAGAGAAATGAGCCAACCATCAGATGCTGGCATATGATTCTTTGTGAGAGTAAAGGGTACAATGAGTGAAACAGAAAAAGAAATGAAGTCAGCAGAAAACACATCAACATTTCATAAAATCATACAGAAATCCAACTCTAGCTCTGATGAGGTTTTGATAATGTTAAGAATTATGAATGGGAAAGATAGTTTGTCCCTGCTTTTATCCATTTTGTGTAATGTTATTTGTTGTCTAAAATGTTGAGTTTTGCACCTCTGGGCCAAAGTTGGGGAAAGATGACCTGCTGTATGCACAAAGATGGAACAAAAAAGAACGTTTTACACCAAGATAAACCAGAAACACTTTTAATGACATTTTGCAACTACATAAATATATAGTAAGATGTGATCACAGGCAGAAAAAAACTAATGACAGTATTCAAACCAAATGTGACCGCTGTTCATAGTCACAAGGGACAAGCATCTTTGCATGAAACATGTCTTGTGATCTCTTAAAACAGGCATGTGATGCTTTAATTAATCTGTAAAATGGGTACACTCTTATCTGTAAATAATAGTCATCTTTCCACATCAAGTCCATATTGATAAGGTTCATTTACCAGAGCATGCCTCAGACAGACAGCTATGAGGAAACTATCTCTGTGTCACAGGTGCAACCAGGAAGGCATGATTCCTACATGCTTTTTCTTTTGTAAAGGCAACAATTCCAGATTGTTAAATATTCAGTTACATGTCAAAGTATTGCATTCAAAATCCTATTTGAGTAAAACTAGTGAAGTTTAATCAACAAAATGAACTTAAAGTATGAAAAGTAGGACTAAAAGTTCCTCTTGCGCAGGGAAATTGCTCCTGTGACTGTTGTATTACATTACTGGAATGTGAATACATGCATTAATGCATTAATGTGCACTTTTATGCTTTAACCGGTCAAGGTGGAGCTAATTTGATCTACTTTCTATCATGTTAAGGAGTTTAATCCATAAAGATGCATCATATTTTCCACGTGTAAACATAGAGACTTATCTATTGACTATGGAGTATATTTACTATAAAAGATTAATTATTATTTTTTTCCGACAGATGGCAGCAGATATACATTTGGCGACTATTTCAAAAGAGCCGTTAACCTGTCTGTCCGTTCTATTTCTATGACAACGAAACGGTTCGGGCAGAGATTTCCGTACTCCACATAAGCAAATGAACAAAGCCTAATGGGAAATGAGTTCACTTCGTGGCGTTGGTAGGCTACTATCTTTGACTGCCCAGACTACAAGTACTACATTTCCCAACAAGCACTGCGAGTCTGTAGGCGCTGCCCCAGCTGGTTGCGTAGGCGCATCTCATTTCAGCAAACGGACTGTTCAGCTGTTTCAAACAAGCCGGTGTCCGGGGCAAGAAACTACCGGAAGAGGAGAGAATTTGCCTTCAAAAGAAAAGACACACGTTTTGACATTTTCGGAAAATATCGACGCCTTTTCACATTCTACGTAATTTCCCTTAAGATATAAATTTTTCAAATTTCAGTACCCAAATAAGACTAAATAAACCCGCTTCTACTCATGGTCCAACGCCTATTTTCGTCGTCAAATGTTTTATTTTGAAAGAAAGAACAAGACGTTGTATATCCTGTCTCTTGTCTTGGCAGTCGGTACTCCTGCTCCGGCGCTATTGCTCCGACAAGCCGGGGGAGAGGTGAAGGAAAAGCAGGATCTCAGCGATGGAGCATTAACAGGAGACAACGACGAGCTCCCCCGTCGGAGATAATTGATCTCAGTCATCTACATGACCAAAGAAACAAGACCGGCAACGAGAAACGCAAGCGTAACAATCATGCAATTTAAATACAGACGAATTTGAGCAACCGCTTCTTCTTCAAGGTTACACCGCTTGAAGACGCCCCAACATCCCCAACCTCCCTTGTCGCAGATCAGCTGGCGGTTCGTTGGTTGATCGTCGCCGGTACCGACCATGTCCGTGGAAGAGCAGGGATACCCCGACGCTATGCTGTTGCTGGAGGCCGCGCCGGAGTGGGTGCGGGCCGAGATCGAGCGTCTCTCCCGGGAGCTGAGTGAGACCACGAACGAGAAGATCCAGGCGGCGGAGTACGGGCTGGCGGTGCTGGAGGAGAAGCAGCAGCTCAAACAGCAGTACGATGACCTGGAGATGGAGTACGAGGCCGTGCGGCAGGAGCTCGACCAGCTGAAAGAGGTAGGCTGTGTATAAGAAATCACAGAATATCCACTAAGAAATTACTATAGTATTATCTAGGATTTATAGGCCCTTCGAATGAACCCTAAAAACATAAACCTCATAGTCATTTTGGGGCGTGTACACCTTTGTGACAGTAAATAATGAGTTTTCATCGACCTTGACATTTGTATGCTCCCATCACCACAATATCCTAGATAGAGACTTGGTTTGCTGTGACATTTGGAGGGCATCATCCATAAAACAGCTATCTGCCTCTCATCCTACAAGGTCAGAACTGCAAGATGAGACAGGGATGCTCCCTCTGTAGGCTGCTCCCCCACCCCACCCCATCTTTGCTCAGGGTGTCCCCCCACTGCACTGCTACCTTTATTTATTTATGCAGCTTGTATGGTTTAGTCTTCACATTCCTGTCTGACTCACAGCTGATGTTTCCACTCCTGCTGCTGTAATGTCTTAATCAGGAATAGATTGACCAACTGCACAGATATGACCATTATTACGAGCAATGACCTGCAATACTTTATTGTGCACGTTTGATATGGAACATGAAAAACGTGAATCTGAGTCACTCATTCATAGCTGTGTGTTTGCTTTTTGTTTAATTCTGTTCTTTTTCATGTGGATCTTTTAAAATGATATTTATGCATTGAGTTCACCCTTAAAAGCAACACTTTTCTAGATTTAAAGGGCATTATATATCTTGTCAGTGTGTCTTTCAGTTCAGACAGGCTCTCCTAGAGAACAAGAATTACTAGTTTAGTTTGAAAGGGGCGGGAGTACGTTTGAATTTTGAACCTTCCCGCTCAGAGGAGAGAGGGATGAACAACTTGCAGAGGAAAACAGACAAGTTACGACCCTTTGGGAATGGAAAGAATGTTGAGAGTGACGGGTCAAGCTGGGCCAGAGAGTCAGATAAAGGATGTGTCTGTTTTTCTGAACAGTGGCCGGACTTATTCCCCACTGTTCTAACACACTGTGTCCAATTTTCTTCTCTAGAGCAGCAGTTTGTCAGTGTCTTGTGATTTAGATGGAGGGTATGGTTTTGGAGTGACGTTATGCAGACACTCCTGCCAACCGTGTGCATAGTTCCCGCTTTGACACAGGCTTAGTTCATGGTTGCTCACATCCTCCTTTGAGATATGGGTTCTTCCTGTGTCCTTCCATGAGGCCAGGCAACCAATAGCTGACTTTGTGGTAAACCCCTTCTTGCCATGCCAGAAATGTGCTCATCACTCCCTTCGGGTTTTTGTGCTTTTCAGGAGAGAGAAGCATTGAGGGAGACTTCTTCCCCTCCTCTCTTTCTGTCTCTCTCTCTGTGTCTGTCTGTCTTCCAGTGGCCCTCTCTCTAGTGGTTGTTTTTGCAGAAAGGAGGAGGTCGCAGGGCTGTCTCAGCAACTCCTGCTTAGATTCCCATGCATTTCTTTGGCAAGGAGGCCTTAGCTCTGCCACAGTGGAACAACAGCAAAAAGGCTCTGAATAGAAGAAACAGACTGGAAACGGTTTAAAAGAGTAACCATGGCAGCAAACAAAAAGAAGCTGGGGCATTTTCTGAAGATTTATCATGTTGTTTCAAAATATGCTTATTTAAAAAAAGACTCTCTCATTGTGAGTCTGGTTGGTCTCTTGAATTGTGTGTGATCTTCCTCTCTGTGTCATAATGGGGCACAAACATCCATCTGTGTGGGCAATAAACTCAATTGTTTGCTCAAAGCTGTGGCAGAGGTTCTTTCTTTTGCCTTGGGCTCGGGTTATGCTGGCTGTAGATCACTGATCAGATGTTAACTTTTGAAAGATCCTTCTACCCATCCCCCTCCCCACAGCCCAGTCTCTGTATGAAGGGCAGAAGTGATGCTATCACAAGAGAAATACAAACACAGTCTTCTGACATCCTTCTCTGCTTCCTCTTTATTGTCAGCAAGAGAGCAGTCAGTAATGGGGAGCAAACACGAGATAAGCTACTGTCGCAGCAGGGGCTGAAATTAAAGCTTATCTCAGTGGTCGGTTTGGTTTCCACCTCAAAAACCCAAACTTCTAATTCAAGATATTGTGACAAGATAAATGTCATATTAATCAGCCTCAGACCCTTGCTCAGGGACTTTTCGGAGTAGGCTTGGATTAAACTGACCTGTGTGACTGCAGCTGTTGTTAAAGCACATATAAGACAGTTATTTGTTTGGTCAGGTACAACTGCCATGTTGTCTTAAGTACAGGGCTACTATTTACACTATTGGCAGCAATGTTTGGATGTCTTAGACCGACTGGAATAGAATGTCTGGGAGATTTACAGAGTAGCTCAACACAGGATCCTCTCCAGTGACCCTAAACCTCTTCTCTCCACTTATTGGCATGCACAAACACAACACAAAAGAACATAGTTCAGATTTATGTGTGTTTATAGTGATTTAAATGCTCAAATACTACTCTTTTGTGACAGAGACAGATGATCAGAAATCATCATGACCGTGGGCAAACATGCCCTTCCATCTAACCAATCCTCACCCTCTCACCTACCCTCAGAGAGGACACTATTCGCACACAAACACACCCCCACATACACGCCACTCTTGAGGCAGGAAGATGGAGGAATTCTGTGCACTGCTGTTGCTTAGTAACCTCACAGCTCTGTGCCTGAGTTGAAACAGCCGTGCTGTTTCCTCAGCAGGTGCTGCTTTCTGAGTATGCACACAGCTAGCTAGAATAGCACATATACACGTGGTAAATTGCTGTAAGTAATCATGCAGTGGTTAATGGTATTCATAGGATGTTCCCATCTGTTCTCAGTTATCATATCTGTACAGTATATCTTACAGTCTATCATTGGTCGACTCCTGCATACTCCTGCTCAGTGCATAGCCATAAAATTATTCTCCCATGCATTATTATTCTTGTATATTGACATCTGCCACTAGGGATACCACTATGAATATGTTGATTTCCCCAAAGCACAAGGTCGACTGTACGTAATAATGGTTCCAAATCACCATTTTTTTCCCAGTATACAGTGCCCTTGTCCAACAGAGAAATCCATCTGCTTGTACATTATAGTGAATATGAGTCATTTGGCCTGCTGCCCATGTTCTGCTTCCTGGAGACCTGGACTGTAACACTGCAAAGTCTTGATATATCCATTTGCCTGGTCATGCATTATGATTATTCAACTTTTCCTGGAGAAAATTTAATTTGACCCACAGTATATTTATCTTTAAGTCAACAGCTGATTTCTACACAATAAGCTGCTCGTTCTTCTAACAGTGCTCTGATAACAGCACTCTTGCTCGCCTGGCTGCTGATGAAGATATCATCGAGCTGTGTGGACTTTTACCCAGTTATCATGCAGATTGCTGAGAATAGTTCAAGTCACAAGGCAGCAGTGGCTAATGACATTACACTACACTGTGGCGGTGTAAGAGCCAGAGGTTGTGTTCCCTCAGCTGTTGTTGATATTCTTAAGTTAAGCCACTCAGATGACATCATGTGCCACACCTCCCAACGGTTAAGGCAGTTCTGAGGAACGTGCCTGATCCTACGTATAGTCTGTCCCTGCATGAAGAACTGGAGAGGTTTTGGTGCCTGTGCTGGCCTTGATGTTTAGCCCCTTGACCTCTCTTTACATCTGTGTGAATGTAGATGATAGAACACAGTCATCATATCCAAAGACAACAGACCCATAGAGTATCTCACAGTCATGTCTTTTGTTTTCTGATACCGGTCCTGTCTTTTGCAGACACTTAAACAATGGCACTCTAACAAAGGCTTAGAGCTCCTTGGGTCCTTGTTGCATTGCGACGAGTGTCAGAGACCACACTGCAGTCATTCAGTCACCCGCAGACCCCGTTCCTCCCCTACAAACTCTCCTATCAGTGTAGCGGCAGCTGTGTACCGCGTTGTGGAATTCAACCAGACAATCAGAACCCCTAAATATTGTTAAGCTCAGTAAAACCTGGGTTCTCTGTACTCGGTTCGCTGGCCCTTTGTGTGTTTGAGTCCACAGGGGTTAACAGGTCTTGGGTGTCACAGATGAAGAGAGGGTTAAATGCCAGCAGAACACAGGGTATGACAAAGGAGAGATTGAGAGAGGCGTCCCATTGTGGTTACATTTGAAAGGATTGGTCACTTTTGTCCCTTTTGAAATGGCAGATCACTAAAGGATATATCCCAATGTCCTTAAACAAAGATATCTGGTGTGACTCTAAGCCCCTTCTGTGGTGTTAAATGGGTTGGATGCTGATTGGACATCAATAGAAAGTACAAGGAGGACATAAAACCCATCTGGTAGCTTATATGAGGAGTCATAAATAAAATCTGGCTCATATTATTGGATTGCCACACTGGGCCGTGTTTCATCAACAGCTGCTCATCTCAGACTCTCATGATCTTTATTTTTTTTTTCTCTTTTCTCACTTACTTCTTGTAACTTATCACAAACTCCCAGTCATCCTTAATAGCTCATTCAAGACCCCTTGCTCAGTCATTGTCTGTGTTCAGTTATGTTTTTGCCTCCATTTGTGACCTAGCATCTACTAAACCTTTCAACATTGTTTGGGGTATTCTGATCAGCCCTTTTATCCATAATGTCTTTTGCTGGGCAACAAGACTGCAGTTAAGGGGTAATCTTTTCTAAATGGCACTAAATAAAGTCCCAAATCCCCTACCCACTGGGCCTAAGAGGATGAATCCCAGCCGCTATGCGTACGGCTTACAGAGGTCTGGGAGTCTGCCAGGCCCAGCCACACTCATCAGCCTCCATGGCCAGGGACAGGTAGGTACATTTTGGGGTAATGCTGTGGAGCGGCTGTCAGGTGCTCTTGGGAAACTGCCCTGTTATTCCTTCTCCTGGCCCAGTAGCCTATTCCAGTGGCTGCCAAACCCAGCAGTCTGTTCTGAGTGCTGTCAGGCCTGGCAGTCTCCTATATGAATCTCCGCCTCTATGCGGATGCACAAATTATTGTCAAGTCCACCCACACAATCATTTTGCAAATACATTTTCCACTGCTAAGTTTTTTTTAACTGTGCAGACAGGCTCATCTATCCAAAAGATCCACGCACAGAGACTAAAGTAGCCTTCTGTGTCACAGAAGGACAGCCATATGGTATTGCAAAGTAATGAAAGAATCATTCCGCCTAGTTTTAGGTATAATGGCCTGCTGCTAATCCGTAATGATTTTAAGAGCTTTTGTCCTTAACTCTGATAAACAAAATACCATCAGCACCCATCCACAGTTCAAGCAGAGGCCACATTTACTCTGGAGTATTAGTGGGTGGCTGTGTGAGTGTTCCAGGTCTCAGTGAGTGGATTGTTTGACCTGCTTGAAATTTTTTGGCCATCTGTTTAAAGAGTGAGGTGCTTGTGCAGTGTGTTTAAATGAAAAGAATTGTACTTTTGTTAAGTCCTGCATAGGCAGAGTTTGGTGTGGAACAATACTAAGAAACTTTATTAGTATAGCACTTTTCCTTGGTATGTGTGAATTATTGGCCATTTCCATGACTAAGATCCCTTAAAGAAAGTACACTAAGTTTATCCCCAAGCCTGACAGAGGATGTTGTTGTCTACTGATAGAAGAGCACAGCATTGTGAATGTTCTGGGGAATATTGTCAAATTTTGTTAGCATCATCAGGTCACACTGAGGGACACTACCTTCTGGCCACAGTAAATATGGATGAAGTTATTAGATAATCCAAATAACGTGGAACAGCAACAGTTATTGTGTCCTTGGTCCCCCATATTGTAAAGCCTACAGTTACAGTTAATATATATAGTTAAACTAAAACATTTTAAAATATCCTATATAATGACTTATGTCAAAGATTCACAGAAGTCAAAAGTGCATGTAGAGAAGCAGTATGGGAGCCCAGCAGGGCCATGATTCTAGCATGGTAATCCAATTACTGAAGACTAGGGCCGGATCAGGCAGTAGTGCAGGCTAAAAGCAGGGGATGAGGTCATAGTAAGGACTGTATGCCTTTGACAATACAGCATGGTTCACTCAGGCAATACAGGCCAGTCTCCAGTTTCCATTCTCCTACACTGAATAATGACTATAAACAATTATAGATCTATAAACAAAGAAGCCTGTGTGGGCCCACGTGAGTTGCCATTGTGTGTGAAAAAAATAAAACACAATGGCTACTTATCCCCACTCTACGACATGTCCAATTGTTTTGTGTAGTTTCATTGTGTCTCTTGCTTCCAATTTTTTATTTTCACCAGCTTATTAAACCTAAACCTTTATTTTTATCACTACAGATAGACTATGTTTACTATGTTTTTTATTATTTTAATTTTTTTATTAACTTGTTTATAATTATTTGTGTTTTTTTATGGCCATAGTCTGTATTGTAAAAAACATCATTAGCCAGTATGTTAGGTAAGTTTGCTCCTCAGTAACACTACCTCGCTGTTTACACTTTTTGAAACATAAGATACCATGTTACATCATGTTTGAGGTAGATACTCCCATTTGCCTGTTGAAACACATGCTCCAGTTAGCTGCAGGCCAACGAACTACTATTCAGTTTAGTTAAGATCAGGTCAACCAGTTCACTGAGGCCCCGGTGTCTTACATAAACCGATGAATCACCTGGGCATGTGGGCAGAGTTTAAGTTTGAGACTGCGTTTGTTTTGAGTCTCACTGGCATCGTTCCTTTAATACAGTCTTTAGATTAAGTCTGTGGGCTGTATCAGATTGTCCACAAAGCTTTCTTATCCTCTCTCTCACAGAATCTAAGCAATATGACTCCCCATATCAAATATGGCAAAGGCCTCTATTGCTTGTTTATGGCTTTGTGTTTTGAAATCTTGGCTGTTGGTTCACTGTAACCATAAGGGCTCCTACAGAGTTCTAGCAAACCTCTGCTCCATCAAATCTTTCTTCTTCCTTCTATTGAAATCAGCCAGAGCTCACCTCCCCCGCCCCCCCACCCCCCCATCTGCTCTGCATCCTGTTTACTTCTGAGGAGTCTGGCTTTTTTTTTTATAGCGGATGGGGAAGCATATGAAATATGACTCTGTATCAGTCCGGATGTCTTTTAGTGGATCAGAGGAAATGACCACATGAGGTTCATCAGGCAAGTCACCTCTGTCACCTCTGTTTAACAACCAACAACAAGGAGTAAGTCTCAACAATAAAGATGTTTTTTTGTGAGAGGGATATCCTTGCCTTTCCTGCTGTGTTAACATCAACACTCATTATGCTGCATTTCCTTTCACAGTGTTCTGGGCATCACCACAACAACTGGGACAGGAACTGGCATTCAGTAGCCTTGTGGAGTCACCTGGCTTTAGGCCTTTTTTGTATTTTCTGCCTCCAAAACTGTCCATCAGTAGTTTTTCTTCCCCATGTCTGTAGGTGTTCAACATATGTGCTGGATTTTACAAACATTTCATATGCATTGGAAACATTTTAAACTTGACTGTTTGAAATCAAAGGTTTTTACTCACATAGGCTAAATTGAGTTTTGCCCCTTGGGTATTTTTTAAGCACAATAAATTGAGGGGAATATCCTTAGAGAAACAAAAGAGACAGGGGTGAACTATATTGGCATATATGACAAGTAGGATAGGAATAAACTTGCTGTAGCTATAAGTTGACAGATGGTGGGTGCCCCCAACCCCACCCCTTGATATACACACACATGCACTCGGGTGCACATGTCCAAACAGTATGACTTGCTCCACCCATATCCTCCCAGAGGAGTTTTGTTGTGCAGATTCCTCTCTGTGATTTGCTCCCAGGCATCTTCTGGTTTGATGCAGTAGATGAAGAGATCAGAGATGAGATGTTCTATGTTTACACAAGTAAATTCTGGCACACCCTTCTCTGGTTCTTCTGAAATTCTGCATACTCCACTCATCTCAGTTATCTCCTGATTGGCAGAAGGGCACCTCCCATTTCACCGAAATAAATTAAACCAGAGGGCAGATTCTGCCAAGCATCTCCTCGTTTTAATAGGCCAGTTATTCAAACATTAGCAAACCCAATTTCAAAGGGTTGTCCCTTCGCCCTGGGGGTCCTTTTTAACTGCAGCACCACAGTGCAATCAGAGAGCAGCAGTATGTCTACATTCTCTCCACACCCCATACCCACACCCCGCCACCATCATCCTCCCCTCGTCCTCCTTCCCCAGGCTCCTATTGTAAATAGGCTAGTGGGCCCAGGTCTCCCTGTCGCAGGGCACCCGAGTCTCATGGAGCCCACGCTTTGAAACCCTCAGGCCTAGCAGAACAGGGGGAGAGGGAGAGGGAGGATTTGGGAATAGGAAAAGGGGTAAAAGGGAGGGGAGATAAGAAGACAAGAGTTGTATAGTCAGGCAGGGGGCTGGCTGTACAGCAATAACAACATTAGAGTTTGGGCTCAGGGAGAGCAAGGAGAGGAGGGGTTTTAATTGGATGTGTGCCAGTCTCTTAGGGGTCCTTGAGAAATGGGGATAGCAGACAGAGAAAGGGAGAGAGAGGTTTTGTGGGAGGGGCACCAGCGGGCAATGCAAGGGTTTCCTGTGGGAACCAGCATGCTCTCTTTTAAACAGGAGAAGAAAAGGGGTTCCTCTATCAGCTGGCTTAATGGGTTTAAAGTGCTGAACAAAAACAGAATAACCAGACAAACATAGCTTAATAAATATGTATCCCATGAAAGAGCAGTTGGCTGTTCTCCAGTATTTATGCAACGTTCACTTCAGGTCATTGTGTTCTAGCTTATCTTTCATCTTCTTCCATTATTTGTCCTTGAATACTCTACAAACATAGAGTTGGTAGAGAGAGATTTGGGTATTGTTGCATAGAATGAAAGATCTTACTGACAGTTGTATTCAGATACTGTTTTCTATTTAACCCTCTTTGTTTGGACACTCATATGATCTATTATGTACACACTGGCAGTGAGGCAACTTCATTCTTTACAAGCTGACATGGTCTCACATGGGAGGCTTGCCGCCCCGACCCAAGATTTAACCTCACTGGTAAAGAGAATGTACGCTCACACAATCACATACACTTTTTAATTACTGCAAATGGGTTCGGGAGGTCATTAGTCTCTGTCTGGCTGGGAGCTAGGGCAGGACCTGCCCTAGAGACCCATCTTCTGGGTTTGGGAGGGTGAATGGAGAGATAGGAGAGGGGAGTTAGGAACGGCGCACGGAAGAGATCAGGAGATGCCTTTAAAGCATCGTTAATGACTGAAGTGGTGGAAAAACTGACAGAGCAGATCAGGAGTGATGAATAGTTGTGTTCAAGTGGCAACGTATGACCTCGGGAAACCTCAGGAAGGAGGCAAATCAAGTTTGCTCAGTCCCTCCCAATTCTACCCCCTGATTGATTAGACATGTCGCAGCACTAATGGATGAGTCTGGGATGATGACGGGAAATGCATTAGGGTGTAATATACAGCATTTATCTAATAGATGGTTAGTGGTAAGGTTAAACCTTACTCCACTAACTGTGAACAAATGCACAAACAAAACAAATAAATTCAGTGTCTGCGTCACCTTCCCCCTTCTCCCTGCAAACCTGACCTTGGACTTTGGGAAAAAAATGTAATCACGTGTGTGGGTGTGGGTGAGTTTGCAGACATATGCATGTGTTTATGTGTGTGCGTGGCCCCAGCTGCGGCCCCAGCTGCTCCCCTCCTCTGTCATTTATGTCAATAACAACAAGAACAAGAGGCTGTTCAGCCATGGAAGTCATGTAAGGGTTGCACAGGGAGCAGCGTCTTTTGGGAGACAGGCTGAAACATACACTACACAGAGACTCAGTTTGATTCACTGCTCGTTTACTATGACGCAGGCTTGGCCAGATAGCAAAGAGCAAAAACAAAAATATCTTCAAAGCAACCTCAGAACTTGCATTCTCTTTGCGCAAACAAATCTCAAATTGGAGAGGGATGGGACACGGGTGCGGACAGTTGCCAGAGAAAGAAGGAGGGCAGATCAAGCTGTGCTGGGCTGAGCTCTGAAACGGCCATCTGCAGCACCCGTTTGCCCTGCCTTTACTGGCCGCCTCTCACTCTGTCACTGTAATTGGCATTGTAACCATAACGATGGCTGTTCCCCTGGGGTGCGGGCGCGTGGACCTGGGGAGATCTCATCCCAGACAGAGAGCGTCAGGCAGAAAGGGGAACCAACAGGCTGACTACAGGCAGGCGCAGATAAGGCTGACTTTGCATTGCAAATGATTGAGGTTGTGAATGCCCAGAACTGGAGCTGGTATGGAACATTGCAGTGATATGATGATAAAGAACCCAGACTCCAGCCCAGACGCCGATAATGGTGGTGCAATATTTCAGACCTATTGAATCTCTGCTGTCCCCTGAGACACTGGGTTTGTCCTTTATTCTGTAGCAGATTTAGCAGCTGAACAATACACCCAATAAACAGCCAGGGGAAAACAGATGTGATTAATTGACTGCTAAGATTAAACACTGACAACAAGAGAGGTTGTTGTTCATCCCTCGCGTTGCACAAGACAGAACAGGCAGTTTTTCATTGTGGCATGGAAGAGAGAAACAAAAACAGTAACCCAAGTCAAGACAAACCCCCTCAGGAAAAACTTAACCCCACCAAAATCTGCTTTATCTGTAAATGTTGATAGTGGAACACGGTTTGTTTTCAGGCTCTTCTTGTATTTCACTCATAAGTGGCATGAAAATGACCTTTTCTCATTACACTACCCATTCGGTATCATGTAAAAGCCACCATCATCATTATATACCATACACACAGAGGGCTAAATAAACTGTGCTCAGGTTCAGGTTCTTGAGCTCACCACCAGAGGCATAATGACTGTTTTTACCCTGTAATAACACAGGAGCCAGTTCATGAACACCCACAGTACAGAGCCTTCAGGCTGACACAGACACTGTAATGGCAGTGGGCGGCTCGGTTGTCCTCCTTTTGCAGGTGTTTTCACCTCATAAAGGCAACGTGTTTGTCAGAGCTCCTGGCCTTCGTAAGCGTGTAATGAATATAGATCAGCAGTGTGTTTGAACACAAGGTCTCATCTGACTTAACTTCACACAGAATCTTTAATGCTGACTTCAGATTAGTGGCCTGTGTGATGCTGAAATGAAATATGAAATGTAGTTTTCCCCAGCCGCATCTGATGAAAGCACCAACTAACGCTTAATCATTATAGCCTGATGTAAGCACGGAGACTTTGTGTAGAGATTTGGTATCACCGGGGTCCTGCAGCCCAATTAGACTCCTCTGATGTTTTTTATGGTTGAGGATGACTTCTTCAGTGAGGCGTGTAAAGGGCCTTGTGAGTCTGACTCGTTTATATGCAGAGACCTGTGTCTCTCTGTGTGTGTGTGTGTGTGTGTGTGTGTGCGTGTGTGTGTGTGTGTGCGTGCGAGCGTGTGTGTGCGTGCACGTACATGTATGTGCTTTAATTGCATGTGTCTACCTTCTCCCAGTGGCTCAGACCCCTCTGGCGTTCTCTCTGTCCTGCCTGCAACTCAGGAGACTCACAATCTGGCACAGCTTTGTGGTCGTTTTTAGGAGGTTCACGTCCTTCAAGTCTCATGATGAGAGAATAACTCTGAGGAAGTCTACTTGCGGCTAAATAAGTTCTTTTTAAATGAATATGTGTCTTGTAGAACTCGCATGTGGGTATGTTTCTCTAACCTTAGTTTTTTTTATATTCTCTGTGGGGTATTCCTTGCCTTTGGCGTGCAGTGCACAGCCTGTATGTGCTGAAAACATGAGTTGCATGCAGTGTTGGTAGAACCCCTACCAGGCTTTGAACACTGGCCTATTCCTCCTTTATCTCAGAGGGGAGAGCAAGCCTCGACATGGCTAGAGTGCCAGGTGCTGCGGTATGGCTGACTGCAGGGCACACCGGGAAAATTGGAAAGCAGGGTGTGTGTGTGTGTGTGTGTGTGTGTGTGTGTGTGTTGAGTCTGTGAAATTGTCCAGGCCTGTGTGTGAATTATAGCCCAACGGCTCTGTGCTATGCAGTGAATCGATGTGGCTCTGTGCCAGGCAGCAGCTAATATCTCTGCCTCCCTTGCAATTTGCAATTTCTCTCACCTTTTTTCCCCCCTGTCCTCTCCTTCTTTCTCCTTCTGTTTGGCACATACCCCCCCACCCCACCCCCTTGCATACAACAAACTGTTAAATGTGACAGTTTCTTCCACATTTTTATAATCTTGCTCATTTGTGTGCAGAAAATCCCTGCTTGAAAAGTCCAAATTTAGAGTTGCTGATGTGGTAGGAAACTGTCAGAGGAGGAAGAAGGGGACAATTCAAGCCAGTGGAGAGTTAATCATAATGTCCGCCGGATTTGTCGCAGGATAAAAGTGAATCTCCTGTCTTTTCCATTCCCACCCCCCCACTGAAGAGTGAAGCCTGAAGTAAATTATTCGCTTCTCTGTTAAACATTATAGCAAGTGTTATTGGCCTTGGCATAACTTTCACTAATCAGCAACAGCGCTTGCAGTAAATCTAGTTAACTAAAACAAGCATACACCGCCACGTGAGATGGGTAGCATTCCTCACAGAACCTGTTGATGCAGAAATAACACGGTGTGCTATTATGTCTGAAAGAAATAAATGGTTTGGTGTAGTGTGGCTTTTAAGACTAAAATACTGGGTCAGCCTGCAGTGCTAGGTCATGCATATGTGTTTCAGGATGCCACTGGTTTGCCAGATGCATTTTAACCTCATGCCCCAAGGGATCTGTCTTATAAACAGTTGATAGTGGACGGCTAAATATAGAATCAACACACACCTCAAAGCTATTTGTCTCTTCGATGTCAGTGGCTGCGCTGCTGGCCTGTGAATGGAGATGGAGAGACAGACGGGAAGAGGGAGAAAGACAGCTCGTCTCTGTTTATCATCACAAACTGTGACTCCACGTGAGCTGAGATTCACGAGGCAGGAGAAACCATTCAGTATGGGTTTTTTTTTTCTTTGTTTCTTTCTGCTCCACCTCTCTTCCTCCGCAGTCGCCTACAATGACAACGCTAACACTGACCAGCCTTCAGTGTTGGCTGAAACACTACTTTGGCATCTGAGGTCAAGCCCAGCGCTCTGACCATCTGTATGAGTAACTAAACCAATATAAATAACAGTGCCGTAACTGTTCAGTGTTCATCACAGGCTGTCTTTGTCGTAGCACAAGAATGCTGCTGAGGAAACTGAAAATCTCAGCTCAAAATCAGCCCACTCTGTATTTGGCAAGACTTGTGGACCATTCTCATATCATATCAGATTTCTGCATCTCGAGGGTGTGGCATCTGGTACTGCACAGAGGGCATGTCCTGTTGTGCACTGTCTGGCATCAGTGAGATTATCATGTCGGCATTACGTCTCAAAATCGGTGTTAGGATAAGGGAAGCCATCTCACTGTCCTTTTTTTTAACTATTCTGTCCTGTGACTTTTTTCCTATGGATATGCCAAAAAATGTTCCCACTGGATGAGACTTTTGTTGGCTCCATTTTTTGCTATTCTTACTTTCTCTTGCTCCTCACTCCCACTGTCTGCAATTGTGATTTTACTACTTTTGGCCAGTCCTTATCTACAGGTGCATTATTTCATTTTTATATATTTTCTTGAGGACGTTTATCAGCCTATAGAAAATACTATGATCAGTGGGTCACTGAGACTTACAATAAAGCAAAGTATAAGGCTAATTTCACTAACCATCTGGGTGTGATTGCAGATTTAAACAAAAAGTGCAGCTTCTTTCGATCTGGCTCAGCAACAAAGAAGTTGTCTGACTCCTCTGTCTGTCTTATCATGTTTCCCTTTCCCCCATTTCCATCTGCCTGCTCTTTTTGCAGCAAGCTTTACTTTCCCAGTAGAGCCAGGCTTTGAGACCACAGGGGGTTAAATGGAAGCTTTAACAATGAGATAATTATAGCTACAGCAGATAGATAGAAGAATCAGACCCAAATCCACAGTGTTCTAATTGGGTTTTGGACCTAAGGCATGGCTTTTCAAAAGGATTCACTTGTATTGATTGAAATACCCCTGGCCCTTTAGTCCTATGTACAGTTTGTGAGTGTGCATTGACTTGAATGTACCTATTGGTTTTGTTCTCCACTCCAGAAGGTCTGCAGTAACTGTATCTCTTGAGACAGCTCTATCCGCTCACTGTTCTCACTTTGTGCTGCACAAACAGTGTTCTCGACCAGCAGAACAGGAACTGAAGATAGAATTTTAAATTTGGGGTATTTCAGCTCCATTGGTCCTCTGAGACCAGCATTATCGATCTGTTTGTTACCTGTCAGAGACCCAGTGCTTCTCTCCCTTGTGCTCCTGACTCACTGGATAGGAACATGCGCGGGTGGATTCTGAGCTGGGGAAACCTGACCTCTGTGACCTGTATGTACCATGTAAGGTGCTGACCATTAGCAGTTAGGCTATAGCCTACAAGCCCCAGTGTTTAGCTTTTCCCTTCACAGTAGCACAAAGGTGTGATTGACCGTTGAGTTCGTGATTTGTCTCACCTTCTAATCAGTGGACTTTGCCTTTGAAAGCTGTGTCTTTGGTTAGATTAGAGGACGACGCAATGATAACACCGACCATGTTCCAACACGCTTTGAATACAAACACAGAAGCAATCTTTGTTAAATCTGAGACTTTCATTTCAAATAATTTGCTGTTGTAGCAACCTTTGTTTTGCAGAAAGCTAAAACTACAGATGGTTGATTGAGTTTAACAACCTGGGTGTAAAATAAGCTTCATTACCAGAGAAACCAGTGTTTTGACATTAAATGCAGCCATAGCAACGTGCTCCCTCCTTTGCATTCATGCACTCACGCAAGCGTCTTTATTTATACCTTTTGAAGTTTCCATGTGTTAATCATATGACTGGGAGGTCAGTTCCTCTGTTACGGTGTGAGCAATGTATGGGGAAGTAATAATTCTGACGTCTCGTCTCATTTTATCAACTCAGTCACATGATGCTTTTGATCACAGTGATTATGTACTTTGATCTCCACATGGCTGCCTAGAGAATAAAGACCAGACCAGCGGGGTGTCTAACCTCAGCCCTCAGCCCTAATGTATGCACTCATCTGGAATCAGAAATAGGTTCTGTGGAGGGATAAATATCTTAAATTATTGACTTCTCCGTATGTAGCATCATAATGTTAGTCATAGTCATCTGTGAGAAAATCTAGTCCAGACAGTGTGCTAATGACTAATGACCATGCCTTTGATTAGCTTTACAAGAGATTAATAATCCATGCTCACATGTCCTAATGTAAAAAACTGCAACATATGGCAAGCTACAGATGAATTATAAATTGGGAACGCAGCTCACTGTGAGATTATAGGCTTGGTTGCGCGTGTCCCCAATTTACCCTCCCCTAAAAGTAGCCTAAACCCATGCCTGTAGAGCTGAGATTAAAGACCTTGGGTCAGTGGGTTTTGGCAAGGGGCGTCTACTTTATGTTTGAAGGATAGGCCTCTAAGATTGGATTGATTGGAGTCCCTTCGATATCCACCACGCCAAGATTATAATGATGGGATTCCCCTGGTTTCTGATTGGGTTAATCCTGCCTCTTGTAATGACTTTCTAATCAAATACAGCCTCCTGCTGATTGATGGTGTGATTTTTGGAGGGTGGGTGGGTGGGGGTGTAGGGAGTTGGGGAAGGTATGAAGAGAGTTATCTAACTGACACTCTTATCTAGAGTTACTGGCATTAGTTGTTTATTGACAGACATTCATGTGAACAAACATTCATGTGAACCGTGGTTATAAAATGACTGAAGCACCTCTTGGTGGTTAGAGCACCATGATCACAAGCTTCTTTTTTTAAAACTTGTTTAATGATAAGTATATGTACATCTCTGTGTTGCAGAGCTTTAACCAATTATTATTTTTATTGTAGAATGTATCTACAGATTGTTCTTTAGATTAATTTTAATTATTTGTTTGGTTCATAAAATGTCAGAAAATTGTAGAAAAAGACCATATATCTTCAGATAGCTCATTTTGTCCAACCAACAGTCCAAAACCCAATGATATTCTGTTCACTGTCACATAGGCTGTAGAAAAGCAACAAATCCTCACAGTTGAGAAGCTGAAATTAGGCATTTTTGACATTTTGTCTGAGAAGTTGCACACAATTTTAATCAATCATGAAAATAGTCTGACAAATTTCACTCAATCAACTAATTCCAGCTCTATTATGTTGGCTCAGTGGGCATTTGATTTAATGCTGTCAGTATTCTGTACAAGTGAAGAAGTATTGTGACATAGTTTACATTGGCTCAGATAGGCATGTGAAGTAATGTGGTTTCTTATGTCACTGTCAGAGTTGGCAGCACCATTTCAAACTGCCATTGCTTCTAAATAAAGCACATTGTGCCTCAGTGTAAGAGTTTTACAGCTACCTCCCTGCTTCTTTCCTGGAATGTGAGAGATATATTCTACCCACCATGCACGAGACATGATGTCACGCACTTCTGTAACCCATTAAACTAGTTTTACACATATTCGTCTAAGTCCCGCAAGTAGGTCAGTGCGACTAATACAAATTTCCAGATTTTCCTTTCTCTAAAGGAATTACTGGGATTAATACCATACGCAGTCAAACAGAGAAAATCCCGCAGCAGCCAGTCACGTGCAGATGTGAGGGGGGTAGCAGGTCAGAGAGAAGAGAGAGTGCCAGCGCAGCTGCAAACAAGGTCAGATTCAGTGCCTCAGGTGATTTCAGATTACTGAGCTCGAGCTGTGAGGCGAGATGCGAATCAGAATTTCCATCGGATCACTGGTGGTTGCAGGATTGGAAATGAAATCTGTAATCAGCGGGATGATTATTTTGAGAAGGGAGAGACTAGCCTAACCTACATTCTGCTACAGTGAAGGTCTCTCTCCTTCCCTCCCTCTGTGTTTTTCTCTGCTTGTCTCTGTCTGCATTTTTTGCTCCTGCCTTGCAACCCATTAAAAAATTAAGGTCAAAATTAAGGCCGCATTAATAATAGTGACACAGTCTTTCATATTGCACAGTCAAACGACATCATTGTTCACATCCTCTCAACAGAGAATATTCAAGATTCAAGATTCCTTTATTGTCACTGCACAGAGAAATTCAGTATCAGTCAAGAAGCTCTTTTCACTCATAATGAACAACAATTAAAAATAGAAGAGTTCAAAGACAAATTTAAAATGCAAAATGTGTAAGTAAGATAGACAATTTATATTCATATACAAGTTATATACCCCTACAGAATGTAGAAGCTGCAGCCTATGTCTTCCATAACTATTTAATCTTCATAAACTTCATCCCCTTCTGTAAAAATCAAATAATATCTGATGACCTGCCTTTGCTTTGCTATGATCTCCTAAGGTATTAAGAGCATTAGAACACTGGCTTCTCTTGATCACCCAGACACTAGTCCATTTGCTCTGCTTTTCCTGTTTGGTTTTCTCATCTGTGGAGTCACTGCAGAGCACGTGCAGGGGAGGCCAACATCCTGTGGGCTAGGTAAGGACGGAGGGAGGGTGCCGGGGGGGCACATGGGGGAAGACGGGGATGATGCAGCCCAGATGGAGCCTATCTGATTATCTCTATGGGGAGATGGCTGAGTTTTAGGAGGTTTTTTGAGGCCCCAGTCCCCAGCTGAACCAGAGTAGAAGAGATCAGTGTCACTTTAAAATGGCTGACTCGCAAAGTAAACTTCTGTCCATTTCAATCCGGATATTCAGCATTTGGTTCATCCTCTGATTTACGTTACTGTGTATCTCTTAATAATGCATTACTAACAAATTCTCCTTCACTGTATCTCCAGGCCTTTGGACAAGCCTACTCCAACCACAGGAAGGTGGCAGCAGATGGGGAGAGCCGCGAGGAGTCTCTCATCCAGGAGTCGGCCTGCAAGGAGGCCTACTACGAGCAGAGGGTCCTGGAGCTGCAGACCGAGCTCCGCCAGGCGCGCAACATCCTCACCAACACCCAGTCTGAGAACGAACGCCTGAACACCATCTCCCAGGAGATGAGAGAGGTAAGAGAGCGAGGCCCAGAATCAGAGACCTATCATAGATCATTTGCTCCAAGTTGTGACAGGAGTGCTGTTTAATTTGGTCAGCTGGAAACGTATCATAGGACGCTGCACGCTACACTTATGATATTTGAAGCATCAACACAGAGAGGCTGGGAAAATGCACTTCAAAGATTATTACTGTTCAGAAGACTGTTTCATACGTCAGTACTTTGAAAAATGAACTCACTTCTGAGGTGAAACAGAGGGCTGTGTCTGCTCTGGTTTGCCTGCAGCTACAGAGAACAACGGGTGTATTTGTTGATGCTATCGTCTGTTGCTTTTTTCAGCCTGAAGCTGCAGCAAACATGACAGATATTCATTGCTGACCAGTCTCAAGCGCTGTGTATTTGAGCCCAGGAGGAAACGTTTTATTGCATTTTATTGGGTGCAAAGAATAGAGTTTAAAATGAAGAGCACCAGTCCAAAGACTGCAGTGCAAGATGGAGTTCTGCATACACCGTAATTACATTCATTCACCATTGATACTTTCAATATTGCCATCCAAACCTGTATTGTTTAGGGTGTGATTGCAGAGTCAACGGCTGGTGTGTTTTTGACGTGCTAAGACAAGACTAATCACGCTGTAATGACAGCAGAACAGAGACCAAGCTGATTAAAGCAACACCTTGCCTTCAAGCCTTATGTGATGTCCTCCACCCCAACATTGTGATCAAGGGTGGAGATAAAATCACAGACAGAAGAAAAGCATTGAGACCATGGGAATTTTGCAGCTTTGCAAAACACAACGTGAACCTACCTGCATAATTGATGGATTAATATTGTTAAATTGTGTGAACCGCTGCATGACGAAAAGTACTTAACCTGTCGCTCCAGCTGTGACACTTGTAACAAAAACTCGACCTCACGCAAGCCCTTTATCAGCCTGGTGAATTTTGTTTACTGAAACCTGTTTGAGGCACGACCAAGCCATTTCCTTAAGTCCAATGATGCCCACACCCTTTACACATTCCAGTGAACATATTCATATTCCACTCTCTTAAGCTTCCCTAGCTATCATAACACAAACCTTTATTGTCTGCGCCCCACTTTGGACAATGTCTGACCTTGCTCGGTGCCGCCGTTTACAATATACTCACAGCTAATTGACCTCATTAGAAGAGACAAGAGTGAAGTGCAGAGCGTGGGTTGTGTGTCTTTGCCAACAGGCCGCATGCATGTGATGTTGTGTGATGGAGCTGGTGATGAGGAGATTGAATTAACAGCAGCAACAGTGCAAACTGAAATCACGTTAACTGAGAGATGTACAGAGCTTTTGACACAAAGACAGGGAGAGAGGATGAAAAAAAGATGAACGCAGTCTGACAGAAGGAGGGCATAGGGAGCCTCTCACCTTTAGACAGGTGTCTTTGATGCAAAGGTTTACACTCCCTTGACAGCCAAGTAAAGGCTGGAATAAGGATGTGTGTTTGAAGTAGCATCTTGCGTGAGGAGCTTGGCTATATGAGGCCACTAATGGTAGATTTAACTTGATTTATGTGACTTTATGTGATTTGCAGCTCTAGTTATGACCATTTGTACATCACAAACATTTTAACACAACTGCTGTTACTTTTAAGATCAATGTTGATATATTCATTCCATGCATGCCTCTCCACCTAAGCACCAAGAAAAGCCAGGTACCATTTTTTTTGTTTAAATTATCAAGCGTAAGCATATGTGCTTCTGGTCCTCCAATCCTCCTCACCCTATCTGCATGATGCTCATGCCATGCAGTAGTTAAACTCCTCAGTATTACAAATCTTCCATGTTTGTGCACGGCAGATTTAGCTGAGGCCACTGTTTTGCAGGTCAAGTTGGTAATTCCAGTGTAATTGGTAGGGGGAAGAAAAGGGCCTCCCCTCCTGAGTTGAGTCTGAAGTCTTTGGCAGACGTCTGTAGGAATGACTGCTGTTTTCTGTGAGTCACTGCAGATGTCAGCAGCATTTCTTACTGAGATTAGTGAAAAAGACTTAAAATGGTCCCTGAAAACGACTTAAGTTCCAGAAAGCTCCAAATTCCACTATAATTAGGTCAGCGTCTGCTCAGCTCTGAATCTAAGTTGGTGTAAGATGGGCATTATGGAAGCCAGATGTGCCTCGCCAGACGTGTTTTTGAAACAGAACACGAGTTTCTGTGTATAAAACTTCCATGCAAGAGTCAATTTGAACATGATTACTGTCTACAAAGACATTATGCTTCCTAAATCTTCCACCTGAGGTTTTTAGAGAATGAAGAATATAGTGTTTAATGCATATCCTGGTCTGCAGCTTTGGTTTAACTGGTGTTGCACTGGTGGCCCACATAATGGCTTTTCTGCAGTTGTCATTCCCTTTATAAACACCCTGATGCAAAGCCATGGGCCCCGGCCAGCTCTAATTGGCCAAATAAAAGAGGCTGGAGTGTAAATCGCCCCATATATGGGAGATAATGACACCCTTCTAATGGTACTTCTGTGGGTGCTAGGAAGGGTGTGTGTGGCAGGCAAATGGAGGGAGCTCGGGCACTGAGGTTGGCATTGTGACCAGACTGACAGGGCTGAAAGAGGTCTTTGTCTCCTGGGTTTCAAATTAGCCCAAAAGCTCAGGCTGGAAGAAGAGGGAGGAAAAGCTGGGGGGGCACTAGGAGACGATGAGAATGAGGTGAAAGAAAGAGAAGGAGGCTTAAAATTTGTTAAGAGAGAAAAGCTTAATGAAAAAGCTTAATGAAAGTAATTCAGTGCCAATGGTGGATGGTGCTGTTTTTCTTGGATAGCATGGCCAATCATGTTGAATCAGGATGATTGAATGACTCAATTTCATCATGGAATGAAACTGACAGTTGGGCTGTAACTGTTGCCTTTTGTATTTGGGGTTTGGCCCTGCATAGTCACGAGGTTCCTTCATAAAATAAAGATGTATTTAGGGTGAGAGCCTTCATGACAGTAGTGTAGAGCTGAAAGAAGGCTTGGAAAAGTAATTTTGACGGTGCGTTGCTCACAAATCAATCAATGAAAAGCGCCGTAACTCTGCAAATCTGGAAGCTTCACTTGGTGCATAATGGCTTTTGTCTCTGCGCAGGCCAGTTTATTCACAGCCATTTAGTTACAGCATTTCAGCTGCCTACATACGCCACCATTCAAACCTCCCAGGCAGTGTCTCAAGCCAAAGACATGGATGTTAGCCCCGAGCACTGATAAAACATATTTCACTGCTATGGTGCAGTCTACAGGATTAAACCTCCGCAAAGAGCCAGTAACATTGTAAGGAGGTGCACTCTAATAGGCATGACTTCATTAAATTCAATCTCATGTCTGGAGAGGAATGTACCCACAGTGATGGCTGCCATTATCCTCACAGAATGGGGATTCCCATTGCCTGCCTCTGAGGAAATTATCAAGCAAAGCCGAAGATAAAAAAAAAAAACTGCAGGGAAATGTTATCCGTGTGTTTCAGTCTCACCATTCACACTCATAGAAAATGTGTACTTTTTACCACCTCAGCATCAGCACACGATTTCTTTCAGTACTTCCTGTTTACGTTTGAGTAATTTGGAATGCAGTGTTGACACAGTATCTGGATCACTCTGAAATAATTCACTCGCTTGGACCATTTCTCCCAGGTACATAAATTATGGTGTTGTGGTTTTTGTCAATCACCATAATGTGGAAGCCATTCAGATGTTAAACGTGATTGGGTTTCCAGCTCATTGACACAATGGCAGGCTTAATTTAAGTGCTGCCTCCAATTGGCTGGATTAAACACCTGACAGAGAGATATGGGGGGTGATTGAGGAAGGTAAAGTATCTGCATTGATGGGATATGTATTAAAAGGTCAGAAGAAGGCAAAGGTTTTAAGCTCACTGCGAGGGAGGTCATTGTTGTTATTGCAATCAGAAGAAATTAGAGTGGAAGGCAGCAGTTTGTCAGTGGTGGAACAGTAGAGCAGATGGTCCTGAGAGCAGAACCTCAGTTGTCAGGGCAGTGCTGAAGCTTTACCTTGATTATCGAAAGGTCATCTGATGTGAGGAAGCTAATGTAACAGGACTCCTAGAGGGCTCTCTGGGGTGTTGATGTCGAGTGCCTTATTATTTCTTGTGACATTAATGCCAAGACAGATCACCTCCTGCCTGTGGTAGTTGAGGGGGAAAGACAAACAGAGAAAAGGTTGAAAGGACAGACTGAAACAACAGAGGAATACAATGAGCAGAGGAAGAGAAGAGGCATGAAAAAAGATTTTCATGCTACTTCAGTTTCCATTTTTACACCAGACATTTGCTGCTGCTGTCACACATGACCCACAACCTTTTCTAAACCCTCCAGATGTGATCTGGGTTATCTGCTGAAGCGGGAGCTATTTTTAGCCCTTAACACAGAGTGAGTCTCTAAAATACATTTTAGAAGGTTTTCCATTTACTCCGGATAATGTTTGTCTTTTGGTATCAGGTTCAGACGAAGCTCTGAAAATGTGTTGTTCTTGATTTAAGCCCCTGGCTCGCAGCACCAAAGAGGTTTTCCATCCCAGATCAATAAATCCTAATAAATCAAGAACACACACACAAACAGGCCAACACATTGACTTCAACTAATGGGTTTAAACATGCTCACATGCACATTTTTCCACTTCCACCAAAGTGACCTCAAAATCACTAATTCACTGTTAAGTGCTTTCACCCTGTGGGCTTTTTAAGCTTTGTCGCACACTGGGCAAAGTACCATCAGCCAAGCAGTCACAAGGTTCCTTTCACTTTTTATTTTTTAATTGTCTCGTTGAAAAGTGTGACCTTGACTGTGTTTTCTCTCCCTAATGGAATCTGGTTAGGCGGAGTAGAATGACAGTTGCTCGCAGAAAAGAGGAGGATAAAAGCCGATCTGCTTTCACCCACTTTCTCGGCTCTGACAGCAGCAGTAGGCCCCTGAGCTTCATTATTCCTTTGCTCTGTCTAAAGCTATACTCAGGGGTGGGTGGAGGGGTTGGGGGGGGATTGGAGGTCTACTGTGTCTGTGATTCATTTCTCATCTCTCCTGAAGGTAATCCTGGGATGGGTTTGGCTTTGTAGATTTAGATTTAACATGGGATGACGTGACCTTGACATACTGTGGAGCCTACAGGACATTTTTCGTTTTTTTTTTTTTTCTCATTAGCTCACTGAAAAAGTGCTTTCCCTAGCACTACATTGCTAGAGATACAAGTAGAAGTGAACAAAACCATCCATGTTCACTTCTTTTTATCTGATAGGGAGATATGATGGAACAAAAGGTCAGTATGAAGAGGGAGATCAACTGTGACTGAGACATGGCCTCTAAAAGCCCACTGACACACTCGGAGGAGAGAGGGGAGGTGTGGGGGTTGGAATTACGAGAACAGTGGTCATGTTGGTGAAATGGCAGAATGGAGGTCAGTGGTATTAGACAGGGAAGCCGAGAAAGGGGGTAAAAAAAAAACAGTATTGAGCCGGTGTGCATTTGGTGTCATACCATCTGGGAGCCCCTCTGCACTTTGCAGGGATGCTAGTTTGGAAAAAAAAATCTAGTACATGTGCATTTTACTGAAGTGCAAAGTGAGCAGGATGGAGAGCGAAATGGAGGTCAGTGGAGTGGGAGTGTAAGGGAAAAAGACAGAAAGAGGATGAAGAAATATATATTTATATATATATCTGTGCAGATATATCAATAATACAGTCTTGTGCCATCTGGGAGTCTGGGGCAGCACTTTCTAGGAAACAAAACTGGTGGGGGGTGAGAGGCCAGTAAATATGGTTTTACAGAAATGCAAGCTGGATTCTCCAGAGTTATCGAGCAGCAGAGCCTTTAACAAAGCATTAAAGCATTCCTAATCTACACTTCTGTTAAGCCTCAAACTTTGCCACTGTGGCTTAGTAAGTGATGGAGCTATTGCCCATAAAAGTAGAGGTTATAGCGGCTCAAACATATTGAGAAATTACTCAGAGCTTTGGTCAGATTTAAACAGGCTCAGTTCCACTGTGCTGTCAAAAGCAGTTTAGTGGTGAAAAGAAAGCTTTAGGGTTGAAAGAGAGAGCTTATACAGTTGTAAGAAATGTGCTTTTGTGACATTTGTGCAGCACTATATGACCAAGAGAGACTTCATTAGCGCAGAAAGCAACTCATATGCTTTATCAGTTATATGCACATGCATGCACTAGTTCTCACTGTGCTTTTAAACATCATGCCTGTCCTGCAAGTTTATGGTATGGCAGTGCAACCTGGTGTTTTCACAGCCACCCGCTTTGCATAGAAGTGACACATTTGTCTGTACGTGTGTGGTGTGTGGGTGAGCTCGAGCAGCTGTCCAGACGTCACCTGTAGTGACAGCAGGCAGGGGGTAATCACTAACCACACACAGGCCTGTAGCCATGAAAGGCCTCTCTACGACAAGCTCTGCACTGGTGGCCCCCTCAGACTGCCTTCAAAACATCACACCCCAGTATCTAACTGGCCACACACACACACACACACACACACACACTTTATCTCGATTTATTGCAAACACTCCCAGGAGGAGCATGTGTCCAGATCTTCATTAAATGTTATTCACACTTTATAGCAGGAGCACACATGGCTGCTACAACCTCTGGTGAATTTACTCAAAGCAACTTCTGTCAGGCAGCAGGGCAGTGTAACCCCACCCCTTCCCCAAGTCTCTGAGGGGTTCAGTGTAGCAGAGGATGTGGAAGCAAGTTGAAAGGTCAAAACCCTGGTATGCATTGTAATCAGATTGGAGGAGGAAATTAATCAGTTTCAGTAATGGCCTGTATTCATTGGTTCCAAACAGCACTGACCCTCCAGCTGAGGCGCATAACCCTGACCAGGAAGAGACCTGGACAACCAGCTGGCACAGATTTATAGAGTTAAAAACAAGAGATTACTCCGCTGATGAGATTATATGTATATATGCCGTTCAATTCTCCAAAGCCGATGACTAGAGAAACTGAATCTGTTAATGTTTTGCCTGATTCCAGCTCTTTTTTTTTTTTTTTCCTTAATTCAGCTCCCTCTCAGAAGTCAGGACCACTGTATGGAGGCTTAGCAGGCAGGACTGATGTGTATTGTAAGCTCATGCATTATTTAGCAATGCAGCGACATCAGGGCTTTCGCACAGCAAACACCCACGCTCATTAGGCATGCGCAAAACCCTGATGAATATTAATGCATCTTCAAACGTCAGCTCTGCACATAGTGATTAATTATTACACAGAGCAAACGAGGAGCGTGTACTCTTCATCAGTAGGGATTTAGCAGCATAGTATTTGTCAGTGCATCTCGCTCTCAGTGAGCTAAAATAAGCAAGTAAATACCAATTACAGAGAACATAACAAAAAAACAGATTATTTTTTGTTGCACAATAGTCTCCTGAGGCACATTAGTCAGATATTTTATAGCGTGAATTATTGTTCTTTATCACTAAAGCTGTTTTACTTTGCAGTTCTGTATTCAATTATAAACAGTGTGTGATGAGGAAGTTTAACTTTAATGGGATCTGAGCACATTATAGGTAAAGGGATCAAACCACTGACCTTCCATTTATTGGAAGGCGTTTCTTACCATCTGTCACCACCAGCCTATTACCTACTCTGTTTCAATGAGTAATATTAACTGATGTGTATTCTGTCTGAAGGCAGTGCTGATATGAGAAAGTCTGCGAAGCGAAAGCCTCTCAGGATTGATTTCCTGTAGTTGCTGAAATGATCGGAGAGCAGGGATTGTGACAGCCTGAGAGGAAGGGGCCACCTGGCAAGGGATTGGAAGGCTAATTGTCCCTCTGGTATTAGGTTATCACCACCAGCTCTTCTCTGAGAGAAGACACGCATCCCACACAGCCACAAACACACACAACATGCAAATCCTAACCATACTGCAGCACAGATAACACAGACTGCCATTCTTCTTCTGCTGTCTCACACATGTAAATACTCTGCATCAGTTCAGGAGATAACAACACTAGGTGTGTGTGAGTGTGCAGATTGAAGCTTTGCGATCAAATTCACTACCTAAACCTGCATACACACACACTCACAGTTAAACACATGCACATTCTTGGTCAGTTCAGACACTGCTGAATATCTATTCCATGCTTTCCCATCTGTTTCTCACATTACACACACACACGTATGTTCGTTTATTCAGTTCAAAAAGAGTGAGAGGCTCACCCTCCTTCGGCGAGTATCCCGTTACTTCACAGCTTTTATCTAAAGACGCCCCCCCACCCCACCCACCCAAATGCCCTGCGGGACTCTTGTGTTTTGGGATGAACCGGCAAGCAGGGGACGGGAGGGCAGCGACAGACCTCGAAGACTGGTTGGAAGGGGGGTTAAACAGGGCAGTAGATCAGGTAGCGAGGACACACGTGGCTCGGTAGGTCTCATCGAATCCTTCTGGCTTTCAGTTTGTGTCTGTATCTACATGTGGGGGAAGGGCCTTACCTCCCTCACTTTTGTATAATTAATGATGCCTTTCCTGAGCAGCAAGTGAGAGCCAGCTGCACCTACAGTGCATTACAAACACTAGTGACAGGTTGCAATAACTGCTAAGGGAACATGATGTTAACATAATTGCTTTTGTGCATTACCTTTACTAGCATATTGCTTCACTGCTTCACACTGAAAATATTAGCATATATCAAGCAAAAATGGTCAAAATGACTGATTGATTTGAATCCCAACATCTGATTTCTACAATTTCCTCCCTCATTTGTGCTGATTAGTCCTTGTATCGGCCTGTACAGAGAATCAAGTGCAATCTATCTCCTCTGTAGAAAATTAGACCGTTACAGAGCTTCCCGGCCATTGAATAGCTGTCACCATGAGAGCGATAAGTAGGCTTCAGTCTCTTTGGTGCCATCAGAGCTGATGCAGACGAGCACACTTGTGGCCCACTGCCCAGAGAGACACCTGGCACCTCCTTCTCAAACACGAACAGGCTCACACACATACGCACACAGTGGGGCTTGGCCAGATGGGAGCCCTTTCTCATCTAGCAAGATTTAGAGCGCTAAAGAGCCAACATGACACAAACAGTTAGAGTAAAGCAAGAATATCCAATCAATCGCCATCTCTCCCACACTCGCTCAAACAAGATTGAAACAGTGGTCGCTGACAGCTCTTCTTCCTCCTCTCCCTCTGTCTACCTGGTTTGGCCCCTGCAGAACAGCCAGATGGTGGAGCTCCAGAGGAATCAGCTGCGGGATGACATCAAGGAGTACAAGTTCCGGGAGGCTCGCCTGCTGCAGGACTACACCGAGCTGGAGGAGGAGAACATCTCGCTGCAGAAGCAGGTCTCCATGCTCAAGCAGAGCCAGGTGAGGATAGAGCAGTACCGCAGCTCTCCACGTGCAAAGTTTGAATCATGTAAAAGGTGAGAATGGTGGAGTGGCAGTCTAAAAATGAGGAGGGATGGGTAGAAGAGTGAATGGAAAACATCCCCGTTCTTGGCTAATCATTATCATGCAGCCTCTTCAGTGAGGCTTAATTAAACTGGTAGCTTCAGGCTTCTACTCCAAGTGCTTTTTTTAAACACAAATGTACAGTATACTATCTTATAGCATCTTAGTAGCCCCACAGGCCCTCCACCTCCCTCATAACAGCTCTCAGTACGTTTCATTCTTGTACTGATTAGACTGCCAGAATGAAGCATGATTGCTTTAATATTCAGATTTAATTACGATAATAAAAACATCCTCTGATACAGCAGAGATAAGCAGCTGCTTTTGTTTTTTGTTTTTTTTGTTTTTTTTTCAGTGCCTGGAAACAGGGCTGCCGTCTGATAGTGGAAGTGTTTGACAGAATCTAGATTTTAACTCTTCACGGTACAAAATACACTTCCTGGGTTTATTCAAATGAGCTGAAAGGGGTGAAAAAAAACCCACTTTGCACATCTGCAAAAATAAAACAGATCTGTATTTCCAAGTAGGATATTTCCATTTGATGTTGGCTTTTATGCTTGAGCTGTTAATTCTCTTCATATGCGGTTTTCATTTTGGATTATGTTTTTGTCACTCATCACGAGGGACATGAAAAACCCCAAAAGCCGCTCCTTAGACAAACAATATAAAAAGGATTCCCAAATCCAATCAACTTAAAACTAATTAAAAGGGAAATTAAATGGATATTTTCTTGAGTGACATTGTCTTGAATAATGTCTTTTTTATCCAGCTGGCTTTCCATACACGAACCAGCCTAACAGCTCATTTTCAGTGGAGCTGCACCTAGTTTTATTTATCTCATTTAAGTGGTTCCTTCTCCTCCTCTTCCCAGGTGGAGTTTGAGGGTTTGAAGCATGAGATCCGTCGTCTGGAGGAGGATACTCAGTTCCTGAACAGCCAGCTGGAGGATGCCATCCGCCTGAAAGAGATTGCCGAGCGTCAGCTAGGGGAGGCCCTGGAGACCATCAAGACTGAGCGTGAGCTGAAGGCTTCCCTGAGGAAAGAGCTCTCCCACTACATGAGCATTGGAGACACTCTGTACCACAGGTGAACAGAACACAAACAAAGTACTCACCTGGCTCAGCTTCCTCTTTAACGAACACTAACAGACACACCGTTCCCTCTCTTTCCCCTCAGCCCTCTGAGCATCTCTCTGGATGGTCTGAAGTTCAGCGACGATGCCGCCACCGAACCCAACAATGACGAGGCTCTCCACGGGTACGAGAATGGCTTCACCAAACTGGTCAACGCCATCACCGACGACAACCGCGTCTCCACGCCCAAGAAGGAAGAGCTGTTCCATCCTGCTCCCAGCCTCGTGGACAACCTGCTGAGCGAACTCAACATCTCGGAGATCCAGAAGCTCAAACAGCAGCTGATGCAGGTATGTTCTTAATCACTGAAAAACTGAAAACATTGTGAATAATAGCACACTAATGTGAAATAATAAAACACAAAAAGTGTCTGAATGAGTGAGTGAGTCATTGTAGTCCTGACCCAGGCTGCTGCAGGGATCTAAATCCCCTTATAGCAAAGTTAATCCAGGGAGACTCACACAACCTCCAGGCTCGGCTGCCTGGGCCGCGAGACAATGGGTGGTGGCACCGGAGGACCTGCCATCTGCTTGCACATCACCCCATTAGGGGCCAGGGCTATGCTTGATTGGGCACCATGGTTACCAGAAAGTAAATGGGAACCTGTGGATAATGATTGTTTAGGGGACTATGGGATTAAGGATTTTTTTTCATCTCCCTTCATCAAATATAAACACGGGTGCTGGATCAACGTGTGAACTTGAAATTACCTCAGTGCTGTCCTGCTACCAGCACTACTCTGGTTCTCGACCTGATCATCATTGTGGTGGTAAAGCCGGCGGACTGTGACTAAGCCCCGTGTTTGATATGAGCCAGCGGCATGTCATGCTGCCTGCTGAAGCCTCCTGCCAAGTCATTCCACAGATTCCTGGCAGGAATCAGAGCATGGGAAACAAAAACCTTCCTTTTCTCATTCAGCCATAGACTGTTGCTCTCCTACCTTATCTCATTGTATTGATTTAGATGCACAGTGATCAATCCCAGACGTCCGCTCCTCGGATATCACCCTATTAGTCCCTGGCAATCTATTACAACCAGTATGGATTCTGCAGGAGTAGAATGGGCAAATTTAAGTTCATTCTGCATTAGGGACTCACAAATAATTCTCCTTTGTAAATATGTCAAAAGATCTTATTTACATCATCACATTTCATTGGCAAATGATATGTGATATAAAGGAATGCAGGAGTAGCTCTTGAACATGACGAAGCCATGTTAATGAAGCGTGCCATCTCTTTTTGAAATTACTCATTATCTATTCTGCACTACTAAAAAATTTATGCAGATGGGCATGGCCATGATACTTTTTTATTATTTACAGATCAGCTTTTGAAATAGCTCCGTGCTTACATCAGCACAACTGTGTGCATGTGTGTAAGACGACCCACCCAGTGTCTCTGCCAGCACTGAGCTGAACCGAGTCCAGCAAATAGTCAAGGTCATCCTGACTTTGATGCTGGGCTACTGGGCAATGAGCCTCACATACCTTGGCAGCACAAGCCTGATAGTGGAGTAGAGTTACTACATGACAGATAATCTACTGATTTAATATGATCTGTTGAGTTCAAAACAGGAATCCTTCACATCATCGAGTTACCCAAGAAAGTAAAATATGAAATTACACGTGTGCATTAACCCAAGCAGAGAGAAAGTGGGATGACTTGACATGCCGTTGCTCTGTGTGTCCTCATCTCTCCTCAGATGGAGCGTGAGAAGGTCAACCTGCTGTCCACCCTGCAGGACTCGCAGAAACAGCTAGAGCAGGCTAACGGTGCTCTGTCCGAGCATCAGGAGAAGGTCAACCGCCTCACAGAGAACCTCAATGCCATCCGCAAGCTGCAGGCCAGCAAGGAGCGCCAGTCTGCCTTGGACAACGAGAAAGAACGTGATAGCCATGAAGACGGAGACTACTATGAGGTGGACATCAACGGACCTGAGATCCTGGAGTGCAAGTACAAGGTAATTGTCTTCTGGTGGCTGAGAGTGCACAGCCCAAGATGTCAGGTTGAGTTTCAAATTGACAGGTAATCTAGAGGAAAATATCTTGGAATACATTTGGGGTTTATTTATACTCAGCAACTGTTCTTGTCTTGGCAGGTTGCTGTGTCTGAGGCAGGAGAACTGAAGGAAGAACTGAAGACTCTCAAAGCAGAATACCAGGCCTGTCAGTCACGTTACGAAGAGGAGCGCAACCGTTTGGAGAACGATGTCACGACACTGGGAGAGAAGCTGGCAACTTTGGAGAAGACAAGTCTGACAGAGAGAGAAGAGAAGGCTAAGCTAGAGAAGGAGCTGCGCAAGGTGAGATGTTGCTCTTGATACTGATGTTCTAATGGTGGATTTGGTGTTTTTGTGAACTCTGTAAGACAAAAACGTGGCTAACTGATGTATTTCTCTTTGTGTGTCCTCAGCTCAGCGACGTGGCAGGCGAGTCCCAGGGCAGCCTGAGTGTGGCTCAAGACGAGCTAGTCACCTTCAGCGAAGAACTGGCCACCCTCTACAACCACGTCTGCATGTGCAACAACGAGACACCCAACCGCGTCATGCTCGACTTCTACAAGGAGGGCAAGGGCGGTCGGAGCAGCCCAGAGGGCCGCGGCCGTCGCTCTCCCATCCTGCTCACCAAGGGCCTCTTCCCTGAGCCCGGTAAGACCGACCTGAGCGATGGAGCCCCATCGCCAGTCTCCTCCCTTCCTTCTCCTGTGTCCGACCACCGCCGCGAGCCTATGAATATCTACAACCTGGTGGCCATCATCCGGGACCAGATCAAGCACCTGCAGCTGGCCGTGGACCGCACCACCGAGCTTTCACGCCAGAGGGTGGCCTCTCTGGAGCTTGGCACTGTGGCTGACAAGGACAAAGAAGCCTGCATGGAGGAGATCCTCAAATTGAAATCCCTGCTCAGCACCAAGAGGGAACAGATTGCAACCTTGAGAACAGTCCTCAAAGCCAACAAGCAGGTCAGTTCCTCTGTTTTTGTCAAAATGTCTTTTGACTAACTTTGTATGACTACCAAACATTTGTCAGTTTCCCTTGAAAGACAGCAACAGAAGATGAAAGTGTCAGCTATTTCAGGTCTATTCAGCTGTTGCAGCAAATGCATTGCAGACAAGACACTGGTGGAGCCAGCAGTCTTATGCCAACAGCTGCCCAGAGTATCTGTGTATTTTAGAATTGAAGAACAGCCCCCCAAAGCACAAAGAACCATAACCTAGAGATAGTGTGCATGCAGTTGCTCTGGTAGCCCTTTAAAGTATGTGTGTGGTTACTCAGTGACCATTAGAACACAAACATGAAAGCCCCTCATAAACCACACACCTTTGGTTATTAAAACAGCAACTAACAGAAGCAGCTTAAAACAGGTCACATGGCTACCTTAATGACTTACATGTGACGGGGAAGAAAAAGAAAAGGTCATATGGTCCATATTAACGGAGGTAGACATGTTGGGACAGGAAATAACACCCCCGACGTCTTCCAGCTGCTCTGACCCTTTTGTTCCTCGTGTCCACCCACAGACAGCTGAAGTTGCTCTGACCAATCTGAAGAGCAAGTATGAGAACGAGAAGGCCATGGTGACAGAGACCATGATGAAGCTGAGGAATGAGCTCAAAGCGCTGAAGGAGGACGCCGCCACCTTCTCCTCTCTCAGGGCTATGTTCGCCACACGGTAAGGAACACGCCGCCACCTGCTCGATGGACATCACCAAAAGGAAAAAAAAAAAAAAAACAGTTTCACGCATTCTACCCTTTCACAGAAGAATTCCTCTGACATACCATTCATACCTCACAAAATGTTTGCCCACTCAGTATTTCTGAAAGAAAATTGCTGCATAAGCAGTCTTTGTTGTTTACCCACATGGTCTGGCATGAATCCCAAACTGTGCCAGTATGCTGTGCTATTACAGATTAGCAGCAGCAACACAGCAGACCTTCTTAAAACTACTGCACAAACACCACAGACAATATACCCAGGTAAACTAAAGACGAGATTATCATCATAATGTAATCCAGGTGTACCATGTGTTCACTTTGTCCATATTATTGTAACATCACATTTCTAAGGAGGATATTGTTTGTATTTTTAAGAATCAGGGCCAGGAGGGGATTCTAGTAGCACTGATACTGCGTATGGGGCACAGAAGGTATCTAATCTGGGTATCATTTAAATATGTCACTTAAGTAGTGTTTTTGACCAGTTACTTACTGTGTGTGTGTGTGTGTGTGTGTGTGTGTGTGTATCAGATGGACTGACACACACTTGCTAATCTTTTCTGATTCCAAAGAGAAGCCGGTCAAAGGTTCTGTGCATAATCCCACCTCATCTTGGTCTGGATTACACATTCACCCTACACACATAGTAGACTAAGTCCTCATACACAGCTTGTGGGTTTGTTTATTTGTGTATGCATGCATGAGTATTAAGAAAGGTAAGAATATCAGTGATAGTACATTTGCACAGCCACTTGTATGTAATTTTAGATGTGATTTTTAGTGATCACACGGTGGATGCACAGCTCACTTTCTGAGTTGCTTTCCCTCTGGGTATTTGGTATTTTTTTTACATGTTGACGATGCCCACTTGTCCCGTAAATATCAGCCCTGGTCCAGATGGCTGCTCTGAGATGCTGAGACAGTCTTTCCTTCTGCATTTAAGACTCCTCCGCAATCCACAGCAAAGCTCAAGCTGTGCAGAGGAGAGGAGAGGTGGAGGAGGAGGAGGAGGAGGAGGAGGGTCGGGACGGTATTATCGAATGAAGGTTACAGAGGCTGGCTGCAGGGAATGTGTGGGCAGCTCAGCAGCACCCCACCCCCACCCATCTTACCCATACAGTAATTCAATACCCATCTCTAAAGTGAAGTGTGCTTGCTGAAGTAACTCCATATACCTGCAGTGTCTAATCAATTAGTAACAGGAGGAAAACTCCTCTGTCTGCCTCTCTGTGGGGTTTTTGGTGCAGTACATAGCCAGATGGTTAGAGGCTGTAAGTGTAATGCTAAACTATTTGGACCAAAGGTAACCAGGCCTAACAGAGAACCAGATCTTGCTCCCACTAATGATTTTTTTTTTCACTCAAGGGCCCATGAGTTGTATCACTTGTCATAGTCTAGCGAAGGTGTGAGATCATATGAAGAAGCAGAGCCACTGTGAAGTGTCTGTTTCCTTAAGCCTCTCTGGGCTGGGGAGGCTTAAGATACTGACAACACATTAGAGCTCGCTGTTTACTGCCATATGTGTTTTCATCCTTGTGTGCAAAACACCTCCACTGGTGAAGATGAGGATGATGATGTTCTTGAGGCTCCGACTCCTTTAGTCTGCCACCTTTCTGGAGCCTGTGCATGATTTACATTCAGTGTGTTTATGGGATTCATGCATTGGTATGTTAATTCTGTTCTATATGGCACAGAGTTGGGTCAGGGAACTCTTTGAGAGACTTGGGGGACCAGCCTGAGAGAGGTTTCCCACACTCCCCCTCCTTCTTTGTAACACCCCCCTCCCGTCCTTCCTCATCGCCAAACACCCGGTTCTCTAGTCATCTGGAAAATAAAGAGAGGAAGGGGCCAGCCTTTCAGTTTAAAGCCCACTACAGGAGCCTAATTTGACAGTCTCCTTTTTTTGGTTCATGGTAATCACCACTCTGACAAAGTCTGTAAAGGTGGATTTCTGAGATGTGGAAAACTCTCAGATACAAATGTGTGGTCTTTGACAAAGGGGAAGAGTGGGATTGAAAGAATGTGGAGGTTTTTGTGCGAGCCTTTGTGTGATCTAATGCTGCAGCCACATAGATTAGAGTTAGTTGAGATTTTGAAAGTCTTTTTCGTTCTGTGAGAATTTCATGAGTTTGAGATGTAGCTGAGTGTTTTTCAAGTGTGTGTACGTGCTTCCCCGTGTGAGTGCCTCTCCAGCTGCAGTCTCTGGTGTTGTGTTAACAATGAGCTCCTGCCTCTAACATTCCTAAGACATGCCTCGACATGCTCTCAGCTCTTGTTCATACTGATTAACAGTCAAACCATTAGCCCGAGTCACATTTTCTCCTCGAACATACACCCTCAGTCATCCTGCTGTTCTGTTTTTAGCTGTATTTTCTCTCCATCATTGTTCCTTCCCCTCTTCCCTGCTCTCTCTGTGATATCCATCCCACCATGACCAATCAAGCTCCAGACAAGACCACAGTGGAGGAGGTTGCGTGTGTGCGTGCTGTCAAGGCAGTATTGATTATGTACCATGTCTACATGAATGTTGGAATAGCTGGGGCTTCCCAGTGCAGCCGTAAATGCCATTGGCTACAGTAAATCATCACAGCACAACAAACGATAGATAGATAAAGTGCCTGTTTGTCTAAGTGAATATGATGACTGTTCATCCTCAAAAGCAGCTAACCCCCCCCCCCCCCCCCCCCCCAGCCATTGCGCCACCACACCCCATCAGCAGGCCAAAAAAGGCTCCTATTGTATCACTTTAGTCCCAAGAATAGACTTCTCTGTTTTTTTCCCGGGAAATATGCATGCCCTCTCACCCCCACCATGCAACAGCGGCTGAACCGTCTGAAGGCGCACCCCCCACCCACCCATCTCATACTGGGTTTAATGAAGCAGCACTGATCCCTATTGTCTGGGTGTGTGGCCCACTGGGAATCAAACTGCATACACAAGAGGGGAGGGTATGGTTTATGTTTGTGTGGTGGTCTGGCGAGGCCAGAGTTCACATGGTACGCAACCACGTGCAGCACCACACACAACAAAAACATCTGCGGTTACTGGGCATTTTGATCCCAGGTTCTGCCGTCAAGACTTATTTATTTTTATTAAAACAAGAACTTAATTTAAAGATGGGTTTAGACAAGTCAAGTTTCTCCTACTGCAGTTTGCCTCGTTTGAGGAATTTTCCAAAAATAAGAGTCCCTATGTTGAAAAAAGGGCACCATGAAGTAACACTGTGATATACTGTGGAAACTATTCAAAACAAGTTTATTTTCTTTGGAAACAAAACAAAAAAATCTCATCTTGCTGGAAGATATTTTTGTCTGTATTGAGAAAATATGATTTAATGACACAACAGTTGTTATACTGCAATAGTCCAAGCAGTCATTAACCAAAGGTCAAACAATAATAAATCTCACATGCTCCCTGGGAAAATGACAGTTACAGCATGGAACATAATAGATGAACTACATGACATTAGTAAGAGTTCTGCATTCTTGTGTTTTTTTCAGCAGCTATGAGTTTGCAGGTTGGGGCGATCCCAAATAAAGTAAATACCTTAATACCGGATAGATAAAAGGGAGCCAGGTGAGGCTACCTACCAGTTAAATTAGGCCTGAACGGTTTTGGTGCTGCACAGTTGGAGGATAAGGTGATTCTCACTAACATAACCAACCCCTCCCTTCGCAGAGGTGTGTCATTCATTACTGAAGAATGTCACTCATATTGCCCCGTCAGCAACACAGATAGGTAGGGATGAGCGAGCGAGGAGGAGAGGGAAAGTGACTGACGCAGGCAGACAGACGCAGACGGGCAGCAAGGAAGAGACGGAGGAGAAAAAGCTTGGGAGGCAAGATAAGAGCCAGGAGAGAGGATGTGATTGAAAGAGAGAAGAATGAGAGAGCAAGCTAATGAAAAGGAGAAAAGGAAGAGTTGGTGAAAGAGTGTGAAAATGGAAGGCGAGCATGACAGCAGATGGAACCTGGAGATATGATCCCCCCCCCCCACCTCAAAATCCCATTTGGTGACCCAGTTTTATACCTGTCCAGTCTGAGACGCTCACGCACACACATACACACATACAAGAGTAGAGGGAGGCAGGTGATAATGCCGCAGTGCAGCACCCAGTAATATGGGGCTGTAGGTAGACAGATTTCATTTTGAGTGCTATTTCACACATATTCGGGAAGTGGTACAGTCTCACTCCAGCTGGAAAAGTGAAGTTCAGGTGTGACCTGCCTCAGCTCTGAGCAGGGAAACACATTCCTCCCTTCCCCATAGTCATTTCCCCCCCCCCCTTCTGACTCCCCTCCTCAGTCTGTCCCACAGGTGACGCAGAAAGGATCTTCTCAGTGACCCATAGGTTAATGCTTTCATCCTGTGTGTATGTGATCTATTCTTAACTTCCACTGCTCATACACTCCTCATATAATTCAGAGAAGCTGTAAGCTATCAGATGAGAGTACGTTGAGATGTCTTAGTTGGTCATAAAATGCCAGTCATACACTGCAGGAGTGTCTGTATAAACCCCCAAAACCATGGATTTGCATATCATTTTTGAAAATATATTTTAAAAATGTAAAGGTCCAAAGTGGATATGGTGTTGAAGTTTGTTTTGAAATGTGGCATTTATGATATTTGAAAGAGGGAAGAGAAGTCTACTATGTTGCAATGCTCAGATAATCCCAAGTAATTTCAGCTGTGGACAGTTTATTGTCATGTGTTGCAAAATATCTTCTCAAATGACTGAAAATGAGCTGAGAGCATTTTAGTTTGTGAGGTTTGGTGCAGTGCCCTGACATGGCTGATGAAATCTTCATAATGCAGGAGCTCTGCTTTCTTATCACATCTTGTGCATGCAGCTCAACAGCTCTACCTGGTGGTGCCAAAAACACTGTGCAAACAGGGGAAAGGTCATAATGAAAGTGTTGTACACTTGTTTTAGGCTTCATGAGTGTTGGTGTCAGTATCTCAGATATACAGCTCAGGTGTGTGTGTGATGGTTGTAGTTTTACAATTGTTTAAGTTTAATTTCATATTTTAAAAAACAAACCTATTATTTTCTCCATTTAGTCAAACACTATTTGGTGTTATTGGAAGTGTCAGTGCCCCCTGGTGGTATGATGCTGGAAATTATTGATGGTGTAAAAACATCTTGGTGATATTCTTCAGTTTAAAGTGCACAAATACACACCTGACTCTATAGCTTTCTCTCTGTGTGTCTTGCAGTTGTGACGAGTATGTGACCCAGCTGGATGAGATGCAGAGGCAGCTCGCCGCAGCCGAGGACGAGAAGAAGACCCTCAACTCGCTGCTGCGCATGGCCATCCAGCAGAAGCTGGCCCTGACGCAGCGCCTGGAGGACCTGGAGTTTGACCACGAGCAGACCCGCCGGGGAGGCAACACCGGGCGGGCTAAGACCCGCAGCAAGGCTGCTGCCGGCACCGCCAACAACCCCCACGTAAGTCAGAGTCTCACCTGCTCTGGCTCTGGCCGACCAGAGCACAACAATGCCGTGCCCAACGGCATTCTGGGAGGCCCCGTGGTCTTTTGCAGCGAGAAGTACAAGATCTACTGTGACTGAAGTGGCGGCTGACAAGTCCGCAAGGGACTGCTGTGTACAGAGGGGAGGGGGGGGCCTACGGGCCAAAACCCTCCCTGCCTTAGTGTTAAAGAGCCCCACTCGCTCGCTTAGCTCCCTGGCCAGCCTGCGCTCCTCTAGGGACTGCTGTGTGACTAACTGGCTGCTCGTGTGTGCTAGTGTAAACGCTTAGGGGAATGCAGATGTATGTACAGTGTGCACTAGACGTCTGGACTGTAGTAGACATATATGGCATGTGGATTATAAGGCCCCGGTTATATTGGGGGGTTTTGTGGATATTATGGAGTGTCTATT
Organism: Lates calcarifer; assembly: GCF_001640805.2. Taxonomy (NCBI): domain Eukaryota; kingdom Metazoa; phylum Chordata; class Actinopteri; family Centropomidae; genus Lates; species Lates calcarifer. The sequence goes on along the minus strand of NC_066838.1, from coordinate 18,344,529 downwards.
CTTTCCGCTGTCATGGTGCCGTACGTATGATGTAAAAGGTGGCAGCTTCTGTGCTTGTTTGTTCTGGCCCCCTGAGTGTATTGCCTGGTAACAGTAACACATTGTGGGGGTGGGGACTTGTAAAGAGGATGTCAATCTGATGCTCTTGTAACTAAATATGACATCCTCTGCTCTTCAGCTCGTCTGTTGGCATTGGTGCTCCTTTGAATAAATAGCCCCCTTCTCTCCTCCTGCCTCTCCGTCCTGGTCCCCCCAGGACTGACCTGTGTCCAGTAGCCCACTGTCTAATCAGGTCACTCTTAAATGTTTACAAGAAGATAAAGGAACTAAAATATGCAATCTCCCTCTGCTTTCATGCTAGGGGAGCACAGTATGATTCTACACAGAAATTCAAAAACTCACAAGTGGGTTTCATGGTGGAATTGCTTGGGCAGAAAAGGAGCACCTGTGACCACAGGTGTTTATTTCAGGATCATTTTAAAGCTGTGATGCTAGCACACCAATACAATAGGGTCAATAGAATCGCATGGCTTTGCAGCTAAAAACGCTTATGAGCTTTTTTAACTGTTTTTCTGTTTGTCAGGTGTGTGGTACAAGACAAGTTCATGTACTACAGGGCTCTACATTGTGAAAAAAGAGGAGTTATTTGGTGTCTGGTGAGATACAGGAGGGCTATCTATTCCATGTGACCCATTATGTTGCGATGGATTCTTTCAGAGCCATATTTCAAGAGAGAAAGAAAGTTTGACAAATCGATCTCCACACCCAAATTAAGTGCACTTCAGCATAGGTGCCTCAGGTTCCTGCTTCTATTAAAATGGATATAATGATTACTGTGAACAGAGATACAATATAGTTTTGATCAAAGATGATTTTTTAAAAATGGAGAAAATCCTAGAAGAGCACAAATCAAAAAGGCACCCACATCTGGATAATAAATCTGCAAACGAAAACCAACCGACCACTCGGCAAAAAGTGCCTGTCGACCCAAACACTTGATATATTTATCTGTTGATGTAAAGCCCTGTCCTTGTGTCTCATCTTGAGCTAACGCTGTTCTTTTCCCTCTCTCTCTCTCCCCCCATCCTCTGTTTCCCTTCTTCCAATTTTGGGAGCTCACTCAGAGGTCTCTGATCATTTCTCTGTGGTTATGTGGCTGAAAAACCCTTTTTCCTCATGTCTCTAATCTTGTGTCTTGTTGCTTGGTCGCCACGTGACGACCTTCTCTCTTGTAGATTGTCAGCAGCTTGCTCCCCCAGCATCACCACTCACCCTTTAACTAGAATGAGGAAAATGTGGGGAAAAATTGCCCTCTGAATATTTTTGTCAGGTAACGTCCTCACGTATGTTGTGCTCCCAATTTTTATCTTTTTTTTTTTGCCTGTGTGTATATCAGTGTATGAAGTGAAGGGCTCTCATGTGTGCATTATGTTTTTTAACCTTTGCAAATGGAGGGTCGCTCATTTTTTTTCTTTGTTGTTTGGTGTGTGAGGACAAAGCAACGTACTATTTTAGTATCCACAATAGCTTTAACCCCCTCGCAAGCTAGCATTACGCAAATAGAAAAAATATAAGTGGGGCTTGTTTAATAAATCCATGTACTGCTTGTGGATCATAGACACATTAGCTTTATGATGCTAAAAGCAGGGTTGATGTGAGGAAATCCTGCAAGATTTATCAAATTAAGACTTTTCTACCACTACTAAGCTATATATTGTACTCTATATTCTTAATATGATCATGTTCAGGTTATATAATCTTGCAGGATCGTATTACAGTATTCCTTCCTCTCAAATACGAAGAGAGGAGTTCATTTATTCCTCCGAAAATGGAACAGCATCAGCAGTCAACCCTGCTTGAGTGTGCATCCATAAGCCACAGCACACAGCATGGAGACGAGGCTATCGTACACGTTAGGGAAAAAAAACCTCCTCGGAGGCCAATCACTCTTCCATTTTAGATTCACGTAACTTACAAGTGCGATATATTCAGTTTCTATCAGTTTGCGCTGACGGAGGAAAGGTTTTTTGGGGAGTAGAGTAGCAGGGAGAACTACTCGTGTTGTAAAACCAGCTCCTGAGGGAGGAGATAAGAAAAGCTAGACATGCTGGTGAAGAAAGCCAGATGTCTGGCTGAGAGCTGACTCTTGATACTTTGGAGAAATGAGTCCAGGGGTTTTCCTGAAGGAGAAACTCCTGGTAATTTTTGGAGGTATATAAAAAACAGACTAGTTGCTCAATCAACCAGAGGACATTGATTCAAATTAGTTGAGCCCCTAACCCGTCCCCTTGTATAGGCTCACTGAGCGGTAGATAGACCCCAGGATGTGATTGTAATTTCTTAGATAGATGAATTCCCCCTTCTCTCCATCTAGTTTGAAATCAATGTCTGGCATATCTGGTGTCGTAACAGCATGCCACCTAAAAATAAAAAATAAAAAAAAGGCTCCTCCTACCTCTGCTTGCAGGCTCCTCCCACTTCACCTTTAAGTTTTACTACACATGATGCATCTAGTTTCTGGTTTTCTTGTAAAGCCTGCATGTCAAAAACCATAATCCATTTTTTCATTAACTTGCATGGCATATGAGAAAGACCCATCTCCTTTGAAACCTGGGTGGTGGGATGTGGCTTCAACTCTGTCCCATGAATGAAAGGTCGTGGTACTTGTGAGTCATTGGCTTCCTAACTTGCACCCGCAGGATAACTTGGTGGTGAATGTGCTTTCACATCAGCTGCCTCAGAAAACACACCGGCGACGCTAATATGACAGAGAAGCTCCTGACATGACATCAGCTGCATTCGTGGGGGGCTTCCTAACATCGGCTTCTGTTGCTTTGACTAACTCCAGCCGCCGTCTACTTTTGTCTGTGTGGACTCGTGCTGCTGACCATGTTAACAATCTCGCTCTAAATCGACCAATAATGCTAATGCTGATCATTTGTTTGTGTCTCCATTTTTGCAGTAAATTACAGTAGCTCTGCGCCGATGACGAAGTACCGACACAAGGTCCATTCTCACAGCTGATTGAGTTCGCCGAAAAGAGTTAGCACTGTAGGCTATTTGGACTTGGAAGACCAAAAAAAAAAAAAAAAATAGCCACAACAAAACATAAGAGAAAATGCTAAATGAAAACAGATTTTTTTAAAAGTCACATCAACTGTCCTTCCTTTTCCTTTTTGAACACACATATTACACTTGGTCTCATATTTTTGCGTGCTGCTGCTGGAAGCCAATTTCTCACAAGTTCACTGATCTGATCGACCAGAGTTTGTGATTGGCTAATCTAACCCTCCAATGAGAAGCCAGGGGACATGGGCTTGTTTCTCAATGCTATGTTACTTTTATTTTTTTTGTTGTTTTAGTTTGTTTTCTTAATCTGTGCACTTTCATTATATAGGATTATAACAGACTATTATTAACCTATAGGAAAGCATGGTAGTACTATGGTTTGTGAGTTATTCAGTATAGGTTATGAGACTATAGGATTATACGTCCTCCTGAATCATGTGATTTTTAAGAGGCTATTTACTCCAGTAAGGGCTTCACAAACCACAGACCTACTATTATGACTTATTCCTCAAGATTTTATCCATCAAATAATCATTCTTAAATTGTTTTGTTACATCATATGTTATGCTGTTGGTTTTCTTTTATGTTTGTTCTATTGCCATGTTCTATACAAAAAAAATCCAGGGTGATCAAATTCTGGGGTTTGTTCATGTATTTATTATTCCTAGGAATAGTTCAAACTAACACAATGAAACTTGACGACGCCCTGACTCAAATAGGTAAGTTGTGTTTTGGGAAAAATTTGAGTGACAAGATGATGCTTTTCCTAGCTTCTTACCGAGGGTGTTCCACTGAAACGGGATCACTGACTTTCAGAATTCTCTGCAAGTGCAACGATTAAATTCCAAATTGGAATTGTTTCATTCTCTCTTCGTTTTTATCGTGCCAAATCTTGGTACACCGTTTAGGTTTGAAAAGAATCAAGACTCGGGAAGAAGACAAACCGTCAGCTGAGAAAGATGTAATTCGGGGCCATTGGCTCTCCTGTTGTGAGCGCCGGGGTTTTGTGTTTTTTTTTTTTTTTGGTTTGTTTAGTTCTTCGTTTCTGACCAGTAGTGCCTTTCATTGTTTCAAGGGAGAATCTTAGACTAGTGTTTTACGTTCTCGTTTTTTTTTAAATAGGTGAGGACTTTGGGTTCAAAATGACTGTGAGCAGCAATAAGTGCAAAGGGAATTTCCACCCCTTTCTGCATGAGTGAGGTGATAGTTTTAAAAATTAGCTCAATAAAACTGAAATTGTATTGAATTCTGCAGGTCAGTGATCCACTCAATAAATTCAGGGGTATTAAGAAAAGGTTGTTTTTTTATCAAACTTTGGGAACCAAAAGAAATCCCTTTGGCCTCCTGTTATTGAACAAAATGCTCCATGCATCTGTAATGTGTTGGGGTAGATCGGTGTACTATTGGAAACATCTACGTATCTCTAGCTTTGTTTGGTGAAGGTAATGTGATATCAATAGTATTGTTGAAAAAAAATGTGCAGAGAGCGCATTTTATCTTTCTTTTTGTCCAATTTGAGTTTTGTTTGGTTTTTTTTATTCTTTTTTTTTATATCATCTTTGAGCATTATGTTTTCAGTAAACAGAAAACAAATTAAGCATCAACAAGCTTGAATAGTGCCATCATAGCCAATGCTTGTTTGTTGAGGCGTTAAAGTTACCAATACGGACAAGAAGCTAAAAAAAAGTGCAATTCAGATACAGTTTTACATTTTGAAAAAAAGAAAAAGTTTTCTGTTTGCTGGAAGCGATAGCATTGTGATAATGAAATTAGCTGTGCAAACTTTATATTGTCATATTGTGTTTCAGTATTGATCCATAATGAGAGTTTGATATCTTTATATGAAATAATGACTTCACCTGTATGTTGGTATTTATTTGAATTGTCATGCAGTACTGTATTCTTATCAATAATGTGCATTATGATTAGTGGCATATTGATTACAGCTAAATGTCATATGCATGTTTCTCAGTCATGGGACCTTTACACAGAATTGAAAACAAACATGTAAACTTTTGTCAGGGTGTTAAAAAAAAAACTGAGAAAAAAAAAAGAAAAGACATGAGTTAAGTCTGATGTATTACTGCTGAACTAATCCTATGAAAGTGTTTCGTTTGTTTTCCAGTAGAGAGGTGGTATGTCTGTGTAAAGGTAGTCATACTGGCTAAAATCAATAAATGTGACTTAAGTTCCAAGGCGTTTCAGTGTCGTTATTTATAGCCTCAGCAGCAGGACACGAAGGGTTAACCTGGGGAAGTGTATGGTCTGCAGCCCCGGTGTCTCCTCAGAGTGATCCCAGCTGGAAGCCAGGGGCAGGGGAACTTCCCAGCTGTCTGAGCAGCTCCAGGACATGATCACATTTCACACAATGCACAAAAACACACTTCCACCGACCCCCCCTTCTCCTCCTCCCCCCTCTCCAACCCTCCTTTCTCTCCCTCCTGTCTTTTCTCTGCTGTCTCGCTTAAACCTCACTCCTCCCTCTCCTCTCTTCTCCTCTCCCCTCCTCGGCCTTCCTCCATTTTCCCATTTCTTTTCCTTTCCTCCCCTCTCCCCCTGCCTTCTGGAGATATATACACCCACGCAACTGAGAGCCAATTTTCTGCTGACCTTTGGTACACCCAGTACTTCCTGTCCAGGCTCTGGAGGCCCAGCGGCTCTGCCCAATTAATGCTGCAGTGATTTTCTTTGTAGTTATTTAAAAATGCTTGGGAAGTCCTGTCAGGCTGTTTAAAAAACAACCGATAGTTTAATCGATATTAAGAATACTTTTTGCTCACAGCCCAAAAGTGACTAATGATACATGATATTAAATAAATCATATAGAAAAGTGCTCTAAATTTGTCTATTACTCTAAATGAACATAGCAATGTGAAGCAACTTTTTCTGTCTGATGCACCCCTATCAGATGAAATCCAGTACTGCTTTATCAACACCTTCTGTCATGACTTCTATGTGTTCTATTAAACTGATGTTAAACTAGATATTATAGAGTGGCAGAAGCTGAATGTTTCAACCCCCTTATGTGTTAATTTTTGCAGTCTATTTTGAATTCTCTTCGTACTTGCGAACTGGTTTTCACGCACTCTCAGTCGCAGCATGTGATGTCAAGCTGTTACAACTGGTTGGAGGTGTCTTCTGTGCAGTCTTGTCATTGTAGCCAGTACTTAATTGATTATTGTGACAAATAATATACAAGACATCAGCCTCGCACTAATCTTTTTTGTGTGGTTATTGTTCAAATACCCCCCTGGCAAATGCAGAAGTACCCCCCTGGTGTGACTGTACTCCTGGTTGGGAATCACTGATTTAAATGTAACTTATAAACAATAACAAAAATGAGCATATTCACTAAAAACATTGACATCACATGAATGGGCCCTAATGGACAATCACTGTCCAGTTCAGATAGGATCTACAATGTGCCAAACATCTTTCATTTCTGAGAAAGATTTATCAGAGATTCCCTGACCCTGAGAGATGTGGGTCTAAGCAAACGTGGAATATCATATTGATTGAGCTCTAACAGTAAAATGATATAAGTTTAGACCTTTCTAAAAGTAGTTCAACAAAAATGATCTTAAAGGGTTTTTCCAGCAATTTTGAATTTCATGAAGTTTTCATAAAGTTTAGGGGACTTAAAGGAGAAATAAGAAAAAGTGAGGCGACAGAGGCCAAGATATCAGGAATTTTAGTTCCTTGTGTGAGCTATCCTACTCTTCCCATAATGCAGCTCAGTAGGGTCATAACGTAAGTGTTATTTTTCAAAGTTTGGAAAGCCACAGCACACAGATTGAGTCGTGCTCCTCGTTATGAATAAACTGAACTTCGTGTGTAAAATTGGTTGACTGCCCCTTTAAGTGACTGCACAATTACTGGTTTTACATTATTCCCACAAATGTTCACAAAACAGCATTTCAGTTACAGTAATGGGAAAACTTAATACGCCTGAAGTCAATTACATTTATGGTCAAGTCACCCACACTGTGCTTTAGTGCTGTAAAACCAGTTGCGATCGTTTAGCGTATGCCCCACTGATTGAATTTGAACGTCAAGCGTATTAATGAAAGCCAGAGTGAAGAGGTCAATTCACTGACAACAGATGACATCACCGTAGCAACAGAGGAGCCTTTGTTGGTGCCAGTCTACGCTCATATCCTCCCCACCCATGACTCGACTGGCAGGGGAAATATGGGTCAGTGGGATTCATTCCATGGCATCGGTCCGGCTCTATTAATATGCAGGTGCTGTGATTATGCTCTGGATGGAGGGAGGTTCATACAGCAGCAGCTGTTTCATATCTCAGCTTGTGCACTGTAAAAATTCACCACTTGGGGTCCTCATACTACAGTTGTTGACATCTCCAAGAACAGCTTGACTACACGAAAGCTACTTTAAGGTCTAGCTCTGTCCTTAAAAGAAAGACAGGATGTGTGTTTGGACCTAACAAAGAGTCTTCTTTATGTGCATCAGCCGGCGCTGTCATGTGATAAGTCCATGTGGAGCCCGAAGGAGCCATGATCAGCTGGTCTAGAACGAGCAGCACCAATCAGACACGTCTCACATGGATTTGCTTCAAACACACGTCAGATAAACACGTTTCTTTACAGCTCTACTGGAGCAGAAATAATACCGCTGAGGATGTTTAACAAATTTATGGCCTGTGGAGTGTGAGCTCAGTCTCATGATGCATTAAAACATTCCTTAGTCCTGACACTGGACGTGGGGCGTGAGCGTCCTCCCTACTGTGACTCATGGATCTGTCGGCGTTATCAACGTAGAATCTCAAAATGGCAGGTTACCACAGCAACATCTGTCAAACAACAGATGAAGTGTTGATTCAATCAGTATGAGGCTTTAATTTGCACCTGGAAAAGAGTGAACAAATGAAACCTGGCAGCCCTGCCTAAAGTGTGATTAGTCATATGATTGGGGCATTTACACGGTGATGGTTTCAGATGAGTGCAAAAAGCTCTTGGTAGCTCATCTCACACTTATCTGTGTCGACATTCACACCTATCCCGCGGCACATCTGCCACTCAGTCTTCTCTCTCTGTTAGTCCTAATTGTCTTTTTTCATACAGCTCCCTCTGTCTCTCACCTTTCCCCCTCTTCCTTTAACTCCCTTCCCCTCGCTCTTCCTCCTTCCTCCCTCTTCTCCTGTGAATGCTGTTGTTTCTCTCTGCTCTGTGCCTTTTGAGTGGAGGAGCCCCAGGGAAGCGAAGGGAGAGGATGTATCCCAGGGGGCTGTTTGGTGTTCTGCTTTCTGTGGACCAGCAGGCCCCGGACGGGCATGACAGGCAGCTCCATGCACTCGGAGGCACTAACAGGGGCCCCTGGTCTATTTAAAACACGAGTTCAGTCATCCACAAAACACTTTGGCCTTTCAGACTCTGCACTGACATATTCAGAATTATTCTCTAAAGCAAAGAGGAAAACGGTTCAAGTAAAAAGGGAGGCTGTGTTTTCTTTTCTTGTATTTGCTTGAGTCTGCAAAATGGAAGTCATGTTTTGCAAATTAAGTGATTAGAGTGCAGTCAGAGAGCTAGTATAAAGGAGCTCATATATACTGTATATATACGGCTTATTAGAGAGGAGTATGGGTCAGCGTAGTGGCCTTCTGCCTGGCGAGCAGCCAGACAGGGAGGCATTATCATTAGACACCCTGCTGTTGCCTGTGTTGATCTGAGGCAGATGAAAAGCGTGTAGCAACAGCAGCTGCCACAAAAGGGGGTTAATGACACTTAGCTGAGTCGACACGGGTTTCAAAAGGATGGAGGGGCCGAACACATAGACAGACACAGAAAGGGGTGAGGAGGGTTAGCGACCACACAGCCGCGCTCCTGAAGATTGGTTTAGGAAAGTCACATCACTGAGGAAAAACATGATTAACATAATCGATGGTGGAAGTACTCAGACACTTTACTTAAGTAAAAGTATAAACATAACAAAATGAAAATACTGCGAAACAAGTAAAGTTCAAGTCCAGAAAGATTATTAGCAAAATGTATTTAAAGTCCCTGAACTAAAATTACTCATTCTGTGGAAAAATTGAAGCTGTGGTGGATCAGTACATAAGTAGCATTTTACTGTCAAAGCTGGTTGAATTAAAGTTACTTCTGCTTTATATACAGTGAGCTAGTTTATTGCAGTGATTCCCAGATTAAGGGTCCGGCCCTCAGAAGGGCCACAAGATAAATCTGAGGGGTCGTAATATGATTAATGGGTGGAAATACCTCAATAATGCTTCATGAATTTATGTTCATTTTTGGACTTTTCCATAATCTTTGCTTGTTTAATCATTTTTTTTCTCTCTCTGGGCCTCAAATTGTTATTTAAATGAAACCATCTGAGAAATTCAGAGGGGAAATCACCTCCTGGCGGAAATGCAATCATCTCATAAACACATTTTGTAGTGGGTCACAAGCCAAAAAGGTTGAGAACTGCTGGCTTAATCTGTAATAATACACTGTACTTTTATAAAGTGTATCACATATTCTTTTAATGTAGAATGTCAATATGAAAAGTAACTACTAACTGTATCTGTCAAATAAAAAAATGTAGTTATATATGCAACATCTACCTCTGAAATATGTTGAAGTAGAAGTAAAAAGCAGCATAGGAAAAAAGAGCCTTTGTGTACTTAAGTACAGTAGTTGAGTTAATGTACTTAGTTACATTCCACCACCAGAAGGTTGTAATACCACACAGCTGACCTTTGCAAGCAAGTAAAGTCCAAACTTTGAACTTTGGATGAACATACACAAGCAACAGAGATTACATTTTACAACTACAACGACTGTTATATCCAACATTTCTTTTCTCCTACTGTCAGTTCCTTATTAGTCTCTACTGTGATTCACAGAGGCAGCTGACAGCATCCATTCAGCTGGCTTGAAACTCAAGATAATCAATTAAAAGATCAGGAGAAAAGCCTGCGCAGTGACATGGAAATGCATTGCCAGTTAGTATTTGTGTTCCAGGCTCTTTTTCCACACTAATAGGCAGCTGTGGAGTTTTCAAAGCAGAGCCATCTCTTGAAATAGGCCTCATCCTTTTCATGACTTCACGTGACAACCCATGTCGTGCATGCCTCCATGCCAGTGGGCATATCATGGCTGAGGATGTAATATTAAAGATGCAAAACTACACTTTGAGTAGAGGCGGGATGAAACAGAGTGAGCTATTCAGGCTAAAGTCGAGTGGTGAGTTAAAGGATGAAATTAACTTGTTTTTTTTTTTTTTTTTTACAGTTTTTCTCTGATGCTAATCTTTGACTGTAGCATTCACGCTCAATGAATGAGCATGTCGAGCTCGCGCGCGGCGCACAGGCGGGAACGCGCATTTTCTTTTTCTTTTTTTTTTTCTTTTTTTCCAGCGGCACTCACTCACACATACACACACTCACACATACACACACACAGAGGACAGAGTTCTGTTTTTGGAGAGGGAGGAGAAAGGACTACACGGAGGGCTACACTGCTCTTATTCTGCAGGAAAATGAGCCGGGTGAAATCTCTCGCGTCCGTTAGGAAACCATGAAGTGTCCTTAGTGTGTGTGCGTGTGTTTGTTTGTTTTTTATTATCGGCTAACAGGAAAGGGGGGGCTGTGAAGTAGAGGCGCTCCTCCGAGTGTAGTCCTCCACCGTACGCAGGGAGCCACGCTGTTGTTGCCAGTTTCTCCGAGGAAAAGGACGGGTTCAGCCGAGAAAGACCGGAGAAGAAGAAGTTTGTGCAAGATGCAGGGGGTTTCAGCTACTGGTAAGTGACTCGCCCTGATAACTAAAAGGCGGTTCTCCCTCTCCCTCTCTCTCTCTCTCTCTCTCTCTTTAAAAAAAACTCTGCGGTTTTCTTAAGTTGTTTCCAAATGGCCACGGTTTGTATTGCGCACAGGATTTGAATTCCAAAATGCTTTTGCCAGCTGTCAACGGGGGCAGCTGCAGGCCCGCATCAACTCCGAAACAACGTAAAGAGTTGTTTTTTGCTCGTCAGTGCCGCTTCACAAACACTCTGAGAGGAGCGTTAATGCTCTGTTGGGAAGCTTCAGCTGACACGGCAAGAATAGGAGCAAAGCCGTGCCAAACCCCGAGAAAAAGGGAGCTCTGACCTCACTATTGCCCCAGTCTGAGGCAGCCCCCCCCCAAACACACACATACGCACACACAATATTTGTATATGATTGCATATAAAGAAGTAACCACAATGAGGATGTTAATTCAGATAATAATCATTAGACGAGGAGCCATCCATCCTCCTCCCCACTGTAGTGTGTGTATGTGTGAATGTGTGTGGCCAAAGCAGCTACAGTGTCCCAGTGTGGAATTTGAGTGGACCAGAGAGTGTGTGTGATGCAGGACTCATGAGATTACGGATCGTATTGAAAGTAAATGCCAGTCAGTCTGGGAGGGTGGTAGGAGGACTTCTTTTTGGGATTTGAGGTGAAGTGTGTGTGTGTGTGTGTCATCATTTCCTCTTTGCACTGCATACAGAGATATTTTTGATCATGAGATGCGTTTCCACCACAAAAACAAAAGATGGGTACTTTTTTTCTCTCTTCTTTCTCTCTATTCATTATTCGCCGTGTCCAGGTCATTGTTCGTGTGTCATGTGGTTGTGTCTTGCATGGTGCTGAGATGACAGATCTGGGTCGTTTGGCTTAATATTCCTATCAGCTAACCATGGCAAGTTACTGTGAGAATCAAACTCCATAGAAAATTTGGCTAAATTCTCAAGATCTTTCACAGAGGCCATGGAATAAAGTGCTAGCATGCAGACAAAGAAGGGGGGAGGAGGGTATAACAGAGAGAGAGAGACAGTGAGAGAGAGTGATAGAGATGAAGTGCTGATGGGACGATATCAGGCTGCAGCAGAGGTGAGCTATGCAGAGAGAAAAAGAGCGTGTTTGTTGTGAGACTCAGGGGAGGAATCGATCTGCCGTCCTCCTGGCTGACTCTCTTTTTCCGGCAGTCCAGCAGTGTATCGTTTCTCTCCCACACACACACACATTTGTTCCCAAGGTCTTGCTCACTCTCTGTCTCTCTCTTTCTCTATCTCCCGCTCCTTTTTTTGCAGTTCCCTCTTTCTCTCCCACACTGTCCCAGATCAATCTCTGCCCCCTCATCTCTCTGCCTGCCTTAGACCCCCTTCCCCAACACACACACACACACACAGCACTAGTGCTCCCTGCAACCGCCGTCAGATGAAATATATCTTCTTTTTTTTTCCTGAAGCTCACTCAACTCTATTCCTTCCACATGGGAATCCAACCAGCCCGTGCACTCTCTAATGCTTATTTTTATGTTTACGATGGGAGGGTCAAAAGGGTTGTAGGCTGCTCGCATCAAATCATCGGAGAATCTATTAAAACAAACCACATCACAAATAAACTGTGGTGGGATAGATAGTATGCCTCTCAGTTTAAATTCCACCTCAGTCCTCAGACTTGTTTCCAGCTCCATAAACTCTTCTGACAGACTTCACTCTCAGTCCTCTCAGTCCTCTTCACGCTCTGTATACGCTCTCACTCAAATGTGGGTGAATGTGTCTCCTCCGCAGATGTAGGGCAACGGTGGTCCACGTTTGGCTGCGACACTCTCCAGCGTTGGATGTCCCAGCCTGGCTGTTTAGGTTATTTATTATTAACAAAAGCTATTGGGCCTGTCTGTGTTTAACCAAGCCAATGTAAACATCTCCCCCCTCATGTTAGATAAACATAGAGGGGAGTTAGGGAGGAGGATAGTGAGAATATTATCTGCCCGGTTCCCCTTGTTCCCACTTTTTTGAGTTCAGATACCCCTGCTGTGTCTCTCACTTTCAAAGACTTGGTTATCTTGGCTGTAAGTTAAAACAAGATTGGTCCATTAGTGAGTTTACTTGTTAAGTCATGTGGGCAGAGGTACCAAAATGGCCTATGTATCAGATATCCCATAATACTGTGGTAGCAGTAGAGAGTCATAGTAGGTGATTAGCAGTGTGTTTGTGAAGTTTCGTCTCAGTTATGCAGTTGGTACAATGTCTGGAGAAAGTTGTATCCACTAGGCAGAAGTTTTGATTGAAATAGTTTTTATCCTCAAATGCTAGTGGGTTACTTTTGCTCTGCTTGCCATACTTTCTCTTCAGCTGTTTTGGGTTGTATATAGCCTACTGCTTATTATCATAAGGGCTCAGTAATTCAGCAAAGGGGCTGCGCCTCACCTCAAAACTTTTAGAACTATTTGTTAGCCAACAACAGCTAGAAACATCAACTGTGCACATCACCCTGAAATCTCATTGTCACCAGGTTTGGTACTATCACACCATTGATTGCATATAAAAATCCCTATAATATATAGGTAGAGTCCAGGACAGAGTTCAAAATTTAAACCTATGCTCAGTCACCTTATCTTGTCGTGGTTAGGATTAAGTGAAGGCTTAGAGGTTAGTTAGTACAGAAATGCGTGGTATGAAAGACACATGAAAAGCAAAAAATGCATTGTGATAACACATGAAATGACTTAAGGAAAGTGGTGTGTGCTTCATACATCATTTGCTGATAGGTTGCCCTGAGCACCCTGATTGGTCAAATTTTGTAATGCTGAATCTGTTTTTAAATGACCTCAAACTTATTTTTTGCATTTCTGTCCTGCAGTTTTATTGGCCAATACATACACTGATATTAATATGTTAGCAATTAGCTAATGTCTGATAATATCAGCTCCACCGATGTATCAGTCGGACTCAACACTTTCACTGAAAGATCAGTATTACTACTTGGGATAATGCCAGTTGGCTACTATCACTCAGCATAGTATTAGCACTGAAGCTAACAATCTCCTTTTGTACAAATGGATGATTTTGGTGTTGACCTTCTCAAAGTGACCGGCAGAGCAGTCGTCCAACAAGTCGGTTTATTCCTGTAAGCTGCAATCTCTGAACATCCCCTACATTTCTCTACTCCTCCATGTCTCTGTCTCACTCTGTTTATCTGTTGGTGTGAGACAGCATGACTCAGTTTTCAGGGCCATTCAGAAGCTTCAGGCTCTTTTCTGGCCTGCCAGAGTGTCACATTGATTTTCCTAATGGTGGTCATGTGTGAATCCTGCTGTTGAGAAGACTTCAGCTGAGACAACGTTGCAGTTTTTGTGTGTGTGTGTGTAAAAGGGGCCTCTGATGTGATTGACCCCTTTCCTGAGAGGCCATTTTTAGAAAGTGTTTTCTTTTCTGCACTGCATGCTGGGGTCCCATCTTTAGGTCTTTACCTGAGCTTCCTAATGGACTGTAAATTTCTGTTATTGACTGTGTCAAGTTGTTACAGTTAATGTGTTAAATGACCTCACGTCTACCTTTGCACCAGATAAGTCAGTAGTTTATGATGTCTGCTAGTTTAATGTTAGGCTGCAAGCACACATAAGACACATTTACAGTAGGGTGATGGCTTTGCACAAGAATTGGAAAGCATTAAAACGTAACTGGGTGGGATTAGAAACTGGTTTGTTTTGATGTTTTCCCTACTTCTTATAGCCAGAGTGAAAACGTTGCGGTTTATATATCGACACTCCTGTTTAACAGGTTCTTGAGTCATTTGCAGGCACGCTCCTTTGAAAGGTGTGTTTTTGAATCGTGCTGTGTTTGAGGTGTAGTTACATCGATATGCAATTACGGAGCAATGTTTATTGCCTACAAGTTATAGTAATTGATAAAGGATATTGTTACAACTTTGCACCACACCTAACTGTTCTCTTTCGGTGGAAGCTGACATAAGACAGTGGTTCCCAACCGTTTTGACTTGTGACGCCTAAATATGAAGTAATATCTTTGTGTGACGTCTGATCATAAGTCAAGTGTGGACAACAGTTATGAGAAGTTTTTTTTTCTTCCCTGATTGTTTCATTTGGGGAATTTATGAGCTTGAAGCAGTGGAAGCGAATTTGAAAAGTCAAAAAAGATTGAGATTAAAATATTTGATTTTGTTATCTTTTTAATCATCTTATGCCTCCTTAAATTTATTTTGGGACCCCTTGAAGGGTTTCCACAACCTAATTGAGAACTTTAATAAGAAAATGTGACCTTTGTTTTCCCTCCAGTTCCCTAAAATCCAAATCATTGATTGATAGTCATGATCATAGTTTCTACCCATCTATTTTCATCAGCATATAATATCATAGTTTACCGAAGAATAACTGTATTACAATCATAGCCATAGTTGAACAGCCCTGTAATATTAGTGTTTGAATCCCTGTGATGCAACAGACAAATTGGTGGTCTACATCGCCTGACTCATCTTTCAACAGAAATCTGCCTTGGCGCCTGTGACAAAACACTCAAGATTTTAGAGCTGAGCTGAAGTATGCAGTATGGCAGTTGTATCAGATTGTATTAAAATGAGTATTAATCAAATACAAATAACCTCCCAGCCACATCAAAGGATCTCACTGACGCTTGAGTGCTTGGAGAGTTTTAACAGATTAGTAAGACTGAGCTGGAGTGTGACAACGAGGATAGCAGTGGAGTCAAATGCTGTTTGGTATTAGGATGTTTCTGTTCAGAGCAGCACTCCTTCCTGCACAATATGTTTATACTGGAGGTCTCTTGGCTTATAGTAGGGTCTGGCTGACACACACACACACACTTGCACATACACACACAGAAGGCGGAAGTGACCTAGATTTCCTAAATGGTACCAACTGTTGAGGCCTTCTAGAAATGGACAGAATTACTGTGTCACCCAATAAAGGACAGACATGTCAAATATCGAGCATTACCCCTGAGACTAAATTAATCTCATCCCGGTCGTCTAGATAGATCAAGTTGTATGTAAGCCAGATGCTAGGCTGTACCACTTTTAAGCTTCTGTGAGTGGGAGTGCTCATTGAGGATCATTGACTGACTCTCTGTGGGCTGACTAAAAATGGGGAAAAAAAATAATCTGAAATCAGCACTGAGATCTGATAAACAGAACAGAGACAGGGCCCAGTTCAGTAGCCCCTCACGCCTTTAAAAGTCTTTGTTTGTGTCTCAGTCACAGGACGAGAAGGTCAATTTCTCCACAGGCCTCTGTGTCTGTCTGTGTATCTGTGTCTCTTCTCCAGTCTGCTGTCTGTCTGGATTGGACCTACCCTGATGAGGGGGATTTTCCTGGGAAAGTCATATGGAAAGAAAAAAACAGAGCCTTAATAGTAAAAGCATGTTCCATTCTATTTCTCTCCCTTTGTGTGTGTGTGTGTGTGTGTGTGTGTATGCATTTTATGAGTTGAGCTCCTTTCTAACACACTGAAGGCATTGTGTTTTTCCTCTCTGATCATCAGAAGAGCAGGCTCTCTAGAAGCAGGGGCTTCCTGTACACACTGGGGTGAGGCAGGGGGATCTGGAGAGAAGGGAGATAGGGAGGAAGAAGAGGAGGAGGAGGAGCAGGGGGAGAAAGAGGGAGATGGAGCCAGGTGGAGGTCATCTCTAGGTTAGCTGGTGAGCACCAGCATTCTGGTTCACAGCTTTAATGGCAACACAGAAATCCTGAATGTGAAGTTTGACTCTTAAAAAGAATCCAACTGATGCTAGGTAAGAAGAAACTGAAGAGTGAGATTACTTAGAGACAGTGTCATCAAGTTTGACTGTAAAATGTCCTGCTCAATACTTACTGTATTTAGGTCACAATTCTTCAAAGGAGCTATATGTAAGTTTTTGCTATCGCAACAAAAGCTGGCATTAGCGTCAACAGCTGTTCAGAAGAAACCAGTCAAGAAGAAATGTTGCGAGTTCAGCTTCAAACTTCATTCCTTCACTTGCCAAGAGCTGTCTCCAGAAGTGGAAAGCAGCACCAACTTTAACTCTTGTGCTGCATCTGTTTCTTTCATTTCTTTTCTTCTACTGAAGTTAGCATGCTAACCAGCTAGCCCCCGGCCCAGCTAGTCTGTCCCATCACTTTCCTATCAGGAGTCTCTGTAGCGTCCTGTCTGCCCTGATGAAGAATCGCTGCTCAGAGGGCGTATTATAACCTCTTGTATTATAAACGCAGTGATGGCTGAGGCTCTTGGCAAAGATCATCCCCACCAACCGCTCCCGACAAGAAACCACGTTCAACGGCAGAAAAAAATGTATGAATAGCCCCTTTAATTGAACCAATTAACAAGTGTCTGTGTATAAAAAGCCTGATGTGACTTATTCCTCTGTGTCATAGAATTCAATTGTTGTCCAAAGGCTATTAAAAACATCAATGAGCCACGCAATTGTACCAGATGACATCTTCCTTTATTACGATAAACATGGGCACTGTAGTCTGTTGTGAGCCAGTTCTACAGAAACTGTCCTGCTGCTGTAAATACTATCTTGTTCAACAGAACTATTCATGAAAATTAATTCCCCCCAAAATACATTTTCTCTTGTTCAAATCTACAGTGTGCAGCTCAAAGTATATATTCGTGACCTATTTTTAAAGATTTACATCTTCAGTGGGATCAAGTTGGCTGAGGCTGAGTTCCACAAATGGGCTGGGAAAGTTAGAAAATACTGAGAGATGGAGTAAAGCACTGTTGATTTCAGTTTACTCATGTAATTTGTCGACAATATCACCAGCCTTAACCTTTAAGGGATCCTCATCAAGTTTGTTTATGTTATGCAATTGTCAATATGCTGATTATTATTTGATTTTTCAGAATTGTCAAATATTGGCATAAAGCTCATAAGATTTATTATTTTTTAATGTTCCAGGCAGAAATTGGTCCCCATAGATTTCTCTGCGGTATAAAAATCTTTCAACCTTTGTCAAGGTTACATTATTTTATGTGGGATTCTGTTATGAGCAGGAATTGTTCTGCAGAAACTCTCTATGGCTGTGCTTTCAAGGACGCTTGTTGGAGATTTGAGAGTAAGTTTCACAGAAGTACAGCATTAAAAAGCCAATTGATAGCTAAACATGGACATTGTTAGAAGGACAGTGTGGGTTTTTCTTGCTTTACATGGATGCTGGTTTTAAAGCATTCCCTGCTTGCAACCGCATTTCCACATGCTGATGTAACTCTGACAATGAAATGATGATCGATTACTCATCTCCGATTTCTGGAAGCTGATTTTCATTATACCACTGTTAGATGAAACCATTGGCTGCCTGGAAGGTAGGAAATCAATCTAAAATCTGATATCATATGCTTTAGAGAATGATCAACTGTATATGCTGATTTACAAAATCTTGAGTGCTCCTCAAGGCCTTTATGTCCTTGATCTTACAGCTAAGTTTAGCGCCCCCCTAACATCCCCCCTCTCCTAATCACCACACACACTCCACCGTTTGCATTCTCTCACCTGATATAGCCATAAACCATGTTGTAAATGTCTTCCTAGTCTGGCTGATTGCAGCCAACAAAGGCAGCCTGTGCTGAATTCTCCTTGCTCTCTCCCCTGGGTTCCCTCCCACCCTCCGCCCTCTTCTGCTCTGCCCTTCTGTTGTCATTAACCATTGTCTCTCTGCCTTTCCTCTTCCTTCCTTTTAAGCCTGTATATTATTGTTAAGGAATAAATCAGGCAGAACACTAGATTTTGCTACTAAAATCCAGCACTTGTATGACCTTGTACCACACAGCCTCAGGGCCTGACAGTCAGCAGGAAACTCTAAACTTTTCCTTGCTTTATTCGCTTCCCCACTGCCAGTCTTAGCCTGACACAGATTAGCTCCTTTTTAAATGGCACGACTGTTTGAACAGGGCTCTTATTTAGTGCACTATGAGGCCTTGCCAGATAGTGAAAGTTGTATTGTTTGCAGCCTCTCTGTTTTGCATGCATGCATTTTATGGTCACCATTCAACAGTCCCAACTGCTATTAGTGTGTCTTGGTATTACTACTATAATTTGCTGTTTTGATGAGAAAAGATGCTGCTGTCAGTGGAAAATCTTTGTGGTATGATTTATTACAACTGCAGATTTATCTTCCCTTACTAGAATAGCGTGCTTTGAGAATCACCCTCTTACTCTAGATCTCTTCCCTTATTACTGTCATTCATAAAATGCTGACTCAGTATCATGAAATCAAGCAGGAAAAACAGCTTTTACAAGCCTGTCAGTGAACCACTTTCTTCTATTTATTCAAATATGGTTTATAGCCCACCAGTTCTCCAAAGAACCTCTCTTGCGCTGCTCTGCTGAGTGTACAGCAGTCATTATACCACTAGATGGCACTGTTCTGTTATTCCTGTAAAGTTCTTCATCTCACCCAGCAGCTGAAAAAAAGAGACAGGAAACTATGACTCTCTCTTTAATGTTTGTTTTAACAAATAATCACTGAGGATTTCTAACAGTATTAGTATAGTTTCAATCTGAGAGTCAGGACTTCCTTAAGGGGTTGTGATATGATGACAAGAGAGAGGAGCAGAAAAATGTGCCACAAAGTTATGTTTATTTCTCAGACTTTGTTGTATTTTTTTCTGTTTTTCTTGTGAGTTACTTGATGACTTAACTTCTTCAGACCTGTAAAAATGGAGAAAGTCAGAAAAGCTCTTTGGTTGAAGTGATCAAAAATTGGTGGTGATACAGTATGTAACCAGTGGTGAGACGCCATCAGTAGACTCAGCCTTATTTTAAGGGTTGGGTCGGTTCTTCTTTCACATCCATATTCTTAAAGGTAGAGTAATGCGTTTGTGAAGTTGTGTGGGCTCAGGCCATCATTACGGCTCCCTGTGTGTAGTCTTGCCGGCTCTCTCTCATAGATCCGTGGCTCAGCAGCCGAGCTGCTCTCATTCTGGGTGACACCGAGGTGTTTCACACTGAAGGTCACCTTGGCAACAGCAGGCTAACTTTCCACTTTTTTTTCCCCCTGTTACAGTCTGCACTACCCACCAGCCATTTATCATACTATACTCCTCTGACTCTGTAATGACTTTGTGAAACTAGATAACACCGTTTTATGGGAGAGAGATCTGGACTTTGACTTATCACTTAAACGGCTGCAGTTTGCAATGACTTGCATTTTCGACAGTAGTTTAGAATCCCTTTCCTCCTCACATTAAGATGCGTCACCTAGATCCGCCCTTTGTTTTAAGTTATCACCCAGAGATCTGAACCTGTGAGCTCCTATGGCTGCTGGACTGCCCGCCCTCTCCCAGCGTACTTTGCACCAGTTACAGCTCTCATCACATGACATTCGTAACACCCTGAGCCTAATGAGGAGATGAGAGCTACATCCACACAGATGGATCCCTTTCCTGTGGCCCGTTGTGGATTATCTTCCTCAAACAATTATTTCAGGCTTTCAGCATTTTTTTTTTTTTTTTTTTCATTTTAGCGTTGAGGTCCTAATTCACTAACAAGCCCTTCATTAGATTTACATCGATCCTAGAGGTCAAAATGTAATAAAACAACAAACTGCCTCAGGCTGCTTGGCATCTGTATTTTAGTCCGTGTGTATGTGTGTGTGTGTGTGTCTTTGTGAATGTGTGTGCATGCATGTGTGTCAGCTGATTCCCCAAGAAGCTCACTCCCTGTCTGCTGCTCTATGTGCCTGAAGCTAAATTGTTGTAATTAATGTTCTTTCAAAAACATTCTCGAAATATGAAGTATGTTTACTGTAGGTTGTTAAACTTCCATTTATCATTGTGCTACTCTTCAGAGCTGAATGATGACTCTCATTAAGCTAGGACATACACACACATGTACTATGGCATGACTCTGCTGCTGCGACTCCTTGCATTCAGTAAGTGATAAACAAAAACAAAATAGCTAGATGCGAGTCATCCTCCTCTTCTAATCTATTTGACAGCTTGGAGACTGTGCCAGCAATACACTTATAGGTAAAGCACTCATACACCCACAATAAGATTCAACCCTATTACAGTAAGTAGCTTGTGGGCTTGCTTCTCTAAATGACACTCGGTGTAGGGTTGCATCATTGTTGTATCTTATTCAGTGGAAGAAATATGTCTGGAGTGCTTTCAGTGAGCTGGGTGAGGTATGAATGTAGTGACTCATTCACAAGTGGAAGCTTTGGATGTTTTGCATTCTGCTTTTGCTCTCACTGTCCTTACAGATATTTGTCTCTAAATCACATGCATGTCACAGCAGCTGTCCCTTGTAGGTGACTACATTATAAAAGTTGGTGATAATATCCTTGGAGTTTTTTATGAAATCAACTTCTTATGGCACTTGAACCATACAAATATCACTATCGAACAGATTCTGTAGGTTTCCTTCCAGAGGAAGCTGTGTCCCAATAAACACATGGAGAGTTTAATGGTGTTGGTTCAGTGAAGCGTTGATCATTTTTCACACTGCTCTTTTGGGTGTACTTCACTTGCCATTGAGTGATCAATCATGTCAAAATCACTGCTGGTGACAAATGCCCTCCTGTGTATTCCGTTGCTAGAGATATTCCCATCTGACACACACACACACACACCCAGACCTTCGTCATCCATCACCCGCTACCCCCTACACACCTTTTGCTCTTAAACATGATGCAACACATGAAATCTGAGCTTGTAATTTTGGTCACGGGTTTTATGTTTCTGTGCAGATGGAGTTGTTTGGTGGGGTCTCTGTGCTTGTTTTAATTGTGTTGATACTGAGCGGGGTGGAGCTAGCTGCCCTGCATTATCCCCTTCACTCTGTTTCTTTGACCCCACATACCTCATGTTGTCATTTCATTCCGTGCCAACTTTTTTCCTCATTTGAACTATTTATTTTTACTCTCTGTTTCTCTCTTTCTGTCTCTGCTGCACAGTAATCTCTACTGAGCCGTGCGTAATCATAGGCCATCTGGGCGCTGTAGGGAGAGATGATGAGCCTGCAGCTCATCAGATGACCAAATGCACCGGGGGTGGACACACGCTCACGTGCACCCGCTCACACACACAGTATATGAGTGCAGTCACACCTTTAATAGTTACAAACCATCACGGGGATGTTCACTTTCATCACACCTTTCAAGACCATACTCAAGGACATAACACCACATATAAACAAAGCGCTGCAGTGTAGCACAGTGGAAATAAACAGCATAGCATCTGAAAATGAATCACACCTCTTTCAACACCAAATAATGATGCTCCACAAGCAGAATGTCGCACTTTAAAGCTGGTCAAGCACAGAGTGCTGCAGGAAAGAAAAAAATGGGTCTCTAAAACCAACAAAACAAAATGTATTGAAGTGTTTATTTATTTAAGGGTTTATTTTTATGCATTGTCCACTAGTCTTTGCTTTACACAGACTACAATAATCTGACCTCCAGACAGTGATCCAATTCAAATAAGGAGTCCACTGTATTTATTGTCTGCTCTATCTAATATTGCTTTACTGTCTGCTGTGTCCTCTCTGAGGGGCTGCACAAGAACTGATGGAGATCATTACTGAAATGCTGACTCCTGGTTAACTGTAAAAACCTGCCCCTGTGGTCTAATAGATGCAGCCTTGTGAAAAACAGATCATACAATAAAGATGTTTGAGACCAGTGTAATCATATTATAATTATTCCCGAGTTATGTTTTGAACTGGGGCACATCAGCAAAGGCACTTCCTCTGAGTCTGTAATGAATGAAACCACAGAAATTTGAACCCATATCCCACAGCAGCAGCACCTACAGTATGAAAGCTGTTTTGATAGATAGATAGATAGATAGATAGATAGATAGATAGATTTAAGTCTTGACTCTTACTTGATTATATAAATTTTTTGCTGTTATTTTGAAGCAACATAGTATCTCATTTTCTTCTCCCCATCTGTTTCTGCTTAGCACCCACTGTCTCCTCCTTGCCCCAGGGCCAGGCACCCACAGACAGCATGGAACTAGTGTAGACATACAATTTCCAGACCTCACCACCACCAGTCAGCACTGCTCTAACAGAGTCGAACAGCAGGTCTAGCGCATTGTTTTTCTGTCAGGTTTGAGATACTGGGATTATACTCGGCACCAGCCTCTTTGTAATTCAGATAAGACCTCTGTACTCCAGCAGATAGGTTTAAATATTAATAATGAATTAAAAGAGTCTCCTCTGGGTGAAATATTAATGAATTCTCCTTTAAAGAGGAGCTTTGAGTCTTAAGAGAGGCAAGATGGCAGTGTGCTTCTGTGCTTGTTAAAGTAATTTAAAACATCTCTTTGATTTTTAGCTGCTGAATGTTTGAGGAGTTAAGATAAAGGTTGACTGTCGGAGGGCCAATATTTGAGCTGGCAGATATCTTGGAATGACCATAAATGATTTTAGTCAAGGAAGGAAGAGGATGAGGATGAATTGTGCGACACATAAGATCACCTGTCTTCATTCATAAATACAATCAAACCTAATTTCCTTCTGAAAGCTCTAATTGATCTCTATATTGAATCTCTGCAAGTGCACTTCCCCTCCAAGAAAGCTGATCCTTGGGCTTAGTGAGTCAACATGAATGTGTGTCAGTAACAGTGGAAGATTCCAGCTGCGTTAACTTTGTCCTTCCCCGACCTCTGTCCTCTGTTGAGGTTTGTGTAGATGTTGTGTCTTGCTGGCTCTCCAGGACCTTCAGAGACGTGTGAACATTAAAGCTGTTCATTTTCCCAGCTTAAGCTTGTGTGTATGTGGCTTGGGAATGTGTGTGTGTGTGTAGATTTATTCATAGGCATGTGTGCCTGTGTTGTCTTTCTGTGTGAGGGCTTTTTGGAAAAATCCTGGAGTCGGGTCAACATGCTGTGGAATGTGAATTGTCTCCATGACAACAGCCCAGTGTCCTCCTTCCGGCTTTCATCCGCGGGGTGCATGCCGAGGCAGCCAAACCGAGTGTGCCATGGCATCAGCCCCACTGATTGATCTGAGCTATTTAAAAAATAGTTATTCATCTATGCAGATTTCTGTACTGAGTCCCCTCTGACTCTAACTGGGCTAAGTCCTCAGTGTGCCTGTAGTAGGCCAAGAAGAGAAGGAAAATGTGCAGATCAAATCCAGTCCTTTGAAAGCCGGTTGACAGAAGTTTGGCAGGCGTTCCAACAGTGCTGATGTGGTGTTTTTTGCATATTGTCGACAGCATTGGTGTGCATGTCTCTGTATTTGTTGCAGTAAAGGGGTCTTGGTGGGAGACTGTGGCAATTTCTGGAGAGCATAATCCATAGACAGAAGGTCACATGTAGACACAAGGTTTGTTGACTACCCCTCATTGGCTGACCTTAATTTCTGAACTAAATAGGGAAAGAAACACATCTTTCTTCAGGTTAAAATGAGGCAATGGCTGTCTTTAATTCTGATATTAAACAGGGAAAAGCTGCACATCCTTTTTTAATTTAAAAACCGGCGATGAGTGGTATTTTCCATCCCTCTGAGTAACACAGGGATAGAAGGGAGCGCATGTGGTTGGTGAACCCACTGACCAGATGTGTGGCAGATGCCCTCCTTGGGTCACTAGAGCAGAGAAGATTTAGACTAGCACTAGACATTAATATTCCAGCACGTTTGTGTGCGACAGACAAATACGTTCCTTCTTTGTCGTCAGATGGAAAGAGATCATTGTTGTAATTAGTGAGTGAGTGGTAAAGGGTGACAGAAGGGCAGAAGAACTGTGCCAGCTCTGTTCATTTCCTCTGTCCTCTATTCTCCAGCTCTGTCTCTCTGTGAGGTTATTCCAGGCTATAACATGGAAATCAAAGTCTTCCAGTTGCTCCTTTTAAAGCCAGATTCTACTTTGAGTGGTGATCTCTGTTGCACATAAACTAGAAAGACTTAACAAGATGGCGAGAGGTTCAACATTCCTCCGTAACCCACAGCTCACATTCCTCTCTTTGGTGTAAAGAGGGGGCACAAGCACCATGCCTCATTAGATAACCCACAAAGGCGAGGCTCTATTCTTATTTGAAATGGGTTTTTCCCCGTATTTGAATCGCCCCTCAGGGCGTCTGCAGCAGCACCGATTCTCTATCTTGTCTTTTCCCTCATGTGAGAATATTTCACCTCGGCAGGTCGGCTGGGCTGAGCAGCCAGCTTTATTGCTGTGGAGAGCAGCACCTGTTCCCCCCGTTCAGCATGATGCATAATTCACTGCGTTGAGAATTTCAATCAGTTCGGCGAGAGATGGCCTTACAATGAGCTGCTAGAGGTGAGGGTTGGGGTGGGGGGTTTACACAGGAGGATGTAGTTATTGTCACTGTTTCAACAGGAGGACAAGAGGATCAATCAGGGCCCATCTTAACCCACTCTCAGCCACTTTCAACTCAGCTCCAATTTTAAAGCTCCTGTGCTTCCTGAATCTAAATCGAACACAGCCACCCATCCCCCTTCTTTACATTCTCCCTCTCTTCCGCTCCTCACACCCAGCTTTAAAGCCCTGTTATCGTTTTGGAACCGGGGATATTCCATCAGCGTTTCCATGGTTATTGGTGGCATTCGTCTGTGGGTTCAGAGCCGGTGTCGGGCTAACGTCACCCCTTCTTTCAGGCCGATGTCACCCCAACTATTGAGTGGGGGGGGGGGGGGGGCGCAGAGAGATATGGGTGGTGGGGTGGTGGTGGTGGTGGTTGTAATTATATGTGCATATGAAGAGGGTTGGAGCAGCTTGGGCGCGTCACCCCGGCAGCTTTTGTGATCCCCCCTCCATGTCTGTGGGGGGAAGTTGCACAGAGACACGGATGTACTCCCTAGAGACCTGTGGTAAAGTGGCTCCCTAAGGGATACAGCAACATTTATTATTTACACATCAAAAACACAAATTGTTTTTTGGAAAGAGCTAGTGCTGAAATGATCAGTCTGTTGTCACAAAAATAACTCACCAACAATTTTGATGTTCAATTCAGGGAAGAACTGTTGAAACCAATAGTTGATTAGTAGATTGGTCGATAGACATGAACAATAATCAACAAGAATTTTAATTTCAAAGTGATTGATTGAGCTTTTTATGAAGCATCATGTTCTTAAAACTGAGTATTTACTGTATTTAACATCTTTGTAAATTAAATTTGTTTGGATTTTTTTGGCTTATTGTCAGGACAAAACCAACAATTTGAAATAAATCGTGATCATTTTTCACTATTTTCTGACATTTTATAGACTAAATGATTAATTGATAAAGAGAATAATTAGTTGTAGGCTTAGAAAGGGCACTCCACCTATGTAGCGCACTATGTTTCCAATGAATACCGGAAAGATTCCTCCAAAATCTTCCCAGCTCACTCATATACTCACTCACACACACACACACACACACTCACACTCACACTCACTCACTCACTCACTCACTCATGCAACAACTGCGCAGGCACACCCACTGATACAAACACACACACTTCCCCCATCTTTCATTCAGCCACTTCTTTTCCTCTCTCCCTCCTCCACTCATCTCTCTCTCTCACTTAACTCTCCCCCTCCCTCTCCATCTACCCCTCTTTTTTTTTTTGCCCTCCCTCCCCTCCCTCCTCCTGCCGCCAGCCCGGGCCGTCATTAGTTTCCATGGTGACAGTTGGGAGGCATTATTGCCGGCTGAGAACTGCTCCTGGGTTCCTTTCAGAGCGGCGGCGGCGGAGGTATTGTTTAGTCCGCTGCTCTGAATGGTGTGGGGATCAGGACAGGGAGAGCACAGAGCAGGAGGAGCACACTTTTTTTTTTTTTTTTAGGGCAGGGACAGTGTAGAGGGTGAAGGGGAGGAGGGAGAGGTGGAGGAGGAGGAGGAGGAGGGGAGGAAAGACGAGGAGGAGAGAGAGAGAGAGAGAGACAGAGAGAGAGAGAGGCAGCGTGGTGGTTCAGAGAGAGTCGATGAGGGAACAGGAGTAGTAGCAGCAGTAGCAGACTCATGCCGTCTCCCAGTGAGCACTAATAAAACCTCCGGGCTCCTCAGGCAACCTCCTCGTGGCTCGGTGCTGGACTAGATCGGACTCTGCTTCCTCTTTTTTGTTTGTTTATGTTTGTGTCACACAGCAGGAGATGAAAGGATCTACAGAGATTTCAGACAGAGAGTGAAAACAGAGAAAACATCGAAGGCAGATGGCAAACTGAGTTTAGCTGGTGAGTTACTAATGGCGTTTCATCGTCTCTCTGTAGTAGGTTAATATGTTATATTTATGTATGAATGAACATATTCACACTGGAGCTTTGCCTAGAGATGCATTCTGTTTTTGGATTATATGTATTTCAGAGTGTGCAAAGCAGGTGCTGCTGCTTTACAAAATATTACCCTCCAAACCAAACCTCAGTCTGGGTTATGTTTGGGTGTGTGGGCTTGCATCTGGCTGCTGAATGTGGGCTAATTCTCACTGCCCTCTGAAATATACATGCCATGTCTGCATGTTTTATTGAGAATGTACATTGGGGGCAATTTTCCGCTGCCTTGATTCCTGGATTCCCTGCAGTGTTTTTTTTTTATTATTTTTTTTGTCAGGGGAAGATTTCTGAGTGGGACAGCATACGATGTGTTCTGGTTCTAGTTTGTTTGGTTTTCTCTTTCATCTATACCACAGTGTGTAATTAGGAGTGAGAGCTGAGCCCCTCTGGCTCCTTGAAC
The DNA here is from genome assembly GCF_001640805.2 of Lates calcarifer. Classification (NCBI taxonomy): domain Eukaryota; kingdom Metazoa; phylum Chordata; class Actinopteri; family Centropomidae; genus Lates; species Lates calcarifer. The sequence continues at coordinate 18,317,054 of NC_066838.1, read as the reverse complement.
AAGTGATGTGTGGTGAGTAATGTAGTGAGCAGCGAACAGTGCCAATGTTTTTTCGGTTCATTGCCCTTGTGATGTCTTTCCGATAAAGCAGCACTCAGACTGTTTTTACTCCGACAATCTTACAACTTCCAGTTGATACATGCTTTCTGAAGCTGCTGCCGAGGTTCTATCGAATAGAAGTGACACAGCGATGACCACTATCAACAGCAGTGATGTCATTACATGGCAGTGTGACAGTGATTTAAAGCTTATTTAAAGCAGAACTGATTGCACAGCCAGCACTTGTGTATTTTGTCAGTTATTCATCATTGGTATGTTTAGTGTTTGTGTTCAGTCTTTTAGGGTTTTTTGGCACACTATAATTTAGCTGACTAGGGAGTTGTCTTAAGGAGCGGGGAGTCTGAGTGTTTCCATGACGACCAGCAGCAGCTGTGCGAGCCGAGCTGAGGCTGAGTGTGTGGCAGACACTGTGGCATTGCCTAGAGACTGGGAGACTCGGTCTAATCAATGACCTTTTGACCCAGATCAATGGGGCAGTGCTGAGCCAAGCAGCTACAGGGTCTGGCTGACATATATACCGTGGTACAGCGCCAGTGTTGTACAGCTGTACAGCTGCTTACATTTCCTGGATCATCGTGGGCTTCGCCGGCATCAGAGCGGTCTGATCCTCTTAGACTGGCGTAGTATTTGTGTAGAAGCAGGCTTCTCGTATATCAATGTAATCATGTCCATTAGATGGATTTATTTTAAATGTAATTAAAGTATGACCTCTGAATATCCAAGTCTGTGTTGGTGCTGGATTTCCTAATCTTGCTGTCCTTGAAGTGGGGTTCTTTTACATGTACAGTGCAAAGGATGGACAAAATTACAGAAACATTACATGAAGAAAGGACTTTGAAAGAACAAACCACAGTGTAGCGGAAAAAAAGCTGCACAGCAAATGGAAGGGAACACTTGTTAACAGTATGTATTAGCTTTAACATACAATCATTAGTATTTATTTTTCAAAACACACCCAAATCGTCATCACCTGAATTATTGATGTTTTGCTAAGTGCGAAGATCTTTAATTTTCTAAAGGAGAACAGTTGTGAAACCTTCACAAAGTGAAAAATGAACAGAACCAGCACCTCTGCGACACAGTCTCAACAAAAACAGTTCGTCATTAGCTGTCAGTCAAGCTATGAACCCAACAAGCTGGTATTTATGGTGAGGCAGCCATGTAGAAACCGCTTGTACTCAAGGCCAACACACAAAGAGTCACACAGTAACCTCATGTGAAAGGCAAAATCCTAGAACCCCTGGGCAGTGGAAAAAAGTTGTGAGTCATGTTTCACCCTTTTTTCCTACGTCTGGACAGGTTTACTTTTAGAGAGAGCCAAAGGAAAGGATGTCTTTAGCCCACAGTGTCCACAACTATTTAATGCAGGGGTGGGTCTGTTATGTGAGGGCAGCCGTGCTATGGGAGCCATTAGTTTTGATGATTAGATCTGTATTTCTGCATCTTTAAACTTCCTCAAAAACTTGAGTCTTTTCTTTGTCTTTGTTCACCTCAGGCAGATATATAAACTCATCAAAGCCATGCTTGTGGTTTTCTCTTCATTACTTGGTTGAATCAAGAGGAAGGAAATGCTCCATATTGGTCAGAGATGCTGGAGAACTTGTGGTGATACTGACCAAGCCACAAACAAACAGAAAATTCAGACACACACTCGCACACATGCAGATACCACGTTTAACAGTCATCCTGATTAGTGTACTCCATCACCCTGGTAATTATACCCACAACTTCCTCTTAGCCCAGGGCACCTGGGGTCTTCCTCCACTTGGAGCTGGTGCTGGCATTTCCTGTGGTGTTGGCATGATAATTATAGGAATCAGCAAACACAAAGAAATGTCAAGTGATCAGACGATAACAGGAAGTGACAGAGCATTATTTTGCAGCTACCTAAATAGAGCGCACTTCCCGTCTGATATTACACTCTCAGCTTGAACTTTCACTTTACAGTCTTCAGGTCGGACAGTAAGAAGATACTGGTGTTTTGTTTTCTAATATCACATGTGTGTCCTTGCGTGCATATGCCTTGTGTGCGTGTGTCCTTTTACTTCTGCATTTGGTCTGGGCAGTCAGTCGGAAAGTGTTAGGAGCTCTCTTGTCTCCACTGAAGCATGTGTGTTGTCTTTGTATGAGACTTTGGCATCAGACAGGAGGAGAGATAGAAAAATTACACGCAAATACACACTCACAAACAACACGCCACTCCTGCCAAACTCAATCAGAGTAACAGCTAAGATCTTTTAATCTGACCACAGTCAGGGGGGAGAGTCCATTTGCATCTGATTGTTGTCTCCCATTTTAAAAAACCACTGCTCACTTCAAAAGCTTACAAGGTTTCAGTGTTAATACCCGAAACTGTCTTTGTAGTTGTGTCCCACTGCTTTGGAGAGGATGAGGGATGGCTTCAAGTGGCCGGTAACAAGATATTTAATGAATTTCTGCTGCTGGGCATAGTGTGAGTGCATGTAGAGTGCTTGTTTGTCTGCATTTGTGAATATGAGCCACCGTTTAGTTTTTTAAAATATACTCTCCTTCGGGGATGTTTGACTGGAAAGTCCTTTCCTGCCATGTTCGCATCGGGGGGGGGCGGGCTTTAATGTCTCCTCGTAAAGTGGAAAGTCAGTACCTGTGCACACATGGAGCTGCTTGCAGTAGCTGGGGAGCTACCATAAATGGTAAATTTCAGGACAGTAAGCTGTTTCTAGTGATCTCCCAGGTCTGTAGTTCACAAAGCCTGACTGATGTTTCTCGGCAGCAAAAGTGTGGGGATGGGAAAGAAAAGAAGAATATGTTGTTGAAGTATTTCTTCTTGCTCCCTAGACATCACAAGGTATAAAATATTGTACCACACCACCCTAGGGATGTACAGAAACAGCTCGTGCCCAGGGCTGTTTCTATACATCCCTCATGGATCCCTGACTTTGACCAGTAGACAACATGTAGCAGCAATAACAGCAGTCCTCTAATTGGGTGCTCTTTGATCAATCCTCGCTTGGCCCTTCAGACCCCCCATCAGAGGCAAGCTGTTGCAGGTAACACAGGTGACAGATGACAGCTGCCTGCTGCAGGACACTGTGTTCTCTGCAGCTTGTTGTATAGAAATTCAGCAAGGGCTGTTATGTAGCCCATGGTAATGTGGAAGACAATATAACAGCCAGTTATTAACAAAGCAGATATTAGATTGTGTCATTGATCAGAATACTTTGTATTTCATAACAAATGTGTGTTTAAAGTTTGAGTTCTTTGGCTTTTATTTTGACATTTAACAGGAAAGTTATGTCAAAATAAAAGGACCACAGTCATAGGCTTTTGCTTGTTTACTTTTCTATTAAGTCCTTGTTTTACTGTTACTGATAAGTCAATTGATGGATTTGTCTATAGCAAAGTATTTGATAATAGATTCATTGTTTAAGTCACTTTTTGAGCTAGATGCCCAACATTCCTTCGTTCCAGCTTCTCACATTGTAGGATTTACTGCTTTTCTTTGTCATGTGTGGTATTGAAAGTATATTTGGGGGTTTTGTGTTGTTCAGGCAATATTTGAAATTAATCTTTAATTGTAGTCCCACTTAAATCCCCTCTTCAACACACATAAAGGCAACAAAAAGGATCTTTGTTGTCTTTTGTGCTCATCACTTACATACCCCTAAGTACATAATGGATTGTCATGATTGCAGATTTTATTCCCAAAGGAAAAAATCAGTTAGCTGTAAACTGATGTAAGCTAAGAGGGTCAGCTGGATTATAGCACAATCATGATAAACTGTTTGATTTAATCTCTTTAGCACAGATACTGAAGCTCTATTTGCTTTCAGCAGTGGGTCAGCATCTCTGTTTCAGGTTCAGACAGAGAGACCAGCTTCTAATAATTGATTAAGTGTATAAAAAGCCAACCCTGTCAGTCCTATTGTCTCCTGTGTGGGTACACTAACATGTCTGTGAGCACTGCAGTGTGGTGCTGTAAGGGGGAAATACTGGAGCCATTAGAGAGGAAACAGGAGCCTTTATTAGTCTGTCTAGTGTACACCTGGCTTCTATAACAGGCCTCTCCTTGTACAGTGATTTGTGTGTGTGTGAGTGTGCGTTCATGGTTCTTGGTATGTCTTGGCCTCGTTCTCTCGTGTCTTAGCTAATTTTGCCCTCCACAAACCTCAGCTTGAAAAGGTTTCGGTGATTTAGGTTTCCATTCAAGACTCCTCCTGCAGAAAATGTTCATTTAAGCTTCTCCGTCGTTGGCATTTAAAAGTATTCTCAGTTTACAAAGCTGAGTGACTCATCCAAGAAATTGCAGCCCAGTGAACTATAGTGTCAAACACTTTTGTTCATAAGTTTAGACAGACTGACAGGAGCTGCTTGCCTCAGATGCTCCTTGCTGGAGAGACCCCATTGCTGACGCTGCCATTCAGGAGCCAAGTGACATTTTGAAAATGATTCTGACGTCAAAGAAGACGTGTCGGTGTTGAGTGCACACTGACCTTTTTGTCTCCGTGTGTATGTTGGTAAGAGTCCAGTGTGGAGAGGAGCAGTGACAGAGGAGGAGACTGTGCATTACCCCCTGCTCGTCACCCTCAACCCTTCTATTTCATCAGCCCAGCCCTTTACATCCACACGCACCCCCTCTGGATTAGACCGACCAGACTGGACTGAGCTGGACTGGAACGGGCAACACATTGACCTGTACTGGGCTGGGCTGTTCCGCTCTGGGACTCTTTGACTGTCAGCAGCCTCATTGACACTCCCCTCCACATGCTGACATCCATCCTGCCTGGAACAGATGCAGGGTGGTGTGGTGGGCACCCTTCCATCTCACCTAGTACTACTGCACAGCTCATAGAGAACAGAGGCCGAATCCTGCTGGGACAAAAGTTTGGATAAAGTTTGTAGTGGGAAGTTGCGGAAGGAAGTGGTGCTGGAATAGTCGTGAAAAAAATGAATCAGTTTTCTGGTGAAGTGATCTCCAGAAAATATATAGAAATTACATACTTCTCTCTCTTGCTGGTTTTCTAAAATGTGTTACTTCCTCATTTTCAAACAGCAAAATAATATCATCAGAAGGATCAGAGAGATATTTACAAGTACATGTCCACATAATACCCCTTCCTCTGAGTGAATGTGTGTACCAGCACAGAAAGTTAACTGTCAACAGCTTTGACCGTCAATAAAGCTTTTGTCATTTATCAAGTAAAAATGCTGTTTTTCTAATTTTGTAACATTGCAAATATATTTTGAATTCAGTACCTACAGTTTATGGGCTGCTGGTTTATTGGTCTGACCAATTTTTGACTTTATTTAGATTAGGGCTGCAACTAACCATTATTTGAATTATTAATTAATCTGACATTTAAGTATCAAATCAGCACATTTGAGAAGCAGAAACCGGGAAATGAGTGTTGTATTTGCTTAAAATGACTAAAACAATTATTTCATTATCAACTAATTGTTGTGGCTCTAATTGAAATGGAACGGTGAATTGTTAAAACAAAACAATTTTCCATAGATTATTCAGTAATTGAAAGAATAATTAGTTGTAGCCCTAGACACATGTGCCCACAGAAAATATACACATTTCTACTGAGAACCTCTCCTCCTTCTAATTAATAAGCACCTCTATTCCAGGAAACATGTCCATATGTACAGTGGAAAAGCTGAATGCAGTGAACATGTTCTGCACACCACTTTCTCCCGTTGTTCTGCCGGGGGAGACTGGCTTTTCCAGAGGTGTAATTCTGTGGCTGTGAGAGGTGTGTTTTGGTTGCCTGTGAAATGTTCTCTCAGTGTGGGTTGCGTTTTTATTTAGGAAAGGGAATGATCTGGTCGGCTGTGTTTTTGGTAGCTGCTGAATGTTTTTCTGCGGTCGCGGTGGAACACTTTGCAGCACGCTGTTAAACGATAGCAGATCACAGTGTAATGGTAACAACGTTGACATGAGTTAAGTGTCAAAGTAATTTAATGGTCTGTGCTGCAAATGGGTTTCTATAAAGTTAAAGAGACCAGGCTTGGCGACAGAGCAATGCATATACACATGCATTAGAGTGCATGTATGCATGTGGGGGTGGTGTGTATTTGACATCCATTAATGTCGAAGTCATCAATCAGTCAGCAATTAATCAATCATGCAGTCAACCATATGACTAGTTTTTAACTGGTCTTATCCACCACAATGATTGGTTAATCCCTTCCATCAATATATGGTAAAATAATCAATACATTCACACTTCAGAGACCCTCCATCAGCACAAAGAGTGATCAAGCCTGGATCCAGAAGATTAAACTACATAATCCTCATGGCAAGATGGCTTTCTTAGAACAGGGAATGATTGAAATTTGTTTTGAAAATGCTATTTCGGGCTATGGGTGCTGGTGACTCACGAAGCAGACCTGTGTTTGTTGAGACCTCCCCCACCCCCTGTGGGAATGGAAAGAGCTGGAGTATTTTTTTCCAGCACCAGCAGTTAGAAATTCCCTTTGCTACCGAAGGTGTGTTAGTGTTTAGCAAAATGGGCCGAGAGGACAAGATGAGCTCCTGCTCTGCTTCGCTCCAGATTGTTGTGCAAAACTGCCATTTGGGGGTTACACAGTGAAAGCGGCCATTGAGAGCAGCTACAGTAGGCTTCAGTAGTTTCTGGGACAGTCAGGCAGTCATCTCCACAGGCAGGTTTGTAAACCCCCTTGTTCTCCTGTGAGTGTGCTGCCCTAATTGCCAATCTGCGGCTGCTTCCTTTACAGTAATGCTCTGGGCTACTGTACTTCGCTGCATCCAGACAAACAGAGGCTCACTTCTCTGCTCTATGCCTCATAAAAGTCCTGTTATTGCTGTTGCAGTAGTGTGGGGGAGGGTGTGAATTGGAGAGGCCAGAGTGGCAGTGGGCACTTGCTAGTGTGCAGCAAGTCACATGTTTGATGATAAATATGAAATTTTAATCACTCCCTGTCCTCACATCATTGTTCTACTTACTGTAAACTCTGAGTGCTCTCTCATGACTTATACTGTATCTGTGCGTTTGGCAGCCAAAGTGTATTGGCCTTGAGTCATGCTGTAGGAAAAAGGTCAGTGGTTGTGTCATCCCTCACCCACAGCTTTTCTTCTGTCCAGCCAGCAAGGACACAGCAGTATCTGGGGAATAAGGACTGCTGCGTGTCTTGCACATGTCTACATGCACATTCATGCTTGTGTTGTTTAGGTATTAAATTTACTGTCTATGACTGGGCACTGGGTGTAGACAGAAGAGAGTAGAGGACAATGGCCTGGGTGCTTTCTGATTTATTCATTTGACATTTATAAGTCGACTTTTGTCTGAGCTGTGTGCCTGCTGAAAGAAAAGCAGTTCTTTATGGTTCATCATGACCTACCTACTATATTAGCAATATAGATCAGCAGCATTGTTGCCATGGCAATAGCCTCTTCTTTGGTTTCTCAGGGAACACTGGAGGAGAATTCTTCCTAGAGAAACTAGATTTATTTGGGGCTCCACAAGGACGATGCCACTCTGATATTAACTTGTCAGTCTTTGTATGTTAAGCTTTCTGCACTTGTTTGATTACTGTATGTCTGCAGAAAATTGTTAACACAGCTTATCACTTGTCTTACCTCTCTCACTCATTTGCATCCTCTATTAGTTTTGTGCTTCCGCAAGAGTAGGCTGTGACTTTCTTCAGCACTTTCCAGCCATCTGCTGCCTCCTCATCCTCTTGTCTTATCACCCCGCCCTCCCTCCCAAAATCGCATGGTCCTAATCTGTGGGAGCTGGTGAAATCCTCCCACTTAGTGTGGGACACATGTCAATGTGCCTGCTGTGCTCACTGGCCTGATTTGGGGGGTAGAGGACAGGCCTAACAAGATACCACCCCCCTCCTCCCGGCCCTAGGGAAGCCATGATGCCAGTGAAACTTGAGGCGCCGCTAATGCTTAAACAACACAACACATATTTTCCACAGAGCTGTAATAATGGAGAGACTGACAAAGAGAATGTGACTGGTTATGATAATACAGCATGCAGAGAAATAGATGAATATAGATTTGTAATCTGGGGCCAGATGCTACTGTACGTGATTGCATAGCTGTTGATCCCTCTGTGTTTGTGATTGCATGCGTATGTGTGTGCATCATTGCATCTGTGTGTGTGTGTGTTAATAAACCCCGTGGTGAACTGGGAGTCACAGCCTCGTTACTCTATGGGAGGGAAATCTGCTGATTGACAGAGATTTAGGATCTGTTCTACTGTTGATCCTGGAGCAGCTGTTGTAGCTGTACTGACACCGATATTTCCTATAGTTCCTTTCTCAGTATGTGTATGTATGTGAGGCAGGAGTGTTGCTCTGCCCATTCTCTTATTTAGTATATAGTAGAGCTAGAGATTAATCAATTAGTCAATCAACAGAAAATAAACGGGCAACTATTTTAACTTTTACTCCCTGCAAGCTGGATAGGTGGTTGTTAAAATTCTTGTGGATTTGTCCTTCGTTGAGCTTGGCTTCTGCATTCAGCCTAAATTCTTGTCGGTTATGATCAGTTTTTCTGGTGGTGATTGGTTTTTCATGGTGAAAAATATCAAAGCCTCCACAGAGGCTTTTCAGACCATCCCTACAGCACTGTCTGTTTCACTTCTCTCCAACTGAATGCTTTGTATGCTCCATACAGTCATAGTTTTTTTTGCCAAAATATGGCTACAGTAAATACACAACTTCTACCTCCTTATGCCAACTCTGTCAGCTTTCATTCACTGGCAGTTTGCACATGTAAGTGCTTTAGTCTGACACCTCAAAGTACTTCAAAAATATGTATTCAAGTCTTTGTGTTACTCTGTGGATTTCTTTGTGTCTCTGGCTTTTAACTGGGTGATCACTGAAAAGCAGATCAAGGTCAGAGCAGTCACTGCTGTCTCCAGCAGCACAGGGGCGGTGGAGACGGGTTGAGGCGAGAGGGTAGGAGGAGACAATATTTATTGGAGATGTGGAGTGGTATATGACATGGTACTAAAACTAATAGTGACAGTCGACCTCTCTTTCATTTCCACTATTTTTATCTTTTTTTAATCTCTCTTGGCTGTTGTTCTATTTTTGCTTTCTCTATTTCTCGTTACCCTGTTTTGCTCAGTTTTCTTTACCTTGTAGAAAACAAGCATTGAGGCATGCCCAATGTGTGTGTGTGTGTGTCTGTGAGAGTTTAGAAGTTAAGTGGCTCCATGGCTATTACAAATATTGAGAGCCATTAGATGAGAGACTGCTCCTCTTTGACTCAGTCCTTTAGGGTAACAGACTGGAAAAACCAGATCAATATGGTTGTGGGCAGAGGACACAGGCAGAACAAGAGGAGCAGAGTAGGTCTAATGCAGACAGAGAAACTGGGAAATTTGATGGTGATATGGGAATAATGAGGTGCCACACTCCAGAAAAATTGTCATTGGGATTCAGCTGTGTCTTGGTGGGGAGTTTTTATTTGGGGGGGTTGAAGAGATGGGAGGAGGGTTGTCAGTTCAGCCTCACCAGGGGTTGGTTTGCAGGGAGGAGACCTGATTGACTGGCTGCCTGACTGGGGAGACTCTGCTGAATCTGAGTGATCTGTTTCCCAGACAGCACCAGGGCAAGAGGACTGTACTCAAGGGATGATGAGTAATAAAATGACTCTGAGGGGGTCGCCTCAGGGCTGACGGTGACTGACAGCCAGCTAGGTTTGTGCAATTTGTGTGTGTGTATGTGTGTGTGTGTGTGTGTGTGTGTGTGTGTGTGTACGTGTATGTGTGTTTTTAGTTTGTGTGTCTCTTGTGGGTGTTTGAGAAAAAGGAGAGAGAAAAGAGAGAAAGAGAGGAGTTTGTTCCAAAATTAGATATTCATCCATTTTTAAACAAATAACAGCTGCTGTCTCAAATTACCTCCTGCTATGAATGTTAATGAAATTTTGATGCAAAATTTGGATTAGCACTCAAGGCTGTTTGGTGATGAAATAGATTATCTTTTATGATAATTTATTTTTCCGGCAAGGCAAGGTAATGGAAAAAAACCACAGACACAGGTGTGAGAGGTCATCAGGTAAAGAACAGGAGCTAAAAGCGTCTTCACTTGATCGGGATCTTATTCTAGGTACAGTTAGAAAACCACCACCTGATCATCAGTGAGCAGGTTAGAATATACAGGGGGAGCCAAAGCATGGAGTCTAAAAGGAGAATTTTGAAGTTGATTCCTTATTACTTTAAATTTAAATCAAAATGTTTCCAGTTTTAGGTAGTTTTATATAGACAAAGTTCTTGCATCAGATTAACGATTTGAGAAGTTTTTTTTTTTTTCTTTTTTGTTAAATGAAAAAAAGAGTCTACAGCCATGCCAGCAGCGCTGTACTTAGGCACAACTGCTAATGTCAGTATGCTAACATGCTCACAGAGACCGTGCTAATATGCTGATGTGTCTATGTAATGTTAGTTTAGCATGTTAGCATGCAAACATTATCTAACTCGCACTAAACTAAAAGTCAATCCAATAGTTGTTGAGACATTTCACTCAAAACCGCAAAGGTTGACCTCAGGATGGCACTAGAGCAAAAGCCAGTGATCACCAAAATCATTAGGACTCATCATCTAGCAACCATGAATGATTGCACAAATTGTTTGCCAACACACCCAGTCTGACCAAAGTGACTAACATAGCCTCTCTTACAGTCACACTGCCAGCATGGCTAAAAAAACAGGGTTGTTAAAACAACATGTTTATGTTTCTCAAAATAAGGTGTGGTACCAAAGCTCAGGTGTGGTATCAACAAAGTTGAAATTATACTCTATTACAACTCAAGCCTCATGATGTGACTGATAAGCTAAATGTATAAATGTATAAAAATGTATAAAAAAATGTATAAACAGAACAGAAAACTGTCTGAAGACTGTTTTAAGGGGTTTACATTATAAATGACATCACATCTAAACTGGGCTCAGAGAGAGGCTCTAAGGGTTAGGGTTAGTTGAAAGCACTCAAACACAGGCTCAATGCTGTCGGTGACATAACGGAGACATTCCCCAGGTTTTTCTCTTGTGACAGCATCAGTGTCACTGGAGGTTTGGCAGGGCCATGTGCTTTCCATTCAGACAGAAGGAGAGAGTATCTTTACATTTCCAATCTGTCTCTGTCACATACCTGAAGGTATCTGAATATTTCTGAGACTTAGGTACACAGAAAACCCTTCACTATGTTCAGAAATACATTGTAATGCAGTCTTTCAGGTTACAAGCCAAAATATTCACAGTGCTTTCTGGGTGTTCTGTTCACTTTCGAAGAGCGTGTTACATCACAGTCATGAATGAACAGGTAAGATGACAGGTTATTTGTGACTCGGTTTGCCTAAATAAAGGGATTTATAATGACTAATAGTGACTGAAATTGTTTCTGCAGTGAAATGTTGTCATAGCAACAGAGTTGATAAAGGGTGCGGTGCTGATAATGTCCTCAGACATCTAATTCCTGTCTAATTGTCCTATTAATCCGTCCCTCAATAACTGACTCAGTAACTGGAACTGAGCAAGGGAAATTAATGAGCTCAGATCAGTATTCTCCTGTGTGTTTTTTTTTTACATACACCCTCTTAAACTGACACAATTACAATATTAATCTCGTCTCTTGGATCCCTCTGTTTCCAAATCAATTAGGTAGTTTCAAACATTGTTTTTGTTATTGTCAGTTTTGGGAGAGTGACAGCGTCTGCTGAGCTGTGCGATATGAGCAAAGTGTGTGCTGTGAGCCTGCTGTAAGAGTGTGCTGGGATGGTTTCGCCTCCTCAGTGACACACAGTCACGTCACTCTGGCCCCCGGGAGGAGGTCCTTGGATCAGGTTTTGTCGGTGAATAGACAGGTGCAGCTCCTCGAACACACCTGGGGAAAGGATAGGTGAATGTGTGTGTACAGGACTGAGCTTTGAAGGACTTTGTAGAGTGTGTGCGTGTGCATGTGCGTGTGTGTGTGTGTGGGTGTTTGCACACGCGCACTTTGGCAAACTGGGAGGGCAGGATTAGTTCTGATATTGACCAGGTTGTGTGAGAGATTTTTCCTCGTACTTGTCCTTTGGACTTTGGATATGTGAAACTGAACAGTTGGAGGTAAGGTAATGTTCGCTAACTGGCTCTCTTCTCAGAATATACTCTGACTAATTCTCTCTTTTTTCCTATTCTGAATTAATGTAAGCTTCAGTAATAGTGACAGCCTGAGATCACTGTGATACGATATAATAAGTTGTTTACTTGTTCATGTGTTTACTGTGTATTCCTTGGGCGCTGGTGAAGGAGGATGCATTGTGTCATTTTTTTTCTTTGTGTGTGTGTGAGATTTTAATTAAGAAAAACTGTGAATGTCAGCTCCTCTCTCTCTCTGCTGTGTCATTAAGTTCCTGTTTGGTGTTTGGCATTTTTGATACGGGGGGCCAGGTTTTGCTCTCAGGTAACCATGGCTACGCTGCCTTTCCCTAGGCACGAGCCCCTATGTGCTCGTCTTCCACTGCTGTTTGTTTTTCCCAGGAACGACCCCAGCCAGTCTTGGGTCAAAGAGTTCTTCACGAGAGGCAGTCGTTTGGCTAAAGGACCCACTTGTTCACTCGATCATAGGTCAAGGTTTTCCTCTGACTCAACCCTACGAGTCATGTCTGATTTAGAGACGGTATTAACGGAAACCACGGCTAGAGGTTCACAATATTTCTGTTGCTAGGGACCAAATTCAAGGATAGTCAGAATGAATAGAAAACCTACCCTGCTGTAGGATTTGTGATCCTCTGAGGAGAAAACACAAATCCACATTTTTTTCATCTCTGTATTCTTTAAGAGTTGAGAGCGATGTTTGCAAAGCCTCATCTTTTCCTCCTGCCTGCTCTTATTCCGTTGTGGTGCAGAGATGGTGGGAAAGCCTGCAGTGTGCTGCACAGGGCAGACAGCATAACAGGACTCATTACAGACTGAATTCTCCCTCTTCCACTGCCTGGAGCACAGCTCAAAAACACTAAATTAGATGTGCCAGGGCTCCTGTGGGGGGTCGGCGCAATTTTGCGCTGTAATCCAGTTGAGAAAGAGTTGGGCCGACTTGATCGAGTCCGTGAGCCTCAAGGAACAGAGATGTGTGGCTGGAGTTTACATAGTTATTATCATAATCTACTGAGGGACATCACTCTGTGGTAATGGGCAGACACATCAGATAACTACAGCACCAAAAACACAGAAAGTGGTTTCTAGAGCACATACAGTACACACAAATGCACACACACACACAAAGTATTGTGATTGTTCCAAATGTCAAATTCCTTTCCTCTTGACTGAAATGCAAAAATCATGTATCCACAAAATGACTGTAAGCTGCCATAGCAACATTTACATTATAACTTCTAGCCTGCATTTTGTCTCTCGGTCTGGATTTACACCGGGGCTTATTATTTTCTGTTTTGTTTTTTAATCTTGGGATTTATCATTGTTTACTTTGAACATCAAAAAATGATTGACAACCAGCCTAGTTCTTGTTTCATGACATACTTTATAGTACATAAATGAATTTCAGTTCAATTTCAATTGTTTCTGTTTTCGCACCACTATTTTTAACACTTCATGTAACAGTAATATCTTCTCAGCTATGTTTGTCACAACAGGACGTAGGACAGCAACTTGTGCGTGCATGGCAACATAACACTGTGGTGAAATTCAGCACAAAAGATGGGTCTGGTGATAGTCTGTGTTTTTCTTATCGTACAATCCTCAGCGAAAAATCCTCAGCTGAAAATAGTCCCCAAGAAATGTTTTAATCCAGTTAGTTGTCCATATTTGTAATCTGTTCTTTTAAGATTTACATCTTGAGTAGGAACAAATAAGCTAAACGGACACAGTCAGAATCAGAGCACTTAATTCTCCATCACAAGGCAATGGAAACATGTCATGCTCATGTACATTTTTACATTATTAAGCTACTTTCTCTCTAACACACACACACACACACACACACACACAAACAACCTATTTACAGACAGTATCCAGAGAAGATTAGATGTGGTCGGTCAGAAACGGGCCTATCAGGGAGCGTGAGAGGAACCAATATGCAGCCTCTGCAGCTCTCTGCCTGCTGCCTCAGGCCTGGTGTCAGGATCGATGCTGCAGAGGTTCTCCTCTCCTCTCCAGTCCCCCCTGCTCTCTGTCCGAGGGCAACGTCCCGAGCTCAAGGTCATTCACCTACAGTGCTATCGCTGTGCACCACTGCATCGCTGTCACAGGATTACACCGGGTCGTGCATTGTTTGCGTTTAGATGAATCTCATTATATCGATCAATACCTGATATTGTCTTTCTTCTTGTTTGTTCTCTGCAGACCTCCCTGCCTCCTCTCTGCAGTACCAGTGTGGATCAGTGGACTATGTGTGTTCTCCACGGCTGGTAAAGAAAGGTCCAACCCCCAGACCATGTCACGAGAGGCCTGCTATCAAACCCCGGCCTCAGCCCTCCACCTCACCCAGGCCGCCAACCGCACAGAAACCTCAAGGTAAAAACACTGCGACGCAGCGTGGCCCCTTCAAGGCCAGGTTTGACATTGGTGCTGTCATTATAATTGAAAGGTGCGGCAAGATCAGACCCCTGCTACTGAGCTGCCATTTATTCTGCTCTGACAAACGCTCCTCTATAACATGGTACGTGTCAACTGTCTGGCCTCACTCTGTCACTCTCACAGCTCAGTAGGTCACCTCCGAAAGAGCTGCTGGAGTAAACCAGGGCAGTAGCTCCCAAGTGTTTGTATTTGGGCACCATTTGAAGAATGCTTACTATAATAAACATGAGTTTAGGGAATTACCAAGAAACATACTAGGACATTACACCATAGACTTGGCTCCGATACTGAAGACACTCATAGCTGTTCACAGCAAGCCTCCAGAAAAGCCTCAATGCACTTTGGTAAAGACTGTGAAGATGTTCCCTCACTTTGTGTTTTGATTGTGATTGTAGAGATCGATGTCTGACATGCTGGTCCAAAACCACGAAGGCCGTAACTAGGGCTGCAACTAAGGATTATTTTCAGAATTGATTTATCTGCTGATTATTTTCTCGATTATTGTTTTGTCCATAAAATATCCATGAAAATTCCCCAGAGCCCAGTGTGACGTATTCACATTCCTAGTTTTGTTTGACCGACAGTCCAAAACCCCAAAATGTATTTACAATGATGTAAAACAGAGAAAAGAAGCAAATCCTCAAAAGCTGTGGCATTTATTCTTGGAATCTAACTGCAAAAATCAACCAGCTATCCTAACGATCCTATTCTCAGCTGTAGCCTCAACACATGATTCACATCATTTTCATTCTCATCAAACCGGTCAGTGACCTTCTCATGCTCTGTGTGGAAGTAACTGCATTTATTTCGTTTCTCAGTGTTTTTCCTTCCATTTGTCCTGCATCCAGAGAATTCCTGGCCAGTGTTCTTACAATTTCTCCTGCTCTCTCAGGATGATTTAGCAGTGGAATAAAAGTGCTTCAGAAAAAAAGAAGCAAATCAAAATGAACTACCAGTAATATTTATAGGGTTTAATAATGAAAATAAAAGTAGGTCATTGTGTCATAGTAAGTGGGAAATACCATTGTCGAGTAATTGTAATTTGCTTACAGACAAAGGAACTAATTTTATCATGTCTTTTTCCACTGGACAGATGGAACTACCTTATTTTTAAGCACAGTTATAACACTGGCAGTGCATTTTATTACAGTATTACAGTATTTCCCACCTAACAGGATGAACTTCCTCTCTAAACAGTTTTTATTCCACTCGCAGCTTATCCAGAGAGAGCAGCTCTCAGAACACTGACAGGGAAGTAATAACATGAGAGCAGGAAATTTTGAGGGGTAGGAACTAAAATTGGACCGAGGTTGGACCCAAGTTCCCTCTGGTCAAAACGCAGGTTGCTGGAAAAAGCTCTGTGGCCAGAAAATGTTGAAGTGTGTAAGTGCACAATTATATGATAAAGGTATGTTATCACAGCACAATACTTTCACTTTACACACTCCTGCTTTCATTTCTCATAATGCTACAACAGTAGATAAGTTAAAAAAATATTCTGTCATTGATTTAGGCTAAAATGAAAAAAGAGGTGGTTATACGTACTTAGATATGTTTATCTTTTCATATAATTGTTGAAGAAATACTTTTAAATTACTTTGTTGCAGTTGTAGCAATTCAAAGACATCATTATAGTCTATGGTAATTTGAGATAGCAGTTTTGTATTTTGTGTACTCTTTTGAGTGTACTCACAGGTAAAAAGTCTTAATTATTAACCAAGAATTAATTAATACAGTGGTATTCTGTATTTCCCTATTTGTAGTCACCCTAAATTTAGAAACTAAGTAAACAACCCTGTCTTTTCCACCTGGTTTATCACTACATTGTTATAAAGGGTTTGCATGTCTGTTCAACCTCTTTATCTGACAGTGGCACACACAGACATAGAGGAAGTGCTCAAATTAACAAGTGTAACATATCACATTTCCTGGTTTCAGACATTAAGGTTTCCACAAATGCAAATACAGTACACAGACAGTAAAATTGGCTATAGTGCGCAGGCATGCGTGAGTGCAGTGTGCATTTTAAAAACCAGCTCTGTCATTTCTGTGTCTGTGCTTTCTTATAATCTAACTGGAACTGTGGTGGCTTTACGCACAGATCTCAGCATCCTGTTCTGAAATAAGGAAGTTGGCAGAAAGCTGACGCTCAGAGTTGGCTTCGCTCTGCACCGCTACTATATGTCTCTTTCTTGGACTGTTTTTCTTTTCTATTTGGATTTTTGTGTTAAGGATTTACGAGGGAACAAGCAGGCTTAACGCTGGACCCAGCCATGGAGGTTTTCTCGCTTGGATTTATACGTGTTACCTGACTTTTTTTGTAAATGTCTGCAGCCTCATGCGTCTCTCTTGCTCTGCTCTTCTTGCCTTGTATGGATCTCTGCATCTGTAGTGCCCCCTAAACCTGCGCACCTGCTCGCCCTTGGGCAAGACAAGAAACCTAAGAGGATCCCCCCGGCGCCCTGCAGGCCTTTGCCGGCACCCCCTCCTCCACCTAAACCAAAGCCCAATCTACCCCCCCCTGGCCCGGGTGCACAGCCGCAGAGAGAGGCCCAGAAGGTTGGGCTGCTCATCGAGAGGTTTGAGAATTCGAGGTAAGGCAACCTTGGGAGGAAATTTCATCAGAAATCTTGCCTGACTAGATTGTCAGATACATCATTTGCTCTGTAATGGTTTGCGTGTGTGTGGATGGATTAAGAGAAGTTTCATTAAGTTAACTTGTACCTGTTCCTCATGTGGACTGGTTGAATTTTGTTTCATAAGATAAGACCCTAAGAAAACCTTGATCTTATCTCCTCATTATTTTGGCTACTTTACATTGTATTGAATCATTTTGCTATGATTGATACCACACATTTTTTCCTTAAAGCAGGTGTGACTGTCTTTTATTTTCCCAGGGTACCCATCCTGGGGGTGCTCCCACGGTCCCAGCTACACCTGTGTCTGAGAATGGACACTGCGTCTGACATCAACTCCTCCTGCGGCCAGGACACCACAGCGAAGGTCGCAGGAGACCCCTCCTCCTCGGACAAACTTGCACTCAGCGCCTCTGAACGGACTGACGAGGCGTCCGCCGAACTCTCCTGCCTGGCCTCCATGCGCATCGACGGCTCGGACGACGCCGTGCTGGATGACTGTGCGGAGGACGACATTGCGCGGCACGCCATTGGTTGCCTTGACGACGTGGAGAGGGAGGAGGGCTCCTCCCACGAGCTCCTGGACAATCCAGACTCCTCGGAGCAGAACGGGAAGATTCCCAACCGGGACAGTGGCATCGACAGCCCGTCGTGCGCCGCAGAAGGGGAGGTGTTCCCCAACGAGGACGCCATTGATGAGGAGGATCATTACGACAGCATCACCGAAACTGAGAGTGTGTCCTGCTGCGTTACCCTGGGCAACAAGCGAGACTCAACACAGGATGAGGACAGTGACTTGGATGAGGGGAGCAGTGGGGAGATACACTCTCTGACAGACACACAGACTGGGTATCTGACAGATACAACCTCAGAGGCACATAAAGTGAGTACCTCGCATGCTTAAGCCTCATCAAGTCATAACCATAACCACCTGAGCAACCATAATTTAAAGTCTGAATGAATCCCCCTTACCTCCAAGGTGGTCATTACTGTCTCCTAGTTCCCTCTATGCTCCCACTTTCACTTTTTAATTTATATTTCATGTTGCGTAATAATTTTCAGGAATTTTTTTATAGCAGCTGCAGGTTTTAAAAGCATCATCTCAGACAGTCAGACTGCCTTTCATGTAGTGGAAAAAGTAGTTTTTATCCATTATTATCTCAGCCCGGGTGAGCAGTTTCAAAGAATACTTCTGCATGAAACATTAGACACTGCTACAGCCTTCAGTTTGCCGGTCACAAGTGACTGACTTGTATCTAAAAGCAGCTCTGCCGTTACATAAAAGGATGAATACCTGCCCAAAAGCTGTAACAGGAGCTGTGTGATGGCTGTTAGATGAAAGCGTCCAGAGACACACATCTCCCCACAGCTGATCTTAAGTTTCAGTTTTCTCTTGTCCTTCAGTTTGACTATTGATTGTAAACAACACTGATACCTCAAACGGTGCACATACTCTTCCTGGTGGTGGCCTATATACAGTATGCCATCAGTGCTTCCTTTATTTGAGAGTTGCAGTTTCATACCAAGGAAAAGGAGCTTCTGGAGGTGATGACAGAAAGATGAAGCAGTGTCAGATGAGAAGAGACAAACAGAAAATGTTAGACAGCATAAACTCAGGGCAGAGTTTTAGAATTGCTGGCGTGGTTGTTGGCAGATATTACTTTCTCTCAGTCTGTTTGAATGCTGGACAACACACCCCAAAATCACATGAATGTCACATGAATACACAAAACACGTGGCCTCTGCTGACTGCCCACACCCACAGTCTTTTGGGGAAAGGTATCTCTGCTCTCCAGTGCTTCCTGATCCCAGCCCTGATGCGCAGAGGAAGGGCGTGTTGTTATGTATGCGCCTGTGCTCGCTAGTCTCTCTGTGTATGCAGTTGCATGAACGTCTCTGACACAGCCGACATATTGATGGCTATATAATGTCAACCTTGTCACAGAGGATGTGGGTTGTCAGTAATGTGCGTTGCAAGAGGATAAGAGACTGAAAGAAAAAAAAAAAACTTCTGCTGACTTTTTGTACCATCCACTTTGCAAACAATGAAATTTTTGAGTTTCACTTTTGTTAGCACTGTATTAGCTGGTGATATTAGATTTTCAGTACTACAGTCTGTGGTGAAAATTTCACCCTGCCATCTCAGCTGTGTGTCCAAGAATGCAAGTGTGAGTGTGTGTGTTGTCTGTGGGAGCCAGCTGTTGTGAAACCCACATTGTTGCAATAGGCTCAGTGTTTCTTGACCCTGATGTGTTTGTGTGTGTTCTGTGTCACTGAGATGAACTTTATCAGCAACTTCATTCTTGTTTAATCATACAGTTTTCTTGCTATCTCAGCTTCAACAAGTCATAATGAAAGAAACAGTGACAGCTCTTCAGTTTCACCATAGGTTACCACTGCTGAACTAAACCACTGACTAAAATAGAGCTTTGTGAACATCAGTTGACAGTAATTGGCTGCGGATGTAGCCTACTGTTGCCTCAGTCATAAGCATTAAAGAATAAGTCTGCTGATGTTTTCGATCTTTCTTCATAGTCAACGAGTCCCATGAAAAAACGACCAAAAAATCTTTTATTTCCTTGTGCTTCAGTTGATCCTCCTAACAACTAAAGCCTGATACAGTTTGGTTCTCTGTACCACAGAGCTCCACTGTCATCCAAAAACCATCGTCAGTGAGCCACACCATTGGACTGAATGACGTGTTCCTTCATTAATATGAACATGGGCACTGTATTTTAAGTTCATCCCACACACATCGTCCTCCTGAGGGAACTCACTAAAACAGCTGAAATTCCACAATAAATGTACTTTTTTCTAACCCCTGTTTAACTAAAGTTTCCTGTTTTATTTAGCCTTTTTAAAAAAGCGAAACTATATAATTGTGAGTCTTTTTTTTAAGATTTACATCTTTAGTGGGACCCACAGGAGCCACAAACAGGCTTGGGAGGTTGCAAAGTACTGAGAAATAGTCTGACACATTGTTGGTTTTGGTCTCTCATGGAAATTGTTGACTGAACAAAAATATATAATACTTAGTCTTGTTTGGTTGATAAATAATGGGCATTTTAATGGAACACTTTTGTTCCTTTTTCAGTGTTACATAGAAAACTGCCCTTTACTAGCATGAGAAAAGTTTCAATAAGTGAACTCATGATTTCTTCATTATGCATCTTCCAGTCATTGTGAATGACCATAGAGGGTTACGCTCAATTTATTTATCCCACTTAAACGTCTATTAACTGTACAGAAAACGATGATTGAGAAATTAAAATGAATGTAGAGCTGAAATGATTAGTCGATTAGGTGATTGACAAGAAAAGAATCTGCATCTGTTTTGAACCATTTTCTAGGCAGAACTGGTAAAAAAAGTGCAACTCATTCTCAGATTGATGTGAGGTTTTGCTGCTTCTCTTTGTCACAGATCATTTGAAACTGAATATTTTTATTGCAGCTCTGTATAAATCAGTGAAGGAATGAATTAGATTCTATTATATTTTCCAGTGATCCATTTAAAGTGAACCGCAGTTCATCAATTTGAAGGCACAGTGTGACTTCCATTGTATCCAAGCACTGAGCAAATTATGAAACGTGTCGTAGCATTCAACTGATACAAAGTGATGCTATACTCTGTTGAACATACAAGCAATATTGCTAGAAATGGATTAGGGAACTTAGGAAGAGGAGAGTTTTGCAGTGTGCTGTATGTTTTAGTCGACTGTAGTGAGTACTGTGTTGATGCAGAGCTTGTTTAAAATTACATGACTATGGACTGTGCTTCAAGTTTTAAACCTAATATACTGTCTAATATACCGCCTTGAACACTGGATTGTGAAAACTTGTCTCACACTGAAGAACTGGAAGGGTTCCTTAGTAATATGTTGGAGTGTGTGTGTGTGTGTGTGTGTGTGTGTGTGTGTGTGTGTGTGTGTTCAAATGCTTATCCTCTCTTTGTTTTCACGTCTCAGACATTAATCTCTGTGTTTGCCTGTTTCCCTCAGTGCTCAGAGTCTCAGAAGCTCCTGAACATCGCCAAAGAGCTTCTCCACACTGAAGAGGCTTATGTCAAAAGACTCAACCTCCTCGACCAGGTAGGGCTTTGCCTCCATGTGCATCTCCTCCTTCTCCGTTGGCGGCTTTGTGAGTTTGTGACTGTGTGTTTTGGATGCCTCTGGTCCAAATTTCAATCTCCTAAGTGAGCCAGTGGTCTTAGTGATTGAGATCAGGGCTGAACTGGATTAAAAACTTGCACTGTGATCCAGCGGACAACAACCCTTCCTCTGTTGACTGGATTACTCAGAGCAGTGGAAGCACAATCTGTGGTGTGGTTTTATATTTATAGATGTGCAGCACCTGAGCATTTGCATTGATTGTGTGTGTATTTAAAGAGGCACACACTTGTATTGGTGTGAGCGTGCTGGCCTCACAGTGCTCTGCAACTATTTGTGTTTAAATCCAGTGGATTAAAGATGTGTGTTTCCTGACTCGTAGCTGGGTTTTAATTAGAAAGCTTGCCGGGCATAATGATGCTGCCCAGCTTTAGCCATGTAGAGAAGATTGGCTTGTTTAACACTTAAAATATCCAAATATTATTGAAAATCTGCACCATGCTTTCAAAATAATGCCATTAACAATATATAAACATCATAGTAAAATTAAATCCTTTGTTGGAAATCTATGAGCTTAATGAGGCTATTTGATTAAACTTTTTTATATTAATGCCTACAGACAAAAGAATATAAGATCTAATTGTGGTGATGACTATTCAAGTTTATTCAGAGTTGAGGTGTTTGGAGCAGATTAGCACAGAGCTGAACTTCTCTCAAGGCTCTTATTTACAAGATTAGTTTCTCAATTAATCAGTTTGTCACTTAGTCTAGAATATTTCAGGAAGTAGTCAATAATGGCCGTTATAACTTCCCATAGTGAAGAACCCAAAGAAATTGAGCATGTGAATTTCTTTGGGTTCTGGACCCGAAAAAGAATGGTCTAGATTAGATCTATATTCTCACAATTAAGAAGCTTGAAATAGTGAATTTTTATAATTCTTGAATTTAATTTCTCCTGATTCACTAATCAATTAATCAGTTAATTAATCAACAGTTTTAGCTCTAAATGCAATCAAGTGCAAGATTATTTTTTTATTTCCCAGATGCCATCTTCTGTAAAACTCCCGGCATCACGCTGAACGCTGTAGTCACCATCTCCTTCACTATCACAAGTCATGACTTCCTTCTATACACCACTCTACAGTGCTGCTTGGTTTAACCATCTCTCATTTTTGTAAATGGGTTATAGTATTTTGTCTCAGCCTCAGTTATATTTGTGTTCACTCGTGTTTGTGTGATGAGACTTTGCTCCTGGTGGTTGAGTCTTCTTCCTCTTTGTTCGGCTCATGTGGTGGAGGAGATGCGCAGCTGCCCTATTGCTGAACAGCTATGGTTTATTTGCTACTAAGGGCAGACAAACCTTCACGGTTAACTTCCTGTTTTTGACACACCACTTTCACACGACAATGGTTTCCATGGAAGCAATAGTGCCCATCCGCTTGTTGTGACGGGGAGGGAAGCGTAAGGTGATGGAAGTGGTGGGTGATGATATTCTGACTCTTAGTCCCTGGTGTGGGTCAAATTCCACAAACACAGGACCCTATATTTATTATAATGCACAGTGCAGTATCTTTCATCAGACTTTGCCTTTGTCTGTTAAACACAAACATCTTACGAGATCCACAACTCCATTTTCTGTTAAAAATGTGTAGTCTCCAAGCTCAAACTGAGTCACTGTGGCGTCATCAGGGTTATTTTCTCAGACATCCCAAAGCCACAGAGCTGTTTACCATGACTCCAGCTGTTCACCAACCATGACTAATATGCTGTTTTTGACATGTAAAACCAGTGGAGTGCAGATTGGAGCAATTTATCGAGCAAAAAATAGAAATAAAAAAGACAATCATTTGCTGGTTCCAGATTCTTAAATGTGACAGTTGGCTGCTGTTCTGTGTTTTATATCAATCCAAGCTGAAAAGATTTGGGTTTCCAACTGTTGGTCAGACAAACCAAGCTGTTGGAAGACATCACCTTTGGCTCTGAATAATTGTGAGGCATTTTATAAACTTAAAACCAAACTGAAAAAATAAGTGGCAGTGAAAATAATCGTTATTATCAGTGGTTTGCATTACAGTCCAAACTAAATTCAAAGTAATGCACTGTCCAGTTTATATTTTATAATCTAGTTTATAAGAGTCCCAGAATAACACAAGAGCTGTAAGGTTTTAGTTGACTCATATCTTGCTGCGGGTCACACTTAAGAAGCCAAAGCTGAGGCAAATGAATGTTTCTGTGGATAAACAACAACATGGAAATGTCTCTGTCTATGTTTACATGCCTGCTTGGTGAATAGGAGCCAGATTCAGGGTGTTTGGAAATAGTTGCACTAGCTTTTATAAACAAATTTGTTGGGCTTTTTTCCTCTGCAGGTATTTTGCACTAAGCTCACAGAGGCTGGAATCCCTCAGGACGTCATTACAGGGATCTTCTCCAACATCTCCTCTATCTACTGCTTCCATGACAAGTTCCTGCTCCCCGAGCTCAAGACTCGCATTACCGGAGAATGGTGAGGAATGAGCACTCTTCGATTTAACGTCTTCCCCGAGGCATCAGTGTGACGTTACTCTGGAGATGGTCAGTTAGGCCATTAGGTGTTGGCTGAAACTCTCAGACTGCTGGGTGGTAGCGGAGGAGATGTTATTATCAGGTTTTCAGTGCTGTCAGGTTGCTTGGTTGTGTGTCTTTGTGTGTGTCACAGTTTCAGATTGAGGGAATTTTCTGTCTTCTTTTTCCCGGTAAGCAGGAAATTTACCTCCGGTGTGTGTGTTACTGTGCCAGCGTCAGCCACCTTTGGTAGATAATGACTCCTCTTGAGGGTTGCGTTTAGGGAAATCACCTGTCACATTATTTCCTAGAACTCATTAAAATTTTTTGGCTCAGATAGAAAAACTGTTCCACACAAACCTAGAGATATCAGAAAAGTGCACCTAGGGAAGAAAGTTCATAAGAGGGATTCATTTGTGAAATCCCCCAATGATGTTCCTGAGATTAGTCTCATCTTTTATGAACCTGCATTTGTTTCTTACTTCTGAGAAATAACACGAATGCTTTGTTGTCTTATATCCATAATAATATAAAGTTTGTTGGGTTTAAAATGTAAATTAGTGTTTGTGAAAAGTCATGTAATTGAATCAGCTGAAGGAAACCTTTAATCACCAGCCTCAGTAGGAAACTGTAAGATCTAATCTCCCAGCAGGCTTTGGGGATTTTCCTCCAAAGCTTCAGACTCATGGTATTTGCATCTGTTAAGCTGCCTCTGTTTTTACAGTAACTTAATTAGATATCAAGACAGACTTGTCACTGAAAATAATTGAAATATTAAGAATGCTATTGCTTTGTCTCGTGAGACAAAATAAAAACAGTGACAAGGTCGTTGATGTGTGTGTTTGTGTTTGCTGTAGGGACTCCAACCCTCGTATCGGAGACATCCTCCAGAAACTGGCTCCATTCATGAAGATGTACGGAGAATATGTGAAGAACTTTGACCGAGCCATGGACCTGGTCAACACCTGGACGCAGCGGTCCTCACAGTTCAAGAGTGTCGTCCAGAATATACAGGTAAGCACGTGTAGAGTTCTCCAAGGAAGTTATGTTTTCAGTTCCGTTTCAGAAATGACTGTACAGAGTTTACAAACAAGCATTTTTGACATTTTTTGCATTTTCTCATGCTCAGCTGCGTGCGCTGGGGAAAAAAAACCTGATCACATGTATCCAGTTTAAACATTTTTCCCCCCATAAAACGACTGTGTTTTTGTGATTAATCAGTACAAGTCTTTGTTTTTGTGTGTGAAACAACAGAAACAGGATGTGTGTGGAAACCTGACGTTGCAACACCACATGCTGGAGCCGGTCCAGAGGATTCCTCGCTACGAGCTGTTGCTCAAAGACTACCTGAAGAAGCTGCCTGATGACGCTCTCGACCGAAAAGACGCAGAGAGTGAGACACTTATTAACACTTGTTTTTACTGAAACACACGTGCACACACACACACACACACACACACACACACACACACACACAAGCTCTGCTCTGGCTTGACTGATCAAATACAGATTTCAGAGAAATCTACCTTCACCTGTAACTGCACATATATCACTGGTGTATCACTGGTGTGTGTCTGTCAGAAACAATTAGGGGTGTAAGAACGCAGTCGGTCCATGGTTCAGCGCACTGCTCAATGCTGAGTACATGGTTTGATGCTCTCAATATTTTTAAGTTTGACTTAAAACAAACTCTTTTTCAAACATTTTTTAGTCTTTAAAACAGTAGTTTTCTAGCAGTGCCCTCATAAGATAAAGAGCAAATATATGAATTTGGTTGGACTAAATATCTATCGCTCATGTAAGTGCTGCCATTCAGCTAAAAGCTGTACAATAATTGGATGTGGCATGAATACAAAAAGGTCAATGGAAGGACCTGAACGAAGGCGAACCGGTGCAGATCCACATTCCAGAAAGCAGCGATGAAGCAAAGACACGTCCACTTAAGTTGATAATGCTCAAATGAACATTTGCATTATGTGATTCCATGACTGTACAACGGCAGGAGGAGAGGGAGTAGAAGGTGGAGGGTCTGGAGCTTTGAAATCAGTCTGTCTGAGTTGTCGTGCATAGAGATGGGATCTGTTCTCACAGCAAACTGTGACTGTTGCAAAAGTTCACAGCATCATATGTGAACACAGCTTGTTTTACAACACCAACCCTCTAACTCCTTGCCACTCCACTTTTACTTTGCACAGCTCAAACCTTGTTTCAGGAGCCGGTTGAGCTTTACCTCCATGATACTGTGATATCATCACGTTTTTGTGTAGTACAACATTATATCATTACACTCCTAAAAACTGACTGCTTTAAGTTCTTAATTCTTTAAAGGGATTGTTTGCCAGAATATTTAAAAAGTGCCATTTGTGGAGTCGGAGCTGGGTGGAGGCAAAGAGTTGTGTGAAGGCTTAACAATACAGTATGTAACAACATGGTGTGTTGGTGAGGGTCAGCATAGTCTTGGCTCTTCCATCACAGATGAGAAGGGCCCACAGAACTCAGCTTAACTGAGCTTTCAATTCCAGGAAGATCCATGTATATTTTATATTACTGTTTATTTATACTATGTATGTGTATTGTTGGAAAAAATCACCATTATTAACACATACAATAAGAATCTATGAGATTATGTGCACAGCTCAAATAAATAAATAAAATTAGGAATCCCTCTGCCTCCTTACTGTATCCTAGCCTCAGCATTGCCTTCATTAGGATAACTGGATAATTAAATCTCTCATGGAGATGAATGTAGGACATTCAGCAGCTGCAGTGCCTCTTGTTACACAGTTGTTAGTATGACGCCTGTGACATGAGTACATTTCACCCTGATGCTTCAAATAGGTCTTAGCGCTGTGTGTGTAGTTTCGTCTCCTGCCTGGTACACATTACACACTTCACAAATCTCTATGCTCACAAATTAAATTTTACACAATCTAATGTCCTCCCATATCCCTGTGTCCATTTACCTGAGCTCTCTGTGTTGTTTGGAGTCCAGAGTAAGAGAGAGTGGGTTTTCTCATCCACTCCAGTTGAACGGCAGTTTATCACAGCTGCTTTGGCCTCATTTTCCCCGGCTGTGTGTCTCTTCTATTTATGTAGGCCATGATTAAGATGGCTGATTCAGGTGCTCTCTGCTGGCTTAAAGCCAGCCTAATGCACACAGTGCATCTAATGTCAAGAGTGCACATGTTAAGTGTTTGATCTTGTTAAACATGTGCAACATAATTAGCGTGACAAGCAGACAATTATTTTCCAGCAAGCAACAAACATACATGTGTGTTTGTGTGGGTATAAGAGAGTGAGAGATTCATTTGTAATAGTCTATAGTTTCTGAGATTCTGATAATGTGATTACATAAATGTGATCTTATCTTTACTAATTCTGTATTACAGAGGCACTGGAGCTAATCTCTACTGCAGCTAACCACTCCAATGCAGCAATCAGGAAAATGGTAAGACTTTGCTCAACACTTAACTTGTTCTGTTTTTTCCTTTTGTTGTCGTTCCTGTCTAAACTCTTTTTCACTGTCTCATTGAGCTTTATAAAAACCAGCCATGTTGTTACCCAATCAAAGAGTTGCTGATGCTGTACTGTCAGTCAGCAACATTGCAAGTGTTTGTCTGAGGGAGTGAACATGTTGAATTAGTTCAGACAGGAAGTTGCTGTTTCCTGCCTTGAGTTGCACAGCTTGCGGAAGCCTGACTGACTTTCTTCAACACTTATCCTCCTCATCTCTTTCCTCTGTCTGGCCATGACATTATTTCACACATCCTTTAAACAACTTAAGCAGACAAATGGGTTTATGAATCAATAAAGAAATATAACACCTGCTTTTTGCTTTACTGGAAAACCCATGAATGAATCAGAGCCGTAGCTGATGACAAAATAACTCCCTCTGGTGGCGTTTGGGTTATAGCTCCATCTGTCTTCTCACTCTCTAGTGTCTTCTTGTCTTTTTTTTGCTTTTGCTTTCCTCATCATCTTGTTGCCTGATGTTTTCAGGAGAAGATGAACAAGCTGCTGGAGGTTTATGAGCGGCTTGGGGGAGAAGAGGACATAGTTAACCCAGCCAATGAGCTCATCAAAGAAGGACATATCAAGAAGATGTCAGCCAAAAACGGAACAGCACAAGACCGATACCTCTACCTGGTGAGAGGACTGCAGTGTATAATTAGAGAAATATCAGAGGATGTATGTATTTTTACCACCTTATTATCTGCGCTGTTCATCATCTGCAGTATTTCTGTCTCTGATCTAGTTCAACAATATGGTGCTATACTGTGTGCCTAAACTCAGACTGATGGGACAGAAGTTCAGCGTCAGAGAGAGGATTGACATCGCTGGCATGGAGGTGCAGTCCTGCTCCTCATCCTGTTTGATGTACCTTTTTTTAATTTTTATCCTGCTCGGCTGAAAATCTAATATCCTGTGTTTCTTGACTTCAGGTGCAGGAGAATGTGAAGCAGAACCTTCCTCACTCGTTTGCCATCATCGGCAAGCAGCGTTCACTGGAGCTGCAAGCCAGGTAAAGACATCTGAACTGAGATTTGAAAACGTGCTCTTACTGTTTAAATGTAGGAAATTCCTGTGGAAATTGTCATATATGATCTTTAAACAGACGATTTCATATCAAAACACAATTTAAATGACAATATTTTTCACTTTTTCAGTTTTATCTCATGTCACATTTTCTTTCATAAGTTGACTTTTATTTCATAATGTCAGTTCTCATGACATGTTGTCACCAGTCATCAAACCCTGACCTTTTAGCCAGTCATGTGGTTCCTAGCTGCCGCCTAGTAGGCTCACCAAATGTAAGCCAGCTCCTGCTGGTTAGAGAAACTGAGACACATTCAGTAAATAAAAAAACACAGCAGAATTTCTTATTTCTTATTTCTGAATTAACTGACTACATTGCTGCTGCCATTAATCCTGTCTCTTAACTTGGATGCTGATTAATAAACTGAGCTCACAAACCAGATTAGCTAGTTAACTGACTTGCTGGTAGACAACATGCAGATAACTGAGCAACTGCTACTGCATTTAGCCAATTACTTCCTGTTAGCTGTTGCTAACTACTCACCTTTACATAGCTGCGCCTGCTACCTACCTTGCCAACTGGTGAACCAACCTGCTGCAGGTTATGATTATTTATTTCATGATGTGTGACTTTTTTGATACCTAATACTTTATTGCTTCACACATGCCAGTTCCAATGTAAAATAATCTCATGATCTTTCATTTGCTCTACAGGACAGCTGAGGAGAAGGAAGATTGGATTCAGGCAAGGATCACACACATGCTCGCATACATATAGTACACCCACACACAGTCTGTCTCTCATGCACACAAACAGCATTGGGCCTATGCCTTTGGTAGTTCTGCTTTATTAGAGAATGGAATTAGCAGATTTCCTCCCCACACCCATTCAGTGTGTTTG
Source organism: Lates calcarifer (assembly GCF_001640805.2). Taxonomy (NCBI): domain Eukaryota; kingdom Metazoa; phylum Chordata; class Actinopteri; family Centropomidae; genus Lates; species Lates calcarifer. Next base: position 18,287,731 of record NC_066838.1, on the reverse strand, counting down.
GGAATTACATTCTGTAATAAAGCCCGTCATTATTGCTCATTTAGCCCATTACAGCAGAGTAAAGCTGATTAAAACATTTTTGCAAGCTGGGTGGGTGTATTGTAGAGGGGGCTAGGGAGCTTTTCTGTGTGTTTTGAGTGTGTATCTGAGCATCAAAAAGGGGCTGAAATGAATACAAGAAACTTTCAGAAAAGCTGATAGACAGTGGAATGTAAACTGAATTTTTTGAGATTTTTTAAAAGAGAAGAAAAGATTTTTAACCACTACTAGTCAGGCAGGTCTCTGGACTTTGACACTTCCGTTGGGGTTGTAGCAGCATGACCATCATGCTTTGGGAGCTGTGATGTCATTGCTGTTGTCATTTGTTTGGTGCATGTTCAGGCCAGACGGCACGCCACAGACGCCTGTTTTGTTTCCCATTCAGGCAGGGAAAGGAGAGGCGACTCTCCTTCTCCTTTTATCTTTTCTTTTTCATTTGAGTCACTTTAATCCTTCTAAGCTGAGAAACAGATTCTGTAGGACATGTAACATAAGATCAGACGCTTTTACATCATGCTGTAATCCTGCAATTTAGCATGTTTACTGTGTTTAGTCATGTGACAAACACAGAAAAAATGAATGCATTCAAATGCAGATGTGTCAGATCAATAATCGCCGCTTCTCTTTGTCTTCCCCCCTCTCTCTCTCTCTCTCCTCTGTGACCTCACCCTTTCCTTCCTCCTTTCTGCACTAAATCTCTTATGACTGTTAGGTGATCCGGGCCACCATCGAAAGGCACAAACAAAACAGCGAAACATTCAACAAAGCTTTTAACAGCTCCTTCTCTCGAGAGGATGACCATCTCCCTGACTCACCGGTCAGTCACCCACTCCTTCAACCAATCAGTTCATTGATCAGTCAATCAGTGGGTCATCCTATGTAATGAATCATGGGAGGCTAGTGGTAACACCAAACAAGTTCGTCATAGTCTGGTCTTTGTCCGCTCGAACAACTCTCCATCTATGGATGTAGCAGTATCATACACACAAAGCAGACACATAAAGAAGCTCTTTCTTTCCATCCTGACAGTCATACACGTAGCGTCTGCGAGTCTCCTCTCCCAGAACTCTCTCATGACCTAATAGGGAAAGCCCAAGTCAAAGTGTATACAAAACTCTTATGGATCTGCTTTGACCCACTTTGGGCTGGCTGGAGCTGGACCCCGGCCAAACATAACTTGACATGAGCCAGAGGATGGGATTCAGCAGGTCCAGACTGACACCTAGTGGTAGAGATGTCTGACTGCAGGAGGAGGCGATTGCTATTGCTCGACATGACAGTATCAAGTAAATGTAATTTATGTTGGTTCTGCTCCTCAGGGTCCCTGGTGCAACACGTCCATGGACTCAGATAGTGAAAAACTGCATGAAAGGGTAAGATGCTGTTATACTGTTACACAGAGATACACCATGTAAACACAATACACTCTGAAATAACAAACTTCCTAAAGCTAGATTTTAACCCTATAAGTGTTACCTCAAGGCCACCTCAGTTTACAGTGGGCTTTTATTGTGAACATAGTATTACTAATTAAACTAATTAAATTACCACAAAGTGTCAAATGTTGAGCCTAAAGTCCTCAGGCCCTCTGAGTTTCTGGGGCCCAGTTGTTTGCTAGCAATCTAGTTTTGCCTTTAAGGCTCATTACTGTATGGTTTATTTAACGAAGGGAAAAACTGTGAATTTATTATTTTATTTTAAAGTGTTATGTAATTGGATAATTAGACTTATTTAGAGGGACTCTGGTGCATAATCAGCAGCTCATTTGCATTATTTCTTCATTTTCTGCTTAATGTTTGATAGCGAAAAGATTTCTGAGCTGACCTCATTGCCAGAAGACTGTGTTTAATGTTAATTTACAGGGTTAGTGTCACAGGGGAAAAAACAGCTTTTGGGTTCATATAAGGCTAGAGCTACTCCAAAAAGAGGACAGAGGCATCACTGCAGTTTCAAAACTATGCACAGGTTATGAATACCAGGTGAGCCGACTGATGCTGATACACCTTTCTCATAGGAGGTATGTTGGCTTGTCATAGCAAATGAAGCACAGTTGTAATTGGTAATATTAAAAACAACTGTGTTCAGTTTAGCTGAGCTAGTTCCAGGGTTCTGGTATTGTTTATGCTCACTCACAGTCACAGCTTCCTGTGACACTTAATGGAACTGAGCCACCGTTAATTACATTTGTTTCACCTGTGCTTCTCCCACTACAACGCCTCAAAATGGCTGCTGTGAGGAAGGTCCTGCTCAGTTGTATCAGTTTGACTGATGACGTTAGAGGCTCACGCTGCCTGTAAGACAGAGTGTCTTAGATGGGTCTCATTAGCAGATGTGAAGCTTTTTTGCACCTGAAAAAGCTAACAAGAGGGTGAAGGAGATGTCAGTCAGGTTCAGTGTGTAGGCACCCACACAGTCCTGAGAAGTGGCCTCATCAGGCTAATTAAGTGAAAACACCTGTGTGTGTGTGTGTGTGTGTGTGTGTGTGTGTGTGTGTGTGTGTGTGTGTGTGTGTGTGTGAGAGAGAGAGAGAGAGAGAGAGAGAGAGAGAGAAACACGGGTGTTCAGGTGATTTAATGTAAAACAGACTGAAACTGCAACTCCTTTTTTTAACTAACTCTACTCTTAACAAAATAAAGAGACATAAAATCTGGGTTTAAAGATACTGTGATTACTGAAGATACTAAAGATTAAAAACAGTGAGATGTTGGTATGTTTGGTTCTTCTGCTCCGGTTATGCTAAGGTACACTGATCTCAGACTGGATGATTGTGATGATGATGATAATACTGGGTAGACAGTGGCAGTGGATCCATCTGCCTCTCTTATCTACCAGCCCACTGCAAAAAGACAGCTAGCTCTCATATTATCTGTATTTTAGGAGATGAATTTCATTCCTCGTCCTACACAGTATCTAGAACAACAATCTGACAGCCTGCACTGCTGCGGACACCTCCATCTCATCTCCATTTTAGTTGTCTTTAAGAGAAGGATAGTGTGTCTGTGTGGGTGTCTGTCTGCCTGTGTGTCTTTTGTTAATAGAAGGGAGAAATGGAAGATAGGCAGCCTGGTAAACAAAGGATGAAGCGAGACGAGCCGCCAGACATTCCTTTTGGTTCAGGCTGATGACCTTGACGCATGACTCCTGTGTTGTTGTTTTTTTTCCAGAAGAGTTCCAAGAAAAAGGAGAAAGAGAAGCAAACTTGTAAAGGCTGTAGCGAGAGCTTCAATTTCACCAAGCGCAAACATCACTGCAAGGCCTGTGGAGCGGTGAGCACAGATGGCACAGGGGAAATATGGGCATTGATTGGTGGGACGTAGAATCAAAGGGGATGAAGACAGAAGTCAGAACACAAATGGAAAAATTTTCTTTCAGACAATTAACTGTTAACAAGTGAGCGGCTTCTCAACGCTGTCTCTCTTTCTCTCCCCCGTCCTTCTGCAGGCCATCTGCGCAAAGTGTTCAAAGACTTTGGACAACAAAACGAGCAAAGTGTGCCCAGAGTGTTTCGACGCCAGCCTCAGCCTGGAGAACTTCGGTGTCAGTGAGCAGAAAAGGAAAGCTGCGCCTGAGGTGAGACACACACTTGGAGACAAACAATAACCAGAGCACACACACACACGTAGACTGAACAGTGTGTGCAAAATAGTTTATTTTTCTTCCTCGATTCGTGCCAGTCCAATGGCACATCTCTCTGTGTGTACCAGTGCTCAATGTCAACCAGGGTTCAGCAGCCAGACTGCACTGATGGCAACGAAAAGGAGGCACAGTAGAGTTACTTACTAAGCTCAGCACACTGTCTCTGCTGAATACTAAAGTCACTGTGTGGTCTGAAACCATTGTACACACACAGATTGTACACGTACAGTATATTTATATGTGTGAATATACACACAGTCACACTGAAAGATCAACTAATCCCTCTTTGATGACTAACGTGATAATGAGATCTCAGCTTAAGGAGGACCAGTCGTCTCCGCTGACTCCACAGTCTGGCTGCTTCAGGTGTCTGCGCTGCTGTCTGGGATTCTGTGGATGAATGTACACTCTACTTTGCTTACACACTGAAAAGCTGACAGGAGGATACTGTTTATATGTAATGCTGAAATTGCCTTACAGATCAGATCTGGGTTCACTCAGTTCAAGTGTCTCAATGACAGGATCTCCAAGGAGAGGAAAAATCTCATACGCAATGACATTAGTCACCACATGGGGGAGCTGTAGGCCGCACAAGGGTTAGACAAGAGGGCAGCAGGAGCTTGAACACCTGTCCATGTACAAATCTCACTGTGTCCTACATTGTTGTTATGTAATGTTGAACAGCAGAAGATCTGCGCCGTTGTTTGCTCATCAAATTTAAATCTCCAAGATGTGATACAGATGGATTTAACTTAAAAACGAATTTGAATCAATAATGATAATATATGATATATGATAATTCTGATAATGCACATCATGAGAAAATCTACATTAAATTGTTTTCCATCAGTTATGCAATCCATAAATCAGTGATCATTGGTCTGTCAAGAAGTCTTACAGTGAAGAGCTGTGTTTTTCAGTTATCTCAGTTGCACTTGTGTATTTTGAAATATAATAATGTATACCTCTGTATTATTGTATCTTCACAGAGACAGACATCTCTAACAGGGGAGAACTGTTTACTGTGTGGCCACCTCCAAGTGCAAGAGAAAGGGAAGAGTTGGGCCAAGATGTGGGTGGCTGTGACCAAGACTGAGCCACTGGTGCTGTACTTGCAGAGCAATGGACAGGTAAAACACACACACACACACACACACACACACACACACATACACATGGTCTTGTCTCCATGACTTCAGTGGACATTATATAAACTTAGATTAATTTCTCTCTACATTTTGGTGACTTGCTTTTTGTCCCCATAAGGAAGGCAAGTCCCCATAATGTGACTATGTGAACAGGTTTAGGTCCCCACAACATGAGTAATACCTAGACCACACACACACACACACACACACACACACACACACACACACACACACACACTGGAGGTAGGTGTGTGTTCATGTGTGTCTGGCTGTTAATTACAATATATATGACCTTTTCATTAGTTTTAGAGATTATATATTTTAAGTGCTCACATGCTCCACCCTTTATCATATAGGCCATATTACATGTGATCATTTGTTACGTCAAGCATTGTTTAAATAAAGCACAATACATTTTCACCCACATGGCCACATAACCCATGTACCTGAATCATCTCTTGTTTATCTGCTGATCCTCTGCTGCACCTGTCTATGCATCCTGTGAGCTTCCTCCTTGTGGAGCAGGACATCTGTACAGTTTAGCACCTGGGCACATCACTGAGTGTGTGTAAGTCAGATCTATCCAATCCTGCCTGTGCCAGGTTGTCTGTGCACTGTCTGTGCTCTGTAGATTTGGGCCAGGAGGATTTGGTTGCCCCGTATCTGACCCCAGGTATAGCCGCTGCTGGTGACGTTGCTCCTCAGCACGACTGGGTTTTAGTTTGCACTGACCAAAGGAGGCAGCTCTTTGGATTTACTGTAAGTCCTTGAAATGTTGGGCCTGTATGTGGCAATAAACCTCCTCAGAACATCCCGAGTAGATGCAATGAGCAGTTTACACGATTGCCTAAAAAACTAAATAAATAAATAAAAAATCCCAAAGCAATCATCTTTGAAAGCTTTCCACGAGAGACTGTCATTCATTTAAGAGTGGGTGGCACAGAAGGAATGTCAGCCCGTTAAAACCTGCCCGGGTTTCATTTCCAAGACTAATATCCCAATCCCACTGCAGAAAGCTGCCATTCCAAAGATTAGGATTAATGAGAGTTGGATGAGCATTTCCTGATTATACAGAAAGAAAGAGGGGGAAGGGATAGAGGAGGACATCGTTTATTATACATGCCTGGTGGAATATTCTCCTGCTACTGAAGAGTCAAGCTGTCACTTGCTGCATTTACAATATATTTACTCTCTCCTCAAAAGAATGCTTATTCAAGAGAAACATAATTATAAATACTACTTGATTACCTCTGATTGACTTGTCTGATATTTTTTTAATCCTTTTTTTTTTTTTTTTTGTAGGACTCCAAGGGGGCACGGGTGGTGCCTCTTCCTGGTTTCGAAGTGAGCGTGATGCAGCCATCAGCCGCAGAGAAGTCAGAAGTCAAGCACGCACTCCGGCTCAGTAACACCCAGCAAACTTTGCTCCTAAGTGCCCAAGACGCAGAGCTTCAGGCCAAGTGGGCGGACGTTCTCTCCAAAGCTTCCCGCGGAGAGACGCCCACAGACGCATCGACGAGCATGACTGAAAACAGGAAAAGCCAATAGTGGCCATGTTGGAGCCAAAGGACTCGCGCCCCCTCTTCTCCCTCCCTCCTCCCTCCCTCTCCTGTGTATAGAGCACACATTACTTGAATTCACTTAACCTTGGCACTTTTTTTTTTTTTTTTTTTTTTTTCTTTTGAAAGGACCACTCAATCCTTCCTATGCCACTTCAGTCTTATCTTCATGGCTACTTCTTCCCCTCTTTCCATCTCTCTGTCTCCCTTGAATAAAAACTCGCAAAAAGAAGAAGGACTATGCTATCATGCCACCAAACGCCACTGTATGTATGTGTGGTTAGGATATTTTATTTCTCTCAGTGTTTTCAACAGTTCAGAGAGGATTGCTGAAGAACTCATGTTTTATTTGTAATATAGTTGAATAAGGTTTCTGTAAGTTTTTTTTTTTAAAGATGAAGTTCCTTGTACATGCGACCGTGTTGTGAAGCATTAACTCTTATGTCTGTCTTTCCATTCGTACGAATGTGTGTGTATGTATGTGTGTGTGTGTATATGTGTGTGTTTGAAGGTGAGCCCACTCCCATGTTTATTAAGTATTGAATGTTAGTGTAAGTAACCTGCGCCACCTCTCTGTTCTCTTCACTCATGTTTGGGGACAGTGGCAGTTCAGTGGGTATTGTACAGTATGTATACTATAGTGAGATGTAAGGAAACAAAGGAAAAAAAGACATTTTAACTTAAAAAAAAGAGAACACAGAGATGTGTACACTTGTGGCTGGCCACCTGATGCTCCCACTGTCAGCTCCCATCTTACAGACTCTCTCCTCATACTCCTCTCTCCTGTAGCGGTAATAACTCTCTCCCATTATCGTCTTTGGACACTGAGACCTCTAATCTGAGTCTGATCCACCACATTTCCACTCTCTCATTATTGTGACTCGTCCAGATGAGAGCACACAGCCAGAATGGGATCACATGGCCTCAATCCTGACCCAGTGCTGCAGGTTCAGAAATAAATAAATAAATCCTGTGTAGTTCTCTCTCTCTCTCAGCATAGCAACCGTTTGTCCGCTTCTCTTCCCTTTGGTGATGTGATGGAAACCAAGTACTGTACTGTAAAACTGTTTATTCTGCCTTGCCCCCCAGTACCCTGCTCCTATCAGCACCAGCCTTTAAGCAAAAGTAGCAACAAAAAAAAGAAAATCTCATCATTGGATCTCTTTGTGCATGTAAACTCACTCATATTTATGTACCGTGCTTTGAAATCTTGCCCCACCCCGCCCCTCCCCCTCTTTTTATGCTCCAGAATTCATTCTTTGTCGTACTGTAAGTGAGCAGAGTCAGCATTGTGTTTTTAAACATGGATTGTGCACAGTGGAAAAGCAGTCAAGCATATCATCAATAAAAACAGATGTTGTGGTGCACTCAGTACCACATTGTCCGAGCAGATATGTTTCTTTGTCTTGTCCTTAGTGAAACACACACAGACTATAGACGTTGCACTTTCACTAAGAGTACAAGATCAATCCACACACTCCGCTCAGAGACATAAACTGATGTTCACTCACTACAGCCACTGATCTTGTATTGATGTCACACACCAAACAGCATATGAAGTGATGCCAGCAGATATTTGATTTAGTACGCTGCTGGGATGTAAGAGGATTAAGTCTACTGTATGTGTGCAAACACATTTCCGTGTGCATGTTACATGTCATCTAAGGTTACTATACTGTAGCTTTTGTCCCATTCCTTCTATTTCTTGTTCACTTTTAGTTTTCCTGTCTGTTTGGATTGTTCATAATGACTAAAAAGAGCTTTCGGATTAATTTGGTACTATTAGTAGTGTTGGTAGAAATTTTACTTGAATGTCTCCATCCACTTTGGACTGTAAAACCAGGAGGTAAAAGTAAAAAAACAAGAAGACTGAGAGTTGCTGCTATCGTGGCTCTGTGGGGGCTGCACTTCAACACAGTAACAGTAGTGCTTGGAGAGAAACACATAATAACATGCTGATTCATTTAGCAATTTAGCACCCAGCTTTAGCTGTTTTGATTGAGTCAAATTATTTTGGCATCAGCATGTACAATAATCTGTTTTACTATTTGTTTCGTGCGATTAGACGAGGTCATGCCAACACTAAGATCAATTTTCTCTTACAAGCACTGACCACAGTTATGAATGAGCGAGTGACCACAATTCACCACTGATAGCCCAAAATGTTAACAGTCTGCAGCCACATCAGGGGCTCTGTGAGGCTGGTACAGTAGTGCTTTGAGCCAGATGCTAATATGCTAACAATGAGAATGTTAACATGCTTATGTTTAGCAGGTTTGATGTTTACCATGTTTACTGTTTAAGTGTATGTTCAACCATGCTAATATTAGTTAATCAGCACAACACACAAAACTACAACTGATGTGAACATCATTGGTTTTGCAGGTATTTGGTCGTAAACCACTGGACAAGTTTGAATTTTGATCTGGCACTTAATGAAATGTTAAAAGTCATTCTGGGGGAAATGTAAATATGTGTACCAAATTTTAGTTATAACAGCAAATGTGAGCCTTGTGGTAGCACTGCAGGAAAAATCATTAGGATTAATCCACTGGGGCACATAATATTTTAAGATAAAATTTCAAGGTTTTCCACCTTCTTGTTTGCTTTTTTAAGCTCGGTTCTTCAGTGCTATGATTCAGTTGCTTTGGCTGTGTGCATCTTTTAGTTTTTCATATCAGTGTGTGTTTTTGTGAGTGTTTTGAAATGGATACAAACTGCTGAACAAGATAGATCTGTTGCAACTGTGGGAACAAAGGCTCTTATCGACATATGAAGTCAAGTACACAGTGCCTTTTTCAAAGCACGTTGCCTGCTGTGTGCAGCAGTATAGCCAGCTGTCACCATGAGAACAGCACTGAAACTCTGTGTACTGTGGCGACAAGCTTCTTGACATGGAAAGCAATATGATAATATCTTTACTGCTGCTACAATCTGATTCAGAAGTCAGAAGATAATGAGTCCAGAGACTATATTTCTGTGCATTGCAGTGATCATTTTCAGAGTACGATGTGTGCTGTTAAAGCAATATGTGCAAGACAGTGCGATAAGCTTCAAGTACAGGTTTTGGTTTTGATTTATGCTCGTGATCTATCTGTGTGTTAGCATTTACAGTGTGGCATGCTACTTTTCCTCTGTCGTGGTTAGATACCTTGCACTTCTCACATGTACAACTTACAGTTCATTTATTTAAGTAGGCGTTAAAAGGCAGAACAAAATCAAAACAGATATAGATAAAACTTTACAGAAAGGGTTGGGTGCTTAAACTATATGGCTGATTTCAACACTAAGTTATGTATGTTTATATAAAAGAAGGCGTGAGATGGGTGTAGGAAAGCTGTTGCAGATGCTTTAGGTCCATTTTTCTACATCTTGATTTAATTCAGTTTCATCCTCCCTAACTCTGTTTTGTCTCAACTTTGCAGCTCTTCTGGGCATAAACATATTGATGTGCATTTCGGAGAAAAAAAAAAGAGGAGAGAACAGCTATTGATAGGTGGTATGAACCATAACTTCTTTATTTAGCAAGTCAACACTGAGTGTCAAAATGATGAATTGGAAGGCTTGTGTCTCTGTGGAGCTGAGAGCTTGGGTGGGGCCTCAGAGCTGTGGTGCAGAGATAGAGAGCAAACTGCTGACTGTCTCCTTCTGTCATAGTTTTACATGCTGTACATCTAGAACAGAGTGGAGCAGGGTGGGCACAGTGTCTACTGCAGGACAGAGACCATGCTGAGATAAGCTATCATCATCTCTCCAGAGAGAAACTCAAGGCTCTGTGTTGTTGTTTTGACTTTTTTTTTTCTTTTTTCCTTCTGTGAAAATGTATCTGAGCAACTCTTTTCTCAGCTGTAGAATCGGGGGTTTAGTTGTACCAACACAAGTCTGTGGCAGGAAGTTTTGTATTGTCCTAATTATTTGTGAGAGGGTGTGTCCCCTTTGTGGTAATGCAGCTGTAGAAATACACCTCTCTGTCTTGCTTTTGAATTCTTAATGTGTGTTAGTCTGTAACAGCTGACTCTACCAAGGTTGCAGGGGAATTGTAACATGTCAAACTGACCTCCATCTGAGCCCCAGAGGCTTCTCTTAATGGCTCTATTCATCAAGGATACAGACCTCTTTGAATGAGCCCAAAAGGCAATCTTGGTTGGACCAAGCCATTATTGTTGCCAGATATGTAATAGAGAACAGTTGTAAGTGAAGGCAAAGCCAAGCAGAAAATTTCAAATGAAGATGTTTGTTCAGGGTTTTGGGTTGTGGCCACAATTCTGTGCTGCTTGTTCTTCATCCACTACAGTGGAGGAGAGTGGTTTAATGGGAAAGCTGTATACGCCACTGGAGCGTAAGCCTCTTACCAGCTTTTTGTGTGTGTTTGTGCATGTATGTGTGTGTGTCCTCTACATCTGTGTGGCCCAGAAACATTTGCATTTTGCATTCCCCAAACCTCTGAATACACAGACCTGCTGACCTACCTATTTGGGAAAACTGGAAAGAACAAATTACCACCTGCCTCACTCATACAGTGCTGCCAATTTCTCTTCTCTTCTCCTTTCTTCTCTTCTCTTCCTCTCTTTTCCTCTCTTTTTAGCCACACTGGATAGCTGTGAGCCCAACAATTTCCATAACCACTGATGGACTGACATAATTGGTACAGACATTTTTGGTCTCTAGAGGATGATTCCTAATGACTTTGGTGTAACCCTGACTTTGGACTATTTTTAGTTCCAACAGCAGGTCCAAGTACTTTGCCTAACACTTCAAAACACCTCCAAAACTATGACTGAATTCCCATTAATTCATATCTACTGTGAGATTAATGCTTTGCTAATGTTAGCATTCATCTCAAATCCTCCTACACAAATTATTGAGCATCGGAGTTAAATCTTGTCCTTGGATATTGTTTCACATAATAATACTACTAATACCAATAATGATGAATAGTGAATAGTAGCATTTTCAACCACTTTGTTTTAACTGCTTCCACACCATAGACATATCCAATCCTTTGAGAGGTGACATGAGAAGACTTTGTATCACTTCAAAGGGTCACAGTTGAAAAAGGTTAAGAACAAATGACTAAGGATATTTGTGGCTGAGAACTTTTAAACAAAATACTGACATATAATCATCTGATATGGCAAACTTGTTAGCAAACTGTTGCATATTTACTCATCTGGCAATAAGTGGGTAATATTATCGTTCTTTTGGAGTCCTATTTCTGGCCTCATGTCACATGCAAGTCCAATATTTAAGACTGATAAAAACTGAGACAAGTCTGTCTGACAAGCTGAATCTGAGATGTCCTAAAACAGACACTTTCAGGACAGAAGATACATTTGATTGATGTTGCTGATTTTTTGTTTGGGTTCATTTTAAACTTGGTTAAAAACATGACATACTGAATGATCACGGGTCATACATGCAGTATAGTGGGATGTGTTACTTCATGCTGCCCTTAGCTCTCATATCTGCAGCAACACCCACACACACAAGCACAGATGCTTGGCTGCATTCTGTAGTGAAGCAAGTACACAGTTCTCCATTCCTGTAAAGGAAGTGGTTGCAACTGTTTCCTGCCATTTTCATGTTTTGTGCTCTATACACGTGATAAGGGTTTGTTCCCTCCAGTTTCATTACCTGTGTCTGTGTTTTTGATGTCTTTGTGACAGGAAACCGTGTTCCTCTACCACTGCATGTTTTCTCGCAACTCACAAGATGATTTTCTGGACATTCAATCCCAGACACAGTTAGAGTAGAATTTCATAACGCTTCACAATTTGGCCTCCTCGCTGAAACAAAAATCAATCACGCGCGCTGGGGAAATGCCCTAAATTTAATCACAGAATCTGAAGGCACATGATGGAGATTTACTTGATGATGATGCTGATGAATTTCGTTGATAGTAACAATACATCACCGGAGACAACATCTTTCACACCTTTGTCTCATTCACAGTCTGAGTGGAGGTGGAAATGAGAAGTAATCTCATCCAGATCCACGGCCACTGGAGAGGGTTGGTCGTCCTGTCTTTATATGTTAATTCAAAATCATTAAGCTGCATTTGATGATGATGATTTGAGGTCCATTTAAATGAACAAGCAGAATGGCCTCTGAAGAACTGTATTATCAATGGTTCCATTAGCTTTAGCACCCATGGCTTTGCCTCACCCTTGAATCCTCCTGCTTACACCTTCCTGCAAGACAAAACAGCCCTATTTCATGGAACGATAGAGTATTTCTCCATTCATTCCTGAGTAAACCTAATATTAATGTATTTCCTTGAGCTGCACACCTGTTCTATTCTGACAAATGTGCAAACGTGTGTGAACTCACTTGCACTCACACTAAATTAAGTTGTACTGCAGCCTAAATTAACACATCTAATGAAGAAAACACCATCCATAAGTGAGCACTGTCTAGTCTGGGCCATTGAACAAATTATGCTATAAAACACTAGACCTGAATATTTTATTATAGAGAAACATCTCATCAACTCATATGGAACATTGTGAAATGACATGACAGCATTTAAATCTCACTGAAACAAACAAAGGAGTCATTTAGGGTAACAGCAATCATTTCAGAATGAGTCATTTGGCAATAGAGTATTAATTAAAAGTCTAGTGAGAAGCAGCTAATCAAAATAACACAGTGTATGTACACAAACATAACCTAGAAATGCAATGTTAGTCTAAGATACACAAAATGTTTATTATGGAAGTGCATCCAGGCAATACTTAAGCAATTACTCAGCCTGGAGAGGACACTCAGTATGAAGAGGTTTTAGCAAAAGCTCTATTGGACTCAGAAAATGTCCAAGGTTCGGTTTAGAAATGTACATGGACATTGTGTGCAGTAATAAAAGGTTTGCTGAGGCCATACTTCAAATGTCCTCAAGAATAAAGTGCAGCACTTACTTTTTGTCTGGTGAAAGGAAAACGATGAACGTATGTTGAAAAAGACTCAAGATAAGACCTGGATGAACTTTGTTGTGGAGCCACCAGACCATGGCAGCCCTGATGTGAAAATCTGATTTATTTTTTTCTCTGTTGTCAAACCCAGTGCCTCATCTGTTCTCTCCCTCTGAGCAGTGACTTTTTTTCTTTTTTCTTTTTTTAAAAAAAAAACTTTACAAAAGTTTGCCAGAAATTAACAACTCAGCACAGTGCAGCTTACTCAACCTTGCAAATCTTCTCCTAGTTTTCAAACCTTTGCCAAGCTATACTTTTCTTTCACTCCTGTTTGCTTTCAGTACCCACCCCACCACCACCACCACCACAAAACTCTCTCATCTTTTATTTGTTGTCCTCAGCCTCTTTGGGTCACCCTGCTGCAAGCTTTCTGTCAATGCCACAGTGGGAATTGTCCCTGACTGCACTAGTTGTATTAACACTGCTTGGCACACATGGATGTACAAGCACTTAAACTACCTGCGGGGGAAATTGTGGCACAATTAAAGTGATGCAATTCCCTTGCTATGTTTCGTGCTTTCCTTCACTTTCTCCCTCTTTGCTCACATCTTTTTTCTTCTTCCCTCACTCCTCTTCCTCTCTTGTGACAGGGGTGGTGAGAGGATATGGCCCTCAGGGTGGAGCGCTACAGCATGACATATTTAGCTGGAAGTATTGCAACAATGTGATATAAGAGCTGACTGGTCAGTCTTACTCTTTCCTCTCTATGAAGGGTGTCAAAAGAGAATTGCCCCTCAGTGGTCAATTATGTAAAAAAAAAAAAAATACTTACTGTATTTGCATTTTTATTCATGCTGGCAGTGTGGCTTTAGGGATGGATGTGTCGGTTGGTTGGTCCACCACCTTGGTCCAGACTAAAATATCACAACAGCAACTGGATGGAAGGCCATAAATTTTGATGTTCATGATTTCCAGATGATGAATCTTAATAACTTTGGTGATCCCCTGACTTTTTTCTGCCCAATCATGAGGTTGACATTTGTGATTTTGAGTGAAACTATATGATGGATTGCCATGAAATTTGGTACAAACATTCATGCCTCTCTCAAGATTAAGTGTAATTACTTTGATGTTGTTTGGATTTCTTAACATAGCGCCCTCATCAGGTCAAGATTTGTCCAATACTGCTTTATGACCAAATATCTGCAAAGACATTCATTAGTCTCATATGTACTTTGTTTTGCACTAATTAGCAGTTATGATAAAATGTTGAACATGAACAGTACCACTTAAGTATTGCCTGACAAGTTTGTTAAAGGTGGCTGCACACTTTGTCATGTTTCCTTTGTGTGTCAGTACCAAAAGCCAGTTCACTTTAAGCATTGTGGTTTAATTTCACAGTCAGTGCTAACTTAGTGTCTGAAATCTATTTCTTGTTGTCCCTCTTATATTTAAAGGTACTTAATGTATATTTTGCTGTCACTACATAGCCAATCTTAGCATTAACAGCTTTTCACTTACCAAGAGCTTCAGCTGTTGTAAGAACATGCCCTCTGGTCAGCGCTACGTCTTCATCCTCTCATATTAGACTGACGGCATATTGAATACTACAGTGACTCTATCAAAGAGTAGTATTATGAGACAGGACCAGCTGGAGCTAGCTAGGTTAGCATGCAATTCTAAGTAGTAGAAGTGATAGAAAAAGAAGCAAAACATGAGTTAACACTGGTGTTGTTCTCCACCATTGGAGACAACTGTTGGCAAATAAAGGAATGAAGTTTGATGCTGAATTTGCAACGTTTTTTTTTTCTAGATTGGTAAGTAAACAGCTGTTAATGCTGTTAATGCTAAGTACCAATAACAAAAACGTACATACTGCACCTTTAATGCTTTGAGTATTAATCAGTTGTGTGGTGAAAATCAACCACTTGATGGATAGGAAGTACTGCACCGTAAGCGCATAGATTTTAAAGTAAAGTAATCAACCATAGTGACCAAAATCCCTGAAGCATAACAGACTAATTTCTTCCTCCCAGCACTGCCACTCTAACACTGTCCCTCATCCTCTGTGGTGTCTGAGAAAAGCGATGCATAAGTAACCCATGCCTTGCAAGCTGTGCACGTCTAGTCTGAGGTAGCACTGTGGCAAAGAAATGCTTGATCAACTCAATTTCCTCCTAAGGTCTCATTCTTCTTACCTGCCACCCATTTCCTATCTCCTCTCCCTACTATTTTTCGCTCTCTCTCTCTCTCTCCCTCTCTCTCTCTCCCTTTCTCAGCAAGTATATGGAGGTGTAGATTTATGAAGCACTCCGGTTGCTGGTGGCCACAATCCAGCCTGAGAAAGTCATTTGTTCAGTGATTACAGACACAGGAGACAGAGAGAGAAGTGTTAATGATGCTATGGACAGATCGCCAGTGTGTCAGTGAAAGAGAGAGAGAGAGGAGGAGACAATGTAGATGCCATTGTGGATGTTTGACAATGCATCTCAACCACCACGCATCTCTGAGCAGTACAGAGACACAGTTCATTAATGACATCAACGTTAAACGGTTTCTTGGAAGCACTCTATTTTTAAAAACCTCAAGTTTCAGTGGTTTAAAATAAAGTTTGTTGTGCAGGTTAATGGCCCACAGTGGGTTTTGCATTTCAAATCTCTCGACAAAGCTTTCCATCCTCAATGTAGAAACCTGCTAGTGCTGGGTGGTCAAATTGTGCACATTAACATCTCACTGGATGTTTGTTTCATCACTAACCAAGGACACTTTCAAAGAAGGCATGTTCAGTCTCCTCCATCCAGACCTCTAGCCATATGTGGCCTGGTTTGAGCAGCGCTGTTGATAGGTTCGTTGGCAGGGTGAGGTTGGTGCCCCTCCTGCTCTCCTTAATTACCTGTGAGATGGAGTGGTCCCCCCCCTTCGTGTATAGCCACTGTGTCACACTGTGTCAGGGGCAGAGCGGACATGCAGAGCTGACCAGTCTCACCTTCCTCACCTTTCTCCGTCTCTCTTGTCAGAGAAGATTAATAATAAAATAGTAGCAGCCGGGGAGCGTTTTCCTTTTGGTCTAGTGAAACTTTCGTTGTGCATTTCTGTTTTTTGGCCTCTTACTGTTTGTTTTTTCAAGTTCCTGTGTTTCACTTTTCAATTTTATTGAAATATTCTTGATGCATTATTTTGGGTATGATGCCACATAGTAAGCAAAACATTCAATAACAGCTTGAATCCCTTTTAATTCAGTAAGGGAGGCAGTATTGACTGTCCCTAGCTTCATTAGCAAGCCTCCTGGATGTCTATTGGATTGCACAAAGTACAGAACACACAGGCCTGGGCAGAGAATAAAGTGGAAGGCACTGAGAGTCCAAACTGTACCTGCTGAGACTATGCCAGAGCACATTAACTGTTGCTGTAGCAACCGTCTCCAAATCAGAAGAAAACTCGAACACTTAAAGCAGACTAATTTCTCAAAATGTCCTCTTCCACCGAGTCCCTTTTTCTGTCTTCTTCTTCCTTGTCGTCTACCTCTGAAGGTAATGTAAAATATTCTTGAACTCTGAATTCACAGAAGAGTCACAGCTGCGGACACTCAGGACTCAGCACGCACGTTCAGAGATTTGGCTTCCATTCTCCAGTCTATCTTTCAATGTATTACTCATAAGGACAAATTTATAAATATGTGTAACACTGGGAGCTGAACTCAAGCCAAACTCTTGCAGAGTTACATTGTAAATTTAGAGACTTTAGGAGACTTGGTTCATGCCTACAGACTGATGAAAAGTTAAATGGAAAATATTTAGCATTAATTAAGGACAACACATACTTCCTCTTCCTAGCTTGTTAAGTCTTCTCACTATAAGGGTATCCTGAAGAGCTGTGTTAGTCCAAAACACGAAAGGCACAATAAACAGTCTATTTTAAGACACTTATGAGCCTAACTCTTGAGCATTTACATAGTTCCTTAAGTCTTTTAATTAGCTATGCTAATGTATTCATGAATGATGAGGCAAACTGCTGTCTGAACAGAGGCTCCCAGTGTGTTTGAGGTGGTGTGTGGGGTTTTGTGCAGGTGAACAGGGCTGCGCCTGTGGAGACACTTATCACCCACAGCAGAAACAGTCTCATGCATGCCCAGAATTCTCAATGACATGCAGTTTCTACAAGAGAAAAGTGCTGTTTTTGGAGGTGAATGCAACATAAAAACAGGAACCTCTGTGGAGTTTATTTGTGACGTGTTGTTTGGTTTTATGATGTACGGTATACTTGCCAACCTTAAAACATTTTCACTATGTTAAAGTGGAGAAATGCATCAGGAAACATCCACGGTGAAACCACAATTATAGCTTGTTCTTTATGCTGTGTTGATGTCTGAATTCCATTTCATTAGAAATGTCAGTAAAACAGTGCACTAAATGATTCACGTCATCCATTTGCATATTGACCACAAGCCTAACCAAACTGTGACACAGCAAGACACAGACAGGGAAGTGAGGAAAAACAGACTTTTTGTGCAGTCACTTGTGAGTGAGTGCAGTTACTTACAGAGAAACAGGAGTTTTGATATTATTCTCCCAAAAGCACAATGAATTTCACTGAAATGTGTTGCATGACGCACAAACAGCAGTGACCAAGCTAAGCTGAAACATCACCATCTCTTCTTTTCTTTAATTTTCTCACCCTTCCCTTTTTCCTCTTACACTGCCTCCCTTCTCTATTTAACATTAACTTGCTAACATTATCTTGATGAGCAATGTAAACTCTTCAGTGACATTTTTTATATGTTGTATGATATGTTGTAGAGGCCACCAAAAAGCCAGTCTGGGGGTGTAATCAGGCAACAATGTTCTCTTTGCAATCTCTAAATCACTTTTAGACTCTAAACCTGATTTGTGTGTGCAGACATTAACTGTGTGTGCATGTCAGGATTGCAAGGTGAATGGCCTCATATTTCTTAAAGTTAAGATTCACTTATTATGTATGTTTTGTATATTTTCAGCCCCAGTCTGAAGCGCCACATCCTCATAGGCTCAGACAGAGCAGGAGCAGTTTATAGCTGCTGTACACTTATCGTGTGCACTGTCCTGCCCACAAAGCGCAGCTCTGATATCCAACTTGACCTGACCTGGCGTGTAATCCACAAAGTCATTTTTGCTTTGGTCAACAAGATCTCGACCGATCACATCATCTCTCCTCCTCGTCCTCTCTCTCTATCTCTCGAGCGCTCATCCGATTGCGCGACGGTAGGCACCGGCGCGCCGTCCGACCCGGGCATTAGAGTAAAGTGAACGTTGCCGCGAGGAGGCATTGGCAGGGAGGGAGGACTCTGTGGATGACAGGCTGCGAGAGAGAGAGAGAGAAAGAGAGAGAGAGAGAGAGAGGGGGCGAGTACACAATCGCGCTGAGAAGCTCAAGCTCCAACTCCGGCTAGACGGAACCCCGACTTGTTTACCTTGTACCGGGCGCAGAGGAGCACCGGTGGGGAGGCACAACCCAAAAGAGTCGCGGGAGGGGGGCGTCTATCTGTCTGTCTGTGTGTCTTCCTGCCAGTCTGTCTATCTGTCACCACCATGTCAGCGGCAACAGCTTCAATAGCAGACGTATCCAGGACTGATATCACAAACAAAAATGACGGCCGTGACCGGAATAACTCAGGTAAGACTGATGAAATAACAAACCAAACGGTGTCTAATTTATTCCGGAGTCGAGCGTGTAGGCTCTATGTGGGACGGAGATTTGTTTTTTGTACTTTGCATTTATTCCAGTTCTATTGTTAACACAACTATACAGAGGCCTGTATTTGATTGTTTTACACAAACAGAGTGAGAAGGCATTTACAAGTTGTGCACAATTTTTTCAAACACTGCCTTCTGAAAAAAAAAAAAGATCATTTCAACATTTATTAATGTGTGTGTGTGTGTGTGTGCACTTATTTCCTGGTTTCCTCTTGTGCAATATCCCTTCAGGGACTTTAAGTATTTGCTGTGTGTAGCGGTTTCCTAATTATTGCTCCAGGATAAATAGCCAAGGTGATGTATTTTATTGATCTCTCTGTGTGTGACCGTCTTCTGAGGGGGAAAAATTAATAAAGGGAATTCATTAAAGATCAAATACATTTTACATACATAACCATGAGCGTGTACGTGTTGGATTAGTGTCTGATTATTCAGTGGACATCATCCACACCTTTCTTCCAGAACTCAGCGCTTAATTCAAAAAGAGAAAGAGAGAAAAGCAAAGAGGAAATGCGAAAAGGGAGGCAACGTCTGTGGTGGCTTTAACACCAGAAACTCCTCGAGCCGATGCACAGCTGGGCGTCTCACGCGCACGCCCAGGCAGCCACACACACGCATTAACACACACACACACGCACACACACACAGGTTACATAAAAGTGATGCTCTCTGCTTAACGGCAATGAAGTGTGTCCTTGTGTTACATAAACTTGAATATGGTGAGCTAATGCTAATGGCCTTCAGGGGAGTATTTATCCCAGTTGAGTCTGGCCCAGTGTCATGGTAAATTCTTTCTTTCTTTCTTTCTTTCTTTCTTTCTTTCTTTCTTTCAGTGACGCCAGGAACTTTAGGTGTGATTTGGTGCACCTTGTGTTGATGCAACTCCACCACATGTTACTTGTTTCTCCTCCTCACATTCTTGGATGTTTTCCTTCCCATTTAACAGTGACTAAGAGGAACATTGCAGAATCTCTCCTCTCTCTCTGCCATATTGTTTTTTAGTGAAAACCAGAAGCAGGTTTCCCTGAGCAAACAAAACCAAAACAAACAAAACACGTTATCCTTCCCACTTCTGTTGGAAATCACCGGATTGATGTCATTGTGTTTATTTGCATTCCAGCAGCTTGTTGTCATGACCGAGTGATAGCCTTCTTGTGTTGTGGATTCATCGTGCCAGACTGCTCAGACCTTCCCCTCCTGTAATATGCAGAGCGCTAGGCTGTGCTGTATGATAACCGGTGGTTAAGCATGGCTCCAGATGGCCCCTGTGTTTCCACCAGCCTCGCAGGCCTTTTGTTTAATGATTTATCACATTTCCTGCTTCGATACCGTTAGAATTCGATGCAGCACAGGACCAGGGTGTTACAGGGAGTTGGAAGGGAGGGGAGCAGTGTTTTGTCACGCTGTGTTGTGGAGCCCTACAGGGGTTCAGCGCTGATAGCTGTGGAATGACTGTCCCATTCCACTCTGAATCTCATCTGCAGCCCTCCATTCTCTGCTGCTCATACTGTTCACCTTGGCTTGTTGTTGTGCTACTTTTGAATTCTGAGTTGTCTGATTATCTCTGTGAATACAAATTTATTTTGAAGACGCATGAATTATACATGTACTCAAACTTGGGGTGAACTTTTTGGTGATTAATGCACATCAAACATCTGCAACATAATTCAGTCACAACCACGGTTTTCTCTGATTCATCATCGGCTGACTCTCTTACTTTTAGGTCAGTTCCAGGCTCAGTGCACGCCCATACCGCTGCCTGCCCTGGGCACCCAGAAGATCATCCAGGGTAACGGCACCAATGTGGGCACAGTTATTTCCCTGCAGTGCCCAGCCAAACACAAACTGGTAGGGAGGGATCTGACGTGTGTCATGGATGCCAACAGCACCCACTGGGAGGGGGAGACCTATTGTAAACGTAAGTAGGAACAGAGAACAGAAAGTGAGGCCTTGAAATGACACAGCAATGTTATTATAGAAAGAATCTCCCACTCGTAGCCAGGTGCATGTCCTCTCATGAATGCGAGTGTGTGTGTGCAGATAAATTGTTCCAAATGCTTTTACTGGGAGAACTGCAGTGGCTGCAAAACTTCCCCTGAACTGCCTGTCTGCTCATTATTCTGAAGAGATAGAATATATATTTAAATTATGTGATAGGCATTGTGGCTGTGGGCAACGCTACACAAAGACTCTTAAGGTAGTATTTGGATTGCAATAATTAATACTCTAAATTATGTTAGGACACATTTGAGAGAAAATAATCTGTTGCTTGGGGATGAGGCTGGTTTAAAGAGAGTATTAATGCTAATGCAGGTAGAGAGGTATAATTTCCAGCAGGTGCACTGTCAGTCATTATTTTGATGAACCAGAGGAAAAAGTGAGAGGATCTTAATTATATTTCAGAGTCAGTCGTCATGGGAGAGAAGAAGCTGTCTGATGCGAAACTGAAAGAAATTAAAAGTGGAATTTATGTTGTGTTGTCCTTTCCATGATGAGCTGGCAAGTGCAGTTTGTTGCAAAATGACTTATCTCTGCCAGTCTTTTTTGGTAACACAATAATGAAAGACTTCTGATATATCTAAGAACTCTAAGTGGCAGACCTTATCTTTAAACCCCAGGCAAAATGAGAAGTGTTTTTTTGGTGGTATTCACGTTTTTGATATAAACTGATTTTGCAGCATGATGATTGGAGTTGTCTAATGTGTTGTGTGCATGACATGGAAATAAAGACGATGAATCAGTCAACAGTCCTTCTCTCTCTCACCCCAGCTATGGCTTCCTTTGACGACTACGGTTTCCGTGTAGCCGTGTTGGCATCCATCGTGAGCTCGGCCATCATCTGCTTCATGTCCGTGGCCTTCCTCACCTGCTGTTTGCTCGACTGCATCAAAGAGGACAAGAGGAAAAAACAGGAGAAGTGAGTGAGAAGCAAACAAGGGTGGAAGAAGTCCTCAGATCGTTTACTTAAAAGTACCAGTACCACAATGTAAAAGTACTCAATTACAAGTAAAGGTCCTTCGTTTAAAATCCTGCTTAATAAAAGTACAGATATAAAATGTACTTGAAATATACAAGTACACTGATATATGTTACATTTCATTGTTAGACTGTTAATACTGATGCATCATGCATGAGTACCAGTTGAGGTTTAGGTGGAGCTAGGTTTAACTACTAAAATTAGGTAATGTAGATCAGTGGTTCACAACCTGAGGGTCAGACCCTCTCCAAAAGGTCACAAGATAAATTTGAGGGGTCGTGAGATTAATAAGAGGGCAAGAAAGAAGAAAAAACAAAGTTCTTCTATGTACGTTTCTTTAATCTTTTCTTCATTGTGAGATATTGAATAATCACATCCCATTAGACAAGTATTTACTTTATATGTAAGGAGGAAGTGTTTCTTTGTCTCACAGACATCTGAAACACCACAAGGTGCGTCAAGTAAGCACTTCTGCAAACAGTCTCATGCCAAAATAACTGGAAACCACCACAATACAAATAATGTATTGTATTTTACAAGCTTATAATGTTTTTTTATGTAAAGTATCTTAAAATTCTATTTAGTACAATATGTGAGTAAATGTACAGAGTTACTTTCCATCATTACAAGCAAATGATGGAGAAAAGCAGAGTGTCAGTTTCATGTGAGGCGTTTACAAACTGAAACACTGATATTAAGCTTGTTGTTTGTTTGTTTTTTACAGTGAGTCAGATGTGTGGCAGTGGGAGGAGCAGGCCCAACATCAGGAGGACAACAGGTCTCGCTACAGCCATAAAGGCAGGAACAACAACAACAACACCCAGGAGAAGCTGCACTCTTTGTGGGACACCCACAACCCCGCCATGTGTGACAACATGCGAGGCTGCAGGTGAGACACGGGCTGACTTTATCTTAAATGCCGAAATGGAGGAAAATCAAAAATGTCTCTGAAGAAATGCAGCAGCGTTAAAGAGACGTCCTCCCGTCTTCTCCTCCACAGGTGTAATCAGGAGTATGCCTACGGTCCCGTCCTAACATACGGCCGCACTCCTCCACTCGCTGCTCTGCCCGGGCGAGACTATGACCAGCCTCTCCTACCACAAAACCCAGAGTCTGCGCAGATCCCCGGCCCACCTCAGTACCCCGGACCTCCTCTGTCCTCTGGTCAAACTACGAGCCCTGGTGTGGTCCAGATCTCAGCAGTGGGCTCCGGTTTGGTGTGGCAGTACGGAAGGCCGCAGCAGAGCGGTTTGCCAGGGGCCAGCCCGTCAATCACGGGCGAGCCCAACACGAGGAATATAAACCCTGCCAAAGAATTTAACATAAGGATTATATCAGTGTGAGGACATGTTGAAAACCATCAGTCAAGAACATGATTAGTGACCAAATATGTACAACAGTGTCAGCTTTATCAATGAGGACTACAGGAAGTAATAACTGAACATTCCTGCTCTTGCTGAAATTGTTATGTCTGCAGTTCAGCACAGTATGAAGGCTCCAGAGGCATACTGATCTGATCAGACAGATTTATGTGCCTTTTGTAAACTGTAATGGCACACTGCCCTCTGTCTGCAAAGGGGAGCCATTGCACTTCCAGGACACCAGCCTTTGTTGGATGACACTCCCTTGTAATTAGAAGGTCAAGGGATTTTCTTGACCTCAGTTGAGCTCAAATTAAATCGTTGTGATGGGGGTCAAGTTTAACGATTGAGGTGTTTATGGGTACGTAGTTCAGACAACGCACTGTGAGGGCAGCTGGGGATGTTCTCTGAGAAACTCTTTGTCAGGGCAGGAAAAGTCCACTTTGCTTGGGGGGTGGGGTGCGGGGGGCAGCTGGACAGCACTGGACTGGTGTGTGTATGTAAATATATATTGTAAATATATATTTTTAAGGAATGTGAATCAATTAAAGACTTTTACTTACGGTGAGTGAGACTGTATTGCAATGGAAAGAAGGCAGCTGTGTACATTTTCCTCTGAGGGATGAATGCAACTTTACAAGTCATGAGGCAGCACAGTGATTTTGACTGTTCAGTGTAATAATGTAGCTTCCACACAGGAGAAATGGTGAGTGTATTATGGAAGATAAAGGCAGCATATTGTTGTTGTTGTTATAATTATAATTATAATAATTATTATTATTGTTGTTATTATTATTATTATTATTACTCGGAAAAAGGCAACGGAATAAAGTGTTAAATGACACCTCTCTGGTTCAGTGTTTGCAACAGAAGGCTTATCTGCTTGCTGCTGCTGTTCTTGATAATCTGCCCATCAGCTCAGTCCACCGTCACCCTCCGCGGGCTGATAATCATCATGTGGCCCTAAGGTGGGTCATGTGGCACCGGGGCGGTGAAGGGCGGAGGCGCAGCGGTCGAGCGTGCTGATGTAACGGGGGCAGCAGGGACAGTCACGCCGCGGAGGACAGGAAGTTTTCCACCGAGGGGAGGCTGTCGGTCGGTCGGTCGGTCGGTCGGTCGTTGTTAAACGAGTCCCACACACGCCGCTTTGTTTGTCAGTATGACAGGTTTGTGAAGCGAGGGTAAGATGTTTTTGTGTTGTCGCGGATCAGGCCCGGTAAAAACCTGCGCGCTGACTCTTAGGAGGTACACAGGCTTGCTGATCACCCACAGTGCTACTGCTGTGTGTGTGTGTGTGTGTGTGTGTGTGGTGGGTGGGTGCGGGTGCGACACTTGTTGCATAAAATTCACAGTTTTTAAGTTTGTTGCTATAGCAATGTTTTAAATACATTAATTTCAGTTTCATGTGAAGAATTATCTGCGCGCTGCTGAACACCAACCAAAATCATTCAGTCATTTCTCGAAATAGACTGAATTTCCTGTCCAAATATTCAGCCTTTAAATAAAACAGGAGCACTTTGATCGACAGGTCTATTCACATGCTGTCGTTTAATACCTTATGGGCTGCCATTTTCGTCCGGGCCCTCCAGCCCTTTATTAAAGATATGCATGATTAAGCTCCTTCCTCTGTCAGTCACTTTCAAATCTTGCTGAGTTTAGTCTTAGAATATATTTTTTCATAAAGAACCTGCATAAATCTGACATTGGGGTGAGGTTGTTTTATTTAATTTTGCTGAAACTACACATTACATCATCTGATTACAGCAAGATTTCACTGTTTGATGATATTGCTGGTTGTGTTGTGTGAGGAAGAACCAAACAAGCACACTGGAAACACCGGATTAGTCACCAGTTTGCTGCATCTCTAAAGGCTGTTGCTGATCAGCTGCAAACACAACATCTTCCTGTGTAATGTGGCACAAGAAATGTTTCACAAATGAACTGAAAGACACATAGATTTTTATTTCTGTACATCACCTTTTTGTCATAATGCCCTGCTACCCACTCTGCTCAGGGAGCTCGCTGTTCTCTTACCTCGGGATCTAGCTTTAAAGCACTGAAATGAGTTGAGAGGGATGTCAGTGAGTTGGCAGGAAAATGTGGGATTTGGTATTGCTGATAGGCGCTATAATGAAATCAGGGGCTGTATCTTTTTGAGCAAAATACAGCCTCAAAACAGTTAACAAAGAGAACACAAGCTCCACCAAACTGGTCTCTCAGGCTTTTTATAGTCACCTCCACATGTTATTTATGCACACCATAACTCAGCAGACATGTTGCTCATACATTTTAATGACCTGGTTTTAATATTAGCATTAAGCTATTCAAATAAAGTGTTGGCCCAATGGACAATTTTGCAGCAAGTGTATTCACCTTTCTAAATGTGAGATTAAACCTCTTAGTCATTTATTTTCAGAGCAGGGCTGATGCCAAGACCAGCTTACTAAGAAACTACTTAACTCAGACGAGACATAAAATCTGCAGACCTCTGATTAGAGCTACGTAGCGTGCTCTAGGTGCTCACAGGGTCATAACCTGCTCCTGACATTTCACAGGGTCTGACTCTCTCTAATGGTGTGATTTCTATTGACCAGACATTGATGGCTACCATGAGCAGCTCCAGAGGGATGCCCAGTTCCTGTGCTCAGATCAGCGGATGGACACTGAACTCGTCGACAGACTTGTACTGCAGCTGAACAGGATCCACCCCCAGATACTCACTGACAAGGAAGCCCACAGGGTCACTACTAGAACTAGTCCTCATGTTCTTATACTTGAATCTGCTAATTCTTTATCAGAGCAGAAACATGTTGCACAGACATGTGCTGTGATTCAATTCAGCATCTGTCTCTATGCAGTTCAGGAACCTGAGCAAACCCACCACGGTGCGGTTGGCTGAGCTGCTGAGCCACCTGCACGGGATGGGGGAGGAGGCGTGTCATGAATTCTACAGAGGGCTGCACATCCATGCTGAGGACGTCTACTCCAGCCTGCCAACCAGAGTCACACAAAGAGGTAAAACACCCAGCAGGCATTTTAGTGGTGGAAGATTGCCAAGTATAACTGCAGTCAGGAGACTGCTCTCTGCTGATGATTTGGTTCTGCACATTTGAATGTATCTTTGACATGTACTGTAGTGCAGAAATACTCTGCAGTAGTTTGGTTTGGAGAAGTGCACAGCAGAGTAAGAGCAGGTTTCATATATGATGACAAAAAGTATCTCCTGGTAAATAAAACCGTTGTTCAGACACATCATCTTGTGGATTTCTGAACTGTTCATCATTTTTTAAAGTTCCTGTGCATAATGTTATTTAAGTGATGACACACGGCATTATCAGGTGATTTTAACCAGAAAACTCCTCTCTGCTAACACTAGTTGTGTTGTCTTTATTAGTTCGTCTATCCATATGTGCACCCCCAAAGCATTCTGTCATGTTTTTAAAGTTATGTTATCCAATTTGTTTTACATGAGACAGCAACTTCCCCCATGTCCTATAATAGTGCTGCTCCTGCTGTGTAATTGCCCTGTAGGTTATGTAGGTTTATCCTATAAGATACAGGGAGGCCACTGGGCTGCCTGGACTGCAGTTCAGTTAGTGGATCCAGCGTTATTTAAAGTGTGGTGTTTACACATTAACCCATTTCACTTTCTCTTCCAGAGATGACAGAACCAAAATTGACAGACAATGTGGGAGTCCACCCAGAGCGATTTGTACTTAATGACAGAGGTAAATCTAATCAACATCTTTGTGCTGATCAAAGTAGAGCAACACAAGTTGACTCTGCTTTTCCATTTATATTTTTAAGTTAAAGTAGATGTAGGTATTTGCTATTTGAGTGTTGGTGTAACATAAAGAACATACAAATCATAATACAACTGATGATCTGTTTTCCATTTTATTTTGGAACCATATGAACAAATATATTCAAACTGAAACTCTTAGATGATAGTCAGCTTTAGCTTTTTTCATGTTTATGCTGTCATCATGTAGAGCTACAGCTGCAAGCAGGATTTAATATTCCCCCTCTCTGGTATACCAAAAACCAACTTTGTTAATCCAAGAAGCCATAAAATTCACATTAATTTTTTCTCAGTGCACATTATTGTTTTTATATAGACCTGACTGATCTATATTTGATTTGTTTCCATGACAACAAAGCTCATAAATACATTACTTTTAACATCTGTCTCAATGTCCCTGCCCAAAACTGCATTAAAATGTGATTATAATATAACTTTCAAATGAGATGAAGATAAAAAATGGTCATTGTGGAGGTTTGTGTTTGTATTCACTGGCAGAACCTTTAATAATGACATGTGTAGTATATACATTTTCTGTTAAAATTGGGAAAGTAACTCATAACAGACAACAAGCCCATTTGCAGATGTTGCCTTTGGTGACCAAATCTTTCATTTTCAAAAGGTAATATAAGTATAGTCAAACCAGGTCAAACTTTATTTAAAGTACATTATCACACAAGGGTGTCTCACAACACTTTACAAAGAATTATGTGAAAACAATAGCAGAAATAACAAACAATACAGCTGATAGTGTATATATACAGTCAAACAGAATTGGCATTGTATACTAGTGTGAACTGAAACTTGTGGCTGGATGGAAAGTAGGAAGTCATTGTCAAAGCAAATGTTATTCCTTGGAAAATTGTAGACAGTAGTGCAACCTAACTAATAATTTCTTGTTAATGGGCCAAAACAAGCCTTTAATTTATCTTTTGACTGCACTTGTAGATGTTTAATTTGGCTGCATGACTGCTAGGGTGTGTTTTTTTAAAGTGGTGGTCTTACAGTTTGTGTGAATGTGCATCAGGGTACCTCAGTACCCCCTCTCTGATCCTCAGATAAGCCCCTTAAGCCCAACTAAGCTTTGTTCTTCAGCAAACGCGGTTGTCTGCTGAACCTTTTAACCCCTAGCATCAGAATGTGGGCCCCTCTGCTCTGCACCAGCTCCACCATTCATCATCCCATTACATTCAGGGCTCTGGCTTTGTGGGTCAGTTAAGCTCACGTGTAAACCACCCCCCTGTCCAAAACAGCTTCCTCTGCCCTGCATTCCTTTGAACAGTCAGGAGCACATCCACTGGGTCAAAGGTATGTCAACGGGGAAATGGGTCATCAGTGATGTAGTGAGACTGACTGAGAAGTGATGGCTTGTTTAGTCTGTGAACAACAGGACGACTGTGTTTTCACAGAGCAGCTTGACTTTTGACCAGTGTACATTTCAATTTGGGTTTGTCTAGAAAGACACCAACATAGTATTCACATTTAGTGTGCCCACCTGCTGATCCAGTATATATGTGTGTATAAGATTTATTTATCTATTTATCACTGATGAAAGCCTTATCTTTTCTCTTTCCTTTGGCAGGACCAATGTTCTTCCTGAGCTGTTTCAGTTTTGTAGTTGCCATTGCAA
Source organism: Lates calcarifer (assembly GCF_001640805.2). Lineage (NCBI taxonomy): Eukaryota > Metazoa > Chordata > Actinopteri > Centropomidae > Lates > Lates calcarifer. The sequence goes on along the minus strand of NC_066838.1, from coordinate 18,258,942 downwards.
TGCTCTACTATTACGGAGGTGAGTCATACAGAATGATGGTTAGACTCATTTGTCCTTGGGCATTTTAAATTACTTTTGAATCTCAAGAATTATCAGTGTACAACAGCATGTAAAGCCCCTTGTTCTCTCCACAGACGGTGAGACACTGAGATGTACTCGTCCGTTTCTTCACTGCTCTGCAGCAAGACTGAGTAGAGGCGCTAAAGATGCTTTAATAACCTACACTGAGGTTGGAAAGTAGTAAAAATGAATGAGGCTGTTAAGGTGCTCTGAATGCTTAAGAACTGGCTCTGTGATAAGAACAAACCTTGAAATTCAACACATTGCTGTGCCAAACTCATATAATACAGTTGCTATGTTTTTTTTAATGAAATTGAACATATTTAAAAACTAATTTAAGGTAACAAATACTAACTGACATGTTTTTTAATCAATGAGAAGCTGAAATTGACATGACTCATTTTGTCACTAAAAAAGCGTAATGTTCTGCCATAGCACTTGTAAATATGAGTCTTGTCTGGATGTACTGTGCATACAGAGCTAATAATTCCAGTCACATTTCTGCTAAAGTGAAGCATAATATTAACTGACTCAGGCCGATTAAACCTCTGCTGTCAATTATGTGACGTCACCAAAGTTTACATACCAATAAGAACAATAAAGGGTAACACTGTCCTGTCTGAACAGGTAGAAAAAAAACAACAGCAGGATGAGGGAGATGTCAATCAAGTGCAGTTTGTGCACACCCGCACTATTCTGAGAAGAGGTCTGATTAGGCATGTTGGTGTGCAGGGGCTTTATCAAAGAAACTTGAATTCAATAGTACTGTGTATATAAAAAAAAACATATATATACTCCACTACAGTTTCAAAAACGCACAACAGATCCTCTCACCAGCTCACCCACTTTCAGTGCCTTCTAATACTGTGACAAAGACAATAACATTCAGCTTTTGCTCAAATAAAGCGCAAAACATTTTTGACATCACCTGGAGTTGCATCTTATTTTTAATCTGGTATGACAAAGAACTGACAAAGATATTCATAGACCTATGCACATAATTTATTAGCTTCAAATATACTGTATGGTATTGTATTTAAAAAATTCAGTTATGAACTGTTTAGTTAGCAACTAGACTAAGTTGTTTGCTTGTACTGTCAACATGAAATGGAAATAATGATAAAACATTTATCTCCGTGATTGAACTGCATCAGTAAATTCACTAGAGGGCGCTGCTTCCTCATTCAGTGCACCAAAGTGAGGCACAGGGATGATGGAAAATGTAATAACAATGACAATCGGGAGCAACAGACGGCCCTCATTAATTAATAATGGCTATCTAATTGATTGAATGAATAAAGTCACTTTAATTAAATGCTACATTAAATGCTGCTTACTTGACTGCTCAAAAAGACTTGTGTGCAGGGTGGATGCATTTCATACTCACTTGTAGCCCTTTGAAAGCTTATAACAATGAATCAGTAGGAACATGGCCACATCTAATAAGGTGGTATATAAAGTGCAGCTCTGGAGGAAGGCTCAGGTGTCTGATCTCGGGAGATCTGCAGCACCGAGCAACACTTTCCCATCTCTGTCTCCTCTGCAAAGAGAGAGCAACAGATGAGAGAGGGGAGCCGGGGAGGGAGAGAGAGAGAGAGAGAGAGAGAGAGAGAGAGAGAGAGAGAGAGAGAGAGAGAGAGAGAGAGAGAGAGGAGGGATGGGGAGGTGCTAGAGGGGGTTGGAAGTGTCACCAGGGTGATTGTTCAGTTCGAATACTGGCATCCACATTCCCACGAGAGAGTTAGAGCTATTAATAGTGTTGCTTCACAAGACCTAAAACTCCTCGTCGACAATCAGCATCCTCAGATGTTCCCCCTCTCCCTCACCCCACCCCCCCACAGAGCCACTTTGCTAAACTCCAGGACTGGGATGGAGCCAGAAGCATAGGAGCCAAAGATATACATTATGTATATATATCAGTCTACAGATCTGCCCTGAGTGGTGCTGTGTGTGTGTGTGTCATCAATCCGGCTCTCGGCTCGTCTGGCTGTTTCCACGGTTACCAGTGATAGTTGTGGAGGAGGAAAAGGATAAGATTGTGACGTTGGTCCGTCATCTGAAAGGTGCTCTGTCACAATCACGTTGGAGAAATTATAGTTACGAACATGAATATTCTTCAGGTATTTAGCAGATAATTATGTGAAACAGACTGCTCTCATATTCTTGTGTTAAGCCACTGAAGTGTGTAAAATGAGCATTTGCTCAGGCTCTAATTGGGGTTTCGGTGACATAGCTGAAACACAGTCTAATTAAGGCTTCCATTTTAACAAGCAGTTCTGTGCCCTGTTGACTCTGACTCACCAGCTGCTGTTCGTCCGTAGAACCACAGACGTGCTGCCGCTTTGCTCATAGCACATGGGAGTCATGGCACAACCAAACATTGTTATAATTGAATGTTAGGCCTTGACGCCTGTGGTTGAAAGGCAGATGTGTCGATAAGGTTAAAGCTTGTGGAGGTGGGTCAGAGTTTTGAGTCAGACAAGGCACACCCAGCTCTGTATACATGTGCTCAGCAGGGCCATCAAAGCTCCCAGTTCGAGTTGTCTGGAAAAGCAACCATGACATCTTGTCCGAACATCATCGGTGCAATTAAAAATTGAAGCCTGTTCAGCTGTCAGCATTTGTGTGTGTGTGCATGTGACTGTGGTTGTGCATTTGTGTCTGGCCGGTGCCTTGGGTCACTCTCGGGCAGAGAAGGAGACAGACAGTGTGAGGTCACATGTGCCTGACTGCTGTTGTCTCCACTTTCCTGTTTGCCTAACTAGGAACAAATGTTGTGTTGTTTACACACCAGACTCCCTTTGTCAATTTGGCTGTTTCTCTCTTGTTCGCTGTTTTCTCTTCTGTGCCTGCAGCAGTGTAGGACAATGATTTTCTGGCGAAAGTAAAGCAGTTGGATTTTGTTGTTGACTTGTTTTCCGGTGGAAATTTCTCTTTGAGCCTGGAGAGGTCAGTGTGTTTGTAGGTCAGGTAGAGGGATTGTGAAGGTCAGGACCAAAAACATGCTGACAACATGGATGTCTATAGAAACAAATTGTGCAGTAAGGCAGGAGAGATAGTACTTGTTTGAATAGAGAGAGGGGAGCGGAGAAAGGGAATCCATGTGACCAGCAAAAACAGAGAGAATACCTGTGTGTGTTCTTGGTCAGTCGCTGCGGTTCGGCCGATGGACTCCAAAAGCCGTGATGAAGATGTTGACGACCACAATGATAAAAACCAGGCCCGTGGCTAAGTTTTCCATAGCGTTCAGCCTCTGGTGCTTCTGCTCATCATTCAGGTTCCATCGAACTATGGACAAAGTCAGGAAACCAAACTTAAACAACACGCAAACACACACTCAATGAATGTCAAATAAAACATCAGCAATCTACTTTATTCTGGGACTCAAGCCAACTTATTATGTCACACAGATTTACCGTCAACCATAAATCCATATATACTGAATTCTGGAATTAGAGAGTTTGCATCATAGTCAGGAATGATCCCACAATAGTGCAGGGTATCAAATATTTCATTTTGACAAGGGCATATGAGGATAAAGGAGTGATATGGTTGAGTTGAGTGGGACAAAAAACTTAATTTTATGTAAGTGAAACAAAACTGTTAGGGTACCACTTTCTCACAAGGTACTCTTTATAAAGAGTTTATAAGCTGTAAGTAATGTCTATGATTAATCATTTCTAAATACTTTATAGGTCAGTTAAAGTCCATTAATAAAAGCAACTTTGTGTTGCCAGGTTGTGGAATATCCTCTTTCAGCCCCATTCAATGGATTGTTTGACTATTCACCTGTAGGATACTGGCTGCAAGACATCTGGACCAAATCAATTTATAAACAGTTTATTAACATTTATAACTCAAGACTAAACTAAAACTGTTTATTAGTGATTAATTAACATTATAGGTGACTGACATTTGCTGATGGCTTATTATAAACTGACCCATTACCATTAGCCACTACCCTTTATTAATGTATTACTAACATTTACATTTATCCTTTGTACATGACTTACTAACATTTATAACAGCAGACTTGATTGATTGATTGAAATTTAAGTACTTTCAAATCTGGCAATCCAAACATTGTCGTTATCAATGGCTTTATTACTCATTAGTAAACAATTTATTTACTATTAACACAGTCATCAATTACAGCTTATAAAGGCTTTATAAATGTTCAAGTGTCTAATTGGAAAGTGGTACTGTATATTTTTATTCAAGTGCAAACTGTTGTTTTTTTGTTTTTTGTTATTCTTTTGTTTATTTTTTGATACAATCTGTGTTGAATAGAATTTCATTTCTAAAACGATGGATTCAATAATGATACAAGCAAAGACAACAAGTATCTGATTCAAAGCATGCAGACAAAACAATACAGGGAAGAGAGAAACTGATCAAGGGAAGCTTGTATTTCCTGTATGACACTGCTTCATTTCATCTGTGCTTTTTTTTTTTAACACCAACTCATCCATGATGTGATAATTGATTGTTATGTACCAATCAAAGTTGTTGTCTTTCATCATCACAGGGACTGGCCCATGAATAATGTTAAAATGAAGGTGTGATTGGGGAACTGTGTGTGTGTGTGTGTGTGTGCAGGGGGGGAATATACAGAAGCTGTGATTCACAGGCACATGTTGTGCGTACGTGCTTGTATGTGTGTGTTTGTGGGAGCTTACCAAAGGTTAAACGGTGGAGGGACCCTGTGTGCGTGTGTGTGCGCCTGATCTGCGTGGGGCGGGGAGGGGTTGGGGGTGAGAGGGGGGTGGTATGTAGGCCACTCTCATCACGCACCACTGGTTCCATTAGACAGTGCTGAATCCAGGGGAGAAGGAGGGGTAGAGTGACGACGGGGGGGGGGGGGGGGGGGGCAGGGCAGTCAAAGAAAATGAAGGAAGAGGAATGAAAAGAGCAATGAGAATGAGACGTTTCATATTCTGGTGGAGACAAGGGAGGGAGTTGTTGGGGAAGGACAGTGGAGTCAGAGGATTTGGTGGATTGGTGTCAAAGGGGGCAGACGTTCATGAATGTGTGATGCTTCTCACATGCTGACCACCCTTGTTTCTGACACGTGATTCTTTAAAATGCATAGCAAGTCTTGTCTAATAATTAATCATGATTGATTATAATCATTATCATCAATAACGGCTAAAAAATTAATATCTCTATTGTAGACTTATATAGAAAGAGAGATGAAAATACCCCAATGTCCTAAAATATCTGATTCATAATTGATTATTTTTGTATTATTACTGACAGAGGAATGAGAGTATGAGTACACGCAGGGTGGTTATATTTCAGGTATGACGAGGATAGTGACAAACATTCCTTTATTTACTCCTCCTGCTGGAGCTGAGATGAGTCAGTGTGACCTGGCTAAAGTTCACTGACCTGCTGTTCAGTCCTGCAGTTTAGCAGTGCACTGGTACATCTCATCCTCCCATCCTAATTTACCTGTTTTTTCTAAGCCTCAGTTGTGGCTATTAAACACAGACTTCCTGTATGTCTGAATATCTGGCACATTTTATTATCCTTTTGGCCATTTCTGTTCACTCCAAGACACGCACGGTGACATGTATTGACACATTTACGCATGTACACAACAGAGAAGGAGAGAGAAAAGCAACAACAAACAACCTTGCTCCCTTCCCTTCCACAAGTGCTGACAGCAGCACTAAAACCAAGTGAACTCTGACCTGGTGTCAGGCCTGGTTGCCATGGTTACAGCTAGAGCCCAGCTGGTAATGGGGTTGTTTGTCAGGAGTCAGTGGACTTGACATTGGTGAGGGGTGGGAGGGTCAGCACAAGGCAAAAAGGTGGCATATGGTAGGCTTCAACCTTGGGGGGGCTTCAATCACCCCGAAGGCCAAGTGAAGGTTGAGAGGTGTGACGCTTGCCAGACAACAAAAGGACACCTCCAGGTATAACAAAAGGGCTCACGCTTTGTTTAATTTCTCACCTATGAAGATAAGGAGGACCCCGACTGTGACCTGCAGACAGAGGGAGATGCTGATGAGGGTGATGATGGGGGTGTAAAAGGAAAAGTTCGGCCCCTGCTCCAGGACGGCCTTTAGCTGGGAGGCATTGGCCATCAGGAGAGCCACATCCAGCATGCTCTCAGCTGCGCTCTTCTTATTGGCATAGTGGTTCATGTTCAGTGGGGCTGGGCCGCCGGGCCAAGCATCTGGATGGGAGGCCTGGGAAGAAAGAATAGGAAAGTAATTGGCACAGAGATAATGTTTATGGCTTTGAGAAAATGCCTGGAAGAAGAACACCCAGGAATAAACAGAGGAGCATGCTGCGCGTTGAGCTTTGCTCTCCCAATTGAGCAACAAGGCAGCATGTTGATGAGACTAACAGTAATTTTTCGCTTCCTGTTCATTGATGGTGAGGATCTGGTTATCGTTCTGACCCAATTACCACAACAAGCAGCCATTACAAGACGACTGACCTTTGAAAACAGAGCCATTAGTACAGCAACGAGCTACTGACACACTGGTAACAGACCCATTAAAAGGTGGAGAACATGAACGAATCAGCGTGTGCAGTGTTTGAGGTTTCCCACTCATTACAGGTTCAAATTCTTATATTCAGCCTTCACTTTCTCTTGTTCTTTGCTACTGTGAAATCACAGTGAGCTCTGGGCATATTATACCACATGTGCTGCTGCAAGCTGCATCCCCCCGCCCCCCACCATTCTACTATCTGTTGACTTTTCAGATCGATGTCTGACTGTCTGTCCCATGTTTGTAAACACACTGGTGAGTGACACTATGAGCCTTCAGTCATATTCTGCTCATAGCCCTTTCTCTTGAAACAGGGATACAGACTTATCTAAATAACTGCACTGAGTAAAAGTTACCTCATTAATCTTGATTTCTGTGACAGCCTCTTTATTGGAGTACCATCATTTCACTTATATATCCACCAGCTATTATTATTCATCATATTAAATACATAAGAGGGGCTTAGAAAAGAGGAGAATAATTAAGCTGTAGCCCTTTTATGAGTGTTCCACAGGTGATAATTAAATCATTTAGGTATGGGTGATGGTTACATACCAAAAGATTAGCAAGGTTTTGTGTGTGTTTGTGCGTGTGTCCGTCCCAGTGGACTCTGTACCATAAAGAGAAAAACATGTTACAGGCCGGCAAGTGCTGTCTGTGAAATAATCAGTAGTGTGAGCTTGCAGTCTTTTTCCTCAGCAGTTAAAGCCCTCCCCTTTTTCTCACAACACCACCCCTGCAGCTGCTGAAAGCATAGTTTGTCAGAGATTAACCAAACCACAGAGCTGGTACGAACTGTCTTCCCTCTGCTCCAGGGACAGAGACAAAAAGAGAGAAAAGAGGAGCTGCACCCTCTAATTTGCTACAGGGTTGGATACAGCTGAATTACAATGTCTTTAGGAGATTCACAACAATCAGCTGGCATGGTTAAGCTGATGTATGAGGGGGAAGTACAAACTGTACCATAGGTGTGGTTGTGGGGGTTGAAGAAGAGCCTGTACTCCGGTTACAGTAATTATTTTGATGAGTTTTTTTTTTCACTAGTGTGATAACTCCTGGACAAACCATGTTTAATTCTCTTAATAAGCCATTGCTTTTTAGGACATGGATTACATGTGTCACCGGCCAAGTTCTTCATCTGGCAGTGTACCTATCAATTTAGATTTTATAATTTGGCACAGCTTCATGTGAGTGCTGCAGAGCAAAGACATCCCGACAACATCCAGCAAACCTTCAGAAAATGTCTCTTGTGGGCTTCCTCCAAATCCTTTTCACTCAGAGCCGTAATGCCCAGTGGTACGACTTATATTAAAACAGCTCTTCAAAATATGTTTCCCCACATTCCATGGGAAAAGCAGTGCAGTGTGGTGTAGTGCCCTTGTGACTGTGATTTGTGCCAAACGCCACAAATGGAATGGCACACTGTCATGACGTGTCAGGGTCAACCATTCTGCTCTCAAACACTAACACAGGCTTTTTTTCAAAGACAGCTCTTTATCCCCAAGTCAACAGACCACGGTGAGATAATGGTTGTTGTGAGATCACAGGTTGGAAACGTGCAGTCAGTATGTCTAGAAACACACAACAGATGAATTTTCTCCAAAATTCACCAGCAAACATAATGAACTTTTTCACGTATATACGACTGCGTACACACCATAGGCCAAGATATAGAGGTCACCAACTCAGTCAGCTAAAGCTTTTTGTCAGGATTAATCCTGCTGTCTACTCATATCATATGGCTGAGAACATAGGACAACAACTAATCATGGCGGAGGAGACATGTAGAACAGAAAGGTACCAAATATAGGCCATGGTATGTCACACTGTACTGTCACGCCGGGGTAATCTACATGTGCAAAAACCCAAATTACAGGATGTGTCTGATGCAGGCTTTCATTAAAGTAATGCCTCCAATTGAAAAACACGGAAGAGAACCCACATTTGCATATTTGCACTGACTTTGTTTTCCTCATTTGAAAAACAGAGCACCTGTCAGTCACCCAGCCACATTACAGATTCAGTGTTGTTTTGAGCAATCTAAAACAAAAGGTTCTTATTAAGCCAATCGTCCTGGGTTTCGATGTTTATTTTTCTGATGAATTATTTACAATGAATTCTTTGTCTGAAATAGACTCAGGGGGAGACACAGAGGGGAGAGAAAGGGAGGAGGAGGGGAGAGAGTGAGAGATAGAAAAGTTGTTTGAATCTGTTTTAACTCAGTTATGCGTCACAGATATATTCACATAATAATATTTCACATATCCTGCTTTCTGCAGAATCACATCAGATGTCACTGATATTACAGTATGTGGGTAAGAGAAAGTGACGCAAGGGAAATCAGATAGTCAAATTATTAATTTATAGGGAATCTCTTATACTGATTCATGTTGACCAGAGTGCTGTATTTACAAAATAAGATGCATTAAAATAATTTCAACAAATTGTTGAATGAATAATTTAACTAGATAATAAATATTGACACATAATATTCTCCTATTTAAAACCCATCTTTGGACACTATATTTTTAATTGATTAAATAAAACACAAAGACAAATAAAATATGGACAATCATACTCACAATAACTTTTATGTAGACTGAGTGATGAAATGGATCCTCTAAATGGCATTTAAAAAGTAAATTGAAGAGAAAATCTCAAGTTAACCGCTCCCCTGTCTGTAGCACAACAAATGGAAAATGCACAATCACTTTCAGATTTTACCTGGATTGTGGAAGGGAGAGGAGCAACTGGGCTGAACAACGAAGAGGCCTGAAGGTAAAATACAGAGAGATTGGGCTTAAACAGGTCAGAGATTTAAACTGGTGCCAATTCAGGCAGCGCTTCAAAAACAAATAAAAGACTTGCTTTTTTACATCCAAAGCCACCCACTAAGCTTTCACTCATGAGTGAATAAAAATCCTGCACCATCATAAATAGCTACCATTATCATTGCATAATCAAAGACCAACTCAAGTTCTGGCTGACGTCCAAGTAAAAGAAATGAACTCATTCAACCTGCACATTAGTCCTAACCTTTTCCCCTTTTCCCACATCGTCACACTACCTGATTACAGCTAAGCTAAATACCTGCATGTCAAGTTACTGAGAGAGTATGTCATGACTGTTGCTTTGTACCGCTAAGCTCTGTATCTGACATGTCGAAAGCTCTTTGCAGCAACAATGCAAGACACCACTTAAGACATGGTGAGACTCTGCATTTATTATTTAGCTAATTGAACTCGCTGCTGTTCAGCAACATGATGGAAAAGCAAATGAACTCGCATCTGTAACTGCATGGGTGTGTGTTTCCCTTCTGTTTTTTTCTTTCATACACATCAGCACTTCCTTGCTTTCCATCCATCATGCCCTATCAGCAGCCTCCCTCTCTCACTCACCTCAAACTCTGGCGCTCTTCCAGATCAGGATCGACCCAACTGTAAATCTAATTTCCATGATTCTCTGTAGGGCCTTTAGTTTTACAGCCTTACACAGTGCAAAGCAAACATGGCTGCCTCGGATCATACTCTATCCTGTTATGGCACCCGGAAAAAGAAGTGTGCAGTGCAAAAGCTACTGATACCAAAAAAAAAAAAAAAAAAAACAGACAAAAGGACAAGTGCAAGTATGTGCTAGTGCTGTACTGAAATCGGACACACAATCTGATTGGTCTTAGATTTCAGTCTAACACAGACACAGATATTAAAAGCCTGTGGAAAGTCTGCATATAAGATCTTCAGCCCACCAAACAACCATGGATTGATTCCATTCTTATTGACTCGCGCTGGTGGGAGACACATTGTAAATGGGACCAATTGCTCATTTTATCGAGCGTAAGGGTATTACATTCTGCATCTGCTGGCTGAGCTCTGACAGTCACAAGGAAGTATCTCTGGCTGCCAGGGTCTCTCTCTCTTCCTCCTCCCCTCTTCCGCAAACACACACACATACACACACACACACACACACACACACACACACACATTTATCTGAAATTAAATGGCGCTATTAAGACAGCGACTATAGAGATGACACAGTGAAGTTCATTTCCTTGCTCTGTAAAACCAGATGCAGCTTGAACTATACAGTATATTACAATTACTTGTCAAATGGCAACTTCAATCACCACATAAAACATAATAAACACTCCTTGTCCTGCAACAATCTAGTCGTGGCATGCGGTAGGGTGACATTATGTAAAACTGTGTGTGTGTGTATGTGTGTGTGTGTGTGTGTGTGTGTGTGTGTGTGTGTGTGCGCGATATGGAGTTTGGCCTAGTCATTGCAGACCTTTTGGTGCTGTCCTTAACAGTGCACTCACAAAAATAAAGGTGCTAACTAGAACCAAAAATGGTTCTACAAAGTAATGCCATAAAAGAACCATTTTTAGTTCCACAAAGAACTTTTTAGCTAGTGGTTCTTTAAAGAACTATCTCTGCAAACAGTTCTTCAAAGAACCTCCAGAGGTGCCTCACTGGACCACATTTGTTCTCTCTGTTGTGACTTTTTTGATTGAGCCATCTTAACACTATCCACATGTTATCTTTCTCCTCTGTTTGTAGTTGACAAAGCAATGCATAGGGTCTAACGCTATCTGTGTGTGTGTGTGTGTGTGTGTGTGTGTGTGTGTTTGTGTGTGCATTTTGGCCAGTGAAGTGGAAACAAAGGAGGGCATTCATTATTTATAAGGTCACTCAGGTGCCAACAATGCTTCATTCCTCAACTGAACCAGTCTGTCATTTGACCCAGCATGCCTGCAACGGACATGAAGATCTCTGTTTAAATGTTTTGCATTTATTTACTTGTTTCTGTGTGGATATGCAATTTATTGCGGTTTATATATGTCCCCCCCCCCACACTTCATACAGATACTTTAATACCATCACCTTAAGATTGATGTTATTTTTATTCAATTTGTGTTGCATTTTAGGCAATATAAATCAAGTTTATTGTTATAATATCATAATTAGCCAACTTGTTTGGTACTTGTTGGATTTCTCTATATCCCTACTGGGTTATTTATTAAATGCATTTTCCACTCCATTCAGTTGTTTGCAAGAAAGCAAGAATGAGAAACTCTTGAGAAATATTGCACCCAGGCTATGCTCCTAATGTGTTTTTTCATGTCTTGAAGTTTTGAGTTGTGCAACCCACAACTTATCATTCCATATTCTTCTTCAAACACTGATCTCGCATGCATCCCACAATGCAGTATTTACCTGTTTTCCAGATTTAAAAAAAAGAAAAAGAAACGGCCTCAAATATCTTACCTCAGTCCCACTTCTCCTGTTGCTGCTGCTGCTTGTGCTCATCATTTTTCTATGCGTATGCTACTGCACCTCACCTGCAGGAAGCAGCTCTGAGAAACTGAGCTGTAAAGTGAATCCTGTTGTAGGGGAAGAGAAGACGGGACCTGAGGAAATATAGCCTGCTGACCATAATACCAGATGCACTTGCAGTTATGTGCCACAGCAACTGTGATACTAATATTATTATTTAGAAACAAAACCTTGATCATATGGCTGTTAATCTCTGAGTGAGAGACATGTGGATGAATGAGTGCAAAGGGCGTGATAGAAAAAAATTACAGATGATTTGTCATGTATTATTGCGTTAACTCTTGACACTGTTTGTTGGTTTTTTCATGTGAAATGTGTGTCACTCTTGCTGTTGAGCAGTACAGCAGTAGGCTATGAGTAGGCTCTCTGTTGTGATTGGACGATTCCTCCAGTCGTTACCAGGGGCGTGGAACCAAGCGAGCTGAATGGGAAACACATTTGTGTGCCTCCTCACCGGTGTATTAAGCCTAAATGGGGGGGAAGAGAGAGACGACGATAAGCGAAAACAGTCGTACACGTAAATTAATTTCCGAGGGGACGACAGGTAAAGTAACCCCCCCCCGTGTCTTAAAGCCGATTGCTCTTCAACTACACGCTCCGCATTGAGCAGCAGCAGCCACGAAGAAGAAACAGCGGAGAGACTCGGCAGCGTTTAGCTCCAGTATCTGCAGCCGAAGAAGAGAGGGATGCGAGGACTTGGAAGGAGATAAATAAAACGTATTCGTCTTTTTTTGTTTCTTTTTCTCGTCAGTATGGGATTTGGGTTCAGTTAGCAAACGGCGAGTTTACCGAATTTGTTTGCGGTCGTTGGTGGTGAGCTCTCGTCCGTGAAAATGGGGATAATATGCAGATAGGGCGTTTTTAAAGTCCACCTTTTGTCGTGGACGGTCGGCTAACGTTAGCGGGGTTCGCCGAACAGTGGACCTGGCAGGTTTGCGTGTATCGCTAGCGTGAGTTTAGCCGAGGTCGTGTGGTCGGTTATCTTCGCTTTTCTGAAGTAGGTAAGTCCCATTCATGTTAAATGTAACTGTTACGCGATTGTTTGGAGGCTAATTAATATTGTCTGGGTGCGGGGGTTAATTTTACTCTAGTAAACGTTAGTTGCGAAATGTCAAACTTAACGTTAACTTGTGTCGTCAGAGCCAGCTTGCTAATTTTTCTTTTTGCTAGTTTTTCTTTCACCTGAACAACGATATTTTCTGCCAAGAATGTTTTTTTAAAACTCGTGTGCTTGCCTTTTCATACACCTGCTTTTTTATTGACACCATGTAACTTAAACCTTACATAGCTTCTATAACCTCAGCATTGTCTTGCAGACCGGTTTTATTTCACTTATTGGCAACATTTCTTCTTGCAGCTCTTCTTGTCGGATGAAATCTTGTCTATGCCATCCATCCCAGTGTTGTTAGGGGCCTCTGCTGGCAAACTGCGTCACCGAGTGGGCGCTGCAGGTATCCATCTCTAAAATCTGCATGTTAGGAAGTCTAGCCATGGCACGGATGACCTGGAAACCAAAGTGAGTGAACTTTTCAAGTCACCATGGAGCCGGAGGCTAATTCAAACTCCGAGGCCCACCAAGAACTAAAATATACATCTGTACCCAGCTCTCAGTGTGAACTGGCCATGGGTGATGGGAATATCAACCTTGTGGATCCAGTAGTGAGAGGAGGGAGTGACCCCAGTGCATACCCCTCATCGAGCTATCAAAGGAGTGTGCATCAGAGATTCATCAGGAGGAGTCTGTGGTTTTCGGACACAGACGAGCAGGCCTTTGAAGCACCTGAATGTGATAACAGGAGCAAGATCCTAAACATAAACCTGCGAACAATAGTGGACAGGACTCGGGGGACTAGTTGTGGGATACAAGAGGGTTCCAGCACTGAAAGCCAAGGTGGGCACAAAGACAGCGCAACAGAGAGCGCCAGTGCTGATGAGGAGAAAGAAAAAGGTGGGGATGCATTAAATGTTACGTGCAGTGATGGTGCTAAAACTGCCATCAAGGCAGCCAGCGAGGAGAATGAGGAGGAGGCAGAGATGAAAGCAGTCTCCACATCTCCGGGAGGAAGGTTCCTCAAGTTTGACATTGAGCTGGGGAGAGGGTCCTTCAAGACAGTGTACAAGGGCCTGGATACTGAGACCTGGGTGGAGGTTGCCTGGTGTGAGCTGCAGGTAAAGTACTAAAGCTGTCCATCTTGTACACATTCTGTCTCTCTGTGATACCCAAGCAAAGTGCCTGTTTAAGAGCAGACAAAGCATATTCAACAGTCACATTTTAATGACAGTGAAGATTTGTTTGAGGCATTTGTTAAAATATTTTAAGTAACTAATCTTCACATTTTTGTTCTTTACAAAAAATACAAATAAGTTGTTTTCTCAGTCAATCAGTGATATAAAATTAGTGAAGGAATGCCTTACTCTCACTGGAAGCCCTCCCTCTGCACTCCCCTCTGTGTGGGTGAAGGTTCACACATCATGATAGCATAATGGTGATGTCTTCAGGGAGCTGTCAGTCAGCCAGAGTCTCATGAGGGAGTCCGCTAAGTTGCAAATGGGCTACCACTAAATTTTAAATGGTTTACACAGGAGAAGTGATTGACAAGCAATAGCTGCTGATGTGGAGACGCGTACCACCGCTGAAGTATAGCGATCAGCAGTTTTTTAAAAATGCACGAGGAGAGTCTATCTTGTCTTGCATTACACAGACACAAGAAAATCACCAGCTTAGACTGTGCAAAGGTATTAACTAATTATTTCCGTCCTTTGGAGACTGCAGCAGGGATTATCTCTCTCTCCCTCTCCCTCTCCCTCTCCCTCTCCGTCTCTCTCCCAGGAGGCTTAAGGGGGACTACAGTAAGCATGACTGGCCCCCCTCAAAGAAAGAAAAACCTGTACTGTGATTTGTTATTCTTTCACCACTGAGATTAAAATAGTTAAGGATTCATTTTAAATTCATCCGTTCTTCATTTTTGCTGTAGTCATTTGCCCAGCTGATAATGTAATGACACTGAGCACAGTTATTGGAGCGGACAGTGCAAAGGGGATGCTTGTGTGCGCTCTGTCCCAGCAGTGTGTCTGCATGTTATGAGCTGTGCTACTCCCTGCCTCCCTCCCTCTGTGCAACAGGAGGTAGGCAGACAGGAAGCAGCTGAAGTGCGTTGTAGCCTGCTGGGAAGCGTGTGGCGGTCCTGTGGCCTCAGTGAATTCTTTGCCTAGGATCCTGAAAACACGCTGCGTCAGTAACCTGAGAGAGGAAAGAATGCAGACAGCTTGATGCATTGAAAAGAGCTAAACCTGTTTTGTATGACTGTAGCATCACAAGGCAGTGACGCATCTCCTCACTAAAGAGGACTGCAAAGATAACATGCCGTTGGTTAGGAATGAATGAAGATACAGTAGCGCTCGAGACCACACGGTGATTTCATTTGGATCATGATGATGTCATGCAGAGTGATAGTAACAATGAGCATTCCCACATCTCTCTCTACTTGACAGCGCTGAGCTGCGATTGGACTCAGCACATGATAGGATGTGGAACAGGAAACAATTTACAGTGTTTTATTCTTCCCTAGTGACACACATTAAAACTCCCTCTAGTGGACAATCAATAATAGATGTTAATCACAATACAAATGGTCCTTTCCCACAGTAATGCTCTCATCTAGTCACTCTTTCATGTACAGTTTTGTAGCTTTGAGTGAATAGTTTTCCATAAAAACTGCTGAATAAACAAAATACCATGCTGACCTGATTAGTTTGTTTCATCAGATTGCTTTTTGGTTCAGCAGCTTACTGAGCAGATCAGAACCATTGATTGAGACCTTTGAATCAATAAGTTGGAGCCTTCTTAAATTTACCAGAACTGTTTGTGTTCTCATGCTGATTAAACCTGCCTCTATTAGATTAAATTATTTAAGACACTTTATGACAATGGTCATTAGGGTTGTTCTGAGTTAGGTCATACGAATGAGGTTTGTTCAAAACATAATGTGAAATAGTTGTTTTAGTTTTATTTTAACAATCAATTAATCTGTTGGTTTTTTTCTTGAATTATTGTTTTGTCTGTAAAATGTCTTTTTAATAGGGGAAAAATTCCCATTCCAATTTCCCAGCATCTAAGGTGATCTCTATAGATCAGAGCTGCAGTGAGTTATCATCTGTTGTTTGGACAATACAAGGCATATGATGACTTCACTCTGGCAAATATCCACATTTGAGATGCTGAAACTAGGGAATTTTGGTGTTTTTGGAAAAAAAAAATTGAATTTGATTGATTGAATGATTTGAATTGACAGGAGATTAATGGGCAACAGCTAATTAATCACGTGATCATTTCCGGTTTAGTCACTAAATACTTCTGTGCATATTTTATTCTGCTCAGTATCATTAATAGTCAAGTGGTTTAGTTACTTCGTTGTGTGATGGGGTAAACTGAAGACACAGTAAATCTGAGACTGAGACTCTATTGTAGTCCAGTGAATGACATGTTTTTATTGACTTTCTTTAAGGGAGAATCAGAGTTTGTTTGAGCCAAGAATCCACCCAGCCCACAATCATACCAGATCTTCTCACTCCTCCACAGCATAGTGTAAGTGCAGGTATCAACTAGTCTTAAGTTTGGAGTCAAAATAGTAGAGATTTTATGCCAGAGTTATGTGTGTTTACGCTTCACTGTTGCATGTAGGTGATGCCAGCTTTGTGTTTATCAGTGAATTGTGGTAGAAAACAGGGCAAGACAGATGAGCTTTTTGTGTTAGGTGGAGCAAAAGAGATATGACTGTGATTTTCCACTGTTTTCCCTTCTTCCAGTGGTCACATGGCTTTCTTGCCTAGAAGTTTTAATCTGCTCCTGTGTTTATTCTTCCTTTTCCCCCCACCCTCTCTGTGTCACCCTCCTGGCCCTTTCCTCCCATGCCCATCTCCCCCACATTTCTGTTTCTGTGCCAGGCTGCTGGCATAACACAGATGGCCCTGGCTCAGGCAAGGATGTTAATCTGAGAGAAAGATGCCTGTTGTGAATTTTTCATTGTCGAGGAGAAACACTTCTTGTGCCTCTGTTTGCCTTGTCTCATTCTATCATTGCTCACTGGAATTTATTTTTTAAACTTTGGAAACTTCTTGTTTCTGCCAATTGGGCTATGTGTATAGATTTTTGTCTCTGTGTTGAATGCTCTTTGCACACTTTCAGATACAGAGTTTACTTCTGATTTTGTGCAGACTTCTCTGTGGTATTTGGCAGCCAGCCGGTTGATCTGTAGATTGAATCTGGTTCTCGGCTTGTGAAAGCAGAGCTGGCAGTGATACCATGGCACCAAGATGAAGCTGCCTGTTTTTGGGTGTTTGCTGGGAGATCTGGGCTTTCTTGATCTCAACAACCCTAACGAATGACACCATGAGTCACTAGGTTATTAGCCTGGTTCCAAACACTGGATTTCCCTGTAGTGGTAGATTAGATTGAGCCATGTGATAGAGTGGTAATTTTCTTTTGAGCAAAGCTTATGGTTGTCTCTTTAGATTAACATGTATAGGGCCACCAACAACCACCTCTCCTTGACTGCTCACATGGAAAAAGGAAAACAGTTGGAGAAGCCCAAGTGGGTCATTGGTTACAGCCCATTTGGCTTTAGGAGGCCCAGGGAAGCAAGGGAAGCCAGACCCAGTGGCTGTAGCAAACAGTGTTTTATCAGTGGGCCCCATCTTCAGGCATGCCTGAAGTCACTCAGTCAACCAAAGACCCTGAGGGATGAGGGACAAGCCTGTTAGAGCTACAGCTGTGTGGTCTGTGGAATAGCTCTAACAGTCTTGTTGGTAAGAGGCTTATTAAGGAACTCTAGGTCTAATGCATAGGAGACAGTCAGTGACCAGAAATTTTACACACTTTTTTTAAAAACACATTTTTAAACACTTTGCAAGATTTCCATAGAAGCATGTATATCATTAGATTGCACAGTTGTGCCTAATTTAAAGTGACCAGGAAGTGTATATTGGAAACATGCAGGCACACACACCACTTGTAGCTGAAGTGGTTTGAGAATTACAGTGTTGTCAAGTGGGGAAAAGCTCTCCCCCTCATTTACTACAGTTGAAGAGCCTACAAGCAAGGTTTCGCTTATTATGGCAGAAGTATGATAGTGTTTATAAGACAATTTCAAGTATTCAGAATGCTTGTATAAAAATGTTTGGCAGAAAGATCTTAAATATACAGAGGAGGACTAAGAAAGGCTCAGGATGCTTGTCAGATGTGTTGTTTTGCCACAGTTTGTGGTACTGAGAAGCAAATTCCAGTTCTGTATTTCAGTCAGTTTTGGTGAGGATCTGTGTCTGGCTACTGTTCCTCTTCCCCAGTGCATTTTTGATTGTGCTTGGCATGTGTTTTCTCATCAAGAGTTTTCTCCTTGTTACGGTATATGATAATAAGACTGACAGTTATTTTCCTGATTAATCGTTTGGCCTATAAATGTCAGAAAATAGTTTTTGAAAATTACCATAGAATTTTTCCAGTCCCTGTTGTTAAATAATTGCTAGTTAATTTTCAGTCAAACAACAAATTAACTAGTCGTTGCAGCTCTATATTACAGTGTTTGCCACTAATGCCACAGCAGATTCAGGGGTGGCTATCTGGCCTCTTGTATCACTGTGTACTGCTTTGTTTGGAGTCAATCAGTCAGTCAATCAGTACAACTTTATTAATCCACAAGGGCAGTTTGATTTTGCACATGAGTAAATGGAACACAAATGCACACAATTACTAGTACAAAGGGGCTCATAATAATAATAATAATAATAATAACAATAATAATAATAATAATAGTGTCATAATAAATATAAAAAAATATAAATACTGAAATAGTCCACATGACAGATTAAATATTACAAGCTCCAGATAGTGCAGAGAATTGTCCTATAAATAAATATAAATATAAATATGACCAGGGATGGTCAGACTTTATCAAAGCTGCCACACAGCTAACAGTTTAAGTGGTCAATGTGAAATTATGCCTGCTGTGCCTGACTGATAACTATAGTATTTCTTTCAGTCATACCAGTAGTTAGTGAGGAGTCAGCAGAGACACACCTCTAGTAGACCTACACTGCAGTCTGACCTTGAACTGATGAAGATTTAGTTAAATGGCCTTTGACCTCCCTCATCCTTCCCCCAATGTTAGGAAGTATCACAACAGCTCATTAGCACTAGTAATCCCTTTTGGAATTTAAAGAGGTTATTTAGTGTGAAAGAATCTGGAGCACTTCTGTATCCAGTTAAGGCCTCCTGCTTAGGCTCTGTAGTATGAAGACAGTGGTTACTTTTAAGACACCCTGTAGTTCACCTCTGCATCACTAAGCTATTTATGTAATAATGAGTGAAAAACAAATGGCTACAGTGAAGGCACTTGGTCTTAGGTCACTGTAATGGTAGCTAGTATTAACATTTATTTTGAGAGCTGAATTTTCTATTTAGATTTAATAATACGTATGTGTGGCTGCCATATATGTTTATTTTGTGTGCCATACATCCGGTTTAGGGATTTTCATTGTGTATCTGTGCTTGTAGGGTTTTTCCCTGGGTTATATATAATGAAGCAATAGTGGCACCAAAGATGTGACCTAATGAAATCTACACTTGAAAATGAGAAATACTGAGCAGCCCTCCAATAAATCCTTACTCTGTGAAACTCATTGTATTCAGCTGCGTCAAACAGTTGCTGATTCAAACTTGTGGTTATTTTAGAAGCTGTTATTAGTCGTGGTGTTGCGCTGAGTTGACTTGCACTAAAAGGTCTTAATGTTATGGGGTTCTCCACAGAGAAGAATGACGGAGAAAGAGTAATTGTCCTGTTACTCTAGCTGTTTTGTGCATACAGGCTTGTGATACAGTGTACAGTAAAAGGTGATATACTTGAACATGAAATACCACCATTTGCCTCAGAAGCTAGTATTGCCCCCCTTTAGCAGAAGTAACTTCTTGATGGTGTTATAATTGTCCACCAGCCTCTGACATTAGCTTGCTGAAAGTTTTTACCACTGTTCCATGCAAAATTCCTTCAGTTGCATGATATTTGAGGGTTTTTCTTGCATGTACTGCCCATTTTAAATCCCCCCGCAACATTTCAATGGCATTCAAACCTAAGCTTTGACAAAGCCATTCCATAACTCTCCATTCCTTGGTGGATTTCCTATTGTGTTTAGGCTGATTATCCAGTTTAAGGTCCACTTCCGGTTCAACTTTCTGACAGATGGCCTCACAGTATCTTCAAGCACTCTTTGATATGATGCAGAATTCATAGCTGAATCAGTGACTGTAGGCTGCCCAGTCTCTGAGGCAGTGAAGCAATCCCAAACCATAACATTTTCACCACCATGATTCACAGTTGGTATGACGTTCTTCTAAAAAGCTGTCTTTGGTCTGTGCCAAACATGTCTGCTGTTACTGTGGCCAAACAACCTTATCTTTGATTCATCCATCCAGAGCTTATATGTCAATTGGCAAACTGTAGCCTCACTCTAATGTTCTTTTTGGGCAGCAAAGACTGTTTTTCCTGGCACACCTCCCACACAGGTCAAATTTGTACAAACTCTTTCTGATTGTAACCACATGCACTTTGACACCAACAGTTGCAAGAGTTACCTGCAGATCCCGTGATGAAATATTGGCGTTTTTGGAGACTTCTTTTTGCATCAGATGGTTTGCACTTGGGCTGAATTTGCTGGGGAGGCCAGCTCTGGATAAATTGGCAGTCATTTGAAATACCACTTGTTGATGATTTTCCTTATAATGGAATAATTTGGAGGTCTTTTTAAATCCCTTGCCAGGCTCATAGGCATCCACTACCTTTTTTGTGAAAGCCACAGAAATCTCTTTAGATGTTGGCATGATGATGCCATACAATTCAATAGCAGAGACAACAGGTTTGATCTACACTCCCTAAGGAGTTTCTAATCATTGGCACCTAATCTGGAACACTTTATACAAATGGATGGATGCATGGATTTGAAGGTGTGATTTAATAAAGGGGTGTGCTATTTTTTTCAATGTGAGTGACCTGTTTTTTTTTTTTTTTTAATTTTGATTACAAAATGACTGCAAAATGTAAAATTTTTACCTTTATTAATAGCCCTTATTTCAAAGAGGATTAAATGTTTGCTTATTCAAATATGTTGAAAAAGTCAACAATTGCCATGTGGTGTACTTATTTTTTCTCATTGCTGTATATGACAGATGGCTTCTGTTGATGTTATCTTCCTCTGTCTGTTTCCAAACATGTCGCAATTTAACAGGGAACCAGTTTGTCTGTAACACCAGTACTCTGACTCGCCCCTCTGTCATTGATTCCTTCCTCCTGCAAAAGTTGTCCTCCCACTTGGGCTTCCGTGGAACCTGACAAATGTATGACATCTTGTTAGTAATGTGAATTATGATTTTAATGGCCACCAGTGTTTAGCTCACATATCCTGCTCCATATTTTTACCTACCACAACCCTGAAGTGGCATTTGCAGTTACAGTTGGCAGTGATGCATTGAGCACGGCATTCTTGAAATTGGTTTTATTATTGATGACCTGGACAGGTTTTGATAAAGGTGCTGCGGAAATTAAGAAACAGGGCTGCTTTTAAATTGTCCATGCAGGAAATAGCCTGTGTGGTGTTTAGTCTGGGTCAGAGTATTATGCTAAGTCAAGGCTATCTCTCTGGCTCTGTGCCCCCGCACTGCAGCGGCTCATAGAATGGTCAGGGGGGGTGGGGGGGGTAGTTGGCCATGCTGCCCAGTTCAGCTCAGGACATCTTTACCCACCACGCCACTCTTCTCTGCCTCGTCTCAGCTCCATCATCACTGATCTGGGAAAAGGGACACATGCGAAACTGCTCACCTTCCTCACTCTCACTCCCTGGCTTGTACCAGTCCATGCTGGCTTCATTAGGCTTTAGTCATTTACATGGGCATGGAGCACATTTGTGAATGTTTGCCTCAAGTTTAGAACAGGTGGGTGAAATTACTGCCCTGGGTATCATAGCACCACAGCTATTTGTAGCTGGTATGGTTTTTACAATGTGTCTGAGTATCTGTGTGTTACCATTAAGCATGGATGTTTGGTGTCTGTGCAGGAGTGTGTGTGTGTGTTGGAGATGTCACCACCAGCTGTTGTGCCTCAGGTTCTGCTGGACACACTGGTTAGTGCTGCTTCTTGTTGACAGTGAAGCCTGGTTGATTACAAATGAAAAAGCCAAGAACATGACCTAGTCTGCTCTTCTCTTCCACTGACTGTGGACTTTCACAATTAAGGATAAATATTGTTGATTAATATTCATTACCAATATTGATAGTAGACAAGCTAAGACTGCAGTTTTTGAAGTCTTAATAGCACTGAATTCAGTTAGTTAAAACATTCAAAAAAGTTTAAATTTAATTCACAAAGGTCTTAAATATTTTCTCTCCAGTGCATTTCTCACATTAACTTACTGTCATATGACCAAGAAAAGTTGCAAATCTTAAAAATCTAGTAATTTAGTTGCTAAAAGCAGCAAATGATTGACATTTTTGCTTAAAAAACAAACAATTAAAAATTAGTAAAAATTAGTTGCAGATTTTGTTTCACTGGATGGGTCGGTTAATTAATTGTGGCAACTCTCTAACAGTGCCCAAACTAATTTTTAATTGGGTTATCCATCCATCATTTCTGCTGCTTATTCAGGTCCTGGTCAAATTAATTTGATTAATTATCTCATTAGGAATTATAGTTGGGTTCTATTCTGCTGGCATGCAGGAAGAAATGTGATATGATAAAATAATAATTGGCCATATTATCTGCAGTACACAAATTTTTTTATTCTGCCTTCTTAAGTATATTATAGTATTATTTGAGTTAATTCAGAAGCATATATTAGTATATATAGAAAATTAGTTCTGTAATTCAGAAATTTTATTTTCTGTTACAGTCAGCTTTACTAATGAAGGTCAAACGTAAACATCTCCGCAAATATTTTTGTTATAGTTCCTCACAAATTTGAGGGAACTTTGTTAAGAGTCTATCTTTGTAATGTGCATATTTAAGAAAAATAATCATATTGCCAGAGATTTACAGATAACTTATCTAATTCTTAAAGTTCAAATCACTGATATCAGCCTTGACCTCAAAAAATCCATCAGTCAGGTGCTTAACAAAGATGTGACCAGTCAGAGGTTGTCATGGCCATTGCATAAGCAGCATTAGGCTGTGTGTTTAATCAGCAATTTTTGTTTCTTTGTGTCTGAGTCAAAGAAGTGTTTGTTTGTCAGCCTACGCATTTAGCCTGTGACAGGAAAGAGGTTTATAGGAGGTTTGTATGCCATAATCCACATTGGCTAACTACCCTGTCACAATCAGCCAAACACATGCAACAAACTATTTCACTATGGGCCACTTACAGTTCACTTCATCAGTCATAACTGCCATAAGTGCAGCAGTGGACATAAAGCATTGTTTTTGACCTGTTGATCTCCCTGTTAAGTCAGGGTGTTGGGGGTGTGGTGGTGTTTGTCATGCATCTCCTCCTCATAGCTTCTCTATATCTCTTCCCCTTCTTTTTTTCTTTGCTCACGCCCTACACACCCAGGCAGCAGAGTAGTCATTTAGTCAGAGACTGATTTTTAACAACGTTATTTCCTTACTATCACAATATCTCAGTGGCTTGTCATCTTGCTCCTGTCTTTTAGGCTCTTTCTTGACAAGGCTGGGTGATACATGGCATATTTTTGCTCTCCTCTCTTCAGCTTTTCCTTGTTTAAAATATTATACCGTGCCACCATGAGTGCCAGTGTGTCAGTTAACACTCTCTGGATGTATGGTGGCCACATGGCAGGGTAACACTGAAACAGAGATAATAGAGTGACCAGTACAGCTGCTGGACCAAAATCCCCTGCAGTCAAGACTGATGGGACACAATTCAGCTGCGGGCAGTCTGCTGGCTCATGGCTTGCCCTGCACCAGCTTTTGTTACAGCAACAGAAGCACTGCAACAGTGATCTGTTATAAAGGATGGGTGCAGAGGGTGGCAGGGTGGCCAAGGAAATTAGCATACCTTCTTCAATCTGACAACCAGGGCTCATGTCTCATATTTCCAAACATCCTCATTGTTGAAACGTCTACATAAGCTGTGACTAAGACACAGCTCTAGGAGGTGGTGTTCTGTAGCACTCTGGCCTCCGTTAAAGGTCCTGCATGGATCAATATAGCATCATTATTATTATCATCGTGACTGAACCTAAGCCTTCATTGCAGCGTTAAAAAGCTGCACTGAAGACCAGTTGCACTGTGGTTTCTGTATGTCTGTGTGTGTTAGAGAGATAAATCTGTACAGGTTAAACTTTTGTGTATGATTATTATTTAAACAGTCCAGTTTTATTTTTACGTATTATTTTTAAGTACATCTTGAGGTGAAATATTTTCCTTCCTTTATCACCTTAGCAAAATGTTGTGACACATATTGAGTATGCTGGGTTTAGCTCTCGAGGTTTTATAGTAGAAGTTGTTGACAAGTCATTTGAAAATAAATCCCAGTCACACTATTGTTACTAACTCCAAATGTCGCTAATCTGCTCCTTGTTAGTGAAGGATCAGGATGAGGCCAATTTAATGAGGGAAAGAGGAAATTGTAATTAGAAACACGGAACACCAACCCTAACATAGTGTGTAATTTAGCTGCCATAATTAGGACTAATGCTGAAACCTGTTACTCTGCTAACATATTTGGTCCCTTGGCTATGGACTTCGCCAGTTCACTGATCTTAGAGATCTGAATATTAGGTAAAAACTTCCACCTTCTTCTTAGCTTTACCATTAAAATGGGCTATGAAACGTTACAGCACCCAGTTACATGTGACAGAATCAACCTTATTTGCTGGGGAGTGAGTACCTTACAACCCCTTATGAAGGCCTGTTAATACAGTGCAATCTGTTCATTAGTCTCAATTGATTTAGTTTTTGTCTTTTCCTTATTTTATACTATCATGAGTGATATATCAACTCAGATTTAAAAAATTATTTTTCAGTCATTTTGCTGCTGTATACCACTAACCTTTTATGATAATAAACTAATATAATATAAAGTAGTTATTGTCTGTTTACGTGCTTTAAGCCATACAGATCTGTCCATACCTTTCCAGGCTAAAGGCTTATATAAGATTATTTACAAACTTAATTTGGGGAATGTACATTCAGGTATGAGAAGTGAAGAATCCATCTTGATAAGTGTCATGACTCAGCTTTTTTGCATTTCTAAATCAATTTGTGGGTGATATTGTGTGTGGAAATTATGTTTATGATGACAGATGGGAGATAGTGTTAATAATACACAACCTATTCAGCTTCAGAATTAGTGTTTATAAAGTTTTATCTTCTTGAGAACACCATCAGCATCTGTGTGTGTGTGTGTGTGTGTGTGTGTGTGTGTGTGTGTATATATGTATATGTGTGTACCGGTGAGTCTGCCACCCTGTTTGGGATATGTCTCTTAGATCGATGCTCTAGAGACGTGGCCTGCCTCAACACTCTGCTACCTCCCTGCTGGGAACAGTCTGATTCTATTAGTAGATAATCAGTTTTAGACACTCACCCGGCTGTAGCCCCCTCAATCCCTGTGGTGCTTCACAACAATTTTTATATCAAACAAAAAGTACAATTACTGCAGGAAAAATTGGTTGCATCATTCTGTTGTTGGCGAAACAATGTTTTGATTCACCTGTCTACACACAACTGTGTCTGCACTGTGTGGATACACTGCTGGTGAGCTTAACAAGTTGTTTTTCTGTTTTTTATGCTTCTGTTCATGGCAGTAAGTCCAATTTAATGGTAAATCCTTTAACATGCTTGCTGAGCTCTCTACTGTTAGCTTAGTATTTGTGTGTGTTGGATACCAGAATCTTCCAGAACTAATTTCACATGAAGAATGCTCAGTGTTTGACAGATTAGTTTTGCATTACATGTGTTTTCTCCACTCTGCATGGGTTGGATAGGCTAATAATCGAGCTTGATTAGCGACATGTAAGAAGGGCCACATCACACTCTCCAGTAATTAAAGCTGCTTGTGTGTCATAGATTGAACAATGGCATGGCAGTTTTTTTATCCAGTACAGTCCAGTGTTACATGTAAAGTAAAAATCTGTGGTTTATCAAGTGTTCAGATAAATTTGGGTATTTCAAAGTAGACTTAGGGAGGACTTAGACTCCTACTGATTAACAAAATATCCACTTTGCTGGGACATGAAGGCACCTGGAGTGATACCATCATCCAGCGCATACCGTACATTCTGTCACATAGGTTTCCTTGTTCAGACTCAAAACTAAGGCAGCCTTTGTGCCATGCTCTACCTATAGAGTTACATTATACATTGCTAATTCTATAGTTGCCAGGGGAACAGCAAGTGGTTGTTTTAATATAAAACCAGCTTTGTTGTATCTACTCTTAGACCTTCGGGGCACTTTCTTCTTAAAAACGACATGTGACATTAGGAAAAGAACTTGTTTTCAACACATAGCTTTGCAATTACATGGTATATTAGCCAGCAAAGTTACCAGGACTAATATTTTAATCTATTACCTGGTCCCTTCAAGAGGCCCATTGTTTTGGTACCTCATCCTGATATGTCTGCGCTGCTGTATGAGCTACCGGAGCTGTGGAACTAATAGAGTTCAGCACACAGATGTAGTGGGTGGCAGCAGAGTGGAGCCCAGCTTTATAGATTGCTTCCTGCTAATGTCACAATCTATTTTTCTGTCCCTGCTACCCAGTATGGCTTTTTGTGTGTGTGTGTTTAACCTCGCCTGGGCGGCTCCACACTCTGCTGTAGCCAGCTGAGCCTTTTCTTTGAGCAAGTGTACAGCACTGGCTTGATAAGATTCTGAAAAGAGACATGCACATAAACACTAGATGGTCTTTTTGTAGCACCGTTCAGATTTCAAATATAATGTGGTAATGAGTCACACTTGTTAAGAGCTTGCATCCCTCAAAATAACTATGAAGCAGTTTGCGAATCACACATACTGATGCGTCTGTGATATGCCTTGTTTGGTGTGTGTGCATGTATACATGTCTTGGGAATTACATTCTTCCAGTGTCTCTGTGCACATATATCTGTCTGTGTATCTCACCCTGCTGTGCACAACACCTCTGAGCCTACATGTGGCTTCTGAATTATGCAGAAGCCCCAGCGTCTGCTGAGAGGGAAAACAGAAGTGGGAGAGCAAATGGAGGTGTGTGTTTGAGACTTGGGGATCACTCTGGTGCTGGTGGGGGTGTGGGGGTTATTGAGGAAAAGCAGCAGGATTTCCTCAAAGATGAGAGTAGATATGATGGGAGGAGGAGGAGGGAACAAGAAAGAAAAAGGAATAATGTGGAGATGAGAGTATTGCCTAAAGGCAAGAAAGCTGCATTGCTCAAGGGTTAAAATTAGCTTTTAGCTGTCTGCCTCATTCCTCACTGTCTCTTATTTTAGACCTGCGTTTCAGGTAGACTTCAGTCCATGTGTTGCTTCTGTGCAGCCAAGAGCACTTGGGGATAACCTAGCCCGGCTTGGGCGGCCCCAGCCCCAGCCTTCCATTGCTCAGCTTGCCTCAGTAAAAAGGGTTCTCTGCAGAACTGAATTATTCATGGTACTTCAGAAGAGTGTGGTGAAAATCCCCACCCCCCACACACTTGCACACAAAACCTGATATGCCACATTCACACACATACACACACACACACACACACACACACACCATGTCTTATCATCTTGTCGCCCCACTCCTCAACACATTGCATCACAGCACATCTTGCTTCATTGATAATTTTTATTTTATTCAAGCTGATTTTTGTATTAGTTCTGCTATTTCTTCTCACAGGGAGTTCACTGTGGTTGAATAATTAAATAGATTAGATCTTGCTAGGTTGTGTTTGTTGCATTCCACCGTCAGTGTAGTCCATGCTCAGTGCTGAGTGTATGCGTGTGTTTGTTACGTAAGTCCTTGCTGTGGTGGTTTTAAACAGGGGAATTGCAGTAAAGAAAAGCCTTGGCGCTACGTAAAGCAGGGTGTTCTCAGTGCAGGGTCAGCCTTACAGAGAACAGAGAGAGAAAGGAGGGATTGAGAGGGAGCCGGTTACCAAAGATGTGTTTCTAGGTGCGTGGGATGTTTCGTGATGGAGAAGGGAGTGGTTGGTGTTGGGGGTGCAGAGAGGGAGATGGATTGCAGATATGGGGGGAGGGGGGAAAGGAGAAGAAGGTAGTGGATGAGAGTGTGAGCAAGCAAGTGAAGGAGATGGCGAAAGATTGAAGAGATGAATGACACATAACCTTTCGCCGCAGTGTTTTGTGGGTGTGACCATGTTAACGTGTGGGTTCATCCTCCCCCTCGAGTCATTGTAGCTGTGGTTTGTCACGCTTCTGTCTCTTTACACAGCCTCCATGTTTCTGGATGAATTAAAATGAACAAGTGAGAGGTCACATGTGACTTGTTTTACACCTTAAATACAGACCTAAAACATCATGCACATGCAAGATGTTTAAGCTGAGTCTTGTTACTGCCCAAGACGGCCTCTGATCTGGATTGTTCACACACATACACATGGTGACTCTCATCCTCTTTGATATACATATGGTCCAATTAGAGGTGTATTTATGGCTCAAACACTGACACTAACTTCCCCCTCACTCACTGTCTTTCCCACTTACTGAAACACACTGAATGCATGAATTTAAAATGTGCAGGGAAGTGCCTCCAAGGCGATGGCCTCTTCCATCTGGTAGTTCTCA
Organism: Lates calcarifer; assembly: GCF_001640805.2. Classification (NCBI taxonomy): domain Eukaryota; kingdom Metazoa; phylum Chordata; class Actinopteri; family Centropomidae; genus Lates; species Lates calcarifer. The sequence goes on along the minus strand of NC_066838.1, from coordinate 18,230,278 downwards.
TGAAGCAAATATATTATAAGCATCTACGGTTAGAGTGTGATATTTATTATTTCTTTCTGCTGCATCTGTCCTCTTTCCTCTAGGATCGGAAGCTGTCAAAAGTGGAGCGTCAGCGCTTTAAGGAAGAAGCAGAGATGTTGAAGGGTCTTCAACATCCCAACATTGTCCGTTTCTATGACTTCTGGGAGTCACCCCTTAAAGGGAAGAAGTGCATTGTTCTGGTAACAGAGCTTATGACGTCAGGGACGCTAAAAACGTGAGTACTTGATGAAGGCAAATAATGTACAGATGTACAGTTTTACCAAAAATGTATTTTGTAACTCATATTATTGTAAATGATGTTTTCTTCTCCTTTCTGCAGCTATCTAAAGCGTTTCAAGGTAATGAAGCCCAAGGTGCTGAGGAGCTGGTGCAGACAGATCCTGAAAGGCCTCCACTTTCTCCACACCAGGACCCCACCCATCATCCATAGGGACCTCAAATGTGATAACATCTTTATTACTGGACCTACTGGGTCAGTCAAGATAGGGGATTTAGGACTGGCAACACTCAAGGCAGCTTCGTTTGCTAAAAGCGTCATAGGTAGGAGACTTTAAAATGTATCAATGCATATATATATGGTTTTTACAGTAAAAGAGTAAATGACACATCCATTGGGCATTCTCTCTCTTCAGGCACCCCTGAGTTCATGGCTCCAGAGATGTATGAGGAGCACTATGATGAAGCTGTGGATGTCTATGCCTTTGGCATGTGTATGCTAGAGATGGCCACCTCCGAATACCCCTACTCTGAGTGTCAGAATGCTGCTCAGATTTATCGCAAAGTCACGAGTGTGAGTCCACATACTGTACAATTTTCCAGATTGTTTCAGAAATTAGATATTTAGGGTAAATATTCAACAGAAAATTTCACATATACCTTAAGTTAAGTGGCTGAAAACGATAACAGATGAAGATAAGCAAACTATAACAAACGTATGATAATCAGTACAAAAAAAGCCAATACATTTTTAAATAATTTGAATAAAGTATTGCAAGTATTCACATATCAATAGCAAAATGTGCTCCTAAATCTTGAAGCAGTTCAGTGTAACTAATTGATTTAGATTCTGAAGTTGTGCTGCTGTCTTCCAAAAGAGAACCTGCTTGTAGTATGCATTTTGTGATATATCAGGGTCATGCTTCATGAACCTGTAAAATGGAGCTTAGAAAGGTCAGGGATGTTTTTATTTGCTTCACCACATAGAAAGTCCAGGGAGTTTTTAATTGAAGGAATGCAGCTTTTTTAAAGCACAAGATCTGCTCCGTGTTTTCAGCTATACGGATCCTCAGCCTTGAATTTCTTGGGTGAGGGATCTAATGAGCCATATGGAGTCACAGAGGGAGTCCAGATCTCCTTTGTTTTTTTAGATAAAGCTTAAAGGCTGTATTCCATTCCATTTCTTTGAGTGTGCCTCTGCTAGCGAAGCATACTGCAAACTGTTTTTAGATTAGGGGCTGTCTAAAGTCATGATAGACTTCCTGATTTGATGAAGAGTATTGATTTTCCACTCTTGAGACTTGGCAGGGTTGGAATCTGAGAGATGACTCTTTCACCTGCTGTTAAAGAAGCAAAGGTCTCTAAGCCCATATTAATGGTTGGGAGGCATCAGTGCAGTTGTCTCTAGATACTCTTCTCTGCATTGTTACCGTATGCATATCAGAATGCCCTGCAGGGACCACTGCAGGATATTAATAGGAGATTGATCAAAGAGAAACCATGATAGCTTTACAGTATTCCCTGAGTACATACAGCATGCAGCTGCTTAATTGGTAAAAATGTTAATCTGGAGAATGCATATACATTATCTCTTAGATGCAGAAAGTATCTGTTTAAAGAATTAACAGTCTTAGAAGTTATGTCAACACCACAATCACCACACATAATCAGAATCAGAATCCTTTATTAGGACAATTTTATTTTATTAGGACAAGATGTGCCTGTGTACCCTGTCCACACATATGCTCAGGATCTTCTGAACAGTCAAAATACCATAGGAATTTAGACCAGCTGCATTCTAATTGCAGTTTACAAACAAAGCATCATCAGGAACCAGAGCAGACTCAAGACAGCTGCTTCTTACAAATGGAAGAACAGGAAATGGATGCTCTAACGTGCAGAAATCAGCGTACACACCTACCAAGGAAGTCACCAAGGTTGTGTATGAGAATTGAGATGGAGGTTGTACATAAAGCTATAATTTGATGATATGTTGAGCTCTCGGATGAAGAGGAGTTGGATATGCTGCAGGAGTAGTTAGAGAGATTTCTATGGGTGCTTTTTGTGGTTTTCGGACTGCATTGCAACTGACCTGAATTTAAGATGACCACAGCTGCCATGCTCTGTCAAGGTCAACAAGCCCACAGGGTGCAAGTGTGTGATACTTGAAAGATAATATTTGGGGTGGGGTAGCACAAAAACATCCCTGTACACTCTTTCCGTTGTTTTTTCCTTTGTCATTATTTTTCACCAAGACAGTATCCTTTCATGGCATGTCCTCAGAGTTTTGTTTATATTTCCTTTTCCTCAGGGAGTGAAGCCAGCCAGCTACAACAAGGTTATGGATCCTGAAATCAAGGAGATTATTGGGGAGTGTATCTGCCAAAAGAAAGAGGAGCGGTGAGTGAATGTCCCTGTCACTGAGCAGTGTCCAGCCAACATTGCCCACAAGGTGCCCTCTCATCTTTCATGCCTTGTCTCACCTCCCCTGCTTCATTGCTGTGGCGCTGACAGTTGGGCTCTCAGCAGCACTGCAGTCTCTCTCCATATCTGCAGGGTATCTTTCAGTTCAGTTACATAATGAGTGTTTGTGTACAGAGGGGGAAATAACCCATGATTGGCTTCCAGTTGTTTTTTTAATTGAAGCATGATTGGGTTCTATGAGTGACTGTGCCCTGGCAGCACAGGTAATCCATGCCCATGTATGTATAGTTACTCTGTTAGAGTAGGCCAAGATGTACTAACACACCAGAATTCTTTTACCACATCTTACTATTTTGATGCTAAGGCTAGCAGCAAACCCTCAACATTACAGATGAGTGGCAGCCGTGTGAGTAATGCCAGAATCTGAGCTTCACTGTTCCTTCTCCTAGGTACACCATAAAGGACTTGTTGAACCATGCATTCTTTGCTGAGGACACAGGTGTGAGGGTAGAGCTGGCTGAGGAAGATGATGGGAAAAAGGCCTCAATAGCCCTCAAACTGTGGGTGGAGGACCATAAGAAGTTAAAAGGGAAGTACAAAGAGAGTGGAGCCATCGAGTTCACGTTTGACTTGGAAAAGGAGGTCCCTGAGGTTGTGGCACAAGAAATGGTGAGTGAATAATTACCCATTCATGTACAACTGCAAGTCCTGTGACTTGTCTTATTTATTTCTTTTATTTTGCATTGCGCTGTTCACCCAAAAAATATTTTACTGTAATCTAGACATTGTTGAACCTTTTCAAAATCCTTTGCATACATTCCATTTTAACAGTAAGTTAATTTTAACCTAATGCCAGTTAATGCAGTTTGGTATTCTTTGCATGTCTTGGTGGCTTGGTGTGCTCTAGTTGCTGGCAATGCTCGTATCTCATCATCTGGGAATGCAGTCAAATGCAGATTGCTGGTGATAACTTTGCTATTCCAGGAATACAGTGACTGTGTTTTTACTCTTTTCTTTTTGTTTACATGGTTTTCTCCAGTGTAGATCATGAGATAAGGTACTCACAGGCCCAACACTAAAAGTACTGGCTTCTCAGAAATAAACAAAACTTTCTCTGTGTGGTAGACATGATGATACTGACCTCAAGCCTTCATATCATTCATCTAACGTTCTGCAACGTCATGAAAAATTCCTGAACGCCGTTATGGGATTATTGTCATTGTTAGGCTCTGTTCTTCAACAGCCTGAAACAGGCTTGGAGGAAATAAATTAACTGGTACATATTATCATGAATTTTGGACGGATCACACCTTCAGGGAGACGTGCAGAATAATACAGAGACAATAATGATCAGGTTTTTCCTCGTGGTGGAATTATTCACAATGGCCCCAAACAGGGCAGAGGAGCATCAAAGTATCAGGGATCCAATCAAAGTAATATAACCTGCTTTCCTGGCTTCCTCCTTTTTCTTCTCTCATTTAAACTAGTTTCTTCCTTTTTGTTCTTGCTCTCCCCTGCCCTCACATCTTGTCCCCTCTTTCTTGACTGTTCTTTTTCCCTCAATTTGTCTCTGCTGTGTTGGCCTTATCCAGACTGTGAAACGGGCAAAGAAAATGAAGGCTTCTCTGTAACAATTGCCTTGGGGTTGAGGGCAGGCATGTGGACCAACAGCACAATGAGATTTTATGGGCAACATGCTCCAATGTCATGTCACTCCTCATCCACTCTGATGAGTCATTCTCCATACACGCAACCTGGAAGATGTAATTTTTCTCCAGTGATAAACACGGATCTCCTTTTTCTGCTTGTTCATTCTTGCTTTTATGCTAATTATGCCTAATTCAATGTGTTTTATACATTGTGTCTGCATCTTTGTTGCTTGCAGATGTAACAGTCCAGACATTTCTGTTGTGAACAATGAACCAACTGCTGACAAAGGGAATAGTTCCCCACTGCTCTGATCCCCTTAAAATAGAATTTCTATTCCTTCCTTTTCTTGCTCTTTCTCTCTCCCTCACACACTCCCTTTTTTAATGCTCCCTCTCTTCTCTCACATGCTCAATGCTAAAAATATCCTGGAAGTCATGCTCTTCCCTCTTTTTTTGTCAGGTGGAGTCTGGCTTCTTCCACGAGAGCGATGCTAAGACTGTGGGAAAGTCGATCAGGGACCGTGTGGCACTGATCAAGTGGAGAAGAGAGAGAACAGTGTCTGCGGCAGTTGCAGTGGATCAGGGTGAAGGAGGACACAGGGTCCAGATGACACCATCTCAGGGCGTCTCTGCTGGGACTGCCCATGTAGGACAACCCCCTTTGCTGGAACCAGAAGAGCCAGAGGCAGACCAGCACAACAGGCTGCGTAACCTACCAGCCAGTGCCACCTCAGTGACGTGTAAGAGATTCTGTTCTCCACCACTCAAAAATGCACATGCTTAATCTTTGACTTTTTTATGAGTGCATGATTTGTGTGTCTCTGCAGCAGACAGCACACTTGACAGTGGAATGGGCTCCACTGTGTACTCAGACTCCCACAGCAGCCAGCAGAGTGTCCTCTACCAGTCCCTGCTGGAGCCTATTACTATGGCAACGCAGCAGGTATGTATCAGGAACATACACACCCAGTTGGGCCGCGTATATTCAGATTTATTAAAATACACACACTTTTGAAAGCAGACACTAGATACTGAATGCAGGTGCTGCATCCACACACAAAAAGAATGTTCACCTGCAGAGTCAACATGAATGCATATTTTTGGACACGTGTCAGTCATGCACATTACACACAAGCATTTCTCATATCTTCATTTGTCATTGCAAGCAACTTTGTTCATCCTAATCTCATCATATTCCTCTTTTTGTGGTTATGATCTGTTCATTTTCAGTAACATATATTTTGCTTTTGGGTTGCTCTTCAATCAGTGCCAGAGCAGTAGCCCTTACCTGACAGATCGACCTCACTCCTGTGAGAAGGGAGAAATATGGGGGGCAACGCTGAGCCCAGAGCTCAGGACTCGATTGGGAGCTGCAGCCAGGAGAGGAAGTGCCCCTGTTATTGACACTCAGAGGGCAAACAACATTGCTCGACTCAATGCCATCACTCAAACTCGGAGATCAATTAGTCCTACCCACACTGTACAAGAAAACCAGTCTGGACTCAGCCCCCCCGAGCTTCATTTAGAGGCTGAGGATGGTTTCCCCTCCCAGAATGTTCTGCCAGTGCTGCAGATCTCCCCTGTCTCGTCACCCTCTGAGTGCCGCCGCCTTAGTGACACCAGCATCAGACCGCAATCAGAGCCCAGTGAGAACTTAACAGTGCCTGTGCAAAGGGGACGCAGACACTCTGACCTTAGTAGTCTTCTGAGTTTAACTGCTCATCATAACCACCATCTTGCAATGCATAAAACCCACATGTGCCAGGCCTGCCTCTCTTTGCTTCTTTTGAGGTCACAAGATGGGAGCCACCGCCATCCTCCTTTTGTCATGCCAACACACCACTGTCCATGTGACTTTAGACACCACCCGTCCTGTGGTGGAACAACGACCAACCCTGTTTATGCTCGGCCGAGAGGTTTCAGTGATTGTTCTGATTTCACACTGCTGCAGAAGTCCCTGTTCAATATAATCAGCCGCAAGCCCCCCTCTTGTCACAACACACCCACCCAAGCCTCACTGCTGCATCCCTCAGCTGCCAACAGGCCTGCATGCAGTGATGGAGACGGCAGCCCAAAGAGTCATCTTATGAGCAGCAGTTCAGTTGGGGACCAAGAACCACTCAAGGACAGCGAGGATAGATTCTGTGGCGAAGAGCAGCACGTTACCGGGGCTGTGGGAGTGGTAGGTTACAGTAGCAGACAAGTCGCTTTAGTTTCCCACATGGGGCCAACACCTGCTTAACTGATTTCTCCAGGCTGTAGGAGGCACAACATTATTCTGCATGGAGCTGGTCTGATCTCCTGTCTACTGTCTGAGTCTTGCTGCCTGCATAGGCTTCCAGGGCTGACCATCTTCTTAGAAATCATAAGCTTGCTTATGCCAGAGGACAATGGCACAATCTCTAACAGGCCACATTTCCCTGCTGATTAACCCTAACCAATCCCTTCTAGAACTGACCTAGATAATAATATTTTTCCTTTCTGCTTTACTGGCCCAGTCCTACAGCTTTCTTTCTCCTTAGCTTGCCTTGGATAGATGGTCTCTGATTGAAGAAGGGGCAGCTGTCTGATCTCCCTCCTCATGGTCTCCTGCTATTTTTCCCCTGTGTCCTTATTTTAGCTCGCACCTGTCACCGCCTGCTCATTGTTGAAACAGATGTTTCATTAACTTATTTTTATCCCTCATCCTCTCATTATTCTTGCATCTGGTATGATTTAATGTAATTGGCACAATTATGAGCTTTTGTGGGATTTTATCCAAGGCCAGTAAAATTCACTCCCAAGAGGGTCTAACTGGAATTTCTCTCCTTTGTTTCCTCAGACCAGTTCTGCAGGTCACCAGAATCAAGCATCTGTCCAGGGCCTGCCTTCTTCCAGCACAGCAGTGCATACACCACTGCAGTACCATCAGCCTGGACACAGCTACCCTGCTGCTCCATATGCTGGTCAGCCCAGTGCTGCAACACCAGCTCCAGCTAGTCTCTGTTTAGTCAACATCCAGCACGCAGGCAGCGCTGCCAGCTATGCACCTCCAAGTGTGCAGCAGAGCCAAGCTGCAGCAAATATTTCTGCATCGGCTGTACCTCAGCATATTGCACAGAGCCACCAAGCACCAGGCCATCAACAGCAGCAGGCGACAGCAGCGAGCTCTTTAACTTTCCCCTTGCAAGTCCAACAGACGTGTCAGAATTGTGTGGCTCCAGCTCAGCAACAGGCTCAGTCTGCATCAGGATATCCTACTCCAGTTCAGCATCAGACTACAGCTGCCACTCTGCCAGCACAAAGCTACCCTCTTTCATCTGTAGCCCCAGCTATGGCAGCCACAGGCCAGTGTCATCCTGCACAAGCTCCCAGCGCACTGCAGCAGGTTCAAGCCGCAGTCAAACTGCCAAGTCAGCAGCCTGGTCAGAGCTCCTCCACACCAGCACTTTACAGCCAGCAGATACCCATTCAGCAAGAGCACCAACAGCTGTTACCGCAAAATACTCAATCCAGTATACAACAGACACAAACTGCTGGGCAGGCTTATATTCCACCTCAGCTTCAGCATAACCAAGATACTGTGCATCCCATACACCAACAAATGGCACAACAGCCTATCCACCAATCTCAAAGTGGTCAGCAACAATTGCACACCCCTGCTCTACAGCAGCACAGTCAGAAAGCCATGCAAACAGCAGTTCCACGGCAGAGCCAGGATATATCCCAGTCTACAGTCCAACAGGTCCAGACCCCAGCCTCTCATCCTCATCCCACAGCAACCCCAGCTGTTCAGGTTGCAGCCACACAACAGAGTTACCCTGCTGCAGGTCTACCTGATGCTGCTGCTCAGAGCTATGCACATTCTGCCCTCAGTGCGCTGCAGCAACAGACCGCTCCAGCTCAGAGCCAGTACCAACCTGCACAGTCTGCCGCTGCTCCACAGACCTATGGAGGAGCTACCCAGATAGTGACTCCTCAGAGCCTACCAGCCTCTTCCCAGCATGGCCAGGCTGCACATATTGCCCAACAGGTGAGTGTTGATGCAGTATATTATAGCTAGGTGGCATACATACTGCCCCAGTTTTGAATTTTATGTTTGTTTTCCCTCCTCTGACCTCGCCCTGTTTTCATTTTTCATCAGTTTCAACCCTATCTTTGCATCGCTGCTTTCCTGAACCAGGTAGAATGTCTTTGTCTCAACACACTTTGTCACTGTGGGACTCACTGTGGGAGGGAACAGAAAAAAAATCACTTAAACAAGTTAATGTTGTTATTTGTGGCTGTTAGTAGTTTTGGTCCCACTCATATAATGGTTCTGGTTTTGATTTGGTGCAGCTGAATTGGAAGCAGCTGTGATGGTGGACAGTAGGTGAATGAAAAAATGAACAGCCCAATAAACAGGAGTTTCCTCGGACAACAGCCAACAGAGAGATAATGGAAACAGTAATGAAAGCAGTAACAGTGGTTTTTAGCTGCTGCATCCGCCAGCCCTCCCAAGTTTACTCTGCCTGTTTTGTGGTAGTACTCCAGTAGATTCTGGCTGATTCCAGGCTTAGAAACAGGATGGAAAATGTGAGCTATTCTGATCTGGGTCAATAGCAGGAAATGAAGATTTCCAAACTTAGAGATGAAATTGGAATCCCTGCCATCATTGAACTTCCTCCCTCTTTTTCTCCTCTTTCTTCTCGTTCTTTTGTAGAATATTCCTGCCGGTCAGAACATTTCACAGCATGGACAAGATGTACAGGCCCATGGGCTTAATCTTAGCCAGTCCACTTCCAGTATGCTTGCACAGGCACTTCCTCCTCAGCAGTCAATGGCTCAGGCTACTGTCCATCATCAACTCCAACCTCTGCAGATATCAACCTCCCTACCACCAACACACCCATCCCAGGTATTGCTGGTTTGTTCTCGCTGCTTTCACAAGTATCTTACCTGGATATTACCCATTCTTAGTTATTGTGTGCCTCAGCAGTTTTTTCTAGTTTGGATTATATTTAGAGACCAGTAATAATATTAATTTGCTGCATCATCCTCCTACGTTTGTTCTCTAGATTATTTGATTTTCCTCTGCTTCTTCCTTTTTTTCTTTTCCCTTCAGTTTCCTTCACAGTATCCCACAGTCCAGGTGATGACAGCTGTGACTGACTGTGAATCCTCCTATTCTCATTCCTGCACTGCTCCTCACCCTTCAACCTCCTCTTCTCTTAATCACATCTTCCTCTCTCCTGGACAGACTCTCCCTGTAACCCCCTCTGTCTCTCCCCTCTCTCCTCTGAACATTGAAAGCACATTAGTTTCACCCATCCCAGTGTCCCTCATGCCTTCCCCCTCACCCGTGCTGGGTAAGGTGGTACCCACATCCCCACAACACCAGCCCACCACCGCTCTGCAGCAGACTGTTAGATGTGAAGCTTCTCATTCACAACCTGCATTTATATCAGCACTAACCACCCATCCCATACACACTCACATTTCCCCATCTCAAAACACACACCCTCCCACAAATGGCAGCACTCAGCCTCTGATACAGGTAATTATCATGGCTGCAGTGGAGTGCAGATGTTTACCAAGAAGGTGTGAACTGGAATTTGGGCATTTGTGTATGTTAAGGGTGGTTTGCTTAAGTGAACCTTTGATTGTGATAATCTCTGTCAGGTTGTATTTACATCTTTGCTTGTATTGCTAAAAAGCTTTGTGCTTTTAGTCACTGTGTTGTTGTTCTGTGGCTTAATCATAATGAGTGTTTATAAATTAAAATTGTATCAATCAAATGAAATTTGACATGACATGCATGACACTTTGTATCTTTGCAGATACATGTTTCCACGCATACTGTACTTCATAGATGAAAATTCTGTAGAATATTTTGGAAGATTTTTTTTAACTTAAGAAACAGCATGTCAGCCAAATAAATGTTTCAATATCTCAAGATGTCTCTAAAGGATTCAGTATCTTCCAAGATAATTATATAACATAACAATACTAATGTGGTATCTTTGCCTTTTACAGCAGGTTCCCCCGCAGGCCCAGGTCAGTCATCCTGATCTTGTTCCCTCTGCTCAGCCAGTGCAGCCTGCACTCTTCTCCCCACCTGTGCAGAATGGGGCTGACCCAGGCGCAGCCGTTGCTGCTGCCCAGCTGGACAACAGCAATTCATGCCAGCTGGCCCTGCAGGCCCAGGTCCAGAGTCAGGTCCAGAGCCAAATTCCTGTGCTGCAACCCTCTGACTCTCAGAGAGCATCATCTGGGTCTGCCAGTTCTAGTATGACTCAGCAAAAACATCCCAGTACAGCCGAGACCAACACAGAGGTATGGACACATCACTCACTTCTGCACAACTTATTTTTTCCTCTGCCCACATTGCTTTGAAGATACCAGTGCACTCACAGATAGTGTCACTGTACTTTGTCTTAAGTCACCATCAAGCATGATCTAAAATGAAGTATCTGATACATGTTACTCTCTTTTATTATCTTTTATTCATTCCCTCTGGTTGTTTGTCTCTAGGATCAAGCTGCAGAGAAACACACTGCAGGACAGAGCTATGACAGGTACTATCCTTTTTTCCCTCCACAATCTTTGCAGGTGACAAGTCGGTGATTGTACTTCTAATAAATGCACACTGGGTCAGAGTATAATCTCAGGTGTTGTCAAATGGGCATTAATTCCTAGAGGAACATTCTGCACATAAACTGTGACATGAATGTTGACAGAATGCAGAGGTCTTTAACAGTTTTTGGATGTCTCTTACTTCAGACTTAAAAATTTGGAAGCTCTGTTGTTTTAAAATGCCACTGCGACAGAAATGTTGAAAGGATGCTGAGCAGAACCTGCGCTCATTAGCCACAATGTTTTTGTTTTGGTTTAAACTTCAAGAGGCACAGACATCTTTAGAAAACACTGAGGGCGTTCCACAAAACATTGCAAATGATGGAACAACTTATGACTAGCCAGCTCTTCCTACTAAACTAAAAAAGAGTGCTGTTTGTCATAGCAATGATTTTGTAATGTGGACCTAATGAGTAGTCTGTTAGGTTCTCTCTGTCCTCTTTGGCAGTGTCAACCAAAGGACACCATGCAAAGTAGACATAAACATGTTTGTAAAACCAGAGAAGACTCAGATGATATCTGTTGATCTTTCATATCATTGCGACAAGTAGTAGCTAACACTCCTTTTAATTTCAGAAAGTCAGTTCCTTCATAATGGATAGCAGATAACTTATCCCCCACAAATCTATATCCCCTTTAAGCTCATGTGGAGTTTAGCGTCACCCTTGGCTGATGTATCAGACTTTTGCCAAATCCTACAGGCATTCCAGAGCAGTGATAAACTTCACAAAACCTTTTCTTTAAGCTACATATCAATGAGAGGAGGTAAAGACTATTAGCCTCTTTTCATTACCAGTGCAAGGTCTTTGTCTGCTGTACCCAGAGGACTGATTGATTTCACTCAGATAATTTGTTTTATTTATCACACACCCTTATTTACTATCTCTTTCTCTGTCAGTCCACCACCTTATGCATAATGAATAGACTATATATGCGTATTCGTTACTTGTTAGTTTCTGATGGGTACTGAGCACAACTGCAGATATGTTTTTAATCTTGAAAACCACAATAGCTGTGTGTTTGGTATCCAGGCATTTATTAATAAAACAGCTTGCTGTACTTGCCTTTTCTTCCCAAAACCAGTGTCAACTCTGATGCCACGTCAGGGAAGGAGATGAGTGATGGTTATGAGGGGACACATGGAGGTAAAGGTGAAGCGAAGGTCCGCAAACACCACCGCAGGTCCACACGCACTCGCTCTCGTCAAGAGAAGATTAGCAGACCAAAGCTCAGCATGCTCAATGTGAGTAGATAAAATATATTCCAACAAGGAACACATTTCTTTAAGCCCATGGTCAAAAATAATCTAACAATTTATTTATTGGATCGGCTTCCATTGCAGGTGTGTAACACTGGGGATAAGATGGTAGAGTGTCAGCTGGAAACTCATAACCATAAGATGGTGACATTCAAGTTTGACCTGGATGGAGATGCACCAGAGGAGATTGCTACATACATGGTAAATAGGAGACAAAATTGCTGTCAGTTCAGGAAGTACAAAGGTTTTTTAGTCGGTTCAAAGGTTTTTGTAGTGTACTGTGAGCTGTGCATTGCCTGAGATGCTTTCTTGTGGTTAAGAACTCTGAAACTCCCTGTGTTGCTGTTCTCAGCTGCAATGCAGCAAAAAATCTTTCTGTCTCTTTCTCTCTCCTCCAACCCCAACCAATTCACATTGGGCTCATATTTATAGATAGATAGATGAATATTTCATGGCATAGCTGCTACACCAACTTATCTTGTATAAAACAGTTGGTCCATGGCAAATACCTGCTTGTGAAGCTTAGTAAAGCTATAAGTTTAATTATGATGTTAAATGCTTTGGTATATAAATACTTAATAAAATAAACAAATGATGTAAATATACTTATCATATTTTCTTTAAGTGAATAGAGAAAACATTTGTTTTATCTTGGTAGTAAACTACATGAATTTCAGTCATTTTGTTTTGTTTACTTTTTAGTCTCCTAAACATGCATCTGTTGTTCCGGGCACAGCCATGACCACAGTTTTATTTTAAGCATCACTTGTAAAGATAAAACCTTTGAAAGCTATGTTGTCTTTTTCTGCATCCTTTCTTTCAGGTGGAGAATGATTTCATTCTACCCCTGGAAAAAGAGGTCTTTATTGAACAGCTGAAGGACATTGTGGACAAAGCTGAGGACATGCTGAGTGAGGACACGGAGGGTGAGAGGAACTCTGACCAGGGAGGCAGTCCCAAACAGAGTGAAGGAGCTGACACACTGGGAACAGAGGTGAGAAACGAACTGCTGAGAGTTAATAGTTGTGATAGCACAATCTGTCTACGAGTGCCTCTGCCTTTGGATAGATCATCCTGACAGCACTCTCAAGATGACTTTGCATGCAACGCTGCCAACAAGAGATGCCAAAAATACCATTCTTGCTGATGTGACATTTCGATCTAAGTGAATTTATTTCTGAAGTTCAGCTCTTTTGCTGGTTGGGGGAAACCCTTCAGATGTCTATTAAATTGATGCACATGCATCAGCTCTCTAGTAATCCTTCTTTTTCTTTTGGAATTGAAGGCTTCAGCACCCAGCACCCCACAGCTGGTGTACCAACAAAATGGTAAGGGTCTTATATATTCACTCAAATAAAATTCACCCACTCTTTTCAGTTTTAAACTCAGCTACTTCTCTGTATATTAAAATTCTTAACAGGCCTGTTATGGTGTGGCACTGAAATGAGAATGAGAATTTGCTTTTAAAATGGTCAGTCAGTACCTTTCCCTCTTCTACTGAATTAAATTTATAAAAGATGTGGATTTATGTTTTTTTTTTTTCCTCTCTGTCCTTGACAGTCCTCCACACTGGCAAGCGCTGGTTTATCATCTGCCCTGTAGTTGAGACGCCCATGCTAGACAAAGAGAAGACTACATCTCACACCTCTACAGCCCAGGGTATGCTATATATATGTGTATATGAGGGTTTGCTTTTTCTGCCTGGAGTATGTTTCCTATAGAATAAACTGAATTGTTTGTGTCTTAATCGCTGCTGTTAATACTGAAGACGCTGCGCATGCATTAGATTGTGCGTCTGTGTGGTTCATCCGTTGGGGTCAGTTATATAAGAGTGCTTCTAAAGTGGTTCTAGGCAGAAATGAAGGGCAGGATTTATACTCTAGCTGACAGAGCCGGATGGGGGAAGACAAGCAGTGATGTAACACTCTGGCACACACAGGACCCAGACCTCCTTCTTCATGGCCTTGGCTATTTAACTCCCAATCTGTTTTCCCCCTAATTAACTCTGATCTTTTTCTCCAGAATCTGAAAAGTCTGTTTCATCGTCAGTCAGGCCCAACAACAACGCAGCTGCAGTGACTACCCCAGTCGCATCTTTATCTTCCCAAAGCCAGTCCTCCTCCTCCTCTCTGCCCTCTGCTGCTCAGGCCTCAGTGCAACCTCCAGACCAAAACACTGGCAAAGCCCGGGTTCAGCAGACTCAGCCCTGTGTAACTAAACATGCCCTTGCTGCTGCTGCTGGTGTCAGCCATAAAAACTCCCTTCCTGTGGAAGAACCTTGCATCTCTGCTGTCTCTATGGTGACGGACATGCCATGCTGTGCTATTGTGCCACCTGTCTCTCTGGATGTGAATGCCCTTGATAAAGGAGCAGCTGGAAGTTTGGCCTCGTCTCAAACTAATCAGCCCAATGAGAAGGCCAGTCCCACTGGAGAGTTACCCCCTCAGCTGGCCTCCCATCAGTCTGTGGTCCTGCAGCAACCATATGCCACGCCCATGCAGCCTGGGACAGTGACCTCCCAGCCCCAGAGTCCAGCACATCAGCCCTCCCAGACCTCCCAGAACTCGCAGTCGTCAGGTCACCAGCAGCCAGCGAGTGGGGGGCCAGGAGAGTCAGACGGCGAGGGACCACGCAGGGTGGAGTTTGTTGACCGCACCATAAAGACTTTGGATGAGAAACTGAGGAACCTGTTGTACCAGGAGCATGCTCCCTCCCAGCCCTCCAGCACGGCATCTGATCCCCAGGCCTCCAGCACAGAGGGAGTCAGCTCTCCTCCAGTCTCAGACAGCCAGAGCACTGAAGGAGCCCTTAAAAAGAAGAAGGGGGACCCACTGGTAAAATATAGCGTCTGTGTGTGTGTGTGAGACAGAGAGAGAGAGAAGCTAAGTTAATGGAAGTATCATTGAATCGTTATTCTGCACTGTGCTATTGATTTAACTATTGGCTGTAAAAAGTAAGACTAATACTGTGTTTAGAAAGGAGGGAGGCTAACAAAGTTACTACTGTCAGCACGTCATTGCAATAATTCATCATGATCTCTTCATCTGGCTGCAGCATTTTGAATCAGGGTCTGACTCATTCAGACAAAACTGAGGTCAGGAGCGGATAATAGCCAGCCTTACCACACTGATCTAGTGCATCTAACTATTTGCCACTATTCAAATGATTGCAACCTCCCACACACACACTCTTCTCTCTTTCTCTCACAGCCTCAGATTCCTGAGCGCACAGATAGTGTGGGTGCACTAAGTGACTCTGCAGTGGCAGGTAGGTAACATCATTTATGTAATGTCCACATCACATTATTACCCTATGAGAGTTTTAAAAATTGTTTGTGTTGAAAGAAATTGTCCTTCCTGGTTCTTTAGCCACTAACAGGGTTTTGAAAGGAAGAGATGCGACTGTCAGCTCCAGTTCATACAGCTCCAAAAGCCGTTTTCAAGTAAGAACCCACTTTCCACTTTTTTGCTCTTAATGAACAAATCTGCTCAATGAAAATGTCCTTTGACAAAATGAAATTATTTTATAGGTCTGGACTTATGCCAGTGTGTCCTGTGTCCTGTTTGTTTCTGGAGCAGTGCATGAGTTGATGATGTTTATGGAATCTGATTTTGTTATGAACATGAGCTTCTCTTCCTTCCAGATCATCCCTACTCCACCAGATGTCATTTGTCGTTTAGAGAAAAGCAAGACGAGCTGCAGCACCGGCAGTTCTGCAGCACCCTCTAGTGGTTCTGGAGGGTCTCACAGCCTCACCCAGGCCCCAGGCAGGAAAGAAAAGGGCGGTGAGGCTGCGGGCAAGTCATCTGCTACAGCTGCAGTTGATGATGAGAAAGCAGGAACATCCAAAACCCACAGCAGTAACCGCTACTCTGCCCCTCCAAACTTATACCAGGCCACCTCCACTTCTAGTCCCGACATCACCCCGCGCCATATCCCCAGAGCTCAGACCATTGACACTCCGACCCATCACCACTACCACCACTCCTCTCACCTCTACTCTGACTCAGCAGATGAGGACAGCAGCAGCATAGCTCTCCCTCCGGCCCACCCAGCTCCTCCAGCTCATGCCCTGTCTGAACACAGTGGAAGCGACCTCATGAAGAGGGCAGTGGCCTTCCTGCGGCGCTCTGGTCGGAGCAAAAGTGAGCAGAGCTCCGATTCACCGTGCCGACAGCCCGTGGCAATGAACGGTCACGCGCCCTCGCCTTCTGCAGGGCACGCCCACTCATCCTACATCAGCAGTGACAATGACTCTGAGTTTGAGGATGCAGATATGAGGAAGGAGCTGCAAAAACTGAGAGAAAAGTAAAGTAACTTGCACTCATGCACTCACCCACAGCTGCAGTGTTTTCATGAATCATTTTTTACCTTTGAACCTAAATCTATTTATGTCAGTATATAATACTTGGATTTTTACAAAAGAGAAGATGTGATTTTTCATATTTTCTCAACACAGAGGGCTCACTTTTCAGTTGTTATGGTCCGACTGCTCTAATTGCAAAACAGTTACCAGAGCCACAGCTGCAGCCAAGCATTTAGTTTAGCACAAACAAAGTAGTGATGAACACAACTTAAACTGAAATCTAGGAATTTACAGTCTTATCACAAACCCAAATGTTACAGCTGTATCCTCAGTTCTCTAGTAGCAAATGTGCAGGTATGTCCCTCAATTTACATTTAAATTCATACAACTGACAATAGATATGTGGTAGAAAAATAAAATGATCCCAGTGATTACACATCTAACCATGTTTTATGGTCGTGACTAGACACCTTGGTTAAATGAGGCATATCATTTCCCAGTATTAGTTATTATTAATAGAAATCACAACACAAAGTTATTGGAAAAAATGTGCTTTGTAATATTATTTAACAACCATGCTTTGGTGAGATAGCTCACAAATACTCACAAATAATTTAAAGCTGTAGTCATAACATGAACTTTCAAACATTTATTTTGCACAAACGTCAGAACACAAATCTATGTTGTACATTTTAGTAAACAGTTTGTAATGTCTTGTCCCTATTGCATGAAATAACTGAGTGAAGGCTTCCAGACTGAGCCAAGGCTGCCAGAAGCAGAGTTTTTCTGTGCTAGTAGCAGAGAAATCCAAAAGTAATGATTTATAGTGATTATCAACAAGTTGACAGGCCATACTTAAATTATGGCATTCTTTTTAGCAACAGTAAAGGAGTGTTACTCATTGCTTTAACTGCTACTATTGGCTTCAAATAATATTAGTGTGATCTTGATAACATTTAAACTAAAAATGCACAAATAACTGATTTTGGTCAGTTGTCACTTGGTAGTACACCATGTGACGTGGGTATTGAGAGATTACAATAAAATGCCTGTGCACTGGCACACTCAGTATTTTCAGTGATATTAATGACCATGAAGATGCTCACAAACTAATAAGATGCTACTAAGCTGAGGCTTGTCTTGTGGGGCAGGGAGAGGTATTTAAATGAATCAGTAATCTGACATGTATCAGGAGAGAATGTCTCTTGACGCACGTATCATGACTGTAAGCCATAATGACAGAGGCTTTAGTGGATTATGCAGTTACTCAGGGAAGCTTTAGAGAAAAAAAGACCATGAAATTGAAAAGGAGTCTGTCAGTGGCCTTTCGGAAATATTTTAAGCTAATGTCTGTCTGTTCCCTCCCTATACCTTCTCACTAGACACATGAAGGAGATCTCTGAGCTGCAGGCGTTCCAGAGGAGTGAGATTGAGCATCTGTACAAGGAGCTGGGCAAAACTCTGCCCCCCAATGTCGGCCTACTTCACGCTGCACCTCCAAGCGGCCGCAGGCGCAGGGCCAGCAAACACAAGCTGAAGGCTGGAAAACTGCTCAATCCGATGGTGCAGCAGCTCAAAAACAATCTTAACACCACCCCTGAGAGGAAAGGTGTGTGTGTGTGTGTGTGTGTGTGTGTGTGTGTGTGTGTGTGTGTGTGTGTGTGTGTGTGTGTGTGTGTGTGTGCGCGCGCGTGCGGGTTGGGATGGGATGGTGGAGTAACTAGTTTAAATGATGATTTCTGTATATGGGAGAGCACTTTCAGTCTAAAGCACACATTTTGTCAAAGTGGAAAACACAGGGATGGTGTCAGCTTCTGAAAACCGTAGGAGTGTGTGATTCACAGTGATTCACTCTGACTCACATTTTTTTCCTTTTTTTCTTTTTTATGTACCAAGGTGAGAGTGCTGCAAGTTCATCTGGCTCCCCAGCTAAAAGTTCAGTTCTGTCAGATGGCTCTGCCCACTCCAGCGGCAGCTCCAGCTCCAGCAATCAGCCCAACGCCGGCCCAGAGCAGGTCCACACTCAGCAACCCTGTTCCCTGAAGGGCTCTTTCTCCTCAGACAACATCTACGCTGGGCTACACGGTGATGGAATGGCCACGCATGCAGGCCCTGGCCAAGGTACGCATTATAGGCTCATGTGCATGCAGGTGTGTGTGGATGGGACATGATATCTACTAAACCGCCATTATGGTTAAGGTAACCACTTAAAATCGTTAATGTTGTCCATACTGTCCATGGATAACATTGTGCAAATAGAAGGATGAAAAGAGTTTCAACCTTGAAGGATTACAGACACAAGCAGGACCATTTCATTTTAACTGAACTGTAAACTTAAACTGCATGTAGGACCACTTAAACACTACATACAGTATAGTCAATATGTGTATTTTTTTCTGGTATACGTACCATCTGTGACACAAGTAATACAGATGCACCGATGTGGAATTTTGAGCCGATAACGATAACCGATAATTGTCGTTGGCACTGGTGGTTGGCAGTATGTCCAAGAATTAAACTGTGTAGCACTGTGAGAAATAAAACAGACAAAGAAAACAAGCTAATATTCAGTTCATGCCGAGAACTGGACGTAAAAATTACACATGCACAGGTGCTAAAAATGAAACCTAAAATAAAGGAAAATGTGGAACATGATCCACTGTGAATTTATTATAATACACAGTAGAGAGAAATAATGATTTAATAATCAATATTTTTCAGTAGCCATCATAAAACCAAGCTGCATATCTGTCTACTGCATGTTAAACAATTTCACAAAAGTAGAGACAGCTAAATAAGGCTAAAAGGTTGTTGAGTGTAACTCTTGGCAAGTGTAAATCGAAGTCACAACAGTTCACACCTGCTGACAAGTGACAGATAATAAGACAAGGCTCTTACTTTAGTTTGCTAACAATATTTTTGAAGTTAGCAATGAGAAGGAAAAGAGTTTTTAGTGACCTCAGTATACCTGCTTGTAAAATATTATTGTATCTCTTAACTTCTTCCCCAAAGCACAGAGTTTGTGCTTGGAGCTGCCATGTTTTTTAATTTACTCAGTTCCTAACAAGCTAGTTGAGACTATCAGAATGACTATGACTATCTTAAATTTGTTTGTCAGATCTATGCCTCAGTCAAATTCATAGTTGTGCAACCAACCCCAGTTTTTGGTGTAACTGAGCAGTTTCTTGCTTTATTTCCTGTCTGATTTTGCTCATGTTCATTCATTTTGATGTGCTGCTTAATTTCACCCCTTTTCAGTGGAATTTATTGCTACATTTTAATGTAGCAATAAATTCCACATCTTATGTTCTAGTATATTTTCTGGTTTTATGCTCTAAGCACTTCTTGTGCCAAGTGTTGCAAATTCCTCCCAGCTATAAACACTGTGAATACTTTTATTTGAACCCAACAAATAAACTGTAAATAAGTAAATAGAAGAACAAACAACTAATAAATCCTAAGAACACAACCATAATAGCCTTACCTGATGCTTTTTGGATTTTGTCCCCAGCTCCTCAAAAATAGCTCTCCATTATCAGTTGTAATTATTGGCTGAAATTCCATCATCAGACAGACGATAATTAAGTTTCCCATTAATCACCAGTTATCACCATTAATGTAGTGGGATCCTACATATCGTGCACACCTTCTTAGTATCCTTTGCTCTTGCTTTTGATGGTGGGGGTTTCTCATCCCAGTCTCTGTGCACTTTTACAAAGTGTCTCTCTTGTTTCTTCTCTTCTTCCCTCTTATATTCATTTTTACAGGCTGGACGGTTTACCACCAAACGTCAGAGAGAGTCACCTATAAATCTAGTAGCAAACCACGCACTAGATTCCTCAGTGGACCTGTGTCTCTGTCCATCTGTTTGTATTTGTTCTTTTCTATTTCCCCTCACTCATTTCCATCTTCTCTTTATTTAACCTACTTCTGTCCTCTATCAACCAAGTTTTTTTTATTTATTTGAATATAATATAGTGGATCCTCTATCTCACTCTCCTCACAGGCCTCCTCACCTGACATACATCACCTATTTTTTTTACTCCCACCACTTGTCCTTACCCTCAACAACCTCCAAGCTTGTGTTCTGTATGATATATTTTTTTGTTGTTGTTCTGACAGCCAGAGGATATTCATCACATGCACACCTGACTTTGGTATGCTAAACTAATATTTACAAAGTCAGTTGAATCTGTTGAACATGGGCACACTACACCAGAATAAGAGGCTTGTGCAGCCAGAAAATGTTTCCTTTCCTTCAAGCAATCTGTGAAACAGGTCATATTTCTATGAGGCTTCTGTATCAGCTTATAACTTGATACTCCTCGTAAACACTGTTACTGTTTGTGGACACTTAAAGTTAGAAAATAGTACTGCTTCTGGCTTGTTTGTCATTTCCTAAAAAAGAGCTCAGCTAGTATGCCTTTCATTATTAAAATCTATGCCCTCTCAGCAAATTTAGCTCTGTATCAGCCTTTATTAAAAAAAAACAGGGACTGCTTGATTTTAAATAGCTGTTTTGCATTTACTAAACATCATCCAGTAGTCTAGTATCTTCACTGGAATCCTGATGAGAGAGGAGTAACTGTTTCTGAGGCTCATGCCTTTTCCCAAATACCCTAATTTTATTAATACTTAAGACTTTCAATTTGACAGGGTTTGGGAAATGAAAGGATCCTATCAGTGTGATAAATTAATTAATCCCACTCTTCTGATATAATTTACCCGCAGACAGTTGTCGCTGTAATGAGAATTTGATTACAGCCTCTGTATAGATTTTTCTGACGCTGGTGCCTCCAGTGCAGTGATGGTATTATGAAAGGCACTATGGTACACAGTAATGTAAGACTGCTATGTGTCAGCAGTCTGATTTGCTTTTTTTTTGGTTTTTTGTTATGTTGAAATAAGACACTGCATCTAAGTAAAGCAGTGGCTTCCTAAATTGACTGTATTGTCCATGGGTTCAGAGTAATTCCTGTGCCTCTTAATGTAAAGTGCAACTCCAGGAGTGTTCCCACCCACTGGCCTGTGGTGCTGGATAGTCTCTTATATAGTCAGAAACAAAAATGTGATTTGTCAAATATTTGTACTCATACAGTGTAAATATGGCCTTGTGTAATCATTTAGCTGTGGCCATTTTACCAACATGCTTATATTGTGAAGGGAGTGTTATTTGTTCATGGAGATTTCAGTATTGGCCTAACCCTACCTCCAGGTACTAATTATGGTCTCTGTTGGCCAGAGAGAAGAAGTAGAGCAAAAAAAAGAGCATCTGTCCTATAAATTCAACATAAGTCTGGCCACCATTCAGTGTCAGTGCAAGAAGATTGAAAAGGAAACATTTCCAGGGTGTGCATGCCTCTTGTTTATTTGTAT
The DNA here is from genome assembly GCF_001640805.2 of Lates calcarifer. NCBI lineage: Eukaryota > Metazoa > Chordata > Actinopteri > Centropomidae > Lates > Lates calcarifer. The sequence goes on along the minus strand of NC_066838.1, from coordinate 18,208,413 downwards.
GTGTGACCTGTAGCACTAAAAATAACAATAACTGTAGGTACACTGTTTTTCCTCTGGCAATTATCCACAATTCACAGAACCACAGTTACATTCATAACCATTCATTTGTGGGTACAGTGCCCCCCTCCCCTCTCATACAAATGCTTTGTGCAGTGCTTTTGGCTTTTAAAAAACAGACCCCACAAACACTGGGGCTTGTGAATGGCTAGTCCTCTCCAAACATGGGCCTTAGGTCAGATCTGAAACAAGACAGTGTGCCTGTTTGTACAAATGTGCGTGTATGTGTGTTAGAGAGAATGCTACAGCCTTTATTCCCTATTTATTTGTTGTGTGTTTCCATCCACTGTTAATTTTGATAACATTTCCCAAGTCAAGGGACTTTGCCCAAGTCAGCAATCCTGTGTATACTAACACAGAGAAACACCCAGCTTCCCACAAGCCCTTCCCTGATAGGCAGGGCCTTTTGCTGTGCTAGAGGAGAGCGCTCTCTGTCCCTCATGTTTGGACGGAGAAGACGTGCATGGTGCAGGCGCCAGGCAGGGCACTGATGGAGACTTGCTCCGCCATATGAAGGGCTGTATCATCAATATTACTACTATTTATTTTTTACTCTCCCTCCACCTCTTCTGAGTTATCTGCATGTTTCTGACAAGTGCTGACTCTGATGAGTTCCAACTAGTATCTGTGTGCTCGTTTCAGTTTTAAGTTTTATTTATTTTGGTTTCACATTTTGTTTCACAGGCAATCTCACATCGACAAAGGGATCTCTTTTTAATCCAGGCTGCAGTCTTCCTTTCTTAGAAAACACTACTATCCTGCCATGATTTCTCCCTACCAACTAATGGACCAATACTTCATTCTAAATCCAATAAATCAAAATTATCCCACATTTCTTTGTAAAGGTAATGATGATGGTAGTGATCGTACTTAGGTGTGTAGGTTTATTTACAAGGCAGTTTAAGATCAGGTGGCATCCATCCCAACAAGGTCACAAGAAATGCAGGAACTGATTAGTATGCCCATCACAAACGAAGACTAGGTGTGCTCTCTTTCTTAAGCTTGTCAGGTACACTTTATCATAGTCAACTTTTCAACTGACTGCCCACTTTAGAGAGAACATTTAGGCTCTTTGTTCCAGTCTTCCTCACTGATTTTTAAACCCCTTGTCCTCCTTTCCTCTTTCTCTTTCCCCAATTGTTTTGATAGCTGAATGTGCTTTTGAAGCAGCTTGTCCACATACGTGTGGTGTGCAGTGTGTTCTGGCCTAACTGTTTCTGTCTTGTGCTGTTTTACCTTTTTATAGGGTCCACTCTGAAACGACTATGTCTAGGCAAAGAGCGCAGTAGTAGTAACTATCTCATTTACTTTCTTACTCTCTGTCTTTCTTACTCTGTCCTCCTTATTTTTAGTCTTCCTTATGTTTGTATGTGCACTTTTATTTTCTCTTTGTGGTTTTGGCACTTTGAAAATGTGGCAGTTGTCGTTGAAAATGTGCGTACACTTCGGATTGTTGCGTTCATTTACATTTGTTGTTGTTTTGCATGGCCGTGTGCCTACACGTCTTGATTGCTGAATATTGTCATCGCTTGCATATCAAACATTTCATTTGTCTTAAATTACTCATTGAAGTCATGTATGTTGCAATCCTTTGGCTGCTATGTTGGCGAAATATGTGTCACAGTTGTAGCTGTATACACATTTTCTCTGGCCTCAACAAAACTATTAGGACTATTCTAAAAATATTAAATGTAGGCTTTTGTGTAGGTGATATTATAGGTTCATTGTAACAAGTGCCATACAGCAGCCAATTGATTTGACAGTCAGTTTCTTTATAACTGGGCAGATTTTTAAGACCTTTATGTCTTTTCAGGGTCTTCCCTCAACACCACCACAGCACAGACAGCTGCCAGTCAGACACAACCGACACTCACCACGGCCACACCCTTGCCATCACCTCAGCCAATCACGCGGCTCGCTCAGGTCCAGACCAACAACAGCAACAACAAGAGGGGCACATTCACCGACGATCTTCACAAGCTGGTCGACGACTGGACGAAGGAGACTGTGGCCGCAGCCAGTCAGCCGCGACCCTCCTTGAACCAGATCAAAGAGCAGAGACGCCAGCAGGACCTGGAATACAGAGCGCCACCCATGGGAGCAGCTACGCATGAGGTATTTGAAGCGGACATGAGCGCTCAGTGATGGATGGGTTACGATCACCGGACTTTGATCTGTTACATTTGATGTAAATACAAGGCGTTCTATGCGCTATTTTGTAACAGCTCCCTTCTGTTCCAGATGAAATGCCATATTGGTCCCAGCAAGTTCCAGCTGCCTCTTTCCTGCCCCCTGACTGCTGCTTTAGGCCCTGGTGTGCCCACAAACCTAGCTCCCAACTCTTCTGCAATGCTCCCTCCAGGGTACCTTCTGCCAGCAGGCACCTATAGCGGGATGGTTCCCGGTCCTCTTTACCCCCAGCAGTGGCCCGGCTTGCCTAGCCCTGTAGGGTCCATGGGTCCCGTAGGCCTGCTCGGTGCTGCAAGAATGATGCCCTACGCCACGATGGCAAGCCCTGGGATCCAAGCCTACCCTGCTCTGGTCATGCACAACCCCGAGAACGGCCCCTGTCCAAAAACCACAAGGACTACCTAATCTGCTAACTAGAATCTGTCAGTGTGTACGGGCAGGATAGTCCAACTCCACTCTGTTCTGGTTCACCAGAGCCACAACTGTACATTATCTGATATTGTAAATAACTTGAGAGTGTTGATATTCTTTATACAACACATATATCTGTAGTAAATTGTGTGTGTGTATGTGTGTGTTTGAGCGCGCGCGTTTGTATGTGTGTATACTATACAGTACGTGTTAAGTAAGTATGTCTGAATACCTAATGCTTTTTGGCTTTGGTCTTGACTAAACTCAGCCATAGGAGACATTTTGTCTGCGGTCATGAAAACATATTTCACTGTATTTGTTATTATTGCAGTTTTCACATTGATTTTTGCCTTTCTCGGTGTTACGTACACTTTAAACACTACATTGGACTCCAAATACCAGTGGTTTGAGAAACAGCAACAGGACAGTATTTATGATGAAAATATTCGAAGGAATGTAGTGCCTTGAACATTGATTTATAATTTTCTTTTCCTCTGTGAAACAAAGCATGTCTGCATCCAAGTTATTTTAAGTTAACAGTAGCTTGAGTGCAGTCTTGTTTTTTTTTTTTTTTTTTTTTTAAATGCATTACAGACACTTTTGTTTTTTGGTTTACATATGAATGCCCTTGTAGTACTGCACTATTAACACAGTATATGCTCTTATTAATAATAAAATCATGTTTTAACCCTTGTTTACTTTCCACCCCTGTGACAGATGGAATGCCATAGTGGTGCGACGAACCGTTGCCTTGCAGAAACAAATGGTTAATATATGACTGATGAAAGGAGAAAAAAAATGTTACTACGCCAGCAGCCAAAATCCACTCTTTCAGGTCGAATGGTTCAGTTGGACACAGCACAAGAGTCAGCAGTGTTGTAGCCTTGTGCTTGGAGGAAAGGCAGTGTCCAGAGCCATATATACTGTACATAGTTCTTTTTACAGTATACGCCTCTGGTAGTGTTCTGATCAGAATGTAGCAGTAAATATGCGACGGCTTGAGGCTTAAAAGTGCAATTTAACCCCTCCACAAAGCTTTGATCGTGGCCTTGCCACAAGCCTTATCTCTAATGTGTGCAACAGGAGGAAGCTGAAAAGTTGAACAAAGTTACAAATCACCAAGCAACAAATAGAAATTACCAGGCAAATGTATAAATCTTACAAATCACCCAGCAAACTCTGAATTCACTACTGCTAACTGTTCTTTCAACTTGGCTGTCCTATTACTCAGCATACACTGTATGTAAAATGTTCTTCATTTGATGCTTGATTTTTCTTTTTTTTTTGATGCTGCTATAGTCTGAGGTGATTCCACTGTACAGTTAAAATATTCTCTTCACGCAAGATGGTACTTGTATGAATAAAAGACTTCTCAAATTAAATCAACAAATGAGACGCTCACAAAGCAGTGTTATTGCCTTGTTGAAATTTTGATGGTGTATTGATTTCCCATGTTGCTTTTGATGACAGCCTTTTATTTTATTTTTTGTCCTGTCAGTAATATATTGCAAATTTCAAATGATACTTGATGTGGGAGATTTGCACAACAAGATAGTCTCCCTTAATTCAAACCTATGTTAAAGCGTTTCCTACACTGTATATAGTGGGTTTCACCGCCTGTACTTTTTTATCACTTGACAAGCATGGCCAACTTTTCATGTTCCACAAAGCAAAGATAAACAATACAGCTACTACGGTTAGAAATTTCACATCTCTACAACACATTTGAAAGGTTTCAGCACCCCAATCCTTCCAAGCTGTGAATTGTACAGTTTTTCTTGTAGTTTATATTTGTACATTTTGTTTGTTTGACTGGGGGTGGTGGCGGCGGCAGCGGCGGCGGTGGTGTTGGAGGGGTTGCTTTGATGTATATTATTCCATCAATTCGGTTTGAATTGGACTTTTATAGGATATTATGCAGAGTCTTCTGCTTTGGTGAAATACTTCCAGTAGTAAGAGATTTCTGTTCTCTGTCACTTGTATCTGGTATGTTTTTTTTTTTTTGTTCCACCTCCCTCACTGCTAACTCATCATGAGCAGAGGAGGGAGTAACTATTGTTGCCATGTTCATTTTGGGTGCAGTGATGAAACTGAGAGCTGAGATGCACAGAGGAGAAATGGCCTCGACACTTCCTCCTCTGCTCATCTCACTTCTCTCTGGACAGCATTGCCCCCTGGTGAATGTGCTCTGATTGTCAAAGGCTTGTATTTAAACTGTGTGGGATTGCTTTTGCCTGCTGTATGTCCCACTGCATTACCCCACCCTACCCTGCTGCACTCTAATCACAGACTGTATGTTGAGAGAGAAATAAATATTATTTTGTGCTTGATGCTGTGTGTTATTGTTTTTATTTCCATTTGAATTTATTGGGGCCATTTTACAGCTCAAGTACATTTCTGAATAAGCGGATAAACCAGAAGATAAATTTAATTGAGACTGGTTATATTTCTCCATAAATAGAGGATGTGGATTTTGTTCATAGACTTGAGAATGAATCATACTGCCCGACATCTTTTAAACAAAGCCACAGATTCGCGACATTCAACACAAAATAACATTTGGGAAAACATTGGTCGAGTATAAATGAAAAATAAATAATTCAGTAGGCGATACGAACGTAATGTTATTCATATTATTATGAAATCTTGGTTAAATGTGCACACGGGCTCTGTTTTTAACACCAGAAAGCCGAGAAATAGATCCTGCTTTGTGTGGCGAATGTGTCAACGCGCGTCCGCGGCGTAACGTTACAGCAATGGTTGCCCCTTTTGTTCAACCGAGTTTCTGAATAATTCCCAACACAATGAAATGATCGGGATGTTATATTGTTTCATAAAATCATTTCACTGTACCTGCGCTTCTTGTGATCTCGCCTGGGATTATCTAATGAATTAAAAATCGATCTGCTACCCTTCCGATCTGGTGGTGTGAGGTTTCCGAAGCACGCAGTCTTGAGGAACGTGGAGTAGTAAGTGTTTATAACGTTAGTCCAGATCTGTAGCGTTAAAACGGTTGAAGGCTCGCATTGTGGCAGATTTGGTCACACTTTGACTATTGTATCCTCACCCTGTATGTAATTTTACGGGTTTAATTTAAGTAGAAACACAAAACACTATGAAGTAAAGCCTTAATACAAAGAATAAGCCTGGCTATTTTCCTCGTAGCGCACATATCAGAGCCGTTTCACCACAGATGAGGGGAACAAATAGGTTGATCGACCTTAGATTATTTGATTAAGTCATGAACCTGGTCATGTTTTCTGTAGTAGTTTGGTAACGGCAAGAAATCATGCGTTATACTGTCATTTTGTTGCTCAGTGTCTGGGATTCACAGGGTGAGGTCATTGTGGAGGGAAACACTGTAGAGGGCTGAGTGGTCGTCTAAGTTACAGGCAGGCTACAGTGTATGTAACTTCAAACACTTTTTTGTCCATTAGTTGTTTTTAATTGTGCTAAAATGCGCTGTAAGGTTAAAGTAATGCCTCTCTTTGTGTAGCTAACGTCTGCTCTGTGAATACAGCTTCAGTTTAGCACGCGAATTAAACCAACTAGTTAACGTTACCGAGCTGAATGAAACACTCAGCGTCGATAAAGATGAAAAATTCACGGACGTTTCCAAAAGCTAGTTTGTAACGTTGGTTTGTGGGTCTTGGCTGTATTCTTTGTAGCTGTACTGTTTTGGAGAGTGAATTGGTGTTGTTGTTTTCTAGCTGCTGTTAGCTTGCTGGCTAACAGCGCCAGGCTGCAATGTTTCATTGTTTGAGGAAGCAGCAGCAAAAATGCTATGGCTAACGTTAGCTGGACTAGAATGCATTAAGTCCTTCGGTAAGCTTCGAGGTTTTCAAGCTGATTTTCACCTGTGCGCCTGGTTGTTTTTCTAACCCACGAGGCTGTAAACAAGTTTGAATTAACTGACAATCAGACTTAACTGTTGTGCCGTTTGTTTCACCGACCCGGACATAACTGCAGTTAGCAAGGACCAGCAGAAGCAAAAATATTGACCTAAATTGCACCTGTTATTTCAGTTACAGAACATAACAATATGTTTGCTACTGAGAGTTGGGGGTCATGGTCACGTGACTGCACCATAACAGGTGCACAATGTGCAGGCACGACTTGTCTAGACTGGTGTCTCTAACAGCTACAGCCCAGTGACAGTGGCTATTATCTAACCAATGAATCAGAATGAAGTCTCTGGAATTAATCCCCCCATGGTTCTCCTTTGTGTTACCCTGTTTCAGATGTAATCTTGAACAGCATCTGTCCCAGCAGTGGCTGTTGGCACAATGGGGCTGGACTTTGACGTGAAGACGTTCTGTCACAATCTGCGGGCCACCAAGCCCCCTTACGAGTGCCCAGTGGAGACTTGCCGCAAGGTTTACAAGAGCTACAGTGGCATCGAGTATCATCTTTACCACTATGACCATGACAACCCAACTCCTGCACAGACTGTACCCCAGAAGAAGAGGAAGGGACGCCCTCCTCGTGCGTCACTGGCAGGGTCGGGAGATACGGATGATGGTGGTGGCAACGGAGGCGGAGGACCGGGGCACGGGGGGAACACCCCTGGCAGCCCCAACAGGTCAGAGCGCTCTCACTCCCCAGGCAGAGAGACGATGACCTATGCCCAGGCGCAGCGCATGGTGGAACTGGAGATTCAGGGACGCATTCACCGCATTAGCATCTTTGAGAACATTGATGTGGTGTCTGAGGAAGACAGCGATGCAGAGGATGCGCCACCATCTGGTACTGGAGGCAGCGGTGGAGGCGTGTGCAATGGCAGCGACGGTGGACCCGGGGGCAACGAGGTAGGAGGGAGTGGCAAGGACCGGCCAGATATCCCTTCTTCTAATGGGGGCAAAGCCACCCCAAAGTCTGGGAAGCATAAGAGTAAAGAAAAGAAGAAGGACGGCTCATCTCATCATCACAGCGCTCAGTCTGGGCCTGCTGTCAAGCTTCCCGAGGCGGTTTTCAGAGAGCTGGACCAAGAGAGACCTGATGCCCCTCCTCGGCCGTCATCTTACTACAGGTCTGCATTGAGAATTATAATCTGGTTCATTAATAATTACATAGCAGGTGTAATAATTAGAGCTAGAATTATCATTAAGTACATGGCTTGTATTTTAAAGACAATGATCATTTGTAATAGGGTGTATGTACAGAAGAGGCATCTTATTTTGTACAGAACAGTAATTTGTAAATATTTAAAGCACATAGTTACACAGTCACCACTTTGTTTGCAGTTGTGGAGTTCATTGTCATGCACATACCAGAAAATTAATTCTGGCATTATTCTGTCATTATTTCCTCTTTCTATAGAAAGGTGAAGCGGATGCTAATTCTACACTCCCAATTAATTACATGCTTTCTCCCCCATGTACTATATGTAATAATACACGTTTTCTCTTCTCTCTGGTGCTCAGGTACATTGATAAGTCTGTGGAGGAGCTGGATGAGGAGGTGGAGTATGACATCGATGAGGAGGACTACATCTGGCTCGACATCATGAACGACAAGCGGCGGCGTGACGGCGTGACACCCATCCCACAGGAGGTCTTTGAGTACCTTATGGACCGCTTAGAGAAGGAGTCCTACTTTGAGAGCCACAACAAGGTAGTTGAGCTTGCACACTGAGGGGAGGATGATACATTAACGCTGAAACATATATAGAAACTGATCTCTCCTCATGCTCTCCTCGCAGGCGGACCCCAGCACCCTAATTGATGAAGATGCTGTCTGCTGCATCTGTAACGATGGAGAGTGTCAGAACAGCAATGTGATCCTGTTCTGCGACATGTGTAACCTGGCAGTGCACCAGGAGTGCTACGGCGTGCCCTACATCCCGGAGGGCCAGTGGCTGTGTCGCCGCTGCCTGCAGTCTCCGAGTCGAGCTGTGGACTGTGCGCTCTGTCCCAACAAGGGAGGAGCTTTCAAACAGACAGACGATGCACGCTGGGCTCACGTAGTGTGTGCCCTCTGGATCCCAGAGGTGAATCCATACACCACTACATCCATGCTTGATTGGAATTACATAATCATGCAGATATTGATGTGCTCTGCGTTGTGTGTTCATCTGTGCTGCACATAGATTTCAGTATTAGTCTCCATTTCCTCAGAATCACAGGTTATTCAGTGTAAGTGGTTTGATAAATAGCACTATATGCATAAATGGAAGTAAAAATAAAATGATGGCCAGTTTAATATCACCTGTTCTTGTACAGTTTAGCAGTGTTCAGTCAGTCTGTAATCTCGTTACTACCTAACTCTTTTAGTAGAGTGTGGCAATAAAGTGGATTTTGCTGCTTTCCCTCAGGTCTGCTTTGCCAACACAGTCTTTCTGGAGCCGATTGATAGTATTGAGCACATCCCTCCTGCACGCTGGAAACTCACCTGCTACATCTGCAAGCAGCGAGGCTCAGGCGCCTGCATCCAGTGTCACAAAGCCAACTGTTACACAGCCTTCCACGTCACCTGCGCCCAGCAGGCGGGCCTCTACATGAAAATGGAGCCCGTCAGAGAGACTGGAGCCAATGGCACCTCTTTCAGTGTCCGCAAGACAGCTTACTGCTGACATTCACACGCCGCCGGGATCTGCGCGACCTTTGGGGGGAGTTGGCGGGGCCAGCATGGGTTCATCTCACAGCGAGGGGGAGCTCGAGGAGGACGACGAGCCCAGCATCGGCCATGATGACGACTCCAAGGGCTGGAGCTCTGAGCGGGCCAAGAGGGCAAAGGCGAAATCCAGGCTGAAGATGAAGAGAGCGAGGAAGATCTTAGCAGAGAGGAGAGCTGCTGCGCCAGTGGTTTCTGTGCCCTGTATACCTCCCCACAGGTAGGCATACTTACTGGATGTTGCACCTGTACTGTATGTGCTTCACAGCTCCAAGAAGCACATATACTTTTTATACAAACGCTATCTCCAGAGGTGTTGCTCTGTTAATCACCCTTGCCTCCTGCAACAGGAGAGACTTTTCATTTATGACGTGGAAGTAGTGTAGAGTTAAATTAGTGTTTGTTTTTCTCCAGGCTCAGCAAAATCACCAGTAATTTGACGGTACCCAGGAAGAGCCAGTTCATGCAGCGACTTCACAGCTACTGGACCCTGAAGAGGCAAAGTCGCAATGGTGTGCCTCTGCTGCGCCGGCTCCAAACCCACCTGCAGTCACAACGACACATTGACCCGCTCCCACCACAACCTTCATCGCAGCTTCCTTCAGTAAGTGATTTTAGTGTATATTATTAGAATTCTATACTTTCTATACTTGGTTGTACTAACATTATTTGTGGGTTTGTGCTTGTTGGTGTTGCAGAGGGACAGCGAGGAGAAACAGACGGCTTTAAAGGAGCAGCTGAAGGCATGGCAGAGACTGAGACATGACCTGGAGAGAGCCAGGCTGCTGGTGGAGCTCATCCGCAAGAGGGAAAAACTCAAGAGGGAGACGGTGAGACGCAAATAAGCTCTATTTCTGTCTCTTACCAAAACTTTTATACAAGCAGTAACACACAGTGTTATTCCCAGTCAGCTGTCTTTCACAAACCTAAAATACATTTTAGCTACTTCAGTAACATAATGTTCTATTTTTCAGCCTCTTTGCAGTTTTCATTTATTTTAACTTTTCTCAGAGATTAAGAATTTATTTGTTGTGGTCAGGTCTGGGGGGCATGGGAGGGTTAGGTGCAGGGAAGCTTGGACACAGCCAACATTTAAGAGTCGGATGCAAAAACAGCAGGGCATTCAGTTCAGTTCAATTCAGTCGAGAGAGACCCCACAATTCCCACAATGAGCAAGCACTTGGCAACAGTTGAGAGGAAAAAATCCCTTTTAACAGGAGGAAATCTCTGACAGAACTGGGCTCAGGGTAGGCGGCCATCTGCCTCAACCTGTTGGGTTGAAAGGAGAGAAAAGAGAAAGGGGGGAGAGAGAATAGAGGGAGACTAGTAACAGCTGTATACACTGTTTTATTTAAGCTCTGTTAGCCTGGTTGTTATGATGATAATATTCATGAGCTAATTTTTCCAGTCTACATTAGTGCACATTCATCACACACTCTGCAGTCATTCCACTATTGCTTTTCTTGACGACGAGCAGCCTAGCACTGTCACATGAGGTTGTGGGCACAGGCATGAATTTGGTGTACACGCATAAACACAGTTATTACTGCACAGACTACACAACCCTGTGCTTTTTAAAATGTTTTCATTCAGTCAGCCGGTGTGTATTGTTAAAAAAAAAAAGTTTCCATGTTCAGATTAAAGTGCAGCAGATGGCGCTGGAGATGCAGCTCACTCCTTTCCTGGTGCTGTTGAGGAGCACATTGGAACAGTTACAGGAAAGAGACACTAACAACTTTTTCACTGAGCCTGTACCGCTAGCAGAGGTAAATGCACAAAGTCTCACACACACACACACATGCACACACGCATTAGAAGTTTGCATAATTACTTGAGGTTTGTGTCTGCTTTGCATAGTAACATGATTTCTGATATCTGATAACATGGGTGTCTTTATGTTTGTCTTCAAGTTATTGTATGTGTATGTATTTATTTTAAATAAATACATATTTATTTATGTATTTATTCATGATAGTTTATTGATACAATTCAATATTTATTTGTGTAATATATGTACTCACTTTATTAGGCACACCTATACAATCTAATGCAATCTAGTGCAACATTTCTGCCACATGTTCTACCTTTACAAAGCTCGCAATGGCCAGTTTTTGTTAAAACTTTCTGAGAGGTTATCTGATACTACTATCAGCTGCAGAACTTCAGTTCCTTCTCTCTGATCTCTACTTGCTACTATCCAGGTACCAGACTACCTGGACCATATTGACACTCCAATGGACTTCCAGACTATGTGGAACCTGCTCGAGTCCCATCGCTACCTCACTTTTGAGGCCTTTGAGGCAGACTTTGGCCTCATTGTCAACAACTGCCTCAAGTACAATGCCAAGGACACGGTCTTCTATCGTGCTGCGCTGCGGCTTAGAGAGATGGGCGGGGCCGTCATAAGAACGGCTCGGCGCCAAGCCGAACGGATCGGCTTCGACTACGAGACTGGCATGCACCTCCACCGAGAGCCAAGTCCAGACAGTCAGCGCGAAATAGAGAGAGACAGAGAGAGGGAGCGGGAGCGAGACAGGGACAGAGAAAGAGACCGGCCATTGTCTTCTAATGAAGATGGTAAGTGATCGTTTACTTTGGTTTTTGGCAGTCAGAGCAGTTTTTTTGTTGTTGTTCTTGAACAACAAATTAAAAAAATAGGTGAGAGGCAAAATATTTCATCTTTGGCAAAAAGAGCCTGCAGGTCGTCCAACCACATTTGGTGGCTAATTAATACCTTACATTTGGAGAAGATACAATATGTTCTGAAATGACAGACTCTCACATTTGGCAGGCTAGAAGCCAGGAGAAAATTTACACTTGTGTCTCATTTCATTGTATTGTACAAATGGGGAATACTGGAGGGAATTAGGGTGGGAGAGAAATGGGAGAAGGGTAGGAGGGGGAGTGTCTGGATGGCACAAAGGGATAGAAGGCTCAGTATGACACACATGGGGATATATGAGTATTTAACTTTCTAGGTTCTTTGATAACTTTCTTTGGTTTGTTTTTTTGTTTATTGAATGTCAGTCACAGTTGCCTTGTCACATTAAGCACCAAAACAGTATTAGTATGTGTGGAGTAAGATGTGGAATAAGAATATTTTGTTCTGTGGCACAGTAAAGCCTCCTGACCAGTAGATGGCGCATGTCATTCATGCAGTTCAATAGCTAAAATCTTCATCACATATAATCCTTGCTTGGAAAAACAGTTTTTTGTCTTCTTCTCCTTATTTCTTTGGTTTTAAACCAAGCTGTATCCATGTTTGTTACTAGATTAACCCTTAAGGCGCTGCAGTTATATTAAGAAAATATTCAGTTTTGATATCAAGAATTTAATAGGCTGTAGCTCGGAAGTGGCGTCTTTCAAACTCGATTTCCCTGTACACTTTGTATAGACACATGCCCTGAAATGGTGTTAGGATTGAAGCAGCACATGTCCGCATTCTAGTGGTGGAAAGTGGTAACAAGATTTGGCACTCTATCTGGAGCTATGGTCTGTTTCTTTCAGTTTCGTTGCTTGTCACAATTTTGTGACTTTGGCACTTAAAGCGTTAAGTGACTTACTGGTGACTTGTTCATTTCCAACCAGCCTCAGGTCTAGTTTAGTGACTCTTGCAGATGTGCTGAGTTTGGTACAACAATTTAGTATTAACATAATGTTGTCATCTCCCTGTTAGTGCAGAAATCCCACCAAACATGTCCGTAGTGATATTTTACTTTCTTACTTCCTCTTGTCTAATGGCTGTTTCCCTCTGTTACCTCTTTCAGACCTGCTCCTGCCAGAGAACAGGCGACGGTTACCGCTGGAAGAGCAGCTGCATTATCTGCAGGTGCGTCTTGATGAGGTCAGCTCGGGGAAGCACAGCATCGGCCAGTCTCGTAGAGCCAAAGCTCTGAGGAAAGAGATCAGTGTTATCAAGAGGAAGCTGGCACACCAGCGGGAGGGAGGCTCTGGCATGGGTGGCAGGGAGTCCGTGGGAGGAGGAGACCGGGGTTCCTCTCTCCCCCATCACCCATCCTCCTCAGGACACCATGACGAGGGGGGAGAAAGCAGCAGCCAGGAGATAGGTGGAAAAGGTGTGTCTGTGAACTTAAAGCTGTAAAAGGAAAGCAACATAACAAATACCTGCCTGTATTTCTAACTTCTGAACCTCTCTCCTCTCCAAGATCTGAGTGTTTCCTCGTCTGCCCTCGCTCCAGAGGTGGGCCGTCGGACATCTGTCCTCTTCTCCAAGAAGAACCAAAAAATGACTGGACCCCCCAAAAGGCCAGGACGCCCTCCCAAGAACCGGGATGCTGCCTACGGTGGGGCAGGGGTGAGCCAAAGCCCTATTGGTCCCCCACAGCTACCCCTGTTGTCACCAGCCAGGCAGAGGAAGAGGCCCCGCAGCCCCCGCAGCAGCTCCAGCTCTGACAGCGACAGCGACAATGACGACCTGCTGCCAGGTACCAGTAGAAGACACATGAACAATAAACTTGTCATTTTCACTTTTTGAATCACAGACTCACCTCTCCCTCTCTCTGTCTCTTTTCTTCAGGTTTGCCAAGTAATGGCTTTGATGGAGGAAACCAGCCAGTAACAGAGAGCTTCCGTGTTTACAGAAATGAACCTCGTCTCCCTCGTTCCAGCTCAGATTCTGAGTCCACAACCAGCAGCAGCAGCAGTGCAGCTTCTGACAGGACCAGGTGATTAATTCACAAACTGTATAATCATAAGCTTGGCAAAAAACAGCTGCTCTAATCCTCAGTTTTTCTATCACTATTGAATCAAGTGAATACATGTAGAGTAAAAGGGATCATTAGCAGTCACAAACCCACCAAGACCAACCATTTCTGCAGCTCTCTTTTACCTTTTTTTTTTTTTTTAGCTCATTGCCTTTCAACACAAATGTACTAATATGGTTTGGTCCCACTCTTCTCATCAGCCTTGTTTCCAGTCACCACAGGCAACTGTTTTAAGAAAACAACCACAGATAAACCTACTGTGCATCAGATAGACAAAGTACATGATTAGCAGTAAGACATCTTAGTCATACCAACTTTATAAGGCAATATTATGCAAGAGCAGTGTCTCTTTAAGCTTTTTTATGAGTTCTTCTGCATTTGGTATTTTGCCAAATACACATATTTATTTTTATTTCCTGGAGTCAAAGCAAATACTTTGAGGTTGCTAGGCAGCCTGCAGAGATGCCAGGAAGTCACCACTCCTAGCTGCTGGTCAACTACAACACTTTCCACCTCCTTGTGAAACCTTAACTTGTCTGTTTTTTTTTAAACATTTAGTTTATGTAGGGATTATAGAACCAAGATACAGTGTGTTCATCACTGAGCTTTTGAGGTGCTTGTAGGCATTTCTATAAACATTTGAGTGGGACAAGTTAGCTGTTTCCACTGTGGAATGACTGCATCATGCTATGGAACTATCTCAAGCTAAGATGGTTCCATGCTTGATGAAGAGATTGGATCCTCTCATCTAATTCTCAGCAAGAGAGAACATTTCCAAGTAGTCACCTCGAGTTTATGCATATGTTTTATGCAGCATTTTATTTTAAGTAGCACTCAACAGATACAAAACCACAAGAAAATAAGATCAGCAACTTCTCGTTAACGTTCGCACTTTGTTTATCAATCAAGTGTGGTTAGCGGTATTTTATGGTATAAATAGTTGGCTTGTCAAACTATAAATACTTGTAAAGAAGCTATATGCATCTTAATAGTCCTGTCTCTCTTGTCTCTCAGCACGACCCCGTCTAAACAGGGCCGAGGAAAGGCATCGTTCTCTCGCTCGGCCTTCCAGGAAGACAGCAGCGAGGAAACGTCAGGCACCGAAAATGATTCCTACTCGGTTGGAGGATCACGGGGTGTATCACACTGTAAGTGCATTTTCACAAGCTCAAACCCACATACACGCACACCCATGTGTCAGTGCATACACAATTAGTTTCTGTTTTATGTGGATGAGAGTGTCTTAATGTGGTTAGTAATTCAGTACAGGAAAGCTTCTGTACCTTTGAGTCTATAATGAAACTAATGAATATGACTGCTCTAATTTGTTATTTGAGCTGATGCGATTCAACTCATAATCTTAAATACCAGTGGAAAGATTACTAATAACTGGTTAGGACCATATTTCTGCAAAGTAGCACATTGCAAAGATCGTATAAGAGGCAGTTGTAGCAGACAACTACTTATTTTCTTGTCTGTGCTTAATGTTGAAATATTAAGCTCAGTGGCCTGATCTTTCGTAATCTGTCCAGTTGTGCCATTATGGAAACAGTTTGCCTCTACGCTCTTTTTTTATACATTAAAAGGGCTGTATCCTGTATTATGATTGTATACATAACTGTTGATTAGGGTTGAGAGGTAGAGGTTGCGTAATGGTGACTGTTGTCCTGTTTCTGTGATTCAGTGGTGCGTGGCCGGGCCAGGTCAGGATGCTGGATGACCTCTGATGACTACTCCTCTCTGGAAGCTCTGGACCTGGTGTGGGCCAAGTGCAGAGGCTATCCTTCATATCCTGCTCTGGTGAGAGAAAGTAAACAAGTAGACAACACAAACCGCAAACTGTGGACCAAAGACCGGTGAACTGTCCAGTAAATCTTTAGCACGTCACACAGGTTAATGACCATATTTCAAACTCAGCCCTTGCCACCATTTGCCTGCAGATAATTGACCCGAAGATGCCCAGGGAGGGGGTCTTCCACCGGGGTGTCCCAATCCCAGTCCCACCTTTGGATGTGCTGAAACTTGGGGAGCAAATGACCCAGGAAGCCAGGGAACACCTCTTCCTGGTTCTCTTCTTTGACAACAAGAGAACCTGGTCAGTGCTCTGGGTCCTCTTGACTCATCTTTGTGTATTCACTTACTTAATTGTCACTAATCATTGTTATTATTTTGTCTCTTCTTTCTTTGTTCTCACTGATTCTGTCTTTTTTCCCCAAGTGATGATGACATGTACAATAAAACACCAACAAAATAGGCCTCTGATGTTAGTGGATGTGTGCACGCAAGTACCTCTGTGGTAGTACTTCAAAGGAAACTGCACAGCCTGTACTGAAATGCAAGACAGCACAACATTTAGCAGAAATAGAGCAAACGTGGTTTTTGAGAATAGAAGAGGAGGGAAAGAACGCATCATCTTTTAGGTCATCGAGTGCCGCACATTTACTTATGCTAAAGGTTCAAAGATGGAAAACAAATCTGAGAAACTTGATGACAACAGTCATCGTCACTCTTAACCCTTTAGAGGGACTCAGAGTCTTACCCTCTGAAGTGGCTAAACAGGAACTAATTTGTCTTCCGCATGAAATGACTTGTCTGGATTTACTGACTTAGATGTGTTTTACGTGATACTTTGTGTGCATTTATTTCTCATTTTGATGCATGTTTTACTATAAAAATGCACTGTACCTTTGATGAGAAACAAAATAAATTAACACTTGACATATGTATTTGTGTGCGTGCAGGCAGTGGCTGCCTCGCTCTAAGCTGGTTCCGCTCGGAGTGGACCAGGAGCTGGACAAGGAGAAGATGCTGGAGGGCAGGAAATCCAACATCCGCAAGTCGGTTCAGGTGGCCTACCACCGCGCCATGCAACACCGCAGCAAGGTGCAGGGAGACCCCAGCAGCGAAACCAGCGACAGCGACTGAACACACATACAAACCTTACGTGTTGGTCCTTGCAGGTGTTGTGGAGTATAACGTTTCTCTATAGAGAGCCCAGCCCTACATCATCACAGAACACAAAAAATAGTGCCAGTAGCACCAAGTGGAGGGAAAAAAAAAGACATCCACTACATTAGCCCCAAGACATGCACACTCATGCTACACTAAGCCGTATTTAATCTGACATGTAAAATATTGTATTTAAGAGAATTGAAAAAAAAAAAGGTATTGATGATGATTGAAAAATATGCTATGTTCAGAATCATGAATCAGAATATTCCTTATACGTGGTTGATACATATGTTTAATAACAAATGAGATGATGGTTTACAGACTCAAAAAATGAACTTAGTATTACACTATGACGCACACGTGACTCTGCCTCTCCCTGTCATTCTTACACGGGTCATTCACGTGTAATTTTACAAGTGTGAACAGGGACATGCATGCAGTGTACAGTAAATGCACACACTGTGGTTATGGCTGCGAACTCCATCGCTCTAGCACATCACCAAACTCTTCAGACAAAAACAAAACAAAAAAAACAACAGGCCTGGTGCTAGTGTCATTTGTCAGTGGAGCACAAAGAGAGACTGTTGCAGCCTGAACTGTGGGCAAACCAACGTTAATGTTATTTATTCTGCTTACTCCTCTTTTACAAGGTCCACAAGCTCGTTTCATCACGGACTACTTCTAATCACTCCGGCCGCTCGAGACGTCATCGTGTGGCTCTTCTTGTCTGTCACTCTGTGTTCATCATGTCTCCCGTTTTTACAGTTTTGTTAACGTACAGCGTCTGTGTCAGAACAGGCCGCTGGTCACTGAATAATGAGGACTGAGAATGAAACACATGATCGCCTCACTGTCTGTCTTTAGTCTCAGGCTGATGGCTTTAGAACTTTTATATATACAGATTCCATAAAGATAGAAGTTTAATAAAAAGAATTGAGTTTTTTAAAACCTGCGAGTTGTGTGTTCAGCAGAAAAATGACCCACCCACTGATTCTTTTCTGAGGAAATACTGACTCATAAGTGTTTCTGGGAGCTTATTCTACTGTATGATGGTTATGTACATAGAGTTGCAGCAAACACCAGTTCAGGTGCCAGATTTGTTGTTGATTAACATGACTTGACAGGTTTAGGTTTCTCTAGAAGGATTGTCTAGATTGCAACAAATACTTGCCCTCAAATTAACTTTTATCTTTTAGAAAAGTATAGTACCTTGCTCAGGCTATAGTGTGTACATACAGTGTCTATAAGGTAGTTAAATCACAACAAATGGGACTTATGGTCTGTTCTGATGTCTACCTTGCTGAAAACACTCTTGTTTTTGGTACAGCTGGTGGTGTGGTACAGCTCATGTAGAGTTAGTCATAAGTCCCTCACACTGGTTCTACAGGTTTCTTGCCCCTTGCATTTTTTTATGGTATAGAAAGTCAGAGTCACTGTACACCAGTTCTGTTTGTCAGACAACCTTTGTATGCCTGCCAGATTTTTTTGCAGCAATGCCAGGTAAACATGCATCAACTAACATTTAACACCCATTTAAGCTACATTTCCCATAAGATGACTCACTGTTTACATTATCAGTTTCTATATGAGCTCATTTAGCTGTGATGACAAATATCTCTTAAACAGAGTGAATTTCCTCTCCCCCAAACCAATTTTTTTATCAATCTTTCCACACATGATAAAGATCCTGAACCCCACTGGAACACCCACTCAACACGACATCTATGCCTACAGATTTGTCACCAAGATGAGTGAAGACGCCTCATTTCCTCCACTGAGCCACTCTCAGAACGTGAGTGGAAACAGCCGATAAGCATCAGTCAGTGGTTTTGACAGTATATGCAGCTAACACAGCTAAGGAGGTGACCTTATGGTGTTGTGGAGACCTTTTTTTTTTTTTCTACCAGAGCCAGGTTTTAGTTTTCCGTTCTAGATGTTAACTATCACATCTGATGTACCCAGTCTCTGCATACTCGTGATATTGCACATAATGCATAGGCTATCAGTGTTAGTTTAAGTTTTTATTTTACTGAATGAAATAACTCACAAACCAGAATAATTTTGGTACTGCACTGATGTCTTTATGTATCTTTTTGTATTTTTTACATGTAAAACTAAAAAGGGATTTCCTCACACTATGATCTGCACACTCTATTTAATTAGATTCACTTTTCAGGTCATTAACTCAAGCTCAAGCTAAAACCATTTACTCATAAACCCTCCTCAGGCAAACACAATGAAATAACATTTATATGTATTACTGCATTGCCATTCTTGATTACCTTTTCGATCAAGAGTGTCTGTGCCAAATACTCTGGCAGTTCACCCCTGTAGTTGCTGAAATTCTTAACCATGGACCAAAGTGGTGGACTGGCTGGCCAACATTCTTAGAGCCATGCATGGCTAAGAAGGAGGTTCCTCAGATATGTGGTGGAGAATAAGCTGGACCAACTGTCAACAGACCAGTATGCTTCACGGTTTCATCAGAATCTCCCTCCTGCTGACTTCAGTCTCCCATGTGCCTGCTGACAAACTATGGCTGAGATGTCATGTGGAATTTTCTTTAGAGGGATTCTTCTTTGCCACTTTCCCATAAAACTGCAATTGGTGAAGCACAGTCTTTTCAGTCTGAAGTTGGGTCTTCCAGACACTCTTAGCAGTGTATTTTTTCTACAATCAGTTGAACTCCCTTGACTTCACACAGGTGACTGATCTCCATTTAATTAATCATGCTTCCTTTCATGTGTCCTTTTTCAGGAAAGGAATTAATTTGCAAAACAGGGGAAAAGAGTTAAAAAGTCTGACGTAGTCTGCAGGAAATCTGTGACTTGGCAGAAGATTTGCTTTCCAGAGAGACAATGGGCATAGTGTAAAGCCATGGCTACACACAAATGGCTTAAAAACCACAATGTTAATGCCCTGACAATAAATTAGTTGTAAATGAGAAAAAGGATGTTTACTCTTGACCCCCATGTAACCTGACAGAGCTCGAGCAGTTTTGCAAAGAGGAATGAGGAAAAAGTGCAGCAACAGAGACTCGAGGCCATCACTGCTGCCACAGGGTGAGATGGGGTAAATAATTATGCAAGCATGTATTTTGCATTAGGTCAAGTAAGATTTTCTTATGAATGACTTTGACATTTAAGGGGTCTTTCTTGCTGTGTCAAGAAAGGCACATGAAACCTACTATAAAACATGACACCTTCCAAATGCACTGTGCATTTGATTATTCAAATGCACAGTGCATTTGGAAGAAGAAAAAAAAATTGCAGCTGCAGGGGGGGAATTGTAGGTCAAGGTGGGGGTTAGGATGAGGTTATAGTAAAGGTTAGGGTTATGGTAAGTTTACAGGAAATTAATGTGTGGTACAGACAGTTGTGGGTGAGGAGATGTCCTCCTACAAAGACAAGGAAAAAAAACATATTTACCGGTATATACCCACTAGGACTACACGTCCCTCTGGGATATTGTTTTCTCCCACAATGGGCGTCAACACAAAAGTGGCTTCAGGAAGGTACACACAGGACTTTGATTCACAGTTGTCTGTCCTGTCCTCTCTCCTGCTGCTGCTGCTGCTGCTCTGAGACTTCAGAGGAGAGGCGGAGCTGAGGTGACTATTCATGATTATTCAAGCACGGAGAGAAAAAAAAAATAACATACGCCCTCACGTTTTAGTCATTTGGCACGTCCTCGGAACCTCGTAAAAACAACCAGGCGACCCACGGGGCAGCTGATAACCGCACAGACAGCTCTCATGCGGAGCGACTGATCGCTTCCTCAGGGTGTGTGTGTGTGTGTGTGTGTGTGCATGTGCGCTCCAACGCCGGGGTGTTGTGGCAGAGCACACGGGGACAAATGAGAAGAAGCTCGGCGTTAAAGTTTACGCCTTCCACAGCAGCTGCACGGACAAGCGGGAAAAGGACTGACGCGAGGACGCAACATCATAGCTTTTAAACATACGAGCATTTTACAGTATCGTTATAGATGTTTAAAATGGATCTTGGCACCGTTCTGGCATTTGTTTCCCTCGTGGTGTTTCCACCGCTGCTGGAATGTACCACAACATGTCAGGTGAGTTTGGACTTTAGGCTATCCAATGGTTTAATAAGGGATGGAATCACTCTAATCTTAAATTTAAATTAGATTACATTAATGACATCCAAAACTCTAACTGCACGGAAGCAGCATTTTGCTTCTTCTTCTCTTATATGTAGTAATAAATGCACGTTGGGTAAATGGATAAACATGCTGCTTCGTGAGTGTTTAACATTTCATTCATTTCAACTTATTTCACCCTTGTCTTGACAGCAGGTGGGAAATCAAAATGGCAAGTTGTGTTTAAGTTTTCTCATTACTTTGAAATATCATTTCAGTGTGGAAGCCACATGTGTCAGTTGTACTAATGCTCCTCTGTGTGTACAGACTATTTTGAGGGACAATGCCCTGTGAAAGTGACCTCAGTCCAGGACCATAGCGGGAAGTGCTCTGAACAGGTCACTGTCCGTGTGTGGATGAAGGCTGATGGTAAAGAGTCAAACCAAAGTCTGTTTTGTTATCTCGTGCACAGACGATCCTCCTCTGTGTATTTCATGATTCACTGTTTGATTTAAATGCTGAGAAGTGTGTCACTCTCATTTGTTCCAGACTTATGTAACGGCCCGAAGATTGAAATTCTCGCAGAAAATAACAGGACAATCATGCCTAGCATGAGGAGAAAGAGAGACAAAGTAAAGGTTGGACTTGTTCTCTTTGTATCTGCCCCCCAAAACTCTGTCCATATAAACTAAATGCATGATGTTAACTGGGTGGAACACAGTGGTATCATTTCTCTTTCACTGTTCTCTCTTGCTTAGTATAACAGTAACCCGGGTGAAAAAATCAAGTGTAAAAGAGGTGTTGCACAGCAGTTGTCACACAGCAACACCAGTTTTCCCTTGGTAAGATTAGTTTTCCTGTTCTAACAACATAACATACTGAAGATGGTTTTATGAAAACAATGATATGATTCTTATCTCTCAACAGTGGGAACTTAAAGATGATTGCATCTATGCGAAAGTCGGAAGTATTGTTTCTGTGAAGTACAGCACAACATCAACAAACTGCACAGTCAATTACACAGTGGAAGGTAAGGTACTCTGGATTTCTCATTTGCTTTTTTCCATACATTCTCCCTTAGTCTGTCTTCATTGAGCAGCCTGTATTGTGTTTGTCTCAGATGGGTGACAAATGTCAAAGGAAAAAACAACATAAAATGTCTTAGGAAGGTGTGTGGCCACCAGAGCTGCTTCAGTGCTCTTTGAACACTATAGTATCAATACACTACAAGTATCTGAACTCTACTGGAGGATAAACGCAATTGGTGGTGGTGGAATTTCTGTCTCTGATGTCCACTGAAAATCTGCTTAGAGATCACACAATAACTCCAGTAACTCCAGAGCTTCAGAGAGATTCATCATGTTTTTACCATTTCTTCAGTATCAAAGTAAATCATTGACAGTTGTCTTTACATCCATGGGTTCACTGTACACAGGAAGTGCTAATAGCTAATTAAGCATCTTTTTAATGGTGCCAAATTGATAAAATGTAAACAAATATAGGCTTTAAAAAAGTTGTAGCCAACAGTTAGCTCTTGGTTCCAAAACCTAGAGCATGAATTTTCCCCCAAATAAAAGGAAGAAAATGACATAGGAA
The DNA here is from genome assembly GCF_001640805.2 of Lates calcarifer. Taxonomy (NCBI): domain Eukaryota; kingdom Metazoa; phylum Chordata; class Actinopteri; family Centropomidae; genus Lates; species Lates calcarifer. The sequence continues at coordinate 18,185,776 of NC_066838.1, read as the reverse complement.
TAATAGAAGGAGTTACAGAATCCATTTCTAGAAACAGCACTAAGGCTCAAAATGTCCATCTTGCCTGATTTTCACATTCCTGACATCTGCATTTATGTTTCTCAACTCACTTATCCAGGTTTTCCTTCCATTCAAACATCTGTTTGATTTGAACCTGTTCTTTTTTTTTTTCCTGTGTGTGATTTAGATCCCATACCAGAGTTTGACCTGTCTGTGAATTCGTCATCTAAATCCATCAATGTAACTGTGCGGGGGGAATATAAAGTGTATACCAGATGGTGTTATCAGAAACATGGAGGCTGCATGTCTCCTTCCCCTCAAATCCCTGTAAGTAGCAGTCGCACATTTTATCTGCATGTTCTCACTTTTGTTTGTACACAACAGAGAACGTTTGCGAGATATGTTTGTATGTTCCTTTCAGATTGATCCATCTCAGTCTCCATCAGCTTCTCTTAACATCCCTCACCTGCTGCCCTGTGTGTGTGTACAGGTACTTTGAGCTCCTTATGATTTCTTTCTGATGCAGGAAACAGTATTATTTTGTTGAATCAGTCTGTGTTCATTCCTGCACATGTCTTGTCTGCATTGACAGGTATATTACACCTATACAGATGCCCGGCGACATATTAAATGTCCCTTTGAAAAGGAAAGGCTCATGGGTGAGTGTTAATGTGTGATTCATGTCAGAGTCAGACTGAAAACAAACACACCTTAAAGGGACATCTCATTTTAAAGGGAATTTCTGACATTTTACTATTATTGTGTAATTGACAACTGAGATGTGTTATGATTCAGATATACAAAACAGGGGTGTTCCCCTCAATCTGTTGGGTGATGTGATGTGATGAGTCTTTTCATATGACCAGAAAACAAAAGCCCTCTACAGACAGGTGACAAGTTAAACAAAGAAAACACCCCATGGTGCTGGGGCACCACCAGCCACCAGAACAGCTTCAGTGCAGCTTGGCATTGATTCTACATGTCTCAGGAGAGATTGTTCCAAAAGATATTCCCTCATTTGATACTCACCTCCACAAACCTAAAGTCCCAGCCTTTTTAGCAAGAGTGTTCCACATTCAAGGCAAGACAGGAAACACAGGAAATGAGCAGAAGTAGCTTTTCTCACAGTGAACTAAGCCTTGAATTACAAGCATTTTGTGACCTATTTACAGTAGCTGTTCCTCCAGCTTTAGAGGGAAAACAAGTGCAAAAAAAAATCTTTTTTTCTAATGTCACACAGCTACAGTGTTAGTCACATGGCTTACTGTTCATCAGTACAGTAAACTACAACACAAATTATAGACTCTTTCAAAATACCCAAGGGCGAGAATGCAGCCAAGCAAAGCCATTACATGAGATACAACTGGGATTGGTTAAAAAAGAAGTGAGTAAAGACTCACTCCTGTTGTGTGACATTTTGTTTGGCGCACAAATGTTTCAGTCAGACCACACCATTGTGTTCTGAGAAAATTATTTTAAAATCACTCCTTATTCCTGCAAAAGGTTGTTTCACCCACCTACCCCGGTGATGCAGAGAGTTTTGGTTTTAACATGAGCTGAGGTTTAGAGATGTAGTACAAGTGAGGGGAACTTTGTGGTGCATATGCAGTTGAAAAATGACATTTGAAAAACCTCAGTGGTAACTTGTCTTTGCAGAAGCAAAGTCCTGCTTTGCAGATATTCTGTGGACCACATTGTGTATTGTTTTCCCTGGAACTGTTTCCCTTTCCTGTCACAGGGACTGCTACCAAAGAAACAGGACATTGTTTCTGGGAAGACAAGCTGATATTGAGGTTTGGTCACTGCACCCTGCTGACAGCAGCAATCAGAGGCTTTATGTTGTCAGGTTTTCCCTCTATCTGTCTGTCCATCCATCCCATTCTCACAAGCACAGTAGCTCAGGAATGCATTGAGGGGAATTTTTCAAATTTGGCACAAGTATTTGCTTGGACTGAACTGATTACAATTTGGTGGTTAAAGGTCAAAGGTCAAGGTCACTGTGATCTCATAGAGCTCATAGGCTAATTTATGATAACATTTCACTTAAATGTCTAATAGATATGTGGCATAGATGTCTAGATGATGAAGTAATGACATTTTTCATCCAGAAGGTCAAAGGTCGTCATAATGTTCAACACTATAATTCAGGAATAGAAGGGAGACTGACCATATTTCCTTCAGCTTGACTGGATGCCAGAGGCATACAACCACAAGGCTGTTGTTCTCGTTCAAATGTGACTTTGTAACACTTTAAGCAGCACTTATGTAAAGGAATAGTTCAATATGTTAGAGTTAGATGAGTAGTTCAATACCACTCCCACATCTGTCCAGTAAGTGTAAGGCTATAGACAGTAGCCAGTTAGCTTAGTTTAGCATCATTCTTACACTTTTTGGTTTTTATACATAGTTCAGTGTTACTTAGTGAGCTTTAGAGATGGATTTTTAAGACATAGCCAGGCTAACACTCTCCAATCTTTATGCCATGCCAAGCTAACGGTCATCTGGCTGCAGCTTCTTACTAATGGGCAGATACGTATGGGAGCAGCATCAATCTTCATATCTAATTCTCAGCTATAAAGTAAAGCGAATTTCCCAGATTGTCAAACTGGATCTTTAATTCCATTCACCTTAAAACCAAAACTATTTGCATGATTTGACACCAAAAAGGGTTGAGAAAAGGGTTTTTATATATATATATATATATATATATATATATATATATATATATACACGTAGGTTGATGGAACCAACTCCGTAAAATCCTATGTTTATATAATTTAATGTATCAATTTATTACTGTTTCTGCTGTCGTTTAGTATACTATCATTTATGTTAGGCAAATTAAAATCTAGTGGGTTTATCCACAACTGTATCCCTGAATAGTCAGGCATGTTGTCATCATAGTGCTGTAAACATTTGCATCCAAACTGCTTCCACAGATGTCAGAGATGCTTTGAGCACCTACAAAGTCACACCGTTTGTGTCGAATTTGTCATGGAGGTCAGTGTGTCCGGCCAGCGACCTGAAGATCTCTGCCTCCCTCTGCTGGAAGCAACATGAACACCTCTGCACACCTGTGCTGAACTCCACACTGGAAGAGGAGGAGGATGGAGCAGACTTGGTAAGTTGGGCAGGATTGTTGGTACTGGTGATAGATTCCCAATGAAAATGAATAAAGCTTTTAATAAACAGCCATTGTGTCTTCCCTGACAGATATATAACACATCTATGGTGGACAGACACCCTCAGATGTGTGTGCAGGTGAGAATCAGCTAGATATTTTTGCACTGAAATGTGTCAAGCTGCTTACCTTTTAGTTGCAGATTCACTTATTTGTCTTTCATTTTTTCAGTTTTCTCTACAAGGCAGACATAATATCTCCTGCCCCTTCCAAGCTGGTGAGTCAAACAGGGGTTTTGCTTATAGCTGTGATAAAATGTATCGGTCTGTTTCTCTCTCTTGACTCCCTATCTCCTTGACCTTTTACAGATATGTCTTCATTGGAGGTGAATGTTGGACCAGGCAAGCAGAGTGTGCTTGTGTATCTCACCTCTTCTGTTCCGGCAATGTACTCAGCTCAACTTTGTGTCCTTAATGAGACAGGATGTTCACCCATAGGACAGGTCCACACACTAAGAATGGTAAGCATACATATGTGTTTGTGGGAGAGCAAGAACTAATTAGAGAGGGGAAAAAATAAAATGTAATGTTAATGTGAGTGAATGCATGACTGTATATGTTTTACAGGAGGGGAAAGCTGGTGAGATAAGTGTAAATGTGCCTCCTCATTTTCTTCCTGAGAAGCCTTGTGTGCAGGTAAAGTACATACTGCAACTTTGTGCAAGACTGAGAAAGGTGTTTCTGGACATGGTTTGTTACTTTTCCTCTCTTCTCACTCTTTCAATCTGTTTTTCTGCAGGTGTGGCAGTCAGATCCTGCTCTTCATGGAAGAAGAATTCTGTGCACTGACTGTAAGTGTGCTCAGGATACATACAAACAAACGCGAGCCCAGATACTCTAACACGCACACGTCTGTGTAGCACTTCACACATCAGTGCATGCATTCACTCACAACTCCTACAAAGTCAACAGACTGACTGCCTTTTCTGTTTTTCCACAGACACGCACAACCGCTGTGGCATATATGCAACGGCAGCTTTTATACTTGTGGTTATTATCGTGTCACTGGGAACTTTCATCCACCGTCTCACTAAAAGCGGAGCTGCAGGTTAGTTCAGGTGTCTCATTAAACACAAGGTCAAGGCTGTGGTTTGTTTCATTTGAACAGTCACTGTTTGTGTCTTTGAGTGTTTGCATGTCTCCATCTTCAGATTTGAAATAATTAACTCTTGTACTGCCTCAGTTGATTTGTTAGACTGGTGTTAGCCTGAGGAATTTAAATTCAGCAAGCAAATTGTCAAATTATTTTTCTATCCTCGTTCTTTTCCCGTATCTCCAGGCTGGTTGTGTATCCAGAGGCCGGTGTTGCTGGTGTGCTCAACAGAGCAATCAGCCCACGTCTCCGCTGTGTGTGCATTAGCCTCAATTCTGCAGGGGGAGCTAAGTGCCACGGTGCACATGGCTCTCTGGGCCCAGAGCTCACAAAAGCAGACTGAGGCCGGGGCCAGTGTGGCAGATCTGGGTCCACTTCCCTGGCTGTACGGGCAGTGGGAAACTGTGAGTAAGGCACAAGGGAAAGTACTAATTGTTTGGAGTCCTGAAGCCAAGATGGCATATGAGAAATGGAAGGAGAAGAGGGAAAACATGGAGAAGAACGAGGGAAAGAAGGAAGATGGCGGCAGAGCAGGTGTGAGACATGAGAAAATAAGCGTTGATGTGGAAGAAGATTATAAACTAAATGGAAGAATACTGGGAAAATGCAAAAAAGAGAAGGCTGCAGGAAGAAAAGAACATGTTAAATTGTGTGGTGATAAAGACTGGTACCCCCAGGAAGAACCCTCCTCAGTGATAACACCAGTGTTTTCGGCAGCTCTGGCCTGCCTTACAGGGGAAGCTGCAGCAGTGCAAAGGTCAAGGAGTTGCCATTGTCTATTTTCAAGGACTTGGCCACAGCAGGGACATCCCGAAAGACCTCAGAGGTGTCCCTCGGTACTGCTTACCGCAGGACTTCAGGGGTTTAATACAGGAGCTGGGAGGGATGAAAAGAAGGACAAAGACTGGTAAATGTAGGTGGCACTGCTGGCCCAGGATCCTGTCCAAAGTGCAGTCGGTATGGCTGGCACGACAGCTAGCCTGCAGACTGCAAACACAGCTGCCTCAGACTCAAGGAAAGAAAATGCAAGGGCCGAGGGTCACGTCATCGCAGAAAATCATATCAGACAGGACACAGAGCAGGCTGCCACCAGCTGCCAAAGCAGCAAGGCCAGAAACTGTACAAGCGCAAGAGCCTCTGAACGGGTCACCATGGAGAGCAGAGAGACTTTAAGCTCAAGTTTCAGGTTACAGGGGCAGACTTTTGTTCAGCTGGAAACATGATATGTACATGAGACACTGGGAGCTGGTGTGTCATTGGGAGCTACTTTGAACCCATCACTCAGTAACAACTATTCATTACTTGACAACAACACACCAAAAAATTCCTCCACTTGTTTTGCATATTAAGAGGTAAATACTCAGTCCTGTCTCCCGCATTTGGCCTCTGACAGAGGCTCTTTCATGTCACCTTCGTGACTGAAGCCATAACGAACACCTGTCGTTATCTCTGTAAATATGCTAACCACTATGAAAATCTGGTTGCAAATTACACCCCGCTTTCTTCATGAGTGCATTTAATGTTTGGAAGTGTCTGTGACAGTGGCAGGTGACAAAGTGCGTGACTGCTGTTTACAGAGACTTGCTAATTTGCATAGGCTTCTCTAAACAGAGAAGTTGACCCAAAGCTATCAGCAGGATTTCCAGTGTTAGAAAGCAACAGATGAAAAGTAGAAGGGTGATATATAAGTCATGTGCTCAAGCTTTTTGCATTTTTACTTTCAACCGTTACAAGTCTACTACTGTTGCCTTTAGCGGGCTTTATAGGAGACTGTGTTTGTCTTTATAGGAGACTGTTTGCAGTCTGCTATTAAAATATAAAATACTACCTCCTTTTGTCAAGAACAAAATATAAATCAGTGTTTTTTTCCCCTTGGGCATACTGCAACTCTTCATTCGGTAATTATTATTGAATATTACTGAGCAATATCTCTTACCTGGAAGACTTTGATGTGTGCCAGAGGAAAAGGGGAAAGCCAGTATTATTCAAATATCATTAACGGCAAATGTGCCCCACCGCAGAGGTTACCTCAAAATCTCAGAGCATTAGAGCAAGAAAACTGTGACTGGGGGTACTTTCCCAGATCTTACTTTATTGCAGGAATTCAATTAAGGTCAACTGTGAACTTTATGCAAAGCAACTTTAAACGGCAGGCGCAGATCTTGTCAGGATCTACACACAAATTTGACTGAAGTAATATTTGTTCAGTGTCACTGAACCCTCTCCAGATTTTTTTTTTTTCTGCTTCAGTGAACAATCTTGAGATATTAGCCTAACACTGCTGGCATTAAAATTTTTGTATGCCAAATAATAAAAAACATGCTTTTGATTTAATGAAAAAAAGATCCATGTGTAATTACTGATTTATTTTTTCAGCATTCAGAATCTCTTTTCTGAGCATTGTTTGTTTTTCTTCAAGCCTGTTCCTTCAAATGAGTTACAGCGAAAGCCCACAACTTTGACAAGACTCCAGCGCTCTGTAGCTGAAAGAAAGACCTGCTTGACAGGATTCATCAGGAAGTAAATGATCATTTAAAGTAAATTAAACACTGGGGACGACTCATTTCTCCCAAAATGTGACATTCAGCGGGTCAAGGCTAGTTTCATTTCAGAAGAACTTCTTGGGGGGTAGATTAATACAAGAATACTGTCATAAAATAGAAGAAAAAAGATTTTATGCAGCTAATACAGTCAATTGAGGTTTAAGTGTATCTGAAAATTGAAACTAGGTCAGTTTAGTCACATGTGAATAGTCTCATACTATAAAATAAAGAGCTGAGCCATAGAATTGAAGGTTCCTTATGCACATGCTTGCCAAATAAATTTAAGAACCACCATGAATTTGTTTTGTTCTGATAATAAAAGACCACAGTTAACACAGGTGTTCCTGATAAGCATGAATACAAACTCTAATCTACAACAGTAGATTTAATTGACCTGGGAAAGAAGTTAATGATTAAACTTATACACTTCGACTGAGGGTATTCAAACAACAGCCGCTATATGTGTAACAAGTGGATGCAAAGAGTTAATGGGACAACCCTGTACCTAAACGGGCACAGGTTCAATTGTCTGCAACAGCTAATATAATGTAGAGTGACAGCCATGTGAGCAACCTAATGAACACATTCCCTCTTATCAGGTTACTACTGTGAGAGTTTCAGCTGAATGTGTTAAACAAACAAAAAAACAACAATGCCCCTAAAATAAGTCGACGCATTAATTTGACCGTGGATTGACATGAGGCCCCGCCCTTATCAGTGTTACCATCATTTTCTGTGAGATTACCCAAAAAATATTTGATCTTATCAGTGAGCAGCAGTTTGCTTTTTTCTTGTCTTACAACAGTCTGCGTACTTAACTTGTTTAATGTCACAAATGGAAACATATTTTTTCAATGATCCGAATTCCACTGAATCATTCACCATCCAAGCAGAAACTTGTTGTGCGTGTGACAACGTTCTCCCATCTCACCTGAACAGGTAGCAACCGCGACACGCCCAGCTGTCAATCATTGGCGAGGACGCGTAGCTCAAAATCCCAAGAGCGTCGACAACAACAGTCGGTGAGTGTGGGTCAAGCCACGGTCACGAGTTTTCTCGAAGGAAGTAGCGCTGTCATGCTGCGCTGCTGTTTGGATTCAAGGGTTACGGCGTTCAGTTTTTGCGTTTCGGATGAGGGGAGTTTAGCCGCGGGACAAAAGACGTGCGCCGGAGAGAAACCTGCGTCAGGCGCACAGCCGCTCTCCAAGACATGGCTCCCGCGCTAATTCGGGGGCCACATGTTTTCTCCCTGTTTCTTCTGCGCTTCTGGCTGTTTGTGTCGGCACGAGCGTTGGACATGAGCGACCAAGACGCACCTGAACTCACCTGTGGCGAGGTAATAATCATTATAACACTCAGGTTTCTTAAGGATGAATAGCCCCTAAAGGAACTAAGCTGTAAAAAAGTGATCTCTACTTTTACGGGTGTAATATCTCATGACATGTACCCTTTAATGTAGCCAAATAAGAATTTGTAGGTTGTTTTTAATTTAGTTGATGTACTTTTTATAATAAAATAATAATTATTATTATAATATAATCTTTGGGTTAAATGTGTCACCACCTTTTTAATTATTATTTATAGTTGTCTGTGAAAAATCTAGCCAGTTCCTAAATGAAAAATGTACTGTTCATGCTTCAGGTTTGGGCATAGATTAGGCCAACACAGGGAGAGGAGGAGATCAGAGTTTAATGCACATTACTTATTTACTATTGTGGCCTGGCATGACACTTTACTCCCCTGCTCCATTTCCAAGGAATGCTGTTTCACATTCACAGACAGTCTGCTGTCAGTTAATAAGTTGCATTAAGCAAAAACTGTTTCATAGAGGTGTTGAATTGTGTTATTTTAACTGTAGTGTTTTCCCTCACTGGGTGTATAGTCCCTCCATGTGTACGAGCTGAAGCTGATACACAAAATACACTAATGTCTGATTTTTGAATATTAACTCTTACCCTGCAAAATGAGCACTTTTAATAACAGGACTTTGAGATGTAATATAACTACTTTTACTTCTGAGTAAGATCTCAATACCTTCCTCACCACTGTTGACATCTGTGGTATTCAAGAGGCGTGTTTTCTGATGGGTGAGTGTACTTGTTAGGTATGCCTGCTTCTCATCGCTATCTTTTCCTTCTGTAGGGTTTAACTGATTGCAACATGAGTTCAGGTAACAGCACAATCACCATCTCATATCATGGTAATGATAACCTCACAGTAGAATAAGCCAGCCATCTGTCTAAAGCAGAAACACTTTTCTTTCCATAGACTTTCCATTCTCTGCTGCGCTGCCTGATCCTAATGATGCAGTGGATGTTACGCATATGCAGCTTAAGGTGATGCTGTGCTGTTCCGCCACAAAAGACTGTGAGCCTTGCCTGCAAATCATCATCACAGTCCGAGGTAGCTTTGTCATAAATCTTATGTCTTTGATATTGTCAGCCAAGGTAACGCACCTTGAATTTTTCCTACCATCATTTTTCCTAAATATATCACGCGTTTTAGTCATTACAATCAATGTTTTTGTTGGTGCTGCTGTTACTGTGAATCATTTCTTGAGTAGCCATTTCCTGCATTCTTGTTGTTTGGCTAATCAACTAGTTTTCTGCTGTCATCTTGAAACATTATATTCTCTGCTGTGGCATGTACTGACTGTGACTGCATTACAGAAGTGGACGAGACAGAGGAGGTTTCTGAGGGCAGTGGAGAGGCGGACGGAAGTGGTCAGACTGTGTTCGTTGAACAAAGTGGTATGAGACCATAAGCTCAATCCAAAACTACACACAAAGTCACAGTCTTTCTCATTTTTCATATATTTAAAAAAATCATTTTAATTACACAGTCCACTCATCTTGTTGCTCTCTGTGTTACAGCTTTGGTCAAAGTGGGTCTTAGCTTCCCAGGCTCCACTGAAATTTGGAGGACTCTCCAGTTTAAACTAAACCATTCCGGTTTATTCCAAGCTTCTCAACAGCCCACATATAAGGTAGTTAATATCGGGCTGGTGTGACGGACATACCTCCTGTAGTTGTTTATTAGTCTCCAGTTGTGGAAATAAGCAAATATGTTATATGCATCATGTCAACAAGAGGAGATGATGAAGTCCAAAGACAATCAACAGAAACACACAGATGGCACAGAAGCCTCGCTGGATCTTCATGAGTGAGCCGAGAGCCCAGAGCCAGAGGACATCATTGAGGTGTTAGACGATCTGCGAGGTAAGTGAAATGTATTAATAGGCGCAGCCACTAGTCAGTCTCTTAGATTATGGTTGGATAAGGCAGACGTTATTCTGACAACAAATAATACATGTAAGCATTGAATTAGGCTTCTACAGTAAGTTCTCAGCAGTGGTGGAAGACGTATTCACTTCACAGAAATCTATAAATACTCCATTACAACTAAAAGTCCTGAATGAAAAATCCAACTTCCATAAAAGTATTAGCAGCAAAAAGTATTCAAGCAAAAGTACTGGTTTGGTTACTGTTGTAGCTGCTGGAGGTGGAGCAATTGTGTACAGTGTTGTATACAGGGTCACCAGATAAATGTGAAGGGTCATGAAATGATTTATTAGACAGGAAAGAAGAAAAAACTAAGTTCTGATTCACAAATCTGTTTTCAGCTGTTGTATTTTTTCTCTAATATTTGATCTTTGGTGATTTATTGGAGGTTTATTGAAATTAAGGCATGTGTGAAGTTTGGAGAGAAACATCACTATTTGGTGAAGCTTTTGACAAATGAAATGTAACCATCGGACTAAATGGCTCAGGCTGATAAGACGCCTGCTTCATAATTCAGAGGTTGCAGGTTTGATTCTCACTAGGCTCAATGAATTTTGAAGTCCAGCATCAATGGCAAACACTCCAAGGCTCAAAGAAACAGCTGATAACCATCAGAGTAAATAACTCTGGTTGATAAGATGCCTGTTTGTGGTTCAGAGATTGTAGGTTTGATTCTTGCTAAGCCCAGTGAATTTGAAGTCCAACACCAAATGTAAACACTCACAGGCTTGAGGAAATAGCTGCGAACAATCTAACTAGACAGCTAAGGCCAATAAAACACTTGCTTCATAGGTCAGAGGTTGCAGATGACATGGGTTTCATTCCCAGAAAGGCTCTCCACTGTGGTTATAGTTAATACTGTAATTATTACCTATATTAATTAGTAACTTTTTTACTTAATTCACTGTTCTTATTTCTTGCTGATAACCACCTGACATGTTTCACCACAAGCCTTCAGTCTTCACAGAGGTGTTGCTGAGGCTTCCTCTCAGCCTTTTAATGTGGACATGGTTGTCCTACGTGTTACCCCATAAATCAGCTGACAGGAAGCTTTTGCAACATTTCTGATGAAGACTGTAGGCTTGTACATATATATAGGTGAAGCCCTCATGCTCCAAACCCATCAATCTCTCATACTCTCTTCTGGCTTGTGCCTCTTATTTGCATCCATAACTGTAAACACAGAAACAATCAGTTGAATTAAGAAGCTTTGGAGTGGGACAGTATTTTAGATGTATATTTTTAAATGGCCGTATTAGTACTTTTAGTGCACTGAATACTTCCTCCACCACTGCTGAGAAATTACTGTTTAAGCCTAATGCAATGCATGTACATTTATTTTATTTATTGTCAGGTTTATTGTCAGGTCTTCTGGTTTATCCAACTATAATCCAACAAATTGACTAATGGATAGACTTACTAATACAGTTCATTTATCTTATCAATTATGTAACATCTAAGTGATGTCCTTTGGTTCTGGATTCACAGTTGACTCATGGAGATCCAGAAAGGCCTCTGCACCATCTGCTGTCTTTGTGGATTGTCTCTGGACTTCATCCTCTCCTCTCTTAGGTGCTGTGCATCCAACATAACTGAGGTTAACTGCTGGGGCCAAGTCTGCAGACGCAGTGTTGTTTAAAGCTGTGTTGCAGCCTAAAGACAAACCATGATTAAACGCTTAAGTAGCAGTAAGGTTGTGTTGCCAAGGCTGTGGAAGCCATTTGTATGGCATTTTTCAGCCATTTCCTTGCATTTTTCTCCTCATTAACAACACAATCTGGTACTCGCTAAAAGCTTCTCATTATTTCTCGGTTTGAACAATTTGAGCAATCATAAACAACGTAAACCACATGTATTTTGAGAGGCTGTTTGCCATGTGGAGAATCGCTTTCTGCACAACGGCATCTCTTCTCCCTCTTGAGTTTCTGTTAGACTAGATGCCTCATGGCACGTTCTTGCCTTTCAGAGGTTGTAATCAGATAGCAGTTGGGAGTAACTCTATTTCCTTAAATTTGCAGCAATTAATTCAAGGATTGCTTTTACTACTGATTGTTAATTCTTTGGGATTCAGCAAGCACTTCATTGTGACAGTCCTTATGCCAAGGTGTGATACTGCAGCATGCAGCTTTTTTCTCTCTCCCAGGGAATATTTACATTTCCTGAGCAGGTGTTTCACAGTTTGTTGCATGTTGCCAATTCACCCCATCTTCATGTTTGCCCATCTTTGCCAAGTCCCATGCCAGCCCACAGTGCCCCAGTCTCAGCCTAGTCATAACTAGTTTACCTAATGAATTGCTCAAAGACAAGTTTCCAAAACATATTTGTCTTTTACCATGTTCATCATTACTGAGTTTAAGTTGACAAATGTACATGTTTCCATCAAATGCAGCTGCTGCTGACAGAGAAAGTGATGTTTGGCAGTCCTGTTGTGGTCCAGGCAGATTCAAAGGCAGCACACATTGTCAAAAATATCACAATCCCATCTTTAGAAGAAGGTGAGGTTAAGTGCTGCAGTATAAGCAAAATTACACTGAAAGAGTGGCTGCAGAGAAATGTCACTGAATATCTACTCCTCCCTTTCTTTCAGTTTGCTCCATGAACCAAGAGAAATGTGTAATGGAGTGTGATGGTAAGAGACACTGTTAAGATCCTTTGTTTTCACATGTATTATAGTGACATGTTAGAGAACAGTTTGGTGTTCTCTGCTTCCACCCACCGTTTATCTAGTATAACATGTATTGTCTACACACGGATGAGTGTGTGCAAGGCAGTGCCAACAAAAACAATTGTGCGTGCTTGTAGAGTGACACTTGTACAGCTCAATTATGTGATGACTGATGTGTCCCCGTCTCAGCTCCCAGACTCAGAGCTCAGACTGATTACAAGAGAAACGTGGTCCTGCTCCAACTGGAAAACACCAGCTGCTCAACAGATGCCAGACAAGAAGATCTCATGATTTTTAATGAAATGTCTGGAGAGATGCTTGCATGGGTCAGTGCTAAATTATCCAGACGATGTATTCATATCAGTCTGATCAATATTGATAGAGTCTGTTATACATCCTTGTAACCTTTCTTAACCTTTGCAGCCCCAAAACAAGACTGAAATGGTCATCTCGTCAAACTTTGTTGCACCGTGCCTGTGCTTCCAGGTAGATGACATGTTAATTGTAATAGACAATAAATAACAGCTATGGACAGTTTTTGAAAATAATAAAACGAATAAAAACTCGTTGTTCCAGGTGTGGTGGAAGGGAAAGGAATTTCGCAGAGAATTCTGCCCTTTCAAAAACAAACAAGGTAAAGGGAGTTCACATCAGACCAAAATAAATTTGCATGGTAAATGATTTTAGAGAAAAACAACATAGCAGTGTTTTTTCTTTTTTTCCCAGATGCACTAGAAAGAATGCAGCACAATGTGTCCTTGTCCTTGACAAAGTTTCAGATGAGGGAGGGTGGCACAGGGCTGAGCTGGAATGTGAGTGCCCCCTGCAGACTGGAGGCAGAGGTGTGGCTCTGCAAGAAAGATCTAGCAGGGGGACAGTGTGAAGAGGTGACAGGCTCCAGACAGAGTCTGCTCAACCATGTACGCACAGGCTGGATTTCAACACACAAAGGACACTGGGTAAAAACGTCATGATAAACTTAGGATGTGCAGGGTACTCTCTTTTCCTGAGATGAGCCTCTTCGCCAGCACCTCCTCTCAGGTTATATGCACCTGTTTTCTGTGCATCAAGAAACATCCAGGGTTGTTGTCAGGATTTTAGAAACACTGTTTCAAAGCCTTCTCAACACTGCCAGGGATTAAATTCTGGGTAAAATGCTGAAGCCATTATTTTATTTGTTTGGCCTTAGGTGGTCAAACTCCCTCAGGTTTGCAAAATTCCCAATTTCAACAACAACAAAATTCAGCTGAAATTATCACATAATATCAATTTTAATGTGTACTCAGCATGATTAATGATGAATCTTCTCTTTCCTCTCCGTCATTTCTTATGTATTCATTTAATTCTTCATTCACTTTTCAGAAAACAGGAGAGTTCAATGTGTCATTGCATCCTCTGCTTTGTGTTCAGGTGATACTTGTCTTATATTAAAAATGTAGTTGTAAATATTTTTCATCACTGCTTCCTACAGTACATACTGTACTAACATTAACTCCTTTACTCATTCTTAGATAAAGATACATGGGATGGAGTCATATTTAGAGCCCCACTGTCCATTTACAAGTAAGACTATTAATTATTGTCCAGATCTAGATTAAGTGAGTTTAATGTTTAACTCTTGCCAACCAAATCAAGCTACATTTTTTTCATTCTTATGTGGCAAATAAGTAATTAAAAATCGATGCATTGTGCCATATACTTGTCAATGTTTAAAACTCTATCCTTGAAATGTCTTTAACATGCTTTATAAAGACTCTTGTGCTTCATAATCTATTTATTTTTCCAGCATCTCGATGGAGGTGGAGCCTGCCACTCCTCATTGGATTACTGCTCATGTGTTTGACCATACTAGGAGCCTATTTTATACAAGGGGTCCTGAAAGGTCAGTTATCTCTTTGGAGTCCATTAAATATTAATAGCGTCTTAGCAAAAGACCTCAATGTGTGCTCTGTTTTCCTTTTAGGCTACGTGTGGAGATGGCTAAAAGAAGATGATGTTAAAGGTATGTGCAAGCCTGACATCCACACATCACATTTCAGACTGGGCAACCACTATTTTCTATATCACCTTTTTATTGTTTATATTTAGTCTTTTGAATTTCAATCATACATTTGTAGAGATGTATGACTGTTAATGTTCTTGTGTGTTAAAGTATCACTTGTGTGAAATACTGTTTCTGCCTACTACTGCCACTGTTAGCTGCGATTGTGGCTCATTCTTCTCCACAATTATAAAAAACAACTTCCCTTATCCTATCTCATATTTTGAATATTCTTAAAAGAACAGTAAATTAAAAAATAAAAAAAACACGCAAATTGTTGCTTTTACACTCAGGTTTTTGGGAGGATTAAACAAAGAAAATATAACATGTTCATTATTCATTTAAATTTTTTATAAAGGTTTTAATCTTCCTCTATTCCAGGTGCAGTGGGTGGTGGTCATGTGGTGCTGCTGTACCCACCAGGCAAGGACCAGGCTTTGCCAGGACTGATGTGTCACCTGGGCTCGTCCCTCCAGGCCCTGGGCTTCAGTGTGTCCCTGGACCTGTGGAGCCAGGCTGAGCTCAGTGTACTGGGCCCCGTGCCGTGGCTCCACTCAAGACTGGACCGGCTGAAAAGGCAAGGGGGCAAAGTGGTTCTAGTCCTAACCCAGGCCACTTGGATAAGGGCTGAAGAATGGGGAGCTCGGAGCTGGGAGAAAAACACTCCCAGGGAGAGGAACAGAGACATGGAGGAAGAGGAGGCAGGAAGAAGCTACCCTGCTTCTTCTCCCTGTGTAGATGTTTTTAGTGCTTCATTGAGCTGCATTCTAGCAGACTATTTACAGGGCCGCGCTGGTGAGCG
Organism: Lates calcarifer; assembly: GCF_001640805.2. Taxonomy (NCBI): domain Eukaryota; kingdom Metazoa; phylum Chordata; class Actinopteri; family Centropomidae; genus Lates; species Lates calcarifer. The sequence continues at coordinate 18,170,171 of NC_066838.1, read as the reverse complement.
GTTCATGCTGGTACAGTTTGAATCACTCCCACCTGAGCCTCCAGGTGGTTTTCGGCCACTGCCAGAACTTTTCCGTGGCCTTCATGTCTACAGCCTTCCATCCCAGAGCCTGGGTTTCCTGACTGAGCTGGCTGGGGCTCGGCAAATGGCCACTGCGTCAGCCAGACGGAAGAGGGCGGGGGGGCTCAGGGTGGCATCCCGAGTTCTGGCGAGAGGACTGTCAGGGTTCACAGCAGGGACGACTGTATTTCGCCTCGCAGGGGTGTCCCAGAGTTGTGTTGGGGCAGGAGTAGAAGACTCTGGGGAAACGGTGCCCTTGCAGCCGTGTCTTATTACGCCTCCCTCCAGCCCTGACACAAACCCCAAGGTCAATGAAATGGAATGGGTCTGACAGCAGGAGAAGATGACTTGAAAGAAGAAGTGATACCCCAGGAAACACTCAAAAATATAAATCATAAAAATCAGTTTTTGCATTTGCCGGGCTAAACATCAGGGGTCTAGTAGCTGTCATAAAAGGGAGCAAAGTGTTTCATCTGTTTTTGAGCAGAAACAGTAGCTTGTTTTACAAAGAAAAGGTGGGTTGGGCTTCAGAAAAATGAAAGTGCACAACATTAAAACCTCACACTACTTCAAAAACTAAATTCGAGGAAGGAGATTTTCAAAAACAGCATGGCTTAGATGGCTAGCAAACTTACACTACAATGAAAAGAGAGAATCTCATTGAAACAAATTATCCATTGTGTTGGCCCTGACTCCACAGCTGTTTGTCAGTCTTGAGCCAGTGTGTGTGTTTACTTACTTGTATTCTGCATGCCCATGTGTTGAATATAAAAGCACTGAGAGATATGAAGAATTTTAAAAACAAAAATAAGCTATTTTCTCTCTCTATGTTTATACACAAGTATATTAATTTGCTTTGTCCAGGCGGAGTGAGTCTGTTTTATAATTTATTTTGTCCTTACTGTTTAAAGTTGGATTGAATAAAGAATGTGTCTTGGATCTTGGTATGCTCTTCTGACTACAAAACGTGTCAGTTTTTACTCAGCGCAAACATATGATGGCATTGAATTTGTGTTTCCGTGGTAACATTTACATTTTTTAACATGCAGAGAAATGTTTCAAATAAAATTATCTGTAAAATCCACATACTTTGCAGCAGCAGTAGGTAAAAAAACAAAATAATTAAATTACAGCAAAGATGAATGAGTTGCTGAGGGAGCATTCTTATGAGGGAACCCGTGCTGCAGCCTGCTTTGGGGGTTTTCAGCTTGTCCTCGTTTTGCCAAATTATCTCAGTGACTTACACTTACTGTGTTGGTGAACCGCTTAATAGCGACATCTGCTGGAAATTTAAAAAAAATAATTGCAGGCAACCTGGATAAAGAGTGGAGAGGGACTGAACTAGGTTCATTCATTCTGACATGTGGACACCAAATGAGTAATGAATGGTCGTGTTTACATAACCAGCTAATAATAAAGTGCTAACTGAATGAAAGAGAAGTGTATATATTCCAATTAACTTGAATATAACCAAAATAATATGACTATGCAGAATTTACAAAAATCATTTTAGCAAGGAAGTATAAGTGAAAAACGTGTGAAAGTTTTGTTAAAGTTATTTAGGAAATGTAAGTGCTGGTGAAAGTGGAAGTGCTTGTGTACTTGTACGCCTCTGTATTGTTTGACCCATCACTAATCCAGACCTAATATCTTGCACTCCCCGTGGATGTATTGTAAGCGCAATCAGAGGTGGTTGCTAGGGGGAACAGAATCATCTGACCAACTGGCGTTTTTTTCCTGCCGTTGTTGGCTTGCGTGCGTTGTCATTGGTCATGATTTTCTGGGAGGAGCGCAGAGAGGCGGAGAAACGAAATCGGGAAACAGGCTAAATCCAACGTTTGAAGCGTTGGCTCGGTTTGTCAGTATTGTGAGAAAACCTTAATTACCGAAGAAGCCTGGATGCTAAAACAAGCTTTGAAGCTGCTTTTTTTTATCGAACACGAGTGAGACTGGACGCTGAACACACCTACGGCGGGAAGGTAAGGCTAAGAAACGAACTAGCTAGCGGCTAGCGTTGGCGGCGAACTTTAGCATTAGCCTTCTCTTTTTCTTTTGGCCTTATTTCCACTTTCAGTCGTTTTTATCGCGTGGGTAAGAGTGTGTTTGTGTTTCCGTGACTGAGGCGTCCTTGTCGCGGTAGGCAGCACCAAGCAAGAAAAGCGGAAGTGCATTAAGTAGGTAGTGTACTAAATATAGGGCTACCTGTAGGGGGAACACAGGTAGTGACTGTGGATCAAGTCGGGGGAATGAGGCAGGTGCACACCTCATTCCATGCTGGCGTGCAGGGACAAGGGGTAGGCCTCAGCGTGTTGTCTTTTATGTTGTTAAAGTTGAATGAGAGTTTGATAATAATAGTTTTTTACAGTGTCAGACCTGTTTCCCCTGCGGGCTGGAAAGTGATCGGTCGTCGCTAGCAAAATAAATAGATCGACGTCCCAAGTATTTTAAGTTTAGTTTTAATATTTTATTATTGTGTATTTTAATGTTTGATTAATAAGTGTTTTAGATGTGTAATATTTGTTTGCTTGCAGAGCAACTGCAGTCCATTAGCTATTCTTGTCGTGGATTTTTTTTGTTTGGTCAGTGGTATTTTTATGTCTAGTCCGCCCTGGCCGCCAAGTCGGTAACTGGCAAAAAGAAATGGGAAATGGCCTTGGGGCGGACTAGTTTTCTTTATTTTATTTTTGTTTGTTTGTTTTATTTCATAGTCATCTGTTGCTTCCTCCGTTTTTATTCACCTCACCCAGTAAACCCCAACTAAGATGCGGTGGGGGGAAATGAATTGTATCATGAACGGTTGTTATAAATTGCATTACTCCTTATCCTTTGGCTTTTGTTCCTTTTACTATTACCTTGTGACGGGTGTAACACTGTTGTGGACCCCCAACGTGGACAGGTGAAAACCCGAGGAGCTCTTGATAGTCTGTTTAAATCCCTATTGTAATTGTTTACAGTCACTTTGTAATTTTGTGTTCCATCCTGGTCATTTTAACTCAGTTTATAGCAGTCTAGCATGTCGTTGTCATCGTTTTGTGTCTATTTACGGTAATTTCATGTTATATCGCGTCTGTACCTGGCTGCTTTACACCTGGATGTCAATGTCAGCCATGACAAATTTGCTGTCACGGCCATGCCCTTTGAAAACCCAACTTTTAATCACAAAGGCGTTAACAGTATACTGACTGAGTTTGAAGTCAATATCATTAAATCACTAGGAGGAGTTCAGTGTCCCATGTTATATATGTGGTCTGAATTTTGTCCACCTACGACAAACTGGGGGGGGGCACTTTTGGGTGTTTACAGGAGGCGCTATAGAGCCATTTTGCACCGCACATGCACGACACCCCTTAAATACATACATCTTCACCAGATCTGATGCATGTGCAAAGTTTTGTGAGTTTTTGAGCAATTGTAGGCCCTCAAAGAGGCGATTCATTTTGGATGATGATAATAATAAGAATCAGTGCAATTCCAATAGGGCCTTCACACTCTTTCGTGCTCGAGCCCTAAAAAGAAAAGTGATGTAATGGTAAAAGTAATCTAATATAAAAGGTAACAGTAAAAGTAAGCTGTAATATAAAAGCAATGCAGAAGTAGTAGTAATCCAAAATAGAAGGAAAAATGTCACATCATAAAAATGTTACAGTATTGCATGTGGTCAAAAATGTCATAATCTAGTAATGTATAAAAATGTAAAAAATGCCAAACTACAGTTAGGCATAAAAATGTTTTGTTAAATGTTCTGGTTCAGCGGCAATGTTAAATATTTCTTTAACATTTATGGTTAAACTGTTGATGAGGAATAGGTAGTAGTGTATTGATCATTTTCCTTTGTATGTTTCTCTTTGATTTCCTCCAGGTGTCACCACTTCATCCACGACATCATCCACAATTGCTGAGATGCCGTCCATGATCGCAGAGACATGGTCCATGATTGGAAAAACATTGACGATGATGAAGGAGACATTGTCCATGATTAAAGATATTGTCCACGATCAGAGACGTTATTCCTGATCACAGAGAGTCTTCATACAACAAAGAAGTTCTTTGAGACCTGGACAGAGGCCTCCAGGTAATTCACAAACAACTTTACTTAAACAGTCCAACACAGAGCACTGTGTAATTGTTTATGTTTAGTATTCAGTTTAGTTGTTCATAAGTGTGTTAATTTTAACTGTTGGTCAGAGGGTGATTTTAATAATATCTTTACAGTGTGTAACAACCAGTTCTATACTTATTTATTTAAATTCTTTCACATAAGCTGCTGTTAAGACCTTATTTATTAAAGGAAAACAACGCAAAACAAAGACATTATGAAATGTGTTAATAAATATTCTGTATGTGATCATCTGTGGTGGAAGAAATACTCAGACCTTTTACTGAAGAATATTAAACAACACAAGCTGCATTCAAAATTTTACTGAACTGTTAATGTTTATTATTGTTGTGCAGTTAACAGTAACATACATGATTGCCTCAGTGATTAGTTGATAGGGACAAAATCAGTAATCATTTTACTTTTTCACAAATGTGGAGGTGATGACAGTCAACTGTTCATTTTTTGAAACAGCCCTCTAATGTTTGGAAAATATTCTGGTTCAGCTGTAATGTTGAATATTTATCTGTATTTTCATGGTTAAACTGTTGATGAGGAATAGGTAGTAGTGTATTGATCATTTTCCTTTGTATGTTTCTCTTTGATTTCCTCCAGGCGTCACCACTTTGTCCACAACATCGTCCACGATCGCAGAGACTTCGTCCATGATCGGAGAGACATTGTTGAGGATGAGGGAGACATCGTCCATGATCAGAGACATTGTCCATGATCGCAGAGACCTTGTCAAAGATGAGAGAGACGTTGTCCGTGATCAGAGACATTGTCCCATGCTTCGTAGAGACCTTGCGATAGAATCGGCGGAGACGGGGGTCACCGATTTGACGGCATTGCCCGCGATCATGGAGACATTGTCGATGATCACAGAGGCACCGTCTATGATCTCAGAGACATCGTCCACAATCACAAAAACATTGTCCATGATCACAGAGACTTTGTCCATAATCTCAGAGACATTGTCCGCGATCACAGAGACGTAGTCCATGATCACAGAGAGCCTTCGTACAATGAAGAAGTTCTTTGAGACCAGGACAGAGGCCTCCAGGTAATTCACAAACAGCTTTACATCAAGTGTCCAAGACAGGGCATTGACATTAAAGTGTTTCTGTTCAGTATTCAGTATATCAGAAAAATGTAATGATAGAAGTAATCTGCAGTATAAAAATTATGTAAAAGTAATCTATTAACAGAAGTAATGTAAAAGCATTTAGCAATATCAGAAGGAAAAAGCAATAGACAATCTGATACTAGATGTAGTTTGCAACAGTATAAGTAATTTGTATTTAGAAGTGATATGTAATGAGAAAAGTAGTATGAAATGGTGACAGTAATCTAATATTAGAAAAAATGTTCAAATGATCAAAAAGGTTTTGTTAGATGTTCTGATTCAGCTGTAATGTTGAATATTTATGTGTTTTGTGGTTAAACTGTTGATGAGGAATAGGTAGTAGTGTATTGATCATTTTCCTTTGTATGTTTCTCTTTGATTTCCTCCAGGCATCACCACTTTGTCCACAACATCGTCCACGATCGCAGAGACTTCGTCCATGATCGGAGAGACATTGTTGAGGATGAGGGAGACATCGTCCATGATCAGAGACATTGTCCATGATCGCAGAGACCTTGTCAAAGATGAGAGAGACGTTGTCCGTGATCAGAGACATTGTCCCATGCTTCGTAGAGACCTTGCGATAGAATCGGCGGAGACGGGGGTCACCGATTTGACGGCATTGCCCGCGATCATGGAGACATTGTTGATGATCACAGAGGCACCGTCTATGATCTCAGAGACATCGTCCACAATCACAAAAACATTGTCCATGATCACAGAGACTTTGTCCATAATCTCAGAGACATTGTCCGCGATCACAGAGACGTAGTCCATGATCACAGAGAGTCTTCGTACAATGAAGAAGTTCTTTGAGACCAGGACAGAGGCCTCCAGGTAATTCACAAACAGCTTTACATCAAGTGTCCAAGACAGGGCATTGACATTAAAGTGTTTCTGTTCAGTATTCAGTATATCAGAAAAATGTAATGATAGAAGTAATCTGCAGTATAAAAATTATGTAAAAGTAATCTGTATTAACAGAAGTAATGTAAAAGCATTTAGCAATATCAGAAGGAAAAAGCAATAGACAATCTGATACTAGATGTAGTTTGCAACAGTATAAGTAATTTGTATTTAGAAGTGATATGTAATGAGAAAAGTAGTATGAAATGGTGAAAGTAATCTAATATTAGAAAAAATGTTCAAATGATCAAAAAGGTTTTGTTAGATGTTCTGATTCAGCTGTAATGTTGAATATTTATGTGTTTTGTGGTTAAACTGTTGATGAGGAATAGGTAGTAGTGTATTGCTAATTTTCCTTGTATGTTTCTCTCTGATTTCCTCCAGGCGTCACCACTTTGTCCACAACATTGTCCACGATCGCAGAGACTTCGTCCATGATCGGAGAGACATTGTTGAGGATGAGGGAGACATCGTCCACGATCAGAGACATTGTCCATGATTGCAGAGACCTTGTCAAAGATGAGAGAGACGTTGTCCGTGATCAGAGACATTGTCCCATGCTTCGTAGAGACCTTGCGATAGAATCGGCGGAGACGGGGGTCACCGATTTGACGGCACTGCCCGCGATCATGGAGACATTGTTGATGATTACAGAGGCACCGTCTATGATCTCAGAGACATCGTCCACAATCACAAAGTCATTGTCCATGATCACAGAGACTTTGTCCATAATCTCAGAGACATTGTCCGCGATCGCAGAGAGTCTTTGTACACTGAAGAAGTTCTTTCAGACCAGGACTGAGGCCTCCAGGTAATTCACAAACAGCTTTACATCAACTGTCCAAGACAGATCATTGACATTAAATTGTTTCTGTTGAGCTTTCAGTATATCAGAAAAGTGTAATGATAGAAGTAATCTGCAATATAAAAATAATGTATAAGTAATACATATTAAATAGAAGAAATGTAAAAGTAATGAGCAATATCAGAAGTAAGATGTAATAGTCAATGTAATCTATTACTAGATATAGTTTGTAAGGCATAAAAATGTCAAAAAAGGTCAAAGCATAGTATAGACAATAGTATGTCATTAAAATACAATAGTATGTCGTTAAACATATAATTAAAAAAGGCCATGATATGTTTCTTACTATACTAAAATGTCATGGCATAGTAAGGCATGTAAAGCCATCAAACGTTCTGGTTCAGCTGTAATGTTGAATATTGATCTGTGTTTTTATGGTTAAACTGTTGATAAGGAATAGGTAGTAGTGTATTGATCATTTTCCCTTGTATATTTCTCTTTGATTTCCTCCAGGTGACACCACTTTGTCCGCAACATCGTCCACGATCGCAGAGACTTCGTCCATGATCGGAGAGACATTGTTGAGGATGAGGGAGACATCGTCCACGATCAGAGACATTGTCCATGATTGCAGAGACCTTGTCAAAGATGAGAGAGACGTTGTCCGTGATCAGAGACATTGTCCCATGCTTCGTAGAGACCTTGCGATAGAATCGGCGGAGACGGGGGTCACCGATTTGACGGCACTGCCCGCGATCATGGAGACATTGTCGATGATCACAGAGGCACCGTCTATGATCTCAGAGACATCGTCCACGATCACTAAGTCATTGTCCATGATCGCAGAGACTTTGTCCATAATCTCAGAGACATTGTCCGCGATCACAGAGTCTTTGTACCAGGACTGAGGCCTCCAGGTAATTCACAAACAGCTTTACATCAACTGTCCAATATGTTCAATATTCAGTATATCAGAAAAGTGTATAATATAAATAATAAAAATAATCTGCAATATAAAAATAATATATAAGTAATCTGTATTAATAAAAAAGTAAAAGTAATTTGCATTATAAGAAGTAAAGTAAGTAAGGCATAAACATGTTTTGTTAAATGTTGTGGTTCAGCCGTAATATTGAATATTGTTTTCATGGTTAAACTGTGGATGAGGAATAGGTAGTAGTGTACTGATCATTTTGCTTTGTATGTTTGTCTTTAATTCCCTCCAGGTGTCACTACTTCGTCAACATCATCGTTTAAGATCGCAGAGACGTTGTCCACGATTGCAGAGACATTGTCCACGATCGCAGAAACATTGTCCATGATTTCATAAACAAGGTGATTCACAGCTTTACATCAACTGTCAAACACAGAGCACTGACATTGTTTATGTTCAGTATTCAATATATCAGAAATGTGTAATAATAGAAGTAATCTACCATATAAAAATAATGTATAGGCGATCTGTACTAATAGAAGTAATGTAGAAGTAATTAGCATTATCAGAAGTAAAATCTAATAGTCAAAATACTCTTGTTAATAGATGTAATTTGCAACAGTGAAAGTTATTATGTAAATTTAGAGGTAGTAAGTAATTTGAGAAGTAATATGTAATGGGGAAAGTAATCTGATATTAGAGGTAACAGTAAACGTAATCTGTAATATAAATGCAATGCAGAGGTAATAGTAATCCAAAATAACGCATCAAAAATGTCATAGGATAGTAAAGTATCAGAAACCATTAAAAAATGTATGGATCAAAAACCACCAAAAAAGTCATAGTATAATAAGGGGTCAAAAACCATCAAAAAATGTCACAGTATAAGATAAGATAATCCTTTATTAGTCCCACAACAGGGACATTTACATATAATAAGGGGTCAAAAACCACCAAAAAAAGTCATAGTATAGTAAGGGGTCAAAAACCACCAAAAAAAAGTCATAGTATAGTAAGGGATTAAAAATGGCCAAAAAAGTCATAGTATAGTAAGGCATGAAAAATGGTCAAAAAAGTCATAGTATAGTAAGGGGTCAAAAACCTCCAAACAAAAGTCATAGTATAGTAAGGGGTCAAAAATGCGTCAAAACAAAAAGTCATAGTATAGTAAGGGGTCAAAAATGGTCCACCAAAAAAAGTCATAGTATAATAAGGCATGAAAAATGGTCAAAAAATGGTCAAAAACCACCAAAAAAAGTCATAGTATAGTAAGGCATGAAAAATAGGTCAAAAAATGGTCAAAAACCACCAAAAAAAGTCATAGTATAGTAAGGCATGAAAAATAGTCAAAAAATGGTCAAAAACCACCAAAAAAAGTCATAGTATAGTAAGGCATGAAAAATGGTCAAAAAATGGTCAAAAACCACCAGAAAAAGTCATAGTATAGTAAGGCATGAAAAATGGTCAAAAAAGTCATAAAATAGTAAGGGGTCAAAAACCACCAGAAAAAGTCATAGTATAGTAAGGCATGAAAAATGGTCATAAAATGGTCAAAAACCACCAAAAAAAAGTCATAGTATAGTAAGGGGTCAAAAACCATGAAAAAAAGTTATAGTATAGTAAGGCATGAAAAATGGTCAAAAAAAGTCATAGTATAGTAAGGGGTCAAAAACCACCAAAAAAAAGTCATAGTATAGTAAGGGGTCAAAAACCATGAAAAAAAGTTATAGTATAGTAAGGCATGAAAAATGGTCAAAAAAAGTCATAGTATAGTAAGGGGTCAAAAACCACCAAAAAAAAGTCATAGTATAGTAAGGGGTCAAAAACCATGAAAAAAAGTTATAGTATAGTAAGGCATGAAAAATGGTCAAAAAATGGTCAAAAACCACCAAAAAAGTCATAGTATAGTAAGGCATGAAAAATGGTCAAAAAATGTAATAGAAATGCATAATATAAGTTTTGAGTTGAGTTTCTGTATTTTTGAATTAATATCACAAAGTGACTGTAATGCAGAAATGCCAAATATTTTTTTCTTGCAGGTTACAATTAAAATGTATATTTGAGGCAAAAAAGTCTAATGTCTCGCTAAAAATATTTACTTTTATGCAATATTAAACAGACCAGCAAAATATTCAGTGTTCAGAGGTATTTATTTGAGTAAGATAACCCTCCATCAGTCCAACAACAAAAAAAGGGTACAAGAGAAGATATAACCATATACAGTAAGAACAGTATAAACAGGAATATGTAGACAGTAATAGATTGGATTTGAGTACTGATATCTCACTGGCAAAATACCAAAATGAAAATCTAACCTAACCCATAAAAACTGTGGAAAACAAAGGTAAGATAGCTACTTTAAGAGAGTTTCTTTGTCTTAAGCCGCATGTCATAATATAGTAAAAACTGTCATAGTATAGTAATATCAAAAAATGTCAGAGAATAGTATGTCATTAAAATATTTAGATTTACTGATCAGTGTCTGTGATTAATGCGTGTTCTTGTTTCTGCAGGAGGACGACGACAGCAGCTGAAAACCTGAGGTGGATGAAAGAAAACAAAAGTGTTACGAAGCTGTTAATTAGATAAAAGACCTCCACCATCTAACCGTTGTAAACAGTAGGGACAGGCGGATTATCGGCGCAGATATTCGGCATTTTTACACATATCAGCATAGGCCTTTTTTTTTTTAATCTAACGCCCAATAAGCGATCAATTTAAAACTGGGTTATTTTGGCTCTGATGCAGCTGCGCCTCACTGTCTGCAGTCACTACTGTCTCCAGCATTGTCCCACCCACAGCACCGGTAACAGCAATCAACAGTGAAAGCTGTGCATGCACAGTGCACACACACGGCAGAGAGGAGAAAAAGTTTTGCCAGGTGGAGAAGCTCCGAGCTAAGAGATGCTGCTGACCCTGGGAATTCCCTGCACTTTTTGTTAGAATTTTAAAACAAAGACATCTATTGTCTAAGATAAAGAAAAAACAAAACCACATATTTAACATGTTGCAAATCTGAAAAGCTATTTAATAAATAAATAATGTTTAAAGGCATTTAAATGAAGTTAAGTGTTGGTGTTTGTATTATTCAAGACTATTCCTGTTCAAGTGAAAACAGTTTTTCTCTACTGCAAGAACATTCAACCGCTTGTCATACAACCATTTTATTAATAATTGTGCCACAAGCAGTTAAATGTGCTCATAACTACATTAACCCTAACCATGTCTAACAAGTGTTTCCTTGTGGTCAAATGTCTGGAATAAAATCAGTAAAGGCTTCTTTTGAGTTGCATTTCTGTATTTTGGAACTGAAACAAATACTTCTATTGCATTTTAGTGAAAGAAAAATGTAATGATTCCTATGTTTTAAAATTATAATAATCTTCTATGGTTTTATAGTTCACTTTTAAAAGGTTTTACACTCATTGGTCAGATATTTTTAAGGGTTTTATATTATTTTAAGGATATTTAAAGGCTTTATACTTGTTTTTAGTATTTAGTTTAGACTTTTTTTTAAGGTTCTACTTTTATTTTTTACAGGTTTCATGCTTAATTCATAAACCTATTCTTAAAGCTTGGATATTTAAAGGCTTAAATATATCAAACTTTTTAAAAAATGTTTTATCCTTATTTATCAGCCCTATTCCTCTAAGGTTTGAAATTTATTTTTAAATGATTTTATACTTACTGCTTAGACATTTTTTGAAGGCTGTATACTTAATATTTAAAGGTTTTCAATGTATTAAACATTTTATACTTATTTTTTTAAAACCTATTTAGCAAAAAGGGTTTCTATTCTAAACCAAGATTTCATATTTTCTGTTATATATATATATTATATAGTTTTTTTTTTGCAGCTACATTGTTGAAAAATACTAATTTAAACTGATAAGTTACAGCAGCTTTAATTTGTTGCTATTTGTTCCAGACAAGTGTCAAACTGCAGCTGAGATAATGACAGAGTCAGACTGACCTTCTGGAAATGTCCACGTCTGTCTCTTCTCTCTGTGATTTAATGGTTGAAGTTTGAATTCTGTGGAGAAAAACATAACAAACATTAATATGAAGATGTGACTTTTAACATATCTACAAATCTACAAAGTAACCAGTGTGTGGACTAACTGACTAACCAGAACTAGTCCAAGAGGTTAAATTTGCTTTATACAAAAAGACAGAAGCTGCTGCTCTGATTGGAGAACTGAGAGTGAGTGAGAGAGCAAAGAAGAGAGGCAGAGTGAAGGGGAAGGAAAAAGACAGAATTGGAGAGAAAAAATAAAGCGGGGTACACACCATAAGATAATCAGGCCAATTACTGGCCCAAATCCCCCCTCCCAATCAAAGTAAGCAAAGGCCCAATTATTGGTTGGTTCTAAAGATGAACTTGTAAGATTTTCTTGTGGTGTGAGGTGTGTTAAGAGTGACTTTACCCTCCCTGATCTGCTCTGAGGACGATCTGAGCCTGTAAATATTAAATATGTTCAATATTTGTGAAGGGAATAGAACATAGCTAATCAGGAGGCAAAGCTGACTGAAGACAGAAGCACAACAAACAAAAGACACTGTTGTCCGCCATGTCTGTTTAGTCTAAAGTTGTGAGATTTGAAGTTCTCAGAGTCCAAACTCTGGTTGTTGGGGGTGAATCTGTTTGCGTGTGTGGTGTGGTTGTGTTGGTCATCATTTGTCGTCATGTGTGCTGTCTCTCAGATTTTCTACATCGGGTAAAATTTTAACAGTGTTTTGATGTGCGACAGAGAGAGAGTGGGAGACAGATTGAGAAGCTGAAGCAGAACATTTTCCAGACGTTAAAGGAGTGTCTCAGAAAATGGGCTGTTTACTGTCACATATGATGAGAAAAAGCATCACATCTTTAGCAATCAATAAACAATAAATTAACTGAAAGGATTATCTTAAAGTTCTATATTATTTGTTTGTCAACTAATCATTGGGGGGATCTTGTATATTACTGTGAATCACATAATAAAAACTTTCACTGAAATACATTTTTGAAAGCAGGGTTTTCACTTGTGGTAGTTTTAAATATACTTCAGTCCAAAGGCAGAAAATTAACTGACAACTATTTTGTTTTTTTAGTTTTTTTTTTTTATTATAACTGATACTATTTTCTGAAGATATATAGATACGATTAATCAGTCATTATTATATTCAATACTAAACTCATTAAATACCAAGGATTTAAACAATGACACTGTCACTAACATTAATAATTTAGCTCATCAACACTGTGTGGGTAAATCTTTAGGACACATACCTGTTTGGTTGATAAGGTGAGAGCTGGTGTTTCTGTCCAGGTTGCAGCAGCTGAGCGAGTAAACCTGGAAAACACAAGTACAACACTTGAAAAACAGTGTAAAACTGTTGAAAAACAAATAACCTCATGAACAAACTTGTCACATGTTCCCTGAATTCTTAACTTGTAATATGAGATGTAAGGACACATATAATATGTGATCATTTTTCAGATTACAGACAACATGTAGGTCACATGTCTGAAAATGAGCTGTTATTCACTGTTAATGATGTTCTGCCTGGAACACTGAGGCTGTATATGTATGAATGGAATGCTGTTATGTTCAGTATGAACTTCAGGTTAACAGTATTTCAGCCTCAGTGGAAACTGAACCTGGATGAAATATAGGCATTCTATAAAGTGGTACGCATTCATATTTCTCATCATGAATACTGCATATTTTAGCATGTAGTCTACAATTACAACAGCCTGTCGCATTATATTGTCTTTCGGGACAATAACGCCCCCCAACTCCATTTAAATGATTATTCAAATCGATAATATGCAACACTAATGATGCTAAATTCTGCCACTTGACTGTGAGAAAAAAATTACAAATCAAAACAACTGAAACTGGAAATGGAAAATGTGGAGAGACTGACGGTCTTTAGACTACCCCATACTACGGAGTAAGCCCCTCTCAGTCGTTGTGCCAATATCGATTGGTTGTTCCACCTGTGGGGTGGTACTTAGGTAGAATAAAAGTACCCCTGAAGTTACCCTGATAAGCCAGAAACCTCGCTTCGTACTACAGGCCTGTAGCTGACCATAAGTAGTAGTAAAAAAAACACCAGCTAGAGACGCAAAATGGTGTAATACCACCACAACACAGAATAATCATATCGACATAATAATCTGCCAAAAACTGGCTTGAAATGACCAAGATGGAGCTCAAAATTACAATAAAGCAGTGAAATGTCTGCAGACCTGTAAATACAGACTGACTACTACAGTTACGACTAGGGCTGCACGATATTAGGAAAACATGCGATATCACTGTTGTGAATATTGCGATAACGACGTGACTTGCAATAAACTGACAAATACTTCAGTATACAGCGTTAATGCCTTTCTACTTTGAATTGAACTGAACAGCTTTACTGACTGAAATGAATGAATGAAATGCATTACAGGGGATGTCTTTTAAGTTCAAGTTCAAGCTCACTGGCCGCACCATTGTATCCACTGGCCTGGGAACATTACTTTTAATTTTGCAAATAACAGTAAATGATTTACACTCTTAATGAAAAAAATGGTTCTTTTGCTGCTCTCTGCCTCTTCATACACAACTTGTGTGAGGCACTGTTCTCATGGAGGTGGAGAATCCCAACAATAAACAAATGCTTATGAGAATAATTATTATGCATTTTCTTTTTTCCTACCATTGTCAGCAGACAGTAAGTTTAGCCAGCCCAGCATTGTCATTATGCTACCATAGCTACAATACTGATCTCCTGACTGATGTGCACATCAGAAAAGATAAGATACCATTCCTTCACTGTGTGAGCATTTTGTTGTGACACCTCGCTAGCACAACAACACATTAGCCGGCATATGCCGGCTTTTGGCCGGTATCATGCCTTGCTGACCGGCTGGTGAAAAAATCACTGGCCAAAATGTCCGGTGGAAAATCTGCCAAATTAATAATCCGATGTGTGACGCATAAAATATGTTGACAACTGAAATGATAACTTATTTTGGACTTACTTTGATTCGGACAAGTGCACCGTTTGTTTTCGTTGCAGCAGTTATTGACGGTGTCCGGATTCACTGTTGATCAATACTGCACTGATTTCAAAGACGTTTGTCCCTATCAGTTATTTACACCCAAAAACATTAACCAAGTTCAAAAATAATGATTTTTACTCATAATATATCATGCAAAAATTTGGCAGACATCCATGTGAGAGTTCAGTCGTGCTAACTATTTTAAATAAGTTATATCTGTTAGATTATAACGTTGGTGCTTTATTGCTGTAAAAATGTAGACTGCTGTATGGCTGTTTAACACATATGTCTGGTAGTTGTAGTCAAACGCTATCTGCTACCTAACTTTCGATGCGCGTCTACCTCAGTTTATAGCCTCTACACAGGAGGCGGGACGTATGGGGCAGAACGGCTCCATCTGATTGGCCAAACATATTGCCATGTAGAGCGTGAACGCAGAGCACATGGGAATTTACAATTTAAATCGCAGTTCAAGCAGATAACTTTTCGATATATCGCACAGCCCTAGTTACCACCCTCCATAACTCATGTCAGGGACGCTTTAGTCACAGAAACACAGACACACATTAACCCACGTAAATAAAAATGACGCCAAAAAGGAACATGCACCAAATGCATCATTAAAAAATAAGGCTAATGCTAACGCTAGACTCTAATGCTAATGCTCGCCACTAATGCTAATTGTAGCACCAGGTGACCACAGATGGCTACAAACCGGTGACAATGACATGACAAAACACCATAAACGGAGTTAAACGCTAGCCGCTAACTGTTTGCCTTACCTTCGCGCCGCAGGTGTGTTTAGCGTCCATTTTGACTCGTGTACGACAAAAAGCAGCTCCGGAGTTTGTTTTAGCATCCAGACCTATGCGGCAAAGACATATCCTCACAGTACTGACAAACCGAGGCAACGTTTCAAACTTGGTTTAAGTCTTTTCCCACTGTGAATCATGTGCTCGATCCGTACCCGGAAGCACGATCCGTTCTGCACGTGCGCCAAAATCAGCGCATGCGTAGAACTGAAATTGTTTTACCACACTGCCCGATCTCTTCCACGCATGTGCAGGCTTATGATTTAAATCGCTACATAATACCCTACATTTAAACAACAATAAAGCACAAACGTTATGATCTAGTGTAATTTATTTAAAGTAGTCAGCATGACTGAACTCTTTAAAAGACGTCTGTTTAGATATATCAGAGTCGTGGTAAATGTTAATATGAGAGTCGAGCATGCTCTAATAATAAATCCATGGAGTCATGGAGCCAATTTAATTGACCACTCTGCGAATGAAACAGCGGAAGTAAAACCAAACTTTCGCTTAACATATGTTTAGATGTTAAAAGGGATAACATTTTTGCATCAGGGTGATGGTTTGGGGTGTAAATAATTGCTAGAGACAAGGGACAAGTCGGTGCAGTATTGATCAAGAACGGTGTGCTCGGACACCGCGAACAGCTGATGCAATGTAAACAAACGATGCATACCTCCACATCAAAGTATATCTACTAAAGTAGTTGGTTTAGTCACTGAGAGGCTCAGGGTGTTATTATAATTATCTGACGACATTACGAATGGGATTCATACAGAGGCACAACTTTTTTTAATTAATCATAAACAGCTTTTCATCTCAACCAGACTCCATTGACAAAAACAGTAATTTAACTAATGAGAACACACTAACGCCGCTCCCTCGATCTGTTAATTTGTTATGTAAATGATCTGAATACTTCTTCCACCACTGAAAGTCACACAATAACACTGACAAACTAACAGATAGGTGCAGTGGTATACCAACAACTCCTGTGTTCTACCTTGTAAAATTACTGTTTTTGTCAATGGAGTCTGGTAGCGATTGCCGGTCACACTTGATCAATAATGCACCGACTTCAAAGACAGATTCTGGATTGCGTTCTCTGGCTCTTATAATGATGGAATATGGTGTAATGTTTGTCAACAAAGGTGTATGTCTAAACACTGTGTTGGTGTATGATTATGTTACGGATTGCAACAGCTAGCTATGGTTAGCTCATTTAGTGAAACTGGTAATGCTGTCCTGTTTTTTTTTTTTTTTTTTGCTATTGGCACAGGTATAGCAACACACATATTTAGAGATATAATGGGTCTAAAGTCTTTACAGAAGCGACATACACATGTACTTATATGCAAGACGGATCTCAGTGTGTTTTGTTCATGTGTGATACTGGGCAGCAGGAATAAGCTGTGTTTCCGCCTACGTAGTTCTGCGCATGTGCAGAACGGATCATGCATTTGGGTATGATCGGTCACTGACACCGTTGATAACATCTTTCCTCTTACAGAAATGTTTGATGCCTTTGCAAGATTCTTAAGGCTGTATTTCCCTTAATAATACCAGCGATATAGTACGGTGTTAATTTTGACAAGAATTTTAAACACATGGTTTCCGCGCAAAACTGTACAAATACATGGCTGATAAATGATTCAAACCGGGAAATGGGCCCGACGAAATCTCTAACGATAGATTCGTTGCAATGTCCAGTTTGTCAGCTCTCCCTTATCACCACCACAGCCAATACATCATTCAGTATCTGATAAAAATGGGACATTATCAGACAAACAGAATAAAACAATATTCCTTATCGTTAAATCAAAAGTTAAAATACCCAGACTTAATCATCACCTGCCACCCTATTAACCACACCTAGAGAGTTATAAACACCCATCCCCTTTGACCTGCAAACCCCCAAGAGAGGACCAGCAGAGGACCACTTTGAGTAAAACAATGGATTTTCAAACCTTATGTTAAGTAACATTATAGCAGTTATTTTGTTATCTTTTAATTGTTGCACATTTTGCCTGGTTTTTAAATGTTTGTTTCTGTTATATTACATTAGATTCAGTCTTTTTAGCCACTGGTTTTTTAGGTGGACTCAGCTGTCAGAAGTAGGTAGTGGTCCTGAGCATAGAGGGCAACATGAGATTTATTTGCTCTAATCAGTGCACTAGGCATATAATTGATGATTATAAGATATTAGGCCTAACTAGAAAAACTCTCAGTCCTCCACCAAGGGGGCAGTTCATGGAGGAGTGGTGGTTAAAATCTGTAATTCAGGGAATATAATTGAAGAATTAGGAATAAATGAATAAACTTTAACCTGTTTTGAGGCTCCTGTTCTTCTGCTTCAGCTTCCACAGCAGCACTGGTTGAAGCCTGGAAAAATTCACAATAAATTTACTGGATAACTGATCACAGAGAGAGAGAGAGAGAGAGAGAGAGAGAGAGAGAGAGAGAGAGAGAGAATCAAATGTCAATGAAAATCAATATGTAGCGGCCAGAAAAATAAATAAATAAATAAAGGCATGCTGAAATACAGTTCAGTGACAAATGCTGACATTAGTCAACATAAACGGTGTACATTTGAACATATTTTGGCACAAATGGAACCCCATTTTGTAAAATGTTTTAATTTAATTTAGTTTTTATGTGTTTTTTAATGCTGTGTGCTAGGTTTTTATCTTGCTTTTTCTAAATTGTTAGTGTGTTTTTTCTATAATGATGTGTTTTTTTTATGTTGTATTTTCTATTGTTGTTAATGTGTGTTGTACAGTCAGGCAAGAGCTGCGGCACTGTTTGTTATTTAAATGGCTTGTTAGACATAAAGCTCCTGTATTCACTGACATCAGTCAGCCTGGGTAAAGTGTGTTGCTGACTGATTGGTTGACGAGTTAAATCCCAGCTGCTTTGGGCGGTGCCATATTCAGTGTGTGGCAGCTGCATGGAAAACAGAGAACCAACTGGAAGCTGTTCATTCATTCATTCATCCCTGCACTACATGAGCCTGTGGGACTACACCGCCAGGGTTAGCTAGCTAGTCATTCAGCAGGCTGAACATTGCTTTGAACATTTGCCAGCTAAAATGGCACACTTGAAGCTTTAAAACCGGCTGTCCAAAATATGAAACTTCTGCTTTATTGTATGAACCAGCAGGGAATCGGACAATCATCAGTGGTGCAGCGGACGAGGTTTTGCAATAAGGTAAGAACAGAACAACAGTTCGGTTAGCTAATGTTAGAGTAAGGGTTACTAAGCAGATATTTAACGTTAAATACTCATTAATACGTCCATTAATACGTCCATGATTAGATATCCTAGGAGGGCACTGCCGCTGAGTTCAACAGACTTTATTATTATAATCTGCTTGTCTGTGATGATACAACGTTAGCTTAGACTAGTAGCTAACTATCGACCTTAGCCGGCTGCTAGTTGGCTAATTTAGTGTGGTGCTGATGCTGAGCTAGCTAAGCTAACGTTGCTAACTAGAGCATCCCAACCTAAAGGCTGAACTGCGTGTTATAAAGCTTTACTGACGGACTGAATGAATGTAACAACATCTGGAGAGACGCCACTGAGCCACATGAGGATCGTCTTTAGTTAAGTACAGTGTGCTCAGTGTAAATATCACCCAAATTATGAACATGACATGACTTATGAAAATACTAAACATGCCATTGATGTTACAGGAGGTAGAAAAAAATAACAGGACCATAATTCTGACAGTCTAAACAAAAACTGGGCATTATAAGCTTAAAAAATACATTATTGCACAGTATTGGGTTGTATTATATTATATTGTACAGATGTTCTTGTTGTTTTGTCCACCTCTATAAGAAGCATCCAGGTGATGCATGTTATGTGTCTAAAGAAACACAAAATAGGTAAAACAGTGGGTAAATCCCCTTGTTTAGCATTCATAAGCTGTAAATAAATATTGAATAAATGGTTAATAATACACAGTTGTAATCATATATAAAATGTCCTTAAATCTGCTTACAACTAAATTATAGTGTGTTGTAAATAATTTACTAAACGTTTATATAATTCTTGTAAATGCTCGATATGGGGACTTAAGTAATGTCTTCCTATTTTCTAAAAGCATAGGTGTGTTTGATGATACTCGCTGTGGTAACCGAAAAGTATTTAATATATAACTGTATTCATTTGACATACCTACTGGTTGTATGTGTGTGTGTTACCTCTGAAGGATCATGTGGTGGGCCAGGCCGTTCCTGCCTGCTCTGGTGCTTCTCTCAGAGCTCTCTGTGGTGAGAGTCCAGACGGCACCATGCCAGACCTGCCGGAAACTCACTGAAAGTTTCATTAAGGTATCACAGTTAATATAGTGAACCATCAATTAATCCATGTCTTTCTGAGCCAGCTTCTTCTTTTTTGGTGTTTGGAGTCCTGAAATTTTCTTTTTTTAGGGCTTGGAAAGAACAGCTAACAAGAATTTTGGGGGTGGTAACACTGCCTGGGAAGAAGAGAAGCTGGCTAAGTATGCACGCAGGTAAGAGTGAGTTTTCAGTGGCGTTACACCTATACTTAATTTATTCTTGAAAATAAGGATTTACTAATTTATTAAAAGGGATTGTGCAACCAGTCAGTGCCTGGTATCATACATGCCAAAAAAAAAAAAAGAAAACGGATCATGCAAATTGTCTTAGAAAATGTATTCATATTGTTACATAACCAAATCCAACCGTAATCTTTCTTGAATTTTTATCACTGGAACCATTTGGAGAATGTGATTCAGTTTCAGAAGTCCTTTGTCTTCCCTGCACAAATGTATACTATTTTATAATGTGTGAATTATTACATAAGACAGTCTATTTTAAATGTAGCCCTTTCTGGCCCAGAGCAAGGCTACACAATTTTTTTGTGGGTGGGTGGAGGGTTGTACAGCATCTGTTCTCTTATTCATCTACTGCATTATATCTCTTAATTGTTTCCTTCTTGTTTTAGTGAGACTCGGCTCCTAGAGATAGTAGAAGCTGCTTGTGAGAAAACAGACTTTGAATGTAACCGGCTGCTGGAGCAGATAGAAGACCAAGTGGAGACATGGTGGTTCCACAGGTAAATGTGGTGCATGAGCATAACCTGATAATCAGACTGAATTGCCATGTCGTTTTACTTCTTTCATTCAGCTTGACACTGTTCATCTTGGCTGATTTCTTCAGTAACAAGTGATGTCTTTTCTGCTCAGGTCACTTTCTGTCAACACAGAAGCTGTCATAGCGGTTACAAGGAGAAGTTAATGTTTTTAAGGACAATTAAAGATATTGTTTAAGATTTGTTATTTTTGTAAGTGGACTCCCAACAAGTCTTTCTCTGCAGCTGGTAGAAACAGTTGTCAGTGGGCACATAACCTATGTAAGTTAATGAATAAACTGGGGCTATGACTCAGAGGTCTGGAACCAGGCTAGTGTGTGTATCATGTAGGAGAGAAATAATCTTAACTTTGGATAGGATGTAATAAAATATGATTTAATCCCACATTAGATTTTTTATAGTGAGACAGTGTGGCACCATCTGTGTGTGTAATTATGTTTTGTTAAGATGTATTACCATGACCCTAGTTTAACTCCATGAGGTGTGTGTCCTCTAGGCAGCAAGAGGCACCAGACCTGTTTGAGTGGCTATGCATAGAGGAGCTGAGACTCTGCTGTCCACCTGGACACTTTGGACCTGACTGCAAAGGTATGGAAAACATAAAGCATTAAACACAACATATATATATATATCAGTATAGAAAATCTTACCATGCCAGATCTAATTTATCCATTGTTGTCTCTTGTGATTAATGATTTAGATTTTAATCAAGATCTAAAAATAAAAAGAGTACCTCTAATAGCATGTTCATCCAATACAGAGTGTCCCTTGGGCCCTGGTGGTGTGTGTGGAGGTCTGGGACGCTGTGAAGGGGAGGGGACTCGTCTGGGGGATGGAGAGTGTGTCTGTGATCCGGGATACTCGGGCCATCTGTGCCAGAGCTGTGCTGATGGCTACTACAGAGAGAAAAGCTCCAATGACAGCACAGGCGCCTGTGCAGGTTCTTCAGATTCAGACAACTGCTTTAACCATCCACATGTATTAAATCCTATTTGAGGTCATCTAAAATTGACATTCTCACTGTGTCTCTTTTGTAGCTTGCTACCACTCATGTAAGAAATGCTCAGGGCCGCAGGACTACAAATGCCTTGACTGCAAACCTGGCTGGATCCTTCATGACAACAAGTGCGTGGGTGAGTGTGGCTTTAGAGGTCATGTGGAAACATTTCATTGACACTTTGCCAGGTTGTTGGATGTTATGTGTTGTCTGACTGCCCTTGTGTGTCTCTTAGACATCGATGAGTGTGGCACAGAGCTGGCTCGTTGTCCTTCTAACACATACTGTCACAACACAGATGGATCATATGAATGCAGAGGTAGGCACTCTTGTGTAGCTGCTGTTTAACTTTCTACTTTCAGCATTGCAGATTTTTTTAGGTGTGATAACAGGCAGGTTGTCATGATGAAAAAGTTATTGTGGCTCATTTCAAAAATATGAATGCTATCTAAATTGTTGGTTTGGTGTAGGGTTGCAAATTAACAGTTATTTTCACTATCAATTAATCTGCCAATTATTTTCTCAATTAATTATTTTGTCCAGAAAATAGTGGAAAATAAATGCCTGTTACAATTCAAAATTACTGGTTTTATTTGAACTGTCTAAAACGGAAAGACAGTTTTCTGTCATAAGTATATGACAAATACAGGAAGCAAATCTTCACATATCAGGCATATGACCAGTGAATCAATACTCAAAATTGTTGTCAATTTATTTTCTCTTTACTAGTCGTTAAAATTGAAGTGGAGTGGTTAGTGAAAACCACACGTTTCACTGTATGAGAAATACTTGCAGCTGTCAATATGTCACTTAATGCCCAGCTCAGTTTGTAATATTGTGATTTTGCTGTTTCCAGGCTGTGACCAGGCATGTGTGGGATGCATGGGGAGTGGTCCTGCCCGCTGTAAGAAATGTTCACGTGGCTACAGATTGAAAGGAGCCAAGTGTCTTGGTAAGCACACACCATTTACATCCTAAATGTACTTATGAGTTATGTCTCTACATTCCCCTGATGTCCTTAAACAGTTTTTCTTTGCTTCCTCTCACAGATATAGATGAATGTAGTGAACGTGCAATAGCATGCCCAGGACTCAATGAGGCCTGTATCAACGAGGAGGGCTCTTTCCACTGTGACTGTGCTGATGGATTCATCAGGAGAGACAGCATTTGTGTTGAGAATAAGCCTCCTGGTAAGTAGTCATAACAGTAAATATGCAAAAAACATAGGCTGCTGACAGCTTCTCAGATCTATTGGCTAAGTCTCACTTCCTGTACCTCCTCAGCTGGCCCAGAGAAGGGACTGTTTGATGACATGACAGATGATGAGGTCCTTGTGCTGCAGCAGATGTTCTTTGGCGTTGTAATCTGTGCCCTGGCAACGCTCGCGGCTAAGGGTGACATGGTTTTCACAGCCATTTTCATTGGAGGTGTGGCTGCTATGGCTGGATACTGGTTGACTGAAAAGGGAGACTACATGCTGGATGGATTCCTGAAGGGACGCTAGACTGTCTGTGGCCACGATTCAATAAAAGGACCTTGGACTACCAGCCAGTGAAAGTGAATAAGACTCAACTGGGACAGGAAACTATCCCTACAATGCTAGCCTTTCAGGGATTTATTTTGGTCTGGGGAGTTACTTGAAAGGGCTTGGGTTCATTTATGTTTATGAATGGGATAATGCAGGACAAAGTGAGAACTTAAAGGCTATGGAGCCATAAATCTTGAAGAGGGAATAACAAGGCTACACTGCACTGATATAAAGGAACTCAATCCCCTACCTCAACTTTGTTGGGAAGAAGGGTGACATAGAGACCACTACTGATTGTTAAAATCTATTATGCATTTGGATGTTTCATCTGGCCTCAATGTTGCTCAAGAAATGATGTCGTTTTCTTCCACACAATCAAAACCTCCAGTCATCACGTCTATCGTTTTTCACCGTCATTGCTGTGAAGCAGAGCTTTTCCCATAGTTTGAATGGTAGGTTGGTTTGTTGACTGTGCCAGGTTACTGCAACACTGCACACAGCTTTTTTGCTATGGGGTAAGATGAGGAAATTCTAAGAATTTCCCAAATCAGCCCAAACAGAAAGCTCATTGAAACTCTGGGATATTTCCATAATGAACCACTGGTTATTTATGTTCACAGAATGACTTTTTATCTCCTAATTTCCTGAATGATTCTTTTTAGTAATACTGCATGATAATAGAAATTGGAATGAAAGATAATACACCATATCTGTTAATTTGTCTTACTTTGGCATGGAAGACTGACTTTTAACAGCTGCCAGATCACCAACATTACTGCTATTGACCACTTTAAAGGAATGTGCTTAGGTAAATACCAGCTCCGATCTTGATGGTGCAAGCCATTTTCTGTTGCCTTTAATTTATTTTGAAAGCAATATTTATTGGAAAGATGTTTATCATATTCTGCTCTTGACATTTCCTCTGTGTATTTTTGTGTGCATTTTCAATGCAGTTTTTAAAAATCTGTTAAATTGTAATTCTAGCAGGTATAGTAGCATCATGTTAGAAAGCCATTGAAGCATCACTTCTTATCCGTCCATCTAATTTAGCTTTGGTTTTCCTAGTGTGGAAAGTTGTCCACAGGGTCATTGTTCATTATAGATGTTTGCTTTACAATAAAACTCTGTCACTATCTATGTTTTTTTATTTGAATTTTTAATTTCAATTTGTGAAGTTTCCTCCGGTCTTTACATAAACAGAATGAGGGGAAAACATCCTAGCTTGTGGAATATTATTTTCTACAATTGTATGTTGAATCAGAAATTAAAGGAGATGAAATGGCCATCAAAGCTTGTTTATAGGTCTTGGGGAGTGCTACTGCATGTATGTGAAAAAAGTTGCACACAGTTGTTTGTCGCCTGAAGAGAGCTGCGTGAAATCTGATTTTTAAAATTTTTAAATTTCATTTGGGTCAGGAAACTACAGATGTGAAAAAGAAAACCATCTGGGGGTATGAAGGAGTTAGAAGGAAGTAAGCTTACTGGACCTTTGTGGCCTGCTCCTCATCCCTTAGCTGCTACTTATATACCACACCTATATCTTCAGCAGAACTGTTGTCGGTCAGGTGGCATTGCGTGTAATGTAGGAAGAAGGTTTAAAGATGATAAAAAAGATGATATTGTTAAGTCTGACAGTATTACAGAAATGTAATGCTAAATTTGTGGCGTACTCTTTTAAATCTTGGATTTACTGTACGGTAATATAACCTCTATGAAGTAAGATTGGGAATACATTGGCATTCTTAGATCGTATAACAAAATCCTAGAAATATCCCTCTTAAGCTCCTTCAATGGCTATCACAGCACTAATCACATGTACTATATATGCTGTTTCTCATCTTCATCTGACACTCATGCATGTCTAAGTGCTACAGCGAGGCCTGAGTGTGAAAATTTGATTCTGGATGTTGAGGTTCAACCTATTTCAGCGTTCCACTCCAGTTAATGGGGTTGAGGTGCAGCAGCTCTCTCTCCTTCAGGACCTCCTGGGAGCGTGTTAGTGCTCTGTCCCTCCAGCTCTGCTCCATTAGCTGCACGCATAACACATACACACACACACACACATCAGAGACAAGAGAAAAACCTCAAACACTCCCCATGTATATTGTTGTAACCTGAGAGCAGCCAGCATGTTGAAGCATTCTCAGGACACTATTGTAAGCGGTATAAACACAAAA
This sequence comes from Lates calcarifer, assembly GCF_001640805.2. Lineage (NCBI taxonomy): Eukaryota > Metazoa > Chordata > Actinopteri > Centropomidae > Lates > Lates calcarifer. Next base: position 18,144,576 of record NC_066838.1, on the reverse strand, counting down.
GCATTAGCGGTAGATATATAATGTATGTGTGGGACGGTACCCTTTTGTTCTCATCTCTGTACGCCGTCATTGCTTTGCTGTGCTGGATCCTTTGTTCTCTTTCACTGGACAGGGCGAGGCGGTCCACTTCTCGTATGTTCTCAGCTTCCTTCACTTTACTGGCCAGCTGTAGCTTCAGTGCTACACATTTCTCCTCCATCTGCCTCTTTAACTGCTCTCGCAGCTCCTTCCTACAGGAAAAACAAAGACTTTTCTTTGTCACCAGTACTTCAGGAGGTTTATATGCTGCATGTAATGTGATTCAGGAGAGATTTAGAGGATAAAAAGACTCATAAATACAGTATTTGAAAGTGGAAGTGAAGGTGTTCATACTTTTTACCTGTATTCTTCTCTTTCACTGCTGCTTCCATAAAAGGGTTTTCGCCACACTTGATGATACCTGACATATCAAACTACAAGTCAGTGACTTTGAACTCAGCCCTCCAAAGCAAAGATGGAATAACCACTAGTGATTTTCTGAGATTTTTTTAGTAAGTGAGACTGTCAAATACTCCTACTTGTAATGCTCTCTTCTCTGCATTATCAGTGTCCTCTGGTGGTTGTGGTGGTGAACAGCTGGCGTCTCCAGACTGACGGTGCGTTTATGGACCAGAGGTGGATGTAAAGGGTTCAGTCTTGGAATACTCTAGGAAGCAGATTTATTAAAGTTTTTTTTTTTTTTGTTTTACTTCAAAGCAAACATCTCCCCACGAGACAGGAGTACAATTGCACAATGGATGGAGTGTCAGTGAATCTAGGCGCACCTGAGTGCTTGTCCTCAGCCGGGCAGAGTCTGAGATGATGGGAAGCATCATGGGAGTGACCACCAGGCAGCGCCTCTGCCGGACAGGAGGTGTGTCATGAGGAATACACACTGGTGTGGAAGGTACAGAGATGACTGCTATGGTAATGAAGAATTGAAATAAATCAAATAGAATCACAGCACATTAACATGCTTACTACAAAAATTATAATAGACAACAAATGGAAAAAGAAAGATGTTTTCTTACGTAGTCTCATCTTGTAGTTCAAGCTGTTTCTTCTGTTTGGTCACCAGAGAAGTTCAGTCCATACGCAGAATTAAACTTTCCAAATTGTCAAATCTTGCACAATTAAATTTTCTTCTTAAGGCTGCAATTATATTAGCATTAATCATAACACAACTACAAATTTAAATACAGCAAATTACCGCACTGGTACTAGTTAGAGATTAAACCGTGACATGCCAGTGCATTCACTGAGTGTTTTGCGGTGGCAACAGTTGCCTTGGGAATCAGGTTGCTACCCCCCCCCCCCCCCCCCCCCACCAAAAGAAAGCTGCAGCGTGGAGTGTAAGGCCATGCATCAGCACACACAACAAGAAAGATTATTAACCTGTGACAATGGACTAACCAGAGACAGTCAGGAGACATCTCTGGATCTCATCTATGTGTAAAGGGATGGCACAAGAAATAAGCCACTCATGAAACATTTTAACTTTTAAACCACTTAAAACATTTTATTACATAGTGAGTAAAATTTTTTTTAAAGAAAGGCTAACATTGATATCTCTAGAATATCACAGCATAATTGTAAGACAATTCAGTTTTAGCAGTGCTAGTTTATCATACATGCTTATATACAAATCTACATAACTGCAGTGTTTATGTGATATAACTGACTTTCTTGAATGTGTCACAACAAAACCTCCTTGGCAGTTCCTCGTACTTTGCCTTTCAGATTCCAAGTGTTTCATGGTTCTGCCACAGCCAGGCGTGGTATTTGTTTAACATGTGATCTGCAGGTGTCACCTTTGACATAAAAATACCAAGAAAACAGCAGCGTTGCCATTAATTAACATTAATGTGAGTTACTGCAAGTATAATAGCTGGGATTACACTCACCTGTCTCCACTCCTCCACACAGAAGATCCTATAGGAGTCATTGCCATACTTCCCAATACCATGCAGCTCAATAGGGTAACGCCACTGTTTATTTAGATATTCATCTGCACAGAAGAGAAGGGACTGTGAGATTTTACTGGCCACCAATATTGCTTCATGTTTTCTTACTGAAACCATACAAATCAGTTGTTACGACATACTAACACTGAAATACTACATTACAGCGTGCATGTAAACAAAAGTGAATACTGAAAGCAACATAAGCAAGCATATTCACCTGAGAAGCGGATGAGTGTTTTGGCTCTGAGCTCATAGAGGCCAAGAGGCTTCATAAGTTCAGACATGGGCTTCCAGTCGGCCTTCCGGGTCACCTCTGCAGACGGGTAACGCTCAAAGAACTGCCACAGTACTGGAATGGCCATCTTGCCTAGAGTGTTGGAGAAAAAAAAAAGAAAAAGAGTGAAATGTACTGGTTGACACAACGTCCAGTGTGTTACAATGCAATGAGCGTATGTTGGATCTTACCACTGGTCTTGTTCAGAAAAACTGTGGCAACCAGGAGCTTCCAGGGGTCGTGGAAAAGGGTTTCCTGTACGAGGTTGAATGGAGAACGAGGGGGCGTCCACTTCTTGAAGGCCTTCCTCCTAGGAGGGCTAAGTCCTGAGTATGGACAGTGTGCATCTCTCAGTTTAATAAACAATTATACAATACAAATATACACAAACTCTCTCTTTGCTTCTCGTATCAAATGAATCATTCAAATGTTACCATCTTTGAAAGTTTTCCCACTGAAATAAGGACTTGTTTTCCGTTTGTCTTCCAAGCTCTTGGACTCTAAGGGGACAGGAAACATCAGCAGTGGTAAATACATGTAAAATCCTGGTTCCTTACAGAATCGAAAAGTAAAAAAGAAGCCAGTAATCTCAAATCTATATCATATATTTCTGTCCAACAGCTTACAGAAAAGGCCCCATTCTTTTTCAAATCCAACTAGTGGACACCGTTGGATATATTAGAATGAGGTGGTTTAAACCTGATCCTGCCTCATACAAATTATGGATTAAAAAACTATGGGAACCCTGTGAGATGGAGTAAATCACATATTATGTACTAAGGCTCCAGAAGGAGTCCTGTACTGGTCCTGTGAATTCCATACTCCCTTAAACTACTCACATGTCATAAATTCTGCAATAATTGCTGGAAAATGTGACAGCTGCTGGAAACTGGATAAAGGAAGACCGACATGTTAAAATGTGAAACTGTACTGACTGCACTGCACTGTATAAGATGCTGAAATCAAAATAAAAGTTTAAAAAAAGAGTAGATCCAGGGAAAGCTCAGTTGAGCTCCTGCTTTTACAAGCTGTCAGACAGTGTAGATTAATACTTACTATTCTGGGAATCTCTCACTGGTGTGCAGCTTCTGCCAGCGATGTCAGGTAACAACACCTCCTCTTCCACATCCCGACGACTGTCAGCACCAGTCTCTGTCTCAGGATTAGGCCTGTTGTCGCCTTTGCTGTGAATCTGTATCTCCTCTCCGCCTTGCTCATCCTCACCCTCATTCTCACTCTCAGTGGCAGTCTCAACATTCACAGTCGGGACAGAAGGCTGCGAGCCTGCCTGCTCTTCCTCGTGAACACAGGAAGTGTTTTTTTGTGTGCTAGATGGAGCTAGTCGGAGTAGTTTCTCTCTCAGCCCGACTCTATGGGGGCTCTTCTGCAGTTTGACATCATCCACTGCTGCTGAAGGCTTGTCAGTTTTGTCTCTACACACCTCTAACACATGTGTGGCCTCCTCTAGTGAAATTTCACTATCAATATGGTTAGTATCATCTATACTCTTTACAGTTTCTTCTTTAGTACTACTGCAGGAGGAAGAGGCTCTTTTAGATTTATTTGGAGGCGGATCCAGAATTTCTGTTGCATCTTGTGTGGTCTTCTGCTGTCCAGCATCTGCATGTTTTTTCTTTGTTCTCCTCTGTTTAATTTGGGAGGGGAGTATTTGTGAAGAGGTAATGACATCATCCCTGGATGTGGTGAAATCAAAGAGGTTTATGTCTAAGCTCCCTTCTTCATTCTTTAGAAGGAAAGCGTGCAGGGATGCCCTGGACCGGAACTTCTGCCCTTTGGGACTTAAACAACAGAAAGACTCAATCAGACATTGATCTCACTGCATCTGCAATGCACATACATACATAATGTGAAAAGATTTTAGATACTCTTTGTATCCATCATGCAGTACAGAGCCCTGATATCAACATCATGGATTCAGTCTGGGATTACAGAGACAGAAGACACTAAGACACTGCCAAGTACATAGAAAAACAGTGCACAAGTAGCAGAACTGCTGTGGATTTAAAGTTAAAGGGTGGTTACACCAAATGATGGTTTGATTCAGTTTTTTCCAGTACGTTTACATACAGAAAGGATTCCAAGAAAACAGAGTTACCTTGTGATGTAGACGTCAAGTTTGCCCGCTGTCTTGCCTGCTTTCCTCTGCCTCACCTCCCTGATCCAGCCAGGGGGCATTGCGGAAGTCTGGCACGAATCACCCCGGTCCTTACAACTTTGGTTATTTATGTCTCCCATGGCGTCCAGCGGGACGTCACAGCTGGTGGGGTGCATTTTGAGAGGTGTGCTGTCGTTTCTGAACCCGGCTGAGAATCCGGCGGTGGATTCTGACGGGGTGGTTTCAGATTACCTAGAATACCCGACAAAAACATAAACAAGAACTCTCTCCATTGTTCAGCATCACATAAAGTAAGCAAGTATCACCGCATAACGTATCACAGATGTTAGATGTGGACATGATAAGCAGCAAAGCGCTTAGATGTCAATAATAACAGACTGATAAATAGGTGCGCATGACATACATGAATCCTGCTCTGCCCCGAACCTCTTCCTTTCTTACAGACGTGTAGGACAAATGTGGAGATGAGTAAACTTCGTCTTCCCGGTTATTTTCTGATGTCAACATCGAAGTGTAAATGTACTCTTGGCGAACGCACTGCAGCTTGCTCTGCACACAGGAAATAAAGCGCAGATACGAGCGGCGTTGCCAGATTGGTTGATTTTTCCGCCAAATTGGGCTAATTTGTTAATTGGGCGGGTTGTTATAACCTAGCTTCCCCTTTTTGTAGCATTAGGGCGGTTTTCACCCACGTAAAGTTAGACTACAGTCCACAGGGTTTTTTTTTTTTTAACTGTAAGGGATACGCATAGGGAGATACTTGAAACAAAGATAGCGTGAGATGAAAGGGACAGGGCATTTTGTTTCAAAAGAGTAATGTCACAACTTAGTCTAATCTGAACACACACTTATATTTTGACTTAGTATTTTGATTAAAATTTCTGTAGATACAGTCTCACCGATGTCCATCTCACATAATCGTCCATAAACCCGCTTAGAAATCACACTCACACACTCATAACTGTAGAACATGCCTGAGAATCATCAAGTTTTTCAGTTTTCTCGGTGTTAAAATAACATAGTAATAGCTGTCTTACAATCAATAATATATAGCAAACATTAACTGTTATTAGAGAATTCGGCGAACTTCATTTTCTAAAATGTTAACAAATATAGGCTGGGTGGGTTATAGTCTCTGAGTGAGCTACGTCTTGTCAGTCAAATCTGGCAACACTGGATCCGAGTCTGCGCAGTGCGAACGAGTCATGAAAACAGTGCTTAGTATGAAAAACCGACCGATCGAGCAACAACAACCTGTTGATAAAAAACATCATTGGGTTTTTTTTGTTAAAAGGTGGAAATGAGAGCCGTTTTAGCGTGGAAAGAAACCATTCGTGAACAATGGTAAGAGTCTAGATATTTATGTTTATACTGTCCACCTCGGCCCGGTGCTGGGGATGTAACGCTAGGTGGTTAGCAACGGCGGTTGCTATGTAAACTACGGTTAGCCAGCTAGCTAGCAAGCATTAGCCATACAGCAATTTGATAATCGTTGACAAATGACGGCGATGTTGGAGGTGGTTTGTATTTCTTGTATGTAAGCTTCCATGCAAAATGCCTCTCTTGTCAACAGTGTAGAACGTCAGCTTTCTTTTTAAACACGATATAACGTTAGGTCGGAGCTACTGTTAAGCTAGCTAGCTCTCGTTGACAGGTCTTTATAGAGGCTGCACATCATTGCTTGATATGAGTAACTTAGGTTATGTTTTATATGTATCTCCGTCAACCTAAGATAACGTATTTTAAAACGAACAGTCACAACTTAATTTTCCTTATCGAGTAATTCTGTTCTTTTACAATTTTTTCGCTATACTACTGGTCAAGCTCAAGCTCATTTTCATGTGTCATTAATCTGTCAATTACTTATTCAGTTATTCTACAGTTGTTTTCAGGAGTTAAACATAGGGATGGAAATATTGAGCTTTGCGGCTGTGTGGCAGCCAGCAGCACTGAAAACATGACACAGAATAAGAATAGATTCCACTAAATATCAGCTAATTCTGGTTGCACTTGTCCTGCAATCAGTGAAAAAAATGAACTGTAAAGATGTTGGCCTCTACATCAGGACAATGATCTAAAGCAGTTTGCAGAATCCACCATGAACTTTATCAAGAAACAAAGCTGAGTCTGTGGGCAGATCTTGTTGATCAACTAATCAGTTGACTGGAAAAGCATTTCAGCACTAATCCATTATTGTCTTTTGCAGTGTTTATGACCTCGCCTTCAAGCCAGATGGCACCCAACTCATCATTGCTGCTGGACTTCGTGTCCTGGTAAGGCTTTCCTGTTTTCTTTGGCCAATACAGGCACATATCTAAAGAATACATGCATTATTATTACACTTCATTTATTGTATTTTGTTTATTCTTATTTTTGCAGGTTTATGATGCAGCAGATGGAGCTATTATCCAGCCTTTAAAAGGACACAAAGACATAGTGTACTGTGTGGCCTATGCCAAAGATGGTACCCAACCTGCTTTCCACTCATACACATCTAAACTCATACACAACATTTTCCTTCATTAGTCATCATTGTTATCTTACTAACTGCATTCTTCTGCAGGTAAAAGGTTTGCATCTGGGTCAGCAGACAAAAGCATCATCATCTGGACATCTAAACTGGAGGGTATTTTGAAATATACGTGAGTGTCACTTTTGCTCATCAGGTTAGTATTAATGCATCCTCTGTAGTGTGTACTCCATCAACACTCTTTGTATTTTGAATGTCTTTATCTTTAGTCACAATGACTCCATCCAGTGTGTTGCCTACAACCCTGTCACTCACCAACTTGCTTCCTGCTCTTCTGGTGACTTTGGTGAGTGCATCACAACTGTAATTCTATTATGTATTTTAAAGTCTTGTGCGTAATATACTATAAAACTACTCTGATTTTTAAGAGCGAGAGAAAGCCCACATGTAACGATGATCATCTGAGCACTTTTTACATTTTTAGGTCTATGGTCACCGGAGCAAAAATCTGTGAACAAACATAAAGTGAGCAGCAAAATAACATGTTGTGGGTAAGTATCTTTAGCTGTAACTATCTGCGACAGTGGTACACTTTCATGTGACACATTTATATTGAAGGGTTTCATTTGATTGCAGGTGGACAAATGATGGCCAATACCTTGCCCTCGGCATGATGAATGGAGTAGTGAGCATACGGAACAAGAACGGAGAGGAGAAGGTTAAGATAGAGCGTCCTGGCGGCTCCTCCTCCCCTATCTGGTCCATAGCCTGGAACCCTTCTAAGTTAGTAGAAAAATAGACTGATATCTCATCTGAACAATTCATTAAATCTAATCCCTCACACTGCCGTATAACCTTCTGCACCTTCCATTCATGTTGCCAAGTTTTTAAGTAATGATGTGCTAATGAGAGTATGTCACATTTTGAGTGAATAGCTTGTGTAGGGCCAGCAGGTGGCAGTGGTCAGCCATGGACTGGTGGGACAGGCTCTTTGAGGAAGAGTCTTGTGATGATGTGGAGAAGATGTCTCTCCTCGATGCCCTCTACAGCCAAAGCCAGGATCTAAGCTATAGCCTCTTCAACGAACTACTGAACAGGTTATTTAAGAGGAAAGGGAGAGGAAGATGAAAAATTACAAGAGCAAGGGGTAAAGATGGCAGTGATGAGACACAATGAAAAGATGCACCAGATATATTATTATTGTGTCGCAGCAGGAAATATAATTGGTCATCCAAGGGAGGTCAGATCATGAGGTCAGCCAGGGAACAGTGTCTCTTGAACTGATAAGGGTTCAGTGTCTTGCTTATCGAGGCTTCAACAGGGTGAATTCTTCTCAGCACCAGGGCTTGGATGGATAGGCACATCAGCTTACTGTATGTAACAATAATAGAGGTAACTACAATACTATGTCCTGGCATGCAAGTAGATCTGCTAAGGATAAAGACAGTAAGGCTTTCCATTGCTGTCCATTGTTAGATAGAGGAAAGGGCTTTACCATATGTCTCCTAGTTGAAGTTGCTGCTCTTATTAACACTGTCATCATTACCTGAACAACCCCCCACTGGATTATGTTGACAAGGAGTATTTACGCCTAAAATAATTTTGTTGTGCTTTCACAGGGATGAGCACAATGACATTCTGGCTGTGGCAGACTGGGGTCAGAAGCTCTCCTTCTATCAGCTCAGTGGAAAGCAGGTGAATATCACAAGCCTGTGTAATAAAAATCCTGAGTCCACATGCCTGTGTACAGATAGCATGGCAGCTTGGCAAGCTCATTAGTGCAAGATATTCTAATACAACAAATGTTTCTCTTCTGTCACTTCAGACTCTGTAAGGTGGGGATTTAGATGACTCAAGGTCTCATTACCTTACATTGAGAATACGAAAAGACTACTAGAATTTTGTAATACTATCAGTCCACTGTATGTGCTATCACTTGCTTGCAGTAAGAGACAAGAATACTAGAGTCTGTCTGTCCAAAATACATGGTATTGGAAGCACTTTACTAAGTTTAAGACCTGTGTTTCCTGTTGTAATCAGACTGTTAAGGTCTATTGAAACCATAGCAGTACATTGGAAATGATCCTGCTATGCTTTAATGGTCCCCTCACTGTCCCCCCTTCCTCCTAAATTCCCTGTGGGCAGTATCGTAATTATAGACAAATATGCGCTGTTCATTACTCTGCCATTATGCCTTAGGCTCATATATTGTCATCGGCCTATTTATCTCTTTAAGTGAACATTTTGTTTTGATTACAACTCCAGGAATTGTTCGCAATGAAAGAAAATAACTACGGATTGTCAGGCAACTTTTTTCCATAGTGAGGAGAAACAGATGCACAGAGTTGGGGAATTGATATGTTGTTGTGCAAATGCACTTTGAACATTAATACAATAGAGGCTATTTAAACCAGTGAAGGACTTTCTTTTTTGTCTATCTTTTCATCAAACACTCAAAGGAATGGTTGAATGTACTGTGGACTTTGATGTGTGTCGGCCCAGACAGTGGGAAGTTTTGGCCCAGGCCCCTGTGCAATAAATATGGGGAATACTTGCTTTATTCTCGGTTTAATGTCCGCTTCTCTCTTTGTCTCCCTCAGATTGGAAAAGACAGGACTCTCACCTATGACCCATGTTGCGTCAGCTACTTCTCTAAGGGCGAGTATATAGTCATGGGTGGCTCTGATAAACAGGCCTCCCTCTACACTAAGGACGGTGTGCGGCTAGGAGCCATTGGAGAGCAGAATGCCTGGGTGTGGACGTGCCGGGTTAAGCCTGACTCCAACTTTGTGGTGGGTCTACAGCTTGTGAAGCCATATGTCAAGACAAGTTATCCAACCTTTAAAAAAATAGTGTGTGTCAGGGTGAGAGGAGAGGTAAGAGAATGTCATGCAAAACAATGATAAAGCTCAGACCTGACATTCAGAGTGCCATTCTGCATTTGATACATTTTCCTGATCTGATAACACAGCCCCTCTTTGGCTACACAGATACACAAGTCATTTTATTTTACAGTAACACCTTTACAGCTTTTCCTTTCACTATATTTAACTGAAAGTGATGAGGCATACAAGAGAGAATTGGTTGCTGGCAGAGTCTCTCAGTTAGACTCTGTAGATGCTTTAACAACAGGAACATTTTCCCACTCTCACAGTCTTTTCTTAGAGGTGTTAATAGGATGTACTGCTACATTGTTATCTCTTACCTAGGTGTTGGGCTGTCAGGATGGGACCATCGCCTGCTACCAACTTATCTTCAGTACAGTTCACGGCCTCTACAAGGATCGCTATGCTTACAGAGACAGCATGACTGATGTCATTGTCCAGCACCTCATCACTGAGCAAAAAGGTATACTTTTGTGTGCGTGACATGAAATTGAGTGTATGATAGAGGACCAATTTACATGTCACTCCAAATAATAGGTCATATGTCTCTTGAAGCATCACAGTTGGCAATGTAACCAAGATTACAGAGGGAATAAATATTTTGACTTTAACAGGAATTTATTATAATTCTCTTGTTGCCATACCAACAGCCATCCAATTGGGAGAACTATCAGGATTGTTTGTAGAGAGAATTTTGATAGCAGTCATTCAACAGCATGTATTGACTAAACCTTAACCTTCCTCGCCCCTCCCTTACATGCCCACTTTCTCTTTCATTTCCTTCTTTCCTCCAGTGAGGATCAAGTGCCGTGAGCTGGTGAAGAAGATCGCCATATACAGAAACCGTCTTGCCATCCAGCTGCCTGAGAAAATTCTCATCTATGAGCTCTATTCAGACGACTCCTCAGACATGCACTACCGCATCAAGGAGAAAATTTGCAGGAAGTTTGAATGCAACTTGCTAGTAGTCTGCTCCCAGCATATCATCCTGTGCCAGGTTAGATAGAGATAAGAGTTCCATGGCCATAACAACAAAGCACCCAAAACATTCATTTAAACGCACTGGCTTGTCTTGCTTGCTGCTACCAGCGCCTGTTTTCTTTTTGTGTCCTTCCTGACATAATGAGACAAACACTTTTCCTTCAGTTGTGCTTGTCAGGCCGAACTGTGACCTCTTGTTCTTTCTAAATCGCACTAATGCACAGTTGACAGATTGCGCAAGTGGCTGTAGAGACATTTGAGCGCTATTAACATAATGGAAGCAGAATGAATCAGCGTTCAGCCATTCACTACCAGCTCAAACAGCCCAGAGAAAAATGACAATATCATGAAATCGCTGGTTTCCCAGATGTTTCTGCCTAGTTTGCAAGAGGCTCCAGCTGTGCATGTGCTCCACAGGCTCTGTCTCTCTTCCCTTCTGAACCCTCTTCAAGCTGGATAAAGTGAGACAGTTGAATGAAAGGGAAGGACCACCGTCTGTTGAGCCAGTGGGTGTCTCTTGGGGTTCCTCTCTGCTTCTTGTCTCTATGTGTTTGACAGACGCTGGTAGGGAGGAGGAGCAGCCATAACACAGAGGTTATTTCCTTTTAAATCTGCCTGTGTGTGACAGAGGTGCTTCAGATCTCTCTCAAACAGGCACGATCGTGTTTCATGGCTCAGACAGCTTTTAGACCCTATAAATGGGCTGTGCTCGTATGGGCTGTGTCTGTCTGTGTCAAATCAAATCATTGTTTATCTTTGAAGCATTGCTTTCTGGCATTGAACCACACTTTGAAGTGTTTAACGTAACAATGTGTTAAGATTTGTTAGACGTTTACAACTGTTTTAAATAATGTAATGGGTGAGATTAACAGACTGTGAAATGATGAAAACAGAATAGTTTGGTCAGCATTTCATGTTTTATATGTAACTGTGGCCATTCTGCTCTGGTGCAGGAGAAGAGGCTCCAGTGCCTGTCCTTCACCAGCATAAGGGAAAAAGAATGGGTGATGGAATCCCTAATTCGCTACATCAAAGTGATTGGTGGTCCGCCAGGCAGAGAGGGCCTACTAGTAGGCTTAAAGAATGGAGCTGTGAGTATTTCAAGAAAATGCATTCCTACATTAAGTAATCTCAGAAATGGATTTCATGCTGATAAGCCCGTGGTCGAGGAATTTGAACATGCCAGAAACGGCTTTCCTCTTGAAGAAAAAGAGATGTATTTGTATGGGGATGGGCCTGCAAGTCATAAGTCATTCCTTGTGGTGTTTACATTTATTATAACTGGATTTAACTAGCGTTAGTTCCAATGTTTTTGACTTATTTTGTTCTTTTGTGATGTAGATCCTGAAGATCTTTGTTGACAACCCATTTCCCATCACACTGCTGAAGCTGTCGACGTCAGTGCGCTGCCTGGATATGAGTGCCTCCCGCAATAAACTGGCTGTGGTGGATGAGCACAACACTCTCCTGGTCTATGACATCAACAGCAAGGAACTGCTTTTTCAGGTCAGTTGGCAGTGGAGTGAGCAAAGTGTATGGCTGAGGAACCTAATTTGGTAGATTTTAAAATACAGTTGCACAAAATAGAATTATGTATGTATGAATGATTATTTGCCTTACGCACAGGCACATATTGTACTTCTGCCTGGTCTATCTTCCACAGTCACCTCTAGGCCATTTCCCCTACTAACCTCGTTTATCCACCTCCTCTCTTTTGCTTTTCCCCGTAGGAACCTAATGCTAACAGTGTGGCCTGGAACACCCAGTGTGAGGACATGCTGTGCTTCTCTGGCAACGGGTACCTTAACATTAAGGCTAGCAACTTCCCTGTACACCAGCAGAAGATGCAAGGCTTTATGGTCGGCTACAATGGCTCTAAGATCTTCTGCCTCCACGTCTATTCCATGTCAGCTGTGGAGGTGCCTCAGGTGTGTAGTGTGTCGAGAGTCTGTCCTAATCTGAAGGCAGTGACAGCGTTCCATGTGGCTACAATGTGGACATGAGGGCACATCATTGCCAGAGGACAGTTTATCTTAAATGTCACTGTATTTGTTTGTACTACAAAAACAAGGATTACATTTGTGGGTTGCTTTTCTATCAGTTAATGTAATGAAGGTGTTATTTTGTCTGTGGTCTTCTTCCTACTTATTAATTCATTTGCTACTGTTTTCGCATTTTTTAAGTTTGTGATTTTGATGGTGATATTGTTGCTCTGTCTAGTCAGCACCCATGTACCAGTACCTGGAGAGGAAGATGTTTAAGGAGGCCTACCAGATTGCCTGTCTGGGTGTGACAGACAGTGACTGGAGGGATTTAGCCACAGAAGCCCTGGAGGGACTTGACTTTGATACTGCCAAGAAGGTGAGTCAGATGCACACAAATTGTTCTGATCAAGACCTATTTATTTTTACTACTATTATTCTTAGGCTTTTTGTCATCTACAAAGACTCACCACCAATTTATAGTATTGACATTACACAGGCAGCTATATATAAACACAGGCAATGTTCATCTCTGAGGCAGGATTTTTAAGAAGCTGGTACTACTAAAGAAAAAACAAAACCTGCCCTCTAAACTATTTCTTTTCTTTTCCAATTTTCAGGCTTTTATTAGGATCAGAGACCTGCGTTACCTGGAGCTCATCAACAGCATTGAAGTAATACTCTTCCAAAACGGAAAGAAATCCTTAAATACCGTGTATTGCCAAGCTCACATTTTCTGTTTGTTGATTTCTGTTCTAGCTAGAGCTGACATCATCAAAGTTAGACAAAGCTAAGGGGAGACAAGGCCAATTACAGTTATTATTGTCATCATACATTTAATTTAATTGCTAGGCTTTTCTCTGGGCTCTACTTCAAAACCTTAAACAAGGGAGGAACTTGTATCCTTACTGGCCCTCTTGGGTCCGGTCACACACACATGTGCAAGCAAACATTTACACACAGTTAAGCACAGGCACGTTCCTTGACAGTATTGCATGCAGAGCTGAGGACAGTCTTTTTGAACTTGGCTAGTGCAAGGAGAACATTTCTGCTGTGTTCCCTTTTGAAAATGATGACATACATCTTTGAAAATGCGCTTTCTTCTAGTGACATGAAAGAAATGTTCATTGCTGGCTATAAAAAACATTATTTGTTCTCAAATTTTATTATGACTGATGGTATAGGAATTTAGTGAAGGTCGGTCAGTGAGACTGACTGCATCCAGCAAGCCAATAGTTTTTAGTGCCTTCTGTGCTGTTTGACTCACTGTGTGTGTGAGCACACATGAATAACTTTTGTGTGTGTGTGTGTATATACATGCATGTGAGTGTTTATCTTTGCATCTATGCCAGTGTTTGTGTTGACTGATTTGCAGGAGAGGAAAAAGCGGGGTGAGAACGACAATGAGCTGTTCCTGGCAGACGTCTATGCCTACCAGGGGAAATTCCACGAGGCAGCCAAGCTCTACAAACGTACTGGCCACGAATCGAGAGCCCTTAGCATGTACACTGACCTGCGTATGTTCGAGTATGCCAAGGTGATTAAATCATCGATTGACAACAATGCACATACACACGTACAGCATACCTTTGTATCAATACGGACAGAAAGACTTGGAAAGCAATGCATGTTTTAGGGGTGTAGAACATATGTTTTTCTTCATCATGTGCAGTTATGCCAAGTTGGGGCCCTGCGCTGTGTTCAAATGTCCCCCCTTTACCGTCTGTCTTTCTTCTCCTCATATATCACTAGAATCTCCACATATATCATCTGATCAGTACACACACACACCGTGCTCTTACACACATATCCCTGTCCCTGTACAACACAAAGCCAACTTACACACTGAGTTACATTTGGAAATGGAACACAAATGGAAAGAAATAAGGCGAGCCTCTGCTCTTACATGAGCACTTTGATGAGGAGGTCAGTTGGAGTTGAGACAAATTCATGCTTTATTATGTTTACATGTGGGGGGACACTTTGATCATCAGCATTACCATTACTTTGCTTGCGCAGATGACACAGCCCACGACTCGTTCATGTATATTTGTGTGTGCTTATGCATCAGATTGTATATGTATTTGATGTGGCTGCTGTATATTTATGTGGCTGTGTGGCCATCTGGTCCCACAGGCTGTTTGTTTTAGATAGGATGGACACCGGAGGGAAAGGTCTTCGAACTGCCTGCTTTGTTGGTTGACTCTCTTCCTCCTGTCACGGCCTTAACCCACATAATTTTGTGTGTCTGAGCTGGACCTCTTTTGCTCTGCATTCAGATTACTATTAGGATTGTAATTGTGATATTAACTGTGTTGCATATATTTCTCTTTTGTCCTCAGTCTTAATGAGGATTTCTCGGTTCTCAGTTGGAGTGTTCGTAATTGATAACTGTGTCTTTTTCATTTGCAGGAGTTTGTTGGAGCAACAGACCCTAAGAGCTCTCGGATTCTTATGACCAAGCAGGCAGACTGGGCTAAGAGCAGCAAGGAGCCGCGGGCAGCAGCAGAGATGTACCTGTCAGCAGGAGAACATCTCAAAGCCATAGACATTATAGGCGAGCACGGCTGGGCCAGACATGTAGGTGTCAGTCACTGTACAAAAAACTTTAGATCGGTCTTCTGCCCTGAGATACAGTATTATTTCTGTTCAACCTTTTCTTAACCGAGAAAAGGTTAGATTTCTGTGGTCCATTTTGCACAAATTTATAAATGTCATCCAAACTACTTCTTATAGTTCACAACTGAACAGAAGACAGTAATATATGTTAATAACTTTGAAAGGTATTTTAAATTGAAATCTACCAAAGTAGGTTCCTCAGCCATACACTTTACTCACTCCACTGCCAGCTGACCTGAAAAAGCAGTTCCTTGCTGCTGATGTCATAGACCAGGAGAGTGTGTCATCCACCACAGCCAGTTTATTGCGGGAGACACTCGTGTCCAGGCAGCGCACCGATGTTGATAACTTCAGCAGTGTGATGAGAAATAGGTTATCAAACAAAGATCTTCAGGATCTAGATCACAAAAACATTTAACAGCAAAACAAAGTCAGAACAGAGCATCTGCACTAATGTAAATTAAATCCAGTTATAATAAATATAGATACTGTAACAAGGTTAGAGATGTTCACAGACTCAGGCTATTATGTCTCCATTTTACTCAGTGGTGAAATTCTATCCTTTGTTTTTCTAGGTTTGACACATGTACGATCACATAGATTACTCTGAGATTGGTGAAATGACAGGGGCAAAATACAACTGAGTGCCAGAATAAAAATGATTAAATGATGATAAAAACTGATTCAAGGTTGAATCTGTTACAGATCTACACCTTAGCTAACTGAGGCATTAAGCTGCTTCAAACATTGCATACACCTGCTTTGACATGTGGAAGTTTAAGTTGCATTCTGTGTTGCATACATAGTAGCACAAGGTGGCAATAGTAAATATCCATGCGTCTCTCACACTGAGAATCTGCATTAAAATGGGTACTTGACATGCTAATAGAAAGCTGTGACAGCTAAGAAAGCACATAGGGAACTGTTACCTTTCCAATAGTCTTCACTCACAAATGCATAATGTATATGTGGAGTGTGTGAAAACCAGGGAAATTGATAAGCTGGTGGTCATATTAGAACTCCCCACTGACTCCATCTGACCCACTGTCTGCTTGCTGTGAGCGCCCTGTGGTGCTGCCAGTGGGTCAGCACAACAAACATTGCAGCTGAACACAGTCAGGACTTTAACCATCAGATTCAGTTAGTGACCCTGACTGGTTCACATTCTTTTTGGGGTCATGATCACAGTTTGATACAGCAGACCACCATTTTAGGGCTTATCTGCACGCGTCCTGTCTGTGTGTGCGTGCTCATTCCTCTCTTCTCTCATCCAGGCTTATCGACATTGCTCGTAAGTTGGACAAGGCTGAACGCGAGCCGCTGGCAAAATGTGCGCTCCACTTCAAGAGGCTGAAGCACCACGGCTATGCCTCAGAGACTTATTCCAAGATGGGAGACTTGCAGGCTCTGGTGCAGCTGCATGTGGAAACCCGGCACTGGGAAGAGGTCTGACACACTTATGCACATGGACGGCACACCTGCTCAGCTCATCATGACTTATATATAGGGTGTCCTGAGACAATCACATAAATATAATGTGAACCACATAGGGCTGTGCTAAAAAAAAACTGCTGTGGTATTCAAAACTCATATCATAAACCACAAAATAAGCCATTTTATGTTCATGGCTCGTTTAAGTTTTGCAGGGGTCTCCAGAAAAGTATACTGTATTTGTTAAAGTAACCACAGCTGAATGCAAACAATAAGACAATACATCTGCCTAATTTTCTATCCACTGACAAACTGAAACCATGCACACACTCCAGAGCTAATCATCCAGCTTTGGATTTCTCTGAATCCAAGCCCACATGATGATTAGAGAGTGAGAAGCACAAAACACTCTACTGCAGTGAAAGAGTATCAGCTTAAAGCTCTGTTCTGCTTCCACTCAAATTCCTCCATCAGGGCAGATCATGCTGCTCAGACACGAAGAAAATATTGCATTTCTTTAATCCTTCTACGTCTTTAATCGAGTTAAAGGCGTTACTGAGATGCACATTGACGATTTGCATGCTGAAACAGAGGATCCAAAAACAGAACATCAAATCATGATCACATAGTGCTGCCGTAGTATCTGAGGAAGTCTTCCTGGAAATTTATTTGATCCTCAGAGACAAAAAAGAAAGAACAGAGGGAGCGAAGGAGGCAGAGGTTGAGAGAACTGTTAGGGTTTATGTGCTTAACTGGAGGAGGTGGACACCAAGACGAGACAGAGCGCAGACTGAGTTACAGCAATGGGACCATATGGATGCTATTCACGGCACCCACTCTTCTCTAAAACAAAGTATTTCTTTAAATGACTTTGGGCTCAAAGGCCTGGGACACACACACACTCTTCCTCTCTTTTACAGTATAGTATGCCTTGGTGTGTGTTTCTTGGCTCAGGTTTAGCCACAGGACATTTAGATTAATCAGTCACTATGACAGGAAAATATGTGTCCACAGGGCACTACAACAGATCTTAATGCACTGTCATTCAAACGGCATAAAACCTGCGGTTGTACTTCTAATTGAGTGTGAAATCAACTTAGCTCATACGCTTTTCTTTGTTCTCAGCTAATTAATAATGCTGTACCTTGTTTTGACTGGAGGTGATGTGTGTTTTTCTGAATAATGTGTGGTAACTTGGTCGTCCGTAATCGACTGCAGCTCAGCCAAAATTACCCATGGCAGTCTGGCGCTGTTCTATATATATGACAATGTGTGAAATTCACATCTCAAGTGGTCACGTATACTGTATTACAGCTAATGTCTGTGCTTTGCTACTACGTGCCCATTTCTCAGGCCTTCTCACTGGTGGAGAAACACCCCCAGTTCAAAAATGACGTCTTTGTGCCTTATGCCCAGTGGCTGGCTGAGAACGATCGCTTCGAAGAGGCACAGAAAGGTGAGTTTGCATCACAGACAGCACTGCCCCTTCACATTAAAGCTGACAGTATGCTTGTGCAAGAAGTGCTTATTGGACAGTCAAATATCTTCAGAAACACCTTCCCCCGACACCTCTCTGATGTTGGATGGGCAGGGGGGCTGTGTCCACTAATTTCTGTAACTTTCTGGAATCAATAATCTGACATTCACACTCACTTCACGCTGTGATTGGCTAGTTGTGCATAGGTGACAAAGTAAGACAGGCATAAAACTTCTCTCTCTCGCTGTCTGCTTTTCTTCCTTAACACAGCTATTTTTGTCACTTTTAAACAACCAAGTGTAAAACTATGAATGTCTTTCAGACAAACCGTTTAAAATATGTGCCACTATCCCCATATTGAAACAATATCATGTCTCCTCTCTCTTTATGAAAGCCAGCTTTTTGCTCCACCTTCTAGTGTGGCTGTCCGGGTCAACTCGAAAACACTTTTGATTTGCGAAGTGGTCAGACAACATGTCATTCAAACAGCCCATAGTCAGCCTATATAGGATGCGCCAGTGTATACATTCATATTCTTCTTTAAAATATATGTTTCTAGGACTCTTTCAGCCATATCCAATGTTTACATATGGAAGTGATAAAGCCTGGCCTGGACGCAGACATTTTTCACTACTTCCTTAAGATTCTCTGTATCCACTGTAAAACATGATCCTCTTTGCTGGAGCAGAGCAGAACAGAGCTGGGCTGCCTGTTAACTGAATAACATGCATGCATGTCTCTAATCACCAGTACTACAAGCGGCTCTGATGATGATTACCAACTGTAACCGTAGTTATAATCAGCTCATAGATTTATAATTATGATCTCAGCAGGCATATTTCCTTTTCTACATAATCTCTCTCTGCCTGTCTCGACATAGAATACATGACTGAACAGGCCTGATTGTATTGGAGCTTGCTTATGGTCATGCATTTTGCTGATTGTGTGTATTTTAGTCAGACGGTGATGTAGACTTGTGTTGCTCGTGATTGCAATTGAGTCTAAGATTCTGGCCTGTCCACCGCACTGGTACTTTTCAATGATGGATTTAGAAATGGCTTAGACTGGACTAAATTGGTTGGGTACATATTGTGGGGGGATTCAAATGAAGCTCACTTGTTTTCTGGACCTCCAAGCATCCAGTAAGACTTTCTAATGGATCTTTATCATTTTAATAATCACCTAAAAGCTCATTTTTCACACTGCCCATATTTTGAATGTATGTTTGAATGTATCTTTTATTAGTTACCATACTTCTCAGTTTCATTCATTCAAATTCTTGTAAAACTGGATCACGCTTTAGTATTCTAATTGATTGATAAAGGTCACGCACCTCTGTAAATGAAAAACAGACAGTGAGCCTCAGAAAATTCAATCAACATCATGCTATAAACTTGATCGACCAGATTACTGTTACATACACAAAGCAAACATGTTGGTTGCTGAGGCAACAGTTGTCCTAAGGATGACCTTGCTATGTGTATTTACCTATATAACCCATGGCAAGTCCTATTTACTTTGACCAGAAATTGTTTAGTACTGGTGCTCTACACATTTTTCAGTTTGAGCACTAGGGGAGAGGGTTGTGTGTGCGTGTATTCCTTTCTAAAATTAACCAACAGCAGCTGAATGTGGTTTTTATCCAGTTAGGTAGGCTGATAAATATTTGCCACTAATGCGCCCTGACCCCCTATGTGGTTGTAAGGGCAGGGTCATTTGTGGGGTCGACTCCCTAAAGCTGTTTCTAATTACCCTCTGATAGGAACATGAAGAATAGCACTCATGTTTATTAAGGCTTTAAAGTCAAGCTGCTTTGGTGTTTGATATTCAGGAGCAGCCTCCCTGTTTGGACAAGACTTATGTTAGTTATTACATGTGAAAAATTAGGAAAACTTTGTCTACAAATTGGTGAAGCACCACTACTGAATAACCAAAACAAAGAGCACTTCTTTCTCTAACTGAAACTTAATTTAAAGAAAGGAAAAAAGCTTTCATTATACTTTCCTCGTGTTTGATTGTGAAATGATTTCTGGAAGAACTGTGTAAAAACACTTCCATGATAACTTGTCACCAAAGATGTCACACAAAAATAAATAAATAAAACAAGGTGTCTTGGATTGCAGCTTTAAATCCAGCATTGCTTCAAGACTAGACTAGTTTTTTGAGGCCAAATAATAACAATCCATTCATCAACACTTTGGTTCTTTCACTCTAGCATTTCACAAGGCAGGGCGACAGAACGAAGCTGTGAAAGTCCTGGAGCAACTTACCCACAATGCTGTGGTGGAGAACAGGTTCAACGATGCAGGGTACTATTACTGGATGCTGTCTATGCAGTGTCTAGACATCGCTAGAGGTGAGAGGTATCTTCAATGCACTGATACACCATCTGCAACACAACTATGCACAGTTAGTTTTTACCATAAAGCTTGGTGCATGTATTGTTCCCTACTAATGCTGTTGGTATTTCTTTTTTTATTTGAATCAGAAAGTGAAGAACAGAGGGATGAAATGCTGAAAAAGTTTGAGCGTTTTCAGCATCTTGCTGAGCTGTACCATGTCTATCGCTCCATTCAGCGTTACACGGTGAGAACACGATACTTTGTCAACCTTAATCTCACATAGCCAGACCAGAACAAAACTGGGAGGAAGCTTTGAAATCACAAGGCAGCTATTTGATTGGCTGTCAGATTGAAAACTGCTTACCCCTGGAAATAGTACCTACTATGTAGTCAGATTTCTGTTTGGGTACAAACACATTCATGTTTCCAATATAGGGTTGTTGTTTTTTTTTTCACTCGAAGTATACTGACAGCCCACTGTGTTTCTGCCCTCTTTCTAATCAACTTTTGTACTCAAATTTCTCCAGACCACTGTGAGTTTGACAAGAGGGAGGCCTGGCTCTGCAAGATTATGTCAATCCCAAAAAAAAAAGAGAGACTCAGGGTAAAGGAAAAATTTAGATATGCACCGAGGATGTTAAAAAGTAAAGAAAAGAGAGCATTGAGTGTTAAGTTCAGCCAGAGAGCACTGAAAGGGGATTTAATCAACTTGAATTACTCAGGAGCCGCTATTATTAGACTTCTTTTGCAAATGCTCCACGTAAATGTTGAGTGACAGGAAATTTCAGATGGACGTAATACACCTAAATGCTAGCAGTGACAGATATGCCCTTTATGCCACTGTCAAAATGTTTGCTTCCTGAAACCTCCCTGACCCCTGTCACCATAGTAACCAGATGCTTGATTGATCACAATGACTATACCTCATCAGTGGTCTTCTTCAGGCCCCCAGCCCTAACCTACTTACAAACAAGCAATCCCTGGTTATGAGCACTATATGGGTGACCTGGCGTATGTCAGTGTCCTCAGTTTGTTGTTACAGCTTTCTGCTCGGCTGCGGTCACACCCCTGCAATACAGAGGCTTCGTTGTGATCTAGACCAGAGCAGGAAACCTCTATATCTCACTTTAACTCTCCCGGGCAGGCACAATAGATTTGAACTATCAACTTTTGGGATAAAGTGCTGTTAGTGATTGCTTTAGTAAATTCCTCTTCCCCTCCCAGGGCACTGTGAGGTGCGATGAGGCATTGCAAAGGGTTAGGCTGCTTTTAGACCAGGTTAAAAGATTAAAAACTTAATAAGGAGAGAAGGAGAGATGGAGCTTTTAAAAATGTAAAACCTACAAAGTTTTATCAGAGATTTCTCTCATTTTATAATCCCTTCATCCTCCGTCTCTCATTTCTGTTTTCATCCTCAGGATGAGCCCTTCAGCTCCCACATGCCAGAGACGCTCTTCAACATCTGCAGGTTCCTCCTGAACAATCTCACCAAGGACATACCACCAGGCATTTCAAAAGTGTATCCTTCCATTTGAGAAAGTCATTGATTGTGTAAGATACCAGGCAAATATTTTTAGAATAAAGGACTGTAGGGCCCTTCCTCTCTGGAAAACTCTGAAGAGCAGACATGGCAATCTCAAATTAAGACTGGCAGAGGCATAGATGATAAAGTGGTGGAACAGAGATAGAAGTATAGAGAAAACGGAAGAGTTGGCGCCACTGTGGAAACCATGCTGCTGCTGAGAGAAAGAAAAGGGGTGATCATGGGTAGGAGGAGACGATGCCAGCAAGAGGCACATTCTCCATTATCCAAACAAATGCTCTGATTACTGAACTCATATCTATACATACATAAACACACTAAACAATATGCTTTAATTTGAAAAAATACACACAAAGCCACCCTCAGCCACACAGACAAATCCATGTAGTCTCACACAGTGGTATGAGGAAGGAAAGCCCAGCCTTTGAGGAGGAAATCGGGCTGAGCAGCTGGGATCATCTGTGGCCAAACTGAAAAACTTTGAACTTAGATTTATAGACTTAGCTGGGCTGCATTGGGCTTGGTTTGAACAATTAAACACAATGTCACAAAAAAAGCTGCACTGAACAATAGGAGGACATGCATTTATCAACAGCCCCAGCCGTGGAACAGAACTGGGTGTGTGGGAGGAGCTGGAGAGTATCTGAGTGGAGAGGAAAGGAGAGGAGTGGTGTTAAGTTTTAGGTGATGGAGGAGTGCCAGCGTAGAGCTGTTGCAGCTGCAACTCATTGACCTGTCATAGCCACTCTCAGAGCTGCTCTCCTAACAATCTGTCTCCATATGAATACAAATAAGTAACAATTTCCTCAACTGGAAACACGAAAACAGACACGCATGCCTGTGTAAGCACACACACATGCCCACAAAATTCTAAACCGAGGTATTACTTTGATGGCATTCAGCCAGTGTTGCTGGCTTAGCATGGCTCTACTCATTAAGAGAAAAGAAGGAATATACCATCATACCTATTTATACACTTTCCACATAAAAAATAACTTCTTATTAATGAGATATCTAAAAATCAATATCCCTGTGCCAACTGTTCCTCTTACATGAATTTTCCTTGACCTGATTATTAGTAACACCTTGTATGCGTTGGCCAAGCAGAGTCAAAAACTGGGTGCATATAAGCTTGCCAGGTATTCTTACGAGAAGCTCCAGGAGCTGCACATTCCCTCTCGCTTCCAGGAGTCCATAGAGCTGGGGAGCCTCACCATTCGCTCCAAACCTTTCCACGACAGCGAGGTGTGTTAAAGAGTTGGATGCTCATGTCACTGGTAGAGCTGCTACACAGCCCCTGCATTCTTATATGGGTTAAACTTGTGTGTGTTTACTGCAGGATCTGATTGAGGGCATGATGTGCTACCGTTGCTCCACCAACAACCCCCTGTTGAATAACCGCGGGGGTGTGTGCATCAACTGCAGGCAGCCTTTCATCTACTCAGCTTCATCATATGGTCAGTGACACACAACCATAGTATGTGTAGTATTTGAGAGGACTCCGTTTGTGTTTCTAATGTATTTCTTTGTGCACAGAGGTGCTGCCCCTGGTGCAGTTCTACCTGGAGGAGGGCATCAGTGATGAGGAGGCTGTGTCCCTTATTGACCTGGAAGTTCCTCACATGGATGAGAGGGAAGCACGCTGGCAGGATATGGACAATGGTGGTATCCTTTGAACTGCACATTAACACACGTGCAAAGTAACAGATGATTCGCATGCCTTGTATGAAATATTAACTCCTCACTCTGCTGGTCCTGAGAGTCTGTATGCCTGCCCTAACACACTGCACTTCTCTTCAAAAATGAAGCATGTGACTCCCCTCCGCCTTGTGACAGTTCCAAGAAGCTGTTTAGTCTTGCGTTGGCCTCGATTCTGTGCTGGTGGGTAAGCTGTCAGAGCTAAGTCATCTTAGCTCTCGAGCTAATAGGGTTAGCGAGGCTCTCCTGTCTCATCTTAATGACACTAACCCTCCAAGAGCCGTAGCCACAGCCCTAGTGCAGGGATTAACCTGCATTAGCCGGCAGACACTCAAGGGCACTGAGGTCTGCTCTGTTCTCCCAGAGCCATGTCGTGACTGACAGGCACGACTGATTGGCATTTTGAACACTCAACTCTTAGAATAGTCTCTGAGGAATAATTTTGTAAGGGTTTTTCCTCTTTTCTTGAAAATATATAATTGCAGAAAACATGCATAACAAATAAAAAATATGATGTTGAAATCTGTGAAATGCATGCACTGCTTGGGCTGTTTGTTCTTAATTAACACCAATCAGAGCTGCAGGCTTTGAGGATGGATGATGGTTTGGATGATGCAGAGGAAGATCCATTTACAGCCAAAATGAGCTTTGAGGTAAGAAAGGACAGAACAGATGTGCTGATTAATATTCCACCAACTGGGCGAACCAGCTAGAGAAGGTGAAAGGACGGGGTCTGTAATAGAACCGTGCATGTGTGTCCAAACAGCAGGGGGGCTCGAACTTTGTCCCCGTCAAGGTGAGTCGCTCGGTGCTGCGCTCCATGAGCAGGCGGGACGTCCTGATCAAACGCTGGCCCAGGCCGCTTAAATGGGAATACTTCCGCTCCCTGCTGCCTGATGTGAGCATCACCATGTGCCCCACCTGCTTCAAGGTACAGTCTTCATTCTTTCACTCTCTTTCACCAGCAGTATTTCGTTCTTTTTTGGGGGGTGTGCTATAATGCCTTTGTCTTTCTGTTTCCTTGTAGATGTTTCATAGTGAGGATTATGAGCTCCTGGTGCTTCAGCACAGCTGCTGTCCTTACTGTCGCAGACCCATCGACGAACCAAACTGACCTAGCAGCTATTTTAAACATTTGAATTATTGTAATCTTTTTTGTCCTTCAGATTTTTATCCTGTACTTGATTTTCTGACATTCCATCATTATTCTTGTGCTCTGTAATACAGTGATCACTGTAAAATACATAGATATTTGTTTATCATTAACTTGACATGAATGTATTATGTGCTGTTCCCTCGAGCTCCCCATCAAGAGAAGCCGACGGCTGGTTGACTGAAGTAATACCTGTAGTGTTTGGTCATTATAGAGTGTAAGAAAAGTGCACCATCAGCCAATCAACCCGATTGGATTATTAGGATCAGATTACTGAGAACATCATCACTTTAAAGGGAACATGGGTGTACAGTGTAAAAAAATATTGCCATGAAAACAAATTTATTTAAAAAAGGAAAACACACTATTTTGACTTAACAGAATACACCAATTTGTTATGTAGAGGATGTTATTATTCACAAAGGCCAGATACATCTGCCAACAAGTGCATTCCACTGGCCTGTATACTGAAGCCGTATGTTTTATAACAGCATCAGATATGTCATCTGTTTAGTTATAAGAATGTATTTTTATATTGTTATGAGAGAAAACAAGTCTTTTCAATAAACTTTTTTTGGGCATTTTTTTTTATTCCAGCGGGTTTTATTAATAATATTTCTAAGACCACTTGAGTTTTTACTCTTTTTAGATTGAACTTTAGGATTTATGTCTGAAATAGAGAGTCGGAGTGAGAGTGCATGCTACGAGCAGTACGCCCCACTGATTCTGATTACACTTAAGGCAATGAGTTGAGCTCTGCGTTATGCAGTGGTTAGGGATTAGTCTTTCATGGATGCAAATAAGTTTGGATTGCTTAAGAAACTTCATTTGTAGTTTGTCCACTGTGAATGGTTTCAATCACAGATAGGCTGGTTTCCCCTTTGCCATCCTCCTACTCTCTCGTCTCATTCTGATGATACATTGATGCACATGACAGTAATGATGGGGTTTGGATAGTCCATGGCTGTAACCTCTCACCTTGAAAATGCTTAGCATACCGCATAGCTATTTTTGGAGTTTTCTCTTGTAATGCTTTGCGTGTATGCATGTGTGAAAGTGGGAGAGAGGCAGTCTGAGATTGAGTGTCTTAATTCCATCTCTGCTAACACTTGTGCTCCGTGTGCATCCCTAATCCGGCCGGCCTGTTAAAAGGTGCCGCACGTCCTCGGGGGTCTGCAGAGCACAACTCACTTCCACAAGATCCATCCCTCCATCTGTTCCGTCCTGTCTCCCCCATTTGCACTTCAGCTGCACCACAAGTCTCCCTCACAGCATTTTATCGTAGAGAAGAGGCACAGACTGTTTCAGCCAGTGTCTCAGAGGAAGAAAAATCGTCACCAGCAACAACAGCAGCAGCAGCAGCAGCAGCAGCCATGAATGGCACAGAAGGACCCAACTTTTACGTCCCCATGTCTAACAAGACTGGGTTGGTTCGCAGCCCATTCGAATACCCTCAGTACTACCTAGCTGAGCCCTGGAAGTACTCTCTTGTGGCCGCGTACATGCTGTTCCTTATCATCACTGCCTTCCCCATCAACTTCCTCACCCTCTACGTCACCATCAAACACAAAAAGCTGAGGACTCCTCTGAACTACGTACTGCTCAACCTGGCGGTGGCCGACCTCTTCATGGTGGTTGGGGGCTTCACAGTTACTCTCTACACAGCCCTGCACGGATATTTCATCTTAGGGGTCACCGGCTGCAACATTGAAGGATTCTTCGCCACCTTAGGAGGTAAGAGAGAGGACATGTGAAATGGGGCATAAATTCACCTGTTACATATTTTCATTCTGCCATTGAATGTGAATTTTATCTTTTGTCTATTCTCTTTCATACCTGAAATTTTGTGTGTGAGAATTCTTAAAATCTAAAGAAAGTTAAAGTGTAATATCAGGGTAAAAATGCATGTTTTTCAATTAAATGTCAGCCTTCTTTTTTCTGTGTCTCAGGGGAGATTGCTCTCTGGTCTCTGGTGGTTTTGGCTATTGAGCGCTACATTGTGGTCTGCAAGCCAATGACTAACTTCCGCTTTGGGGAAAAACATGCCATCGCTGGCCTGGCATTCACATGGATCATGGCCCTGACCTGTGCTGCACCTCCTCTGTTTGGATGGTCCCGGTACCGTATGTTTTAGTGTCTAGACTGTGCTTACCAGGCTTTCAAACCATACAAATATTGAACTTATTTACACATTGAAGCACCTTAGAGATTATTTTTATTTACTTGCAGCAGTTCGTGGTATGTGGTAGCAAATATTGTGTGTGATAGTGTTGATGGGAATTCTTAGATTATGATTATGTGTGTGGATGCAGGTACATCCCAGAGGGAATGCAGTGTTCCTGTGGGATTGACTACTACACTCCCAAGCCTGAGATCAACAACACCTCATTTGTCATCTACATGTTTGTCCTCCATTTCTGTATCCCCCTCTTCATCATCTTCTTCTGCTACAGTCGCTTACTCTGCACTGTGCGAGCGGTAAGAACACCACTGTCAGATGTAATATTAATAATAAGGATGCAATACCTCCTTTATCCCTGTAGAGAATTTCTGTCCTTTTTTCCCCTTTTCTTTTTACCTTTTTCCCCTCCACAGGGAGGTTAGAACATCACAGAACTGAGTCTCTGGAGATGTGAGGGATTTAATGGCTCAAGGACACTTCAGGAGGGCAGATTGTTGCCAACATGGCAGCTTATACCCAGGTCCTCAAGCTGAAGGGCAGTCTGCCTGCTCACTATGTCATCCTGATGCCCTCATTAATAATAGAATTACAACATTGATAATGTAGTAGCGGTTATAAATAGTTAAAAAAACAATGCTGACATTCTTTTGATAAAGCGCAGGCCTTTCTGTTTTTAAAGGCTCCATCTGTAATTTTTTGATCCATAAAATAAAGATCTATTTGCATACATGTATATCTACTGTCCTTTGATTAAAAGACCTGTCAGTTTGGTAGTCTAATTCTGTGATAAGTTTATCTTTTGTTGACATTTGCTTCACTGATCAGTCATTTCTTAAGTTAATAAGCTATGTATGTGTGTACTCAGGCCGCAGCCCAGCAGCAGGAGTCTGAAACCACCCAGAGAGCAGAGAAAGAAGTGACACGTATGGTCATCGTCATGGTGATCTCCTTCCTGGTGTGCTGGGTGCCCTATGCCAGCGTGGCTTGGTACATCTTTGCCAATCAGGGAACTGAGTTTGGACCGGTATTCATGACGGCTCCGGCCTTCTTCGCCAAGAGTGCTGCTCTGTACAACCCAGTCATCTACATCCTGCTAAACAAACAGGTATGTCTGACAAATATCTATCTAAATACAACTCCTGTGTTCAACATGCTAAAATTATAGTTTTTTCTCAATGGAGTCTGGTAGTGACATACAGTGATATTTCTGGTTAAACATAAAGGATCTTACGCTTTAATAAAAAGGTTTGTTTCTGTAGGAATCCTATCCATAATGTTGTCAGACACTTCTAACAATATGAGCCTGTCACTGGCAAAACAATCACTTTAGTGGACGCACTTTGACAGGGATGAGTGCATCGTTTGTTTATGCTGCAGCAGCTGTTTGAGGTGGAGATTCCAAATTATTTTTGTCTCTAGCAATCATTTACACCCAAAAACACGTTCAGGTTCAGTTTAAAAATACTGGAATCATCCTTTCAGTTGTCTTGAAAACATATTAACACACAATATACTATTTACACTGAACATTTTTATGTAATTAGTACTTATACTTTTGATATTTTAAGTATATTTTGCTGATATTTCTGCACTCCTACTTCAGAGGGATTTTGAACACAGGACTTTTACTTGTAATGGAATATTTTAACATTAATGTATTGGTATTTGTAAAAGGTAAAGGATCTGAATACTTCTTTCTCCCTTCAGTTCAGAAACTGCATGATCACCACGGTGTGTTGTGGAAAGAACCCATTTGGAGACGATGAGGCTGCTGCCGCCGCCGTCTCCAAAACCCAGACCTCATCCGTCTCTTCCAGCCAGGTGGCCCCCGCTTGACCTGCCATCACCCCCACCCCCAGCCCCGGCTCCTCCTCTTCCACTTCCCATCTGTCCCTGCTCACCTAGGGACCCTCCACCGCCAAGCAGCACTATGTTCTATCGGCCAATCCTCTTGACATATCTCTCCATGTGTCTTCACTGCAGTGGCACCTTTGGTGGGACTGACATACTCAAGAGCCAGCATGTGTTATTCTCAATCCATTTAATCATGGAAAGTGTTCAGCTGGCTTCACAGAGTTTAACCCAGCATCAAGGGGGTGTTGTTTGTGTGATGATCCAACTGAACACATTCCAAGCTTCCCCCCCGAAAAAAACACAAATGGTGAAAATCTAATACAACAGACCACACTACATGATTTCATCCACATCAATTCTTGTTCAAGTAACTGTTTCAGCTCTATATCCCCCCCAAAAATGCGCTTTACAATCCATTTTCTGAATACTTAGTTAAAATTAGTCATGAATTTGTTTAGTTATCTCATGAGTTTTTAAGGCATCAGACAGGACCGTCTTCTTGTCGCTCCTCTTTGGAGCTTTGCAGAGGTGGTTCGTTTTCTCCTGGCATTGACTGAAAAGTGAGTGTAAACAGATGGACCTGAAAAGAGCCTCTGCAGGGAGAAGGCACCTCCTGCAAGAGACTGGCTGTGCATGTGTGTGTGTGGTGGACGTTTATGTGTTTGAACTGAATGGATGTCAGAATGTCAGTGTGCGTATTAGGGAGATACCGGGATATTGTTTTTGTTCAGTGTATAAAGGCTAGGATCTCGTGGAAGTTGTTCTGTGTCCTGCAATAAAAACAAAGCTAAATGTCTCTGTGTTTTTTCCCTCACTCTCTTTATCATGAGACCATTTACAAGGCTTCCTGAGACGTTCCAGATGCTCATTTGTGGGCCTTTGGGTGGCAGGCCAAATCTTAATGGCTTTCAAATGTTAAAAATTCACTTTGCTATAATGCATTTAGGAATGAAACACTGAGATTCGGTACAATAAATGTTGTCATCGTTAGACACTTTAAAATCCTAAATACTGTAATTTATTTCACAAACTCTGACAAGTCATTTGGCATCACAAATACAGTCTCTCCTCAGATTATATTGAGCTCACTTTTTTTTTCCATAAATGTAATTTTCCCTCTTTTTAAATTGGTCAGAATCCAACATGATATTCATTCTTTTACAAGCACACTGATCAACACTTCTATACTGATGCAGCTCTTCCCAGTGAACTACATTAACATTTGATTTCATTCAGTCATTTATATTTCTTCTCTTTTTCACTCCTCCTCAACCCATCATCAACCCGCAAAGCACATTGGGACATCTAGTTCAGAGCACCGATGGGAGCCAGTCGCCCATCTTCACCAATCACACCTGAGAACGTTGCAGGCTTTAGGAGATGGGAGGAGTTTTATCGCGATCCTTCCTACTCATCCTGATGAACAGGCCACTTGAAAGCATTATAACACATCTATAAATATTGCTATGGACATTATAATACAGTACAGTGCATCATTGGCTCGTTCCCTTACAGAAAAGGGTTCAGTGCGTTAAGATTGCCACTGGGGGCTTACTGTAGCTCCCAGCAGCTGTAAAGACATCCAGAGAAAAAAAAGCCTCATCTCCAAGCTCCTACACATTCCCTCTAAAGCATAGCTGAGCCAGACTGGAATTCTGTCCATGTCATGGGGAAAGATTTGGAAAAATTGCTCAGCGTTCCCAGATGAGAAGAGGAACACCTTGCAAATGTATAATGCTTGACAGGCAGGTTTATGTCCTTTCGCTCTGCCACTTTTCACGCTTGTTAAGAGTCTGTGGGAATAATAATGACACTTATGAAGGCTAACTCCGCAGTGGCCGGCATTTCCCAAATCACTGCATGAGTGGGAGGAAGGCTGCTGTCAGCAGGAGAAAGAGATGGTCGAGTAGAAGAGACGGGCAGGTTTCAGGCTTCGCTGCAGCACTCGTAGATGTTGTCCTCCACGAGGGCAATGACCTGCTCAAACTTGTGGTGCAGCTGAGTGCGCCGTGCAGTGGGGTTAGACTCCAGAGCATTCACCACCTGACCGGGGAGGGGGTAGGGGTGGGGCAGAAAAGAAGAAGAAGGAGGAAGAAAAAAAAACAAAAACACAACAAAGATGACTTTCAGTGGCTGTCGAGCATTCATGCATCCATCTATCAGCCACCTGCCTGGACATAGAAAGTCGAACGAGGGAGACAGGGAGAGCAGCGGAGGAACAAGTGAAGTGCTTCAGCCTCTTCTCCTGCCTTCACGCATGCCTCCACACCACAAAAGCCTCTGCTCTTCACATATTTACAAAACCCACATCTGCTCTGTTTTTCATTGCCCAATAGTTGTCACCGTGTCAGTGGGATTTATGGGCTCTTAGCGGCAGTGTGCTACCAGGCAGAGCGAACTGAGCTGGGGCGAGAGAATAGGCAATCAGGGGCCATTCACAGAGCTCTGTGAATCAGAGTCTAAGCCCCTGGCCCACGTCAGTACAGTAGCATGACAGAGGAAAGCAGCTAAACTGTATTATCATGAGGGTGCTCCATTAAGGCACAGTCACCACTGACTAAGCCTCTCCAGAGAATAGTCACAGCAGTGAAGGAAACGTGGGGGAGGACAGCAGGGGCTTGAAGGGGGCTAGTCCAAAACAGAATGGGAGATATGAAGCAGCAACTTAGCACTGTCATTAAGCAGATAGGGGTGGTGGATAAAAAGGAGGTAAACAGCATGTTGTTTGCTTAAAGTGAAAGGTGGGCTGGAGAGGAGGATTGGACACACAGAGAAGAGAAGAGGCTGCCGCTTGGAAGATAGTCCACATCTTATTGTTTTTCTTCTTTAACGAAAGGAGGTAGCTAATTAGAGCAGATATTCTAAGGCTATCTGGCCAGACGGTTGAGTGACAAGTTGAAAGGCTGTTTACTGTCTGATAGATCTCTCAACATGCACATGATCTTCCACAGTGATACGTCACGCTCTGATACCCATCTGTGAAACTTGATACAGCAAGAAAGAGGTTGACTGAGGTGTTGTGGCTGCAGCAAAAGGCCAGTTTAAACACGAGCAACATATCTAATCTGAATCTGAGATCAGAGAGACAGAGAAATAACGCAAGAATCTTTTCTCTTACCTGGTTTCTGTATCTTTTGGCATATTTGTAGATTTCTGTCAAGGCCAGGTTGGTGTTGAATTCGTTTCTGTATTTCTACAAGGGCCGAGAACAAAGTGTCACATTAGATTAAATTCCAAAATAAAGGCTGCATGTAATTGCAGGCCAGATGATGAACGTGCAGGCAAGTTCTGAACACTCTACTCACCCGTGACTCCTCAGCCAGGTGAGCATTCATCTCCTGCTCACTGAGTGGTGCCATTTCCTGTATCTGTTGGTAGTAGCACTGCACTCTCTTCTTATACTCAGGGATCTCCTTGGCATACAACAGCTTGTTGGTAGGGGAGTCCTGAAAAAAAAAAAAAACAAACACCACACACACATTTCAGTCAGGACACCCATATTCAAGTTTTAACTAATATTGGTTTGGCATGGTGTGGCTCTGCTCATGTGATTCTCTGGAACAAATCTGAGCAAGCTTGATACAGACTGTCCCTGAGCTCACAAACCCCTTTGGCAGAGCCTGAGATACAAACATGCAGACATCAAAAGAAACATTTAAAATTCACAAACAACCAAATGCTAATACAGTAGGAGGCTGGACTTAAATTTCCTGAAGCATTCAGCAGGATAGCAGCCAGGATGAGGTCTCTGTGTTGTCACACACAGACTTAATGTTTACATGGATCCAACCTTTCGTGACAGATGTTTGGAGAATGTATGGAAAATTTGACAACAAAACTACTACAGGGCCACGAGACTGACCAAAGCCCCATACATGACACAACTTCATCTTTTAGAGTTAATTAGTAATTTACCACTGGACCTCAGTCTTAGATAAAAAGGTCTGTACCATTGCCTGACCATTGCCTATTTTGTCAAATAATGTGCTTTTATTTCCCTACATTTACCTGAAGGCTGCAGTGCTTACTTTGCAGATGAACATTTTACTTAAAAACATATGATGACCCTGTAAAATATGGATTGTTATCATATTACAGGTAACAAGTAGTAGTAAGAGTGACTAACAATTACCCATTCACACACTCATTCATACAGAGCTTCTCCATCTCTCTCTCTCTCACTCACTCACACACACACACACCAGGGGTAATTTGGGGTTCAGTATCTCTACCAAGGATGCTGTGACATGCAGACTGGAGGAGCCTCCAACCTTTTGATTAGTGGACGACCTGCTCTACCTGCTGAGCCACAGCCGCCCCATTACACTATTATTATTGCATGAGACTAAACTAAGCTTCACCTTGACCAGATAAAACATTAAAATGCAAGTTCTATGTTAATGCATCAGTAATATTATTCCATTATCCATGATAGATACAATATACAGTTATGTAACACTATCCAACAAGTATCTTTACTTCTGATACTTAAGGTACATCTAGTGGATAATACTTTTTAAAATCTTGTATGCTTGTAACAATAATTACAAACTGGAATTGCTATGCTTTTCTAAAGTAAGCAATATTTCTTCCACCGCTGGTGCTAATGTCCTAACAAGGAGCTGTTCAGTTACACTGGATGTTATTTGTTGATGACCCTATCTAAACCAGCCTAAAATGAGACAATGGAGGGAGGGAACAGTTTCCTTTCCACACAACAGGAGGCTCAAAAAGCCAGAGCTGGAGCAGGAACATTCCAGTCTAAACAACTACTCCTTCATACCTCTGCCACTCTCTCCAGAGTCACTTCAGGCTCTCGCACTGCAGCTTATTCATGCAGGAAGAAAAGTAGCGGGGCTAAGAGGTTGTGGGCATATTCGGGTTTAAGTGGTGACTACTGTTGTGAGCGAGTGTGTGTAGGTTTGCTGTGCGAGACAGAAACGGACAGAGAGAAAGTAGGACAGGGAAAAAGAGGGGGTAAAAGTGACGGGCAGCCTCAGCTTTCAGCATCAGTGAATGTGCTTACAGCGCACCTTAATATTTCTGTGTGTCATGAGTTATTTGTGTCACCTAATGTGTGTTTGTTTGTGTGCGAGCATGTTTGGGTGTGTTAAAAGGTGCTGGGGGAGTGAGAGACTGCGGCCACAGTCGCTCCTTCTGATAGGGAACCCTCTCTCTTCCTGTCCACAAGGTCACTTCCTGCTGCTCGCCCATCTGCCTGGTAACCCCCCTGCGACCCCGTGGCCCTCCACGTCTGCATCTCGCCAGATAAGAGGGTTTCCGTGGAAACGGCGAGGCGCTGCTTAGTTCCCTACCCCTCTCTCTCACCCCTGCTGTGCTCCTGCTAATCCAGACCCCGTACCCTTCACTGCCCTGTCCCGAGGCCATCACGCACACTCATACGCATGCACAAACAAGCTGCTGTAAACACTAGAGGAAAATGCAGAAGTGTGTCATGTCTCCTTGACCTAGAGGAGAAAACGTGGCCATAGCCTTGAACCCAGTGGCTCTGCAGGACTGTACTTACACAGCCAGATGCGACATGCTAATGAGGAGGCTGCCAACATGCTCTGCGCAAAAATATCTCATGGCTGTTGGTTTTTATGTCTGTGTATCCATAGGTTTGTCTCTGCCTGCATGCACACGTGGATATTGCTGCTGTGAGCGCACTGGCTTTGGCACTGAAGTGAAGTATATAAATCAGACTGTTTCTCAGTGAAAGAGGAGCATTATTTGATGAGTCCTCGTCTTCCTCCAGGGAGGAAGCCAGTCAGAGAGAGACAGGAAGCAGAGCGTGCTCAGGGTCATGGTGTCTGAGGGATGAGACGGATTTGTGAGCAGTGAGGACATTGACATGCAAGCACGCACACGCACACACACACACTCACACTCACACACACACACACAAACACACACATGCACGCGCTCACAAAAAGAGATCCCTGGTGCTCATGACCTTGGATCAGCCGACTGGGCTGAAATAACATGAGCAGAGGTAGATGGAGCTGACAGTCTGAAGGCTTTGGGATGAGGGTTCGCAGGGGGACTCAGGAGGTATGTTTGTGTGTGTGTGTGTGTGCGCATTAGATAGACAGAGAGGCAGAAAGACAGACAGATGGATGGGCACAGATATATGATCCTTATTTAATCACATATTTAATCAGTAATGAGGTAAATATGATAGATGGTTACAGTGTGATAGATTAAAAGTCCCGAAGTGCCCCCCCCACCCCGAGGGAGCGAGGGAGACAGATGGATAGTTCGATACTATGGATGAATAAACGTTCATAAATCCAAGAAGATGCTCCTTAGAACTCCAGAATTTGTCTGACAATCTTCACGTTTTTAAGCTCTTTTCAGTATCAAAGTAATTCAGTGACTCAGTTGTCATTACGTAAATGGCTACATTGCAAACAGGAACTGCTAGTAGCTAATTCGACATATTTCTAATGGTGCCAGTGTGCCAAAATGTGAAGAAATACCGGTTAAAAAAAAAGACTCAAGTTGTAGCTCACAACTGAATAACTGACTCCACGGTAACATTATACTTCCTGATTACTCCAAAAGCCCCTAAATTATGGGAAGACAAAGAATTGCAAATTCCTCAATTTTTTTCTTGAAGGGGGGTCCACAATGACAGGCTTTGAAAACCCCTGAAATACATAGATAGATTCTCAGACTCACCTTGCCTAGCTGTAGGTCAGAAATCGAGCAGGCATCTATAAAAGCCTGGGCGATGACAGACAGGCAGGCGTCCATGTGATCCGTCTTATCGATGTCAAACACAAACTGAGGATTCTTCAGGATGTTCACCCAGAAACGCAGAGGTAAACTGCACAGAGAGGGGACGATAAGCTCTTAAGGCCTTGCACTTGCACAGCGAGGTGACCAAAGGGGACTTTAATCACAGAGTTAAGTTGTCTACCTGTTGGTTTTCCAGATGTGCAGGGTGTCTGGGTCTGTGATGCCCCGTTTGTCAGCCTGCTCTTCCAGGAAGTCGAAGAAATATTTGACTGCCAGAGGGGGGCGGTCCGGAGGGATGCTAAGGATGGCCTGAAAGAGGTCATCCAAGAACTTCTGAAGAGTTCCCTGTGGAGGAAAAGAAAGAGAAAAAGGCAGCTCACACACAGAGAAATGGTTTCATGGGATAGTGGAATTTCTAGACGGCTCCTGAGGCTAATATGGGCCATAAAAACATGAAACAGAAAGATGACACAGTTATTTAGCTGTAACTGAAGTCTGTCTGTGGTGCTGACGACATAAGCAGGCTCTTGTTCCTGGTTACCTTGGTGGACAGCAGGCGTGTCAGGTAGATTTCAGGCAGGACTTTCTTGCGGTGGCTCTGTCTGTGCGACCTCTTGGTCTCCATTAGCTCATCGTGAGGTAGGACCTGGTACACAACCGAGGCCAAAGGTCAACACACTGCAAACAGGTTGAAGCAATAACACCCTCCACCTCTGCCAAATGAATGCTCTACTGTTTCTGCTGTCTGAGGGGAATTTTCTGTTTCATGCATCAGACACATGATCCAGAAACCACATCAGGGTATTTTGAAGCACTGAATAATATACAGAATTGAGGAAGTGTTGAGAGTTGGGAAATGTTCAAGATTTTTTATTTTTTGGCTGTGTAAAGGATCATGTTTCTGACTTGCTCATACAGGTCTAAATAGGGGTAGGGAAAAGAAAAGGCAGTCAAAATTCTACCTACTTGTGTAAAGGACTACAGAACTGTCAAACTAACTATTCACCCGGCAAATTGTGTTCCAAGGAACTCATTATTCTAAAGTCAAAGGGCCCATATCTTGGCTGACGTTTATAAAAGAGCTTAAGCGGCATTAGCGCTGTCATGTCCTCTCAGCAGCTTTCCTTTTCACCTCCATTCACCCCCATTCTCTCTGTCGTCAGACCTGTTCTGGGGCTGACTAACTCACTAGCACTGGTGCATACAGGAAAAGCTCTGGTAATAAACTCAGAGACCACTTAAGGAAACATTCTGTTCACCTATCAGAAGATACTCACCAAATGTACATACTTCTCTGTATCCAGATCTTTGACTGAGGAGAGAGACAAAAAAAGAAACGTAGAGCATGAAACAATGTGCAATCAGCAAGTTGGAGACCTGAGAGAATGAGAGGAGACAGGAGGAGGGAGCGCAGGAGTGTGACAGATAGAAGGGAGAAAAAAAAACACAAGCGGGGAGATTGACAGGAGAGCAAGGGAGATAGAGTACATGCTAGAGGAGAAAGTGATTAAGGTGGACTGTGGGCCGGTAGGGGAGGGGAGCTGTCTGAGAGAATGAAAGAGAAAGATTACGAGTGAAAGGAGAGAGAAAAGAGAGAGATTAGGGGAGACAGACACACAGAGTCTGTGATTGGTTCTGGAGCCGGTGTAATGAGATGGTAATGCTCGGCCAACGCTGGGAAAGAGAATTAAACCTTGCTGGTTTATATATAGGTCTCAACACAAACACACTCATACACATGCATGAGCAGATATGAGGATGCATGTAGACGTATGTCCAAACATGAGCGCAAATGCAGACACAAACACAAACAAATACAGTAAATGATTGTACGCACCAGCAAAAACAAAGACAGGCATTCGTGCAAATACACACACACACAAAAAATGGTGAGTGTGCTCTCATTACAGGCTGCTCTGCCAGAGATGCTCCTGCCCAGCGGGCCTCGGTCCAGACCCTCAACACTGATCACAGGCAGGCAGGACAGTGTTTTATATTAGCCAGGGAGCACTACAGGCTCATAACACCCCCTTGACGCTTTGAAGCCAGAGCCAGGTTTGGTCCACATAAGCCTATTTTTGGCCCAGTTTGAATGAGAGGAGAGGCTTTGATGGACAGAGCCTGTGCAGAACTGAGCTCTGGTCTGGTACTGATTATGTAAGGTAGACCCTAGACAGCAAACGGACAAGCCCATTAAAGGCTGTATGTAAACTCATCTGTCAACAGGCAGAACAGTCATTATATTCTGGCTCGAGGCTGGACAATGGGCCAACTTGTGTCGCATTTTTTTCCCACAAGCTGACATTTGCTAATGGAATACATCTATAACACAGAAAAAGAGCTCTGAATGAGGCAGCAGCATAACTCCTATGTGAAGCAGCAGAGTATGTGTTGTGATTTATTATGTGCGAGTGTGTTTAGATGGCCGCGGTGTCTTTTGGGGACGGGAGGGTGTGCGGTTTCATGCGTGTTTACATGAGCCGATCGTGTTCTTGTGATCAACTAAGCATGTGCTGTTTCCTGTGATCGAGTGGGTGTGTGTATTTATCCAAGTGTGGCTGAGTGCGGGTGACAAAGCGACAGGGAGTGGGTGTGTTTGAAGGTGACGTACCTCTCCCCAGGGTGTTCTCTTTCTTGTCTTTCATGCTCATGGCCAGTGATGCCCCCTCTGGGATCTGTGAAGGGAGAGAAGAAGAAGAAGAAAGAGGAAGGGAGGAGGGAAGAGAGGAAAGACGAGAGAGGACAGAGGGCACGGGGTCAGGGGTGAGTTGGGGTGCACTAGAGCAGCATCATTAAGCATGCCCTCCAGGGGAGGGTGGGGGTGTGTGTGTGTGGTGTTGAGAGGTGCATATGTTTGTATGTATGCATGTGTATTGCCTTGCGTGCATAGAGTGGAGGCAAGTCTGCGGGAGCCTGGCTGGGCTCATTAAAGTCAACTCGTGGTGAAATGGATTGAACAGCCTTGCCAGTGAACCCAGACTGTTAGTACATGCTGCAGCTCGCTGCTTTCACAGCTCTGTCCCCATGGCTCAGCAAAAACTAAACAGAGCACTTAACAAGTACAGGTAACAGGTCAAAGGTCGAGGGGCACTGAGTGTCTGTTTACTCATGCACCGATGAATGTGGACATAAGCAAACACACGTGCACACAAAGACATTATTAATGGGATACCAGTGCATGACATTTTACCTGCTCTGGGTTTATTTACTCTATATTTTCTTTATAAGTTGAATATTCTAGATTTAAATACACAGGAAAAAGGAAATTATGTAATTTTTAACTTTTTTTTAAACCAGCTAATTTAACGGTTTTGTGAAAAAAAGGTAAGTGAACATAATATTACATACATATGCATATACAGTACTGTGCAAGCGTTTTAGGCACTTGGAGGCCCAAGATTAATTCTGCAGCATGACAACAATCCCCAAACAAACAGCTCAGTCATAAAGAGCTACCTTCAGAGACAAGAAGAACATGGAGTCCTGCAACAGATGGTCTGACTCCCACAGAATCCTAATCTCAACATCATTTAGTCAGTGTGGGATCAGAGACAGAAGAAACTGAGACAGCCTAAATCCAGAACTGTGGCAAGTTCTCCAAGATGCTTAAAACAACCTACCACACACAATAATGATTTGTATGAAGTTAACTGATAAGAACTATTCATTACATTATTTTTGAAAATATCATCTCAATACTTTTGATGCCTTAAAATTTTGGTAATAATATATATTTATTACCTGTTTTATACTGTATATATACAATATACAGTACTAAATGTCTAAATTCAGAATCCTCGTGATGAACAGTTTGAATGCAGCAGCTCTGCTACAGCTTTACTGCTGTAAATTATCTGTGCAATGCAATCATAAAGAGAAACATGGTGCAGCAGTAAACAGCGACACAAACAGAAGCACCAACAACTAACTGTGTAGCAACAGAGACTGTGCCCCCACCCATGGACAGCCAGTGACACCATTTACAGGGAGTTCTCACCTTCAGCACCCCTGCTGTTGCTGTTGCAATATCAGGGATATAGAGATACACCCACCACAGCGGTCTCACACAAACACACACACCTATACACACCTGGTAATGGAAGACTGTGTTCAGCTTCTTTCGGCCATCCTCCATCAACGAGGAGTTGTCCAGGTCTTGCAGAAGTTTACTGTTGCTACCAGAGTCAAACCACTCTGGAGGAAAGAAAAGGTGGGAGAGAGGAGACGGGAGGAAGGTGATATTAGACAATTTCATCCTAAATTTGGAAAAGAATATATGTGAGACAGAGGGCAGCCGTGCACTAACTCTCCGTGTCACGACCTGTGGAAATATTCTCGGGCCATTAATCAAATCAGCTCTGCAGGCTCCACAGCTTTTGAAAGCAATAACTCTTTGTGATTATGACTGTACACTCTCCTCGATGCATTCTGTCATTTATTATATTGCAGCCTCAGGTTAGTTGAGCTTCATGAGAGGAATTGACCTTTTGCAAAGGAGATTACTATATCTCGGAGGGCTGGGGAGGGGAGAGGATGAAAATAATCAGAGAAAATGTGCTCTTACCCAGGTCTACATCCTCTGCTCGGGGCCACTGGGAGAATGGCAGGTTTTTATAAAAGGCCTCTATGATTTTTTCCTTCACCTGGCAGATTGTGTCTGTATTCATGACCCTGACAGACAGTGAGTCCATGCCACAGCCCTGGAAGGACACGTTGATGTTCTGTGAAAGCAAACACAGAGCAATGCAGAGTTTTGAATTTCAGTGTGACTTAGAGTTTCTAGCAGTCGACTTAATTGAACGTGTACGTTTGACATTGACATCTGCTGAGCAAAACTGAGGATGTGAAAGATGAACTAAGTGCATGTGAGGTATCAGACCTGTGGCTTGGCCTCAATATTCTCGCGGAGCAGCCACTCCTCATTGAGGGTGTAGCGGGCCTTCCCTGTGATGGCGTCTATAGATCCCTTGTTGATCTGTTGCTT
Source organism: Lates calcarifer (assembly GCF_001640805.2). Classification (NCBI taxonomy): domain Eukaryota; kingdom Metazoa; phylum Chordata; class Actinopteri; family Centropomidae; genus Lates; species Lates calcarifer. Next base: position 18,103,838 of record NC_066838.1, on the reverse strand, counting down.
GATTGCACACAGCAGCAGGAAGAAAGGCTCACCCACTGTTTCCTGAGGAATGTGAGCGGTGGAGTCAAAAATCGGAGCTGTGGAAATTCTTTTTATTCAGATCTCTCTCATTACTTTGCCAAACCTCCCTCTTTTCCACCCTCACCTTGAGGTAGCTGTACATGCAGATGGACATCCAGTTGGTCAGCATTTTCTCCACAACAGACTCAGTGCGGCGCAGCATCAGTTTGGGGTTCTTCGAAGCCGAGGCGTCAATCAGGTCCACCAGCAGATCTTTCATTATGCTGGTGTAGTACTCCAGTTTACCATGGAGGGCGATGGTGAGCAGAGACGCCAGGCTGCATCTGAGGGATGAGAAAACAGATTAACAGAGGAGACAAATGAGCAAAAACATACTTCTGCAAACATGCCCTGTCAGTGTGTGGTCAGTGGAGAAAAAAATAACTACATTATAGAAACAACAACAACATGGCTCACTCCTCCACACAGCACCTGTGACTGCAGAGCCAAATAAAGCCCTGATCTAATGCAGGGAGTGTCTGGGTGACTAAGTCCAGAGGTGCAGGGGATTTCCCTAACAAAGCCCCTTTAATCCAGGAGAAAGAGGCTACATCAGTCAGTAAGTGCTGACGCTGAGCTGGCACAGGGATGTGGTTTTGCCTCTGGAATTTCTCTGATTCTCCACAATGACTGGCTACTTTTAGGACCCTAAGACCAGGGCAGCTGCAGTGAGAGATGACCAAGTATATATGAAGATGGTGTTACTGATGCTGTTGTGCTGTATACAGCAGATATGGACACAACCTGACAGCGAAGTAAATAATTTCTTGTGATAATCACTGGATAAATAGAGACACCTATATAATAATATACTGTATAATATTATTAATTCCATGCAACACAGTAGCTTTACAATAAATGAATTCTCCTTGCTTTTTCTTGACACTATTTGGGTTCTTTAATGGATGAGGCTGTAGCATTGGCCACCTGATGAATGTAAGCCCAGTCTCTCTGGGTTCCTCGGTATAAGCAACACCTTTCACATCATATGTAATCAGTTGATCCACTGTCAATATAAAAATATTAATTAAAGCTGCTTTAAAAACATCTCACAGTATAATGCAATCCAATGCAATGATACCATCACTAACATCACACTCAAAAATGACATCTGTCTCTCAATTATATTTGTAAAATATTAGTGTATTAGTTGAAGCTATTACCTGTCCCGAACAGCAAAGTCCTTCTGCTGCTCCAAGGCGTGGACAAACGTGATCAGGAAGTGCTTGTTATTAAGAAGAGTGGAGAACAGGGTGATGCCCTCCTCGATGTTAGGCCTCAGTTGTGTTGGTGGCCTGATGACAGAAATGGGGGGGAAAATAGTTATTTCTCTGCGTGATTTCATCTAAACTACATTACACACCTGCTGCGCCCTCCCTAATCTATTTCACCACCTCCAGTCCTGAGTGACCCATCTACTGAACACTTCATCTTTCTATCACAGCTCTTCCTTCGGCTTCTTTGGGCACATTGCTCTCTGGTTTTCTCTACAGTATCTGTACCTCATGCTCCAGTCCCTGACTGTGTGTGATTGTCTCTAAATGTGCCGAGTCGACTTAATGAGTATGGCCTATCTATGGGTGCAACTAAGCAGCAGTGTGATGAAGTCTTCCCTCTGGACTGCAGCCATATGGTGTGGTTTGCAGCCTGACAGAAGGAGAACAGGGGTGTCCATTAAGATAAATGCCCGCCTGTGAGATTTATTTGCTGTGACCTGGAAAACACTTCCTGGAAAGACGATGTGGATCCAAGGCACTTCATCACCGGTAGACAGGCTCCCCCGGCTGCCGACCCAAAACTAGCTCTGCAATCGTTACTTTCTCTCTTTTCCAATGAGCACATGCACACGCACAAGTGCAAGTGCTTTCACTTTCAGCGCGCATTCGCACAGAGGTGTGTGAAAGTGCACGCTCCCTCTCCCACTCCCTCTCTTTATAACTCTCACTCCCGTCTGCCCCTCCATTACACACACGCACACACAACAACTAGAGATGGATTTCAATGAAAAGCACACTGTTTGGTTGTCCAAGAGCCAGTGGGAAGTGTGTCAACAACCCACCATCAACTTCGTGGGCAGCGTGTTGTTTGACGAGCTGAAAATATTTTGTGTCTCACTCACTAGAAACCGCTGAATGACATGCATTAGTATTCACATACAGTATGCACACACAAAAGCATGAAAGTGCACAGAAACGCGTACAGTATACTGACATGCTCCACTCATTATAACAAGCACACAAAGGCAAAAATGCACTATATGCCTTTCCTTACTCCTCATCAACAACAAGCCCACTGTGAAGCCTTAATAAGCTTCAGTGTGACCCAGTTGAGAAGCAAGAGAGTGAAAAAAAAAGGACCCAAATCAAGAACGTGCAACTTAGCCTAAGAACCTACTGGCTTAACCCCTCACCTGCCAGTCCTGCAGCAGCGGGTGGGTCTCTGGCAGCGCTCGGGGGCCCAGAGCATCATTCTCGTAGACGGGCTGGACCAGACTCTTCTCATAATCTGAGCACATCTAAAAACACACATAAACAACACGCAGAAAACTGTGATACAAAGTCAGCTCTTGTTAAAAACATAGGAAGATAGACAGACAGGGAAAACAAAAAAGAGCTGGCCTTGAGACTTTGGCGGTAAAATTGCAGGCTGGAACCAAAAGGGCAGAATTTTCTTGAAGAGGCCTTGAATAGGCCCTGACTGGCCATGAAAAGGAAACATGACACTGTGACATAAAACGTCATGAGCCTTAATGGCTTTAGAGACAAAGTGACCCAGAGCCAAAAGGCAGCCTTTCAGCTCAGTCTGTCAGTGTAGGACAGCTACATTTGGCTTGTATTTGAACTGTGCCTAAGTCTGTGTCTAACAGTGCTTTGTGTGTGTGTGTCTGTGTGTGTAATCTAAGAGAACCAGAAGCTCTCGTGGAAAAACATGAACATGAAGGGTGTCTTGCTGTCTTTGCGGAAAACCGTGGAGAGACGATACCGAAGCAGCAACACTTGAATTTATGTTTCCCTGTATGGAGCTTTTCAACACTCTCCCCCACTCACTTCCTTCACAACCCAAAAAACAGTGTTCCAGCGTCCACTGCAACAAACTGGCGAGGCTACCATTGCGCAAGAGTGTGCACACTTGCAAAACCTTGTGGGCGTGTGAGCCGAGTGAAGAGTGTGTTTTGAGAAATCAAGGGGAAAGTTTCCTTGTCCCAGTGCCTGCCATTGTTCTGTCTCCTTGAAAGCCCATGCCTGTGGTTGGAAGACAAAGCCTGCTGAGTTGTGTCTGTCTGTACCGATGGAAAAATACCCACCCGCAGATAGACCCACAGTTAGACCCACAGTCTACCTTCAGGGTGGATCGCACATCAGAAAAATGCTTACCTATAGAGAGCACATTAACTCTCCAGCAGGGAGCCAAACTGAAATACACTTCGGTAGACAGCTACTGTATGTTTAAAAGTTCCAAGGTGAAGTTTTATCCTGTATATTACAAGCGGTGGGAAATGTGAAATGAGACATGTAGGGAGAAGAATTAAGACCCCATTGAGAAAAATGGTATTGTCAGTCTGCCAGTCGAAATCAGATAGCGGATGAAAAATAGGTTTTTCTCACCTTGGGGAAGAACGTGCGTGTGACAAACTGTTTGTACTCCAAAAAGGGGATGCCCTGGCTGCGATTCAACTCCTTGGTAAGGTCTGTCATGTCCGTCTGCAGCTCTGCAAAGCCTGAAAGGACGGGAAAAAACAGACCAGAAAGACCCGATAGTTCAGAAATCCTGGGACTGTTTTTAAACCACAGTTGTTTATTGTATCTGGCTCCTCAAGCTTCATTTGTTGCTAAGCAAAATGAGTCAGAAATCTGTTCACAAGCTAATGCAATAACCATCGAATTCTCCCAGGGTTGCCGTGGGATCTGAAATAATCTGGCTGATTTCAGCGGAAGATATTTCAGATGAGACATAGAATTGTAACATTTAATTTCCTAAACCTGGTGTCATGTTCTTGCTCATTACTAAATATACCAAACACTAATCCCCTGATCTTTTTCCTTTCTCACTATCTTTCTCTCTCCCTCTCTTTGCCAGATTGTGCAGCTCAGCACGGCATACAGGCAAATATTTACCAAATGACAATCAGAGCGGCCAAATCCAGTCTGAGGCCCTCATCCAAAACATGTGTGCAGGCCGAGGTTTACATGCAGAAGCAATATCAGTATGTCCAGACACTGACATTAATCTGCATGCTAATATTCTAGCCACTTTGTTGGGTTGCATGTTCTAGGAGGATAATGTTCTCCCTCTAATGAGACGCTGGAGATCCCTTTATGGAAAAGTGCTTCCTGTTGCAGGATGAGAGACGTATTTAGGTTACAATGCCAGCTTCTTCAGACTGTGTTTGTGTAGAAAGAAGGGAATACTAGACCTGAGGGATTTAAACATATTTCATTACTCCTCCAGGTTATTTATCCTCCTGCTCACTGAAGTGTCCTCTAAACCACCAGTCAGTTCACACCGTCAACTCCTGATTAGACGCAGCAGGCCTGAATACCAAAACCTCCCCTCTGCCTCACTTTTCAGACAAATACCAAAAACCCTCCCGTCCCTGTAACCTGGAATATGTCAATTTCCCATCGTTTTCCACTCCCATTCCTTCTGCTTTTATCGCAGCTTTCCTCTCAGCAGAGCCATCCCTCGCTTTGTGCACACTCACCCTGAACTCGGCCGCAAATCTATCCTCGTCCTCTGACTGAATAACCTCTCCTCTGCTCTTCTCTCCCTCCCACGCCTCTGCTTCTCCTCGGACTCGCGGCCCTGACTCCCGCTCCTATCGCTTCCTCCCTCCATTTCTCTTTTCTCTATCCGTCCCCCTCATCTCTACGCCATAAATCTGGGCGCTCGGACGCGCTGTGGCCTTCGCACGGCTTTACTCTAATGCCCTAGAAACACACACACGCACGCACATGCACAGACAGACACAGAGAACTAAACACGCTGGCCCTTGTTCCTATAGGGCAGACACAGCAGAGGCGATGTGGCCACTGAGTGTGTCTGCGTGTGACTGATCATTTGTCAGACTGTGTTTTATGAGTCATGCTTACAAGGCACAAATCTGTCAACTGTCGTATCTACCTCCCACTTCAGACCAGAACAAAATCTCAAACACACACTCATTTTGCACACACACGCGCACACTGACATGCACAAACACAAATGTATGCGTTAATATTTCTGTCTTCTCGTCGCCAAAACTTCCATCTGTGGTTTGAGCCAATGTGATAGCGAGCTCGCACAAGAGTAGAGGACGTGTGCGCGTGCCCGTGCATGTGTAAACACACCTTTTCGGATCTCCTCTCTGATCTGGGACTCCATCTCCTCCATTTGGAGTAGAGTTTTCTGCCAGTAGCGTTCCGCCCTCCGACTCTTTGTGCAGTACACTACGAGAGCTGAGGGAAACAAAGCCTGTTATCACACACTGATAGCTTCCAATAAATCAGGACATAATTATGAAATCGGAAATGAGTCCAAAAGATTTTGAGTTCATGAAATTATGTGCAGAAATGTTTGTTTAAAAACTTTTTTGTGCCTGTGAAAAACCTGTGCAGGAGTGTTTCTGACTGTGAGAACATGCAAATGAACATCTTCTCAGAAACTCAAGTTTGTGAATGTGTAAATAAAATGTCTGCAAAAAATTATTTCAACCGTGAGGTTACACCCCAAGCCTGTGTAGAAAAAAAAAAGGGGGGAGGGGGGGGTACTCTGTGAATATCTGAGAACAGATTCAAGGCTAGGAAATGTGAAAATGTGTGTGAAAATCCACACTAGCACCAATTTTCACCCATACACCTGCCCTGCACACACACTCACACTAAGATTACAAAGTACAGTACACACACACAGACACACACACACACACACACACACACACACACACACACACACACACAAGCACACAGACAGAGTAGACAGCGAGGGGAACAGTGAGGTCTTTGTACACTGGGTACTGTAGAGGGATGAAGCAAATGCAGGAAACTATGACGCCCGAATTCCTTTTATCTGTTCCACATCTGGGGCATCCATTGCTACAGCAGGCACACATCCATCATCTGCTGGTGAGCGTGTGTACACAACCTACCCACAGTGCACAGCAGCAGCAGCACGCAGCACACCACAATGGATACCACGATGGCCAGCTCGCTCCCACCAAGCTGCACTTTGGCGATGGTGTGACGGAAGTTCCCCACTTGAACCTGGAAAGACAGAAAAACAGAACTGAAATAAGATCTTCAAAAACTTCCTTTCTTCTTTTATTGCTTTTTTCTACAGTTAACATTTACATGCTAAAACATATCTCTTGGTATCATATTTGTTCTTTTATACATTTTTATCATCTATTTGTTTTTCTTTTATTGCAGTAGTAGTTTATTTGTGCCCCCCCCCCACATTGTCTTATAAGACCCCAAATATACCAGTTGCAATGGTGACAGTTGTCATAAAAACCAACGCGACTTCTTACAAAAAACAACATATTGTTGACAAAAAACTTTACCACAACTTCTTAAAACACAACTGAGGTCTTTATGATTGTTCAGCCTAAATAATTAATCAAAGATTAGGACACTGTGATAGATGTATAACTCTTGAACCATCGTGAAACACATCCAAATCACAAAACATCCTCTTAAACCCACTCTGTCTATAGCTAATAGTAGTGTATCTGGTCATACTGTAACGGTGCCCATTATAATCTTTGACTCTACACCATTGTTGTTTTGTATATCTAGACTATCTATACACAAGATTTAATCTCACTAGTCCAGAGCACCCATGCAAAAGATCCCAAATATAAGATCTATGTAGGTGGTCCGCTGTTCAGACATCAGACGTAAGCTAAGCTGTGCAGGGATGTGAGAATGAGAGTGAGGTGATGTTTGTTAATATCCAAGGGGCAGTACTTAGGATAAGCTGGAGGCAAGCAAATGACTCATATTAGTAGTAAGGAGAATTACAGTAATCCAAGTGAGAGGAAATAAGGGCACAGACTTCTTTCTCATGGTCTGTAGTTGTCAAAGATTATGTAATTTTAGCTGCTGTCCTCAGCTAAAGGTCTTTTTCCTTAGAAAGTCTAAATCATATTATTGTACACTATATATACTTAATGTGTGTACATTGTATGTTTCTTATGATCTAGCCAATAAAGCAAATTAGATTTAATGAGAGAGAAAAACATTATGACAGAGAGGCAAAAAGAGCAGTAATGAGGAAACAGTAGGCACATGAAGGATTTTCTTTCTAATGTGGTGTAAAAATACATGCAAGTCTAACATGTTTGGAATGGGAACACAAGAAACTGCACACATGCACACAACATTTTTTTTCATGGACACAGGTGCAGATGCACAGAAAAAAAAAAAAATCACACACTGTAGATTTTGAAAAATGGTCTCTCGCTGCAACGAACTGGAGGAGTCACCCAGTTCAGAGTAACCCAGATGTGACAAGAAAAGGACTTTCACTTCTGCCTTCTGATTAGTCAGCAGGGTCCTCTGTGGTCCCTCCTCACATCCTTCCCTCTTCTTCCCCAATCCGAACATACTTCATAAAAAGAACTTCAGATAAAAAGCATCCAATCCTCAGACCAAATCCCTCTTACACTGGTCTTACTCTGAGGGGGGAAACTGGCTCACTGGGCTCTTTCTCCCTCTTTCTCTTTCTGGTCCAGGCATTTATTTACCCAGACTGCAGAGAGAAGGCCTTCTTCCAGAGACTGCAATAGCCAGGCCTGGTGTAATGGAGGGGAAAATGCCATTGTTCCATGTTCCTGTTTCGCTCTGGATACAAAAACACTGCTTCCCCACATCCACTTCTGCAGCTCAGCTACACTTCAGAGCCAAGCACAACACAGGCATGTAAAAATAGATCTGCCACCGAAAGTAAGTGAAGAAACGCAAATGGCCATAAGCTATGCAACAGCCCAACATGTATGCATTTACTCAAATGTGCCGACACAAAGGGAAATACACATGAGCTGTTTATTTATGCCCCTGTCAAATGTGCACACAAATCACCCTCAACTGCTCACGTGCAGGCCCACCCATTTGTGTTATTATGACATCCCATTTGACCCTTGCCCTGCCTTTATGTCTTTGCTAATTGCTGGTGTTTATTCTCAGACATCCTGAGAGAGAGAGAGAGAGAGAGACAGGGGTGAGCGGGTACTCGAGTGAGCCACAGGTACACAAGGGGAGGGAGTGAGAGACTGAGAGGGAGGGAGGGAGGGGGAGAAATAAAGAGCTTTCCTTCTATTTCTGTGTCAAAGTGGGGAAACGGTTCTTACAGTACAACTCAACTGACAGACAGAAAGGGAGACTAACATATGTTTCTGAGCTATTTCAGCAAACCACTCACAGCCTGTCTCATATTTAAATATAGATGAACGCTTTTCCCCCTTGATAAAACCCTATCAAAACACACCACATTGGACAACAACAGATGGGAAACGTGGGTAGAGGAGAAAGAGTGTCTAGTTTTATCAGGACTCTACAGGGCTCGACCATGTCTTGATTAAGACCTGCTTTATTGTTACAGAGAGAACTTGGAGACAAAATAAAAACACAAGTGAGGAGTGAGATCACCACTGACTCAGAGGACCTGGGTCTCGGTGTGAACAGATAGAGTCTGCAGATAGGTAATGGTGTTGCTGGTGATAGATGGACTGATAGGAAGGATTAAAGAGATAAAGGATAAGTGGTAAATATTTCACTGTGGCATTGAGGCACAGAGTGACGGCTCACCTCCCCCACTGACTGCTGATTCATGGTGGCATGCTCAGAGACTAGAAACCATTCATAATGCATAGAGAGAGATTTGCTAAAAATCACTGACTGTGCATGGATCTGTGCAGATCTAATCTATTTCAATAAACATCACAGATGGTCTGGATTCTTAGTAAATGTTTGGCTTGAGTTCTGTGTGACAGATGGGATGATATCCTTAAACTATCGGGGTCTATCCTACAATATTTTCAACATGAGGTTGGAAGTGTCTTTGTGGTTTTACATGCTTGCAGACTTACAGTGACAGGTAGCTCCCTCTCGCTGGAGCTCAGCAATCCGTTGATAGTGCAGTGAAACAGCTGGTCGTTGTGGAAGCTGATGTTACAGGGATAGGAGCCAATCATCACCGAGTATTCCTCCGGCACCAGTTCCAGATCGCTCGGCCCTTTCTGCGCCAGGAAGCAAACAAAAACAGCCGTCAGCCGGTCAGTGGTAAGAGACCAGAGGGGCCTGCTTTGAACAGGCACAGATAACATTCACACAGAACACAGCGGCTTTAAGCCACGCACACTGTTCACACAGACACATTCTATTACACACATACTCATATATAAACCGAGCCTGTCGCGCAGCTGTGACACAGAGGAAGCCAGGAGAAGACTCATCCACTTTGGGCTAGAGTTCAGCTTAAAGCAGCAAACATTCCCGCTGGCTCTCTCACATGGCCAGGGAAGTTTCTACAAACAAACTTGCTGACAGTCATCCCTGCCGCTGCCCAAAATAACATTCTCAGGGCCTTTACAGGAGCCTGTTGGAATAAGCTGCGCTGGCCTCTTTTTATCAGTCCAGCTCTGTCCTGTGTCAATCCGAGCTCTGCTTCTCGGTGCTAAGAGCTGGTTCAATTAAAGTCTTTAGTAACTTACTGAGGCCCCACTCAGCCTGTTAAAATGGAGGCAGCTGCTGTGTATGATGTGACAGTGATGTCATCAGGGTTATCAAAGCTTGGGCTCGGACACTAAAAACTTCAGCTAGAAAACTTGCATGACAAATTGGGGGCATGGAGTTTGAAAGTAACAGGAAGGGTTGAATGAAAATGAATGAGTTTTTGGAGCTTGACTCATTACAGGTCCAAAAATGTATTGAAAGTGCAACACTAAATTGCTGGAATACCCCTTTAACGTTAATATCATCGAGTCTCTTAAGATTTTTACCCAGCAAGTCCCCATATTTAATTTACAGTTACAGAAATTAAGGCTATAACACTTTATAGCATGTTGACCACATATTTATCTCAAAGGACAGACATATTATTCTTGGAAAAGTTGTTTTGGTTTGTAACAACTCAGGTTTTATTTTTATAGTTTTTAGTCAGCTGTATAAACAATGTACTCCCTGAAGTGAATGCTTATGTCTGGAAACACTGTAACATCACTACAAGGCAAGAAACATGAGCAGACAGATGATCATCCAGGATGTTAACAAGGCAGATTTTAGTTTTAGCCAGATTTTGTAAAGCCTTGTACTTGGATGAGCCTGTAAACTCTGACAGATGTTTAAAACAGACAACTATCACTATTCCCCTTTGTTTTCTCTTCTGAATAATTTTGGCTAACCTGGGGTTTTGTCTACATCCTGTCGGATCATCCGGCTGCTTGTGTTTCTCTTTACTTGTCTTGTTTTTAACCGTGTCACAGCATTCCCAGATCTACTCAATTAACTTGGTATGCATAATGTTATTTTAACCAGTAGGAATGATGCCCAAAACTATGAAAGTAAGACCCAATTTGTATGAAATTTCCTTTTAATATAAGAGTGACAAATGAGGGACTGTTTGCGTGTGTGCTATGTGTGTGTGTGTGTGTGTTTATCCCCATGAGCTTCCTTGCTTTGATTACACCCTTAGGGCCCTGTCCTGTCCCTGCTGCAGGATGCCACCCCCTGGGTCTCTGTCAACAAATGCTTCCTAACATAGACAAAACACAAGCACACATGCATGCACATATGTAACACACACAAACAACTCAAATTATCATACCAAATGTGTTTTAACATATTGTAAAATACACTAATATAATAATATACTAACCCCGTGTGCAACACAGAATTTTCACACTTAAACTTGTCGGACCAAAACAATGAAATCTAAAGGCCAAAACAGGATGAAAGCAAACAAAACCCACCCACATTCCAGCTCAGGTCCTTAATATAGGCTCTGGCTCACTAACAAGCTCCCTATTAAACAAACACGCTCTCTTCCAGCCTCTCCCCACCTCCCTTCAGGTCCACCGTAAGTGGAATCCACCTTCCTAAAAAAAAAAAAAAAAAAAAACAGGAAACCACAGACGAGTTGCCCATGAAGACAGGCTGAGGCAGCGATTCCTGTAGGGGCCTCATCCTGACACACACAAACACATAAAGAGGAAGCTGCATTATGTTCAAACTTCCCATCCTGTCTGTGCTGTTAGCATGTACATATTATACGGTGGCACAGCTGGTGGCCCTTTAGGGTGATGAATCCATGCAGACAGGTGCTTAGATCAGCCAGAACATGGGAACATGGGACCTCACAGGGAGCTGCCATCGTGCCCTTCCCCCTCACTGCCCAGACCCCCAACAGAAATCAACACCTTTGATGTGTTTTATGTCCCTCTGGTTTATGTGAATATGAATAAAGAAACGTTCAGCCCTGTCTGCTGCTCACAGTGGGGGCAGTTGGCTTACAGCAATGCTGACTTTGGAGCCAAGGAACATGGAAAACCCATCACTTGTTCTGTGCAGAATTTGCAATACAGCCAGTGTTTCCTGATGACAGTATCATTAAATTCTGACCAAATAACCACAAAGAAAAGAAAATCCCATCATCCTCTACTTTGTGTTGAGTGCCAATTACAAATGCTAATGTTAGCGTGGTAACATGCAAAGCTAAACTGGTGAACCTTGTAAACATATATGTAAACATTTTACTTAGGTTACCTGAATAGTCTCTATGATTCTATGGAATTTGACAGGCAGATTAAATTATTGATTTATATATGATACCACCTGAGCATGACTGATTCAACACATTTGTATTGAAACTGATCAAAATGACGTGTAAAATGCAATGAATATAATCAATACCAATCCAATAGGTAGTGGACAGCGCTGACTTGAAAACATAAATTCTCTAATAGAAGGAAAACGAATATTTGTTTGACTTGAACCAACATATCAGTGAAGCACTAATCTGAACTTCCCGTCTCAGCAGTGTCACTCACGTTGATGATGAGTGTCAGCGGCTCTCCGGGGTGGTGTTTAATCAGCTTCTCCTTATTGGCGGTGAAGAACTGAGGGTCCTCCACGTACTCCAACAGGAATTGACCTTTGTGAGTCTCCTCCTCCTCTTCCTCTGGCTCGTCGTAGTCAGAGGAGAAGGGGCTGTCTCCGATGTAGAGGACTCCGTTCAGGAAGAACTGAACCGAGGTCTGCTGGGACTGGGTGGACTCCGGGGACAGGCAGGTGATCATGGAGGAGGAGAACACTGTGCAGGGCTGAAGAGGGAGAGAACAAGGCAGCTTATACTTTTTTCATTTGCCTTTCAGATGGTTAATGACATGTTGCAACATAATTCATTCTCTTAGAAGAAAAGTTTGAAATTTTTGGAAATATGTTTTTTTGCTCTCTTGCCAAGAGTTAGATGGGAGGACTGACAGCCATCTCATATCTGTTAATTAAATGAAGCTTAGCATAAAGAGTGGAAGCAGGGGGAAACAGCTAGCCTGTTTGTGTCCAAGGATGACAAAACCTGCCTATAAAGCTAGAAACCTCTAAAACTCACTAATTAACATGTATAGCTTGTTTGTTAAGTCTCTAAAAAAATGACAAGTTATGGTTTTATTGGGGTTAGTTACTGTGAGCAGTGACCTTTTGACACAAAACTGATAAACAGTTTTCCCCAAAATGATGGACTATTCCTTTGAGGTTTTTAGGCAGCTAGAGACGTTGAAAACATGCTTTATTTTATTTATCTTAATTTTGAATTCCCTCATGTTTGCTTATACGGCAGAAAGATTTTTATTGAGTAAAAAGGGCAACAATTCATCTGTTTACTCACCGTTTCTCCAATTCCCAGCACCTGCATGGTGACACTCTGCACCAGATCAAAACCCTGGCCCGTCACTGTGATGGTCCTGCCACCACTGTGACACATACATAGATAAAAATACAAACACAAACAAACAAACACACACACACACAAACAGAAAGTCACATCTTGGCCATAATAATAAATGATTCAAATGCATACTGGTATAATAATACTTTTGGACAGTGCAGAAAAATAATAGAGAAACACGGGCCCATATAATAATGCAATGCATTTCGACAGCGGTGATAATCTGCACATGTCATCAAAGACACACTGCCTCTCTGTCACACACATGCTGTGCTATTTAGAAAACAATAGGGAGAAGATACTGCACATCAGGACAACATTAGAGTAATGACTTATGTCAGTGAATCTGGGTGGGGAACCACTGTATCAACGAGCTTGAAATGTTTAAGACATTTTGGCTTTAATGCTTGTGGTATGTGTGTATGTGTATGTGTATGTGTGTGTGTGTGTGTGTATGTGTGTGTGTGTGTGTGTGTGTGTGTGTGTGTGTGTGTGTGTCGCAGTCTACCTACCTTAGGTAGCTCTTTTTGGGATGGATGAAGCTGATGATGGGGTTCTTCTCGTAAGTGTATGTGGTACTGAGCTCTGCACTCTGACAGGGAAGGTTTTCAAACTCCACGCACACTGTCACAGACTCAGTGTTTACCTGCAAGGCTGGAGGCATGGTGCACTCAATGGTTTCATCTGTTTTCCTAAAAAATAAATAAATAAACACTTTAAAAATTTTTTTTAAAGGAGGAGACAAACACTGTGACCGTACATCTTGTGTGATATTTCTGCTTAAAAGTTTATGTTTGTTGCAGCTTGGTGGGGTTTCATACAAATACTAGTTTGGAGTACACTTCACTATAGACACTTCACTTAACACTTGGACCGGAGCTGGACAAATATGAGGATTTGGGTTAACTAAGGCAAGATAAGATTGAAAGAGTTTATTTAATATTAAGTCTCAAATTTTTACCTGATAAGAAACGCAGCTTAAATGTCTAATTATTAGCCCTACACATTTACAGCACTTGCTGTCAGCTATGTAAGAAACACTATTAACACAATGAAAACTTTTTAAATAGTGTATAATCTGATGACTGGCACAAAGACAGAGACACAAAGACTTGCCGCTTAAGATGTACATGACAGACAGAGACTAAAATTGGACGTCTCGCCTAAAAGATATAAAAGTCTTGCTACAAGGATTAAAAATAAATAAATCATACTCACTCTGTGATGGTGCATTTCTCCGTGTTGTTGACCTTGACTCTGACCTCAGAACCAATGTCCAGGTGTTCCCCCATGATGGTCACCCTGGTTCCTCCAGCACGAGAGCCCTTCCTCGGCTCCATGGACAGCAGCTTTGGGACCTGAATACAGAGGCGAGATGCAGCACATGAGTAACAAGACATCACGTTTATCGCTAGATATCTGACAGCTTCTGTCACTGGGAGAGACAGGCTTACTCAGACTGTGTTATGTGCTCTATGATGCTTTTCTTGACACCAAATAAAATCTTTCCTTTCCTTTGAGGTTCAGATATCTCGTCTTTACAGATTGGCTGAGACAGCTGCTGACTATAACAGTAAATTAGTGAAGAAAACTGTGAAGACAGCCCACGCTGCAGTATGTTAAAAGTGCTGCTGAAGCCAACAGGCCTTTAGGCCCAAGCTTGGAGGACAGCTATACTGCATTCAAGCAGCAATAATGTTCATGCATACACATGAAAAACCGCATGCACACACAGACATATATGCACATGCACATGCATATATGCAAACACACATACAGTACACACACACACACGCACAAAGGCTCCTCAGGCAAAGATGGATTGCCCTGTCCAGCTCTGCAGCTACCCGCATCAGCATTCCCGCTCTAACGTTCTATCCCCGCCATGAACCTCGCCTCAAGGGAAACCTCTTATCCACACTGACAGGATTCACTTCCTCAACGTGCACGGATGGAGGAGACCTATTATGTGTTTGTGTGTCAGAGTGGGTGTAAGGAGGCAGATGTTTCCGTCTAAAGTTTGAGGAAGGAGATGCAGTAGAGGCGCATATCCTGTCTCTGAATCTGTTTTCCCTTTCTCCCACATCTTCCCCTTAAAACCCATCAGTAAGAAACCTCTCTCACACTGAGCATTTCAAGAGCTGAATGAGGATAAGGAAGCCCAAGGGGAGTTCCCACAACATTATGGTTTGTTGCTCTGGATTTTCTTCATCCTCATGCATCGAGAGGGGCTTCAAGATCTGGGTGATTTCTTTGTGGGATGACTCATGGGCAGAGCTGCTGTAAGAAGCCGCTCAAATGATAGACTTTTCCAGTGCTGAATTATGAAAAACTCTGTCTATAAACAAAAAGAAACAAAGCGCTTACATGGGTATTTCCACTGGCTGAATATTCTTAATCCAATGGGAGACTGCGTGGGTCGAGGTCAATTAACACAATGCTGGATCGCTCTCCTCGATCCAGTGATGGATTCAGAGCAAGGGGATGTTCCAACAATCGCCATATTTGTTTTTGCTGGCAGCGAGTGCAGGATGACAATGGTGCTTAGTTGCAGCTCGGGTGAACGTTTGAAGATTCCCACACACTTGCATTCCTCTGAATCATAAAACGCATCTGTTAACACTCAACTGACACTCTTGGGGAGGCTTTCCCAGTGGGGGGAACAAGGAACAAGAGAGAGCGTAGAAGAAGAAGAATGCGGAGGGAGAGACGAGCAACGGGAGGGTCGATGTCTGGAGAACACTCACCAAGTATGAGAAGCTCTCCTTTGACGTGCCCATCCCGCTCTGGTCCACATTCACTTGGACAATATCGGTCCTGTCATACTCGGACCTCCCAGTGACACACACCAGCCTGGGGAATTAAAAAAAGACTGTGACCTCCATGTTTGGCTGTCAAAACACCATAATCAAAGATCAATTAATAATTAAAAAAATAATAAAAACACAATGACAGTGAATAAAAGCACTAAATTGCTGCTTAATTTTAATTTAATAAACTACTTTCAAGAAAGAGTTGCTCAACTCTAATTGCAAGTGAAAGGAACCAATATGAAGATGAAGAAAGAGATCCTGATCTGCTAAACAACGACACATAATTAAACTTGGAGAATGGTGGTTATGAACCAATTCATCAAACCATATTGCATTTACATATGGAATCCAATAAAGCCTTGAGATATCAGATATTAGGAGATGTAAAGTTCAAAGCTCCTCAGACCAGATGTGTCTAACCACAGAGGAGATTAAGGGACTGCTGAGGCTTGTTCTCTTGCCTCCTGGCTGTGATTAAGCCCTGTGTCATCAGTGCATGCTCTACAGGGACGTCTCATATTAATGACACGGTGGTGTACCAAGGCACAGGGATCTACTGTTCTGGGGCCTCACTGGGATAAATGTACTGCAGGGGGGGGGACACACAACCTTTATCACCTCACACGATCCCCCTTCCAGCTCGACACCCTGTTGGTTTATTTAGTCAGGTGCCTGGTGCTACAGTGGTTATAAATTCTCAGTGAGTGATTGGATGATTGACAGAGGAATTGTGTGGAATTTACATAAGCGGAGGAGCCGTGTTTTATGTAGGAGGACCTGGCAGGACATATGGCGAGATGAGGCTGGGCTGGACAGATTTTTGGGCTTGGCTGGGGTCAGGCTGTGACGAGGGAGAAAGCTCTTAAATGTCAGACCTTACATAGACCAACATGTTATTCTGCTCTCAGCGAACCGAAAAGTCCGAAACACTGCAGAATCTAATGAGCCCAATTAAATCACAGATTTTCTTTGTAAGCCTGAATAGCTGTTAAAAATATTCTAAAATAACCTGCTGTACCAGCCATCTGTTGATAGTGGGGTCTAGATTCCAGCTCATTAATTACTCGAGCATCAGGTAAAGAGTGTCGTTACACTCAAATTACACTCCTGTCAGTTGTGTGTCAGGGGGGCAGGTGTGCACCTGTTTGACAAAAATGCATCATTTCAAATGCTCCGGATTTAGAGAAAAAAAAAAAAAAAAAAAGGCCAAATAAAATGAAACATGACCATTCACAGATTCAAGCCTGAGGGAAATAAAAGAAATTAGAGCCTGAGTCAGCCCAAACCTTTAGGCTTGCTTCAGAGAATCAAACACTTAAAATCAAAACAATACATCACATTGTATGATATCTATTGAACTGTAATGTTGAGGATTATTCTGTGGGAAAAAGGCAAACATAGAACCAATATTTCTTGAGGAGCACGGACAAAGGCTTATCAGCAGATAAAAGCTATGGTGGAGGCTTCAGCATTTAAACAGTGCACACAAACTTTGTGTATCAGGGTTTCTACAGTCTTCATCAAATTAAATAAGACCTTTTTACCACAAAGAATACAGTTTATCTCTCAATCAAACCAACCAAAGTATGAAAGTGTGATGGAAAACCACTGGGGACAATGTGGCCTATAATTATATATTATTATATCACATTCTTCAGTACTCCCCAGCAATATGTACCAACTATTCTGAATAAAATATTCAAACAAGGTAACCTGACCTGTACCTATGCATAGGTGGCAAAAAATTAATCATTTAAAAACGATCAATTCATTTGAGTTTTTGCTAAAATTACACAATAAAAGTAGTGACAGTGGTTGCCACAGGTCTGATGATGCAGACTGACAGTAAAAAAAAAAGGAAAAGGACTGGACACACAATCCACTGTCACAAGAATCCCACTTTTAGCTTAAAGGTGTGTGATGTCTCCTGACAACCTGCACCCAACTACAAGAAACACAAAAAGAGAGAATTGTAAAAGAAATCGAATACATGTTAATCCCTTCTAAGGCCCTTTTTTTAAAGAAACTGGATTCAGTGTTGTTTAACAGTCTTCAAGGCATGCATGCCCTGATGTGTGGCTGCGTGTGTGTGAGCTGAGTGTGATGTTGATGCAGTGCGATCCCAGTCAAAGGACAGGCAGGCTCCCAGTAGGAACAGACAGAGCCTGGACTAACCCTTGCTCCACATTCCAGCACAGCCCCACTGTAGAGATATTATGGGTTTCAGAGGGCGATATTTTGGCTAGTGCTGAGATGTCTGTGATCATTTCCCCCCCGGGCGGATGATGAGGCTCATCTACAATCAAGTCTGTGTGTTGTCGTGGATGCGAGTGTTGTCTGGGCTCTGCTAAATGGACAGGGCGAAGGCCACTCAAGGTTTGTATTAAAATGATAGAGGGGGAAGCACAGAGGATCTGAGCCAAATGTCCAGAGAAGTACTCCAGTAAATGAGGTGTGCCTGGACTGACTGTGCCATTAATTAAAATGTTGACACCCAGTGAGTGGAGCACCGTCTCTCTAGTGCTGCACATTTTCCTTTTGGCACGCAGATGTGAACTTTCACCTCACAGCACACGAACAGACACCTGTCTCAACAGCCCTGGTAAATGAGGTCACATGGGCCAGTGTGTGTGTGTGTGTGTGTGTGTGTGTGTGCTGGTGTGAGTCTGTGCGTGTCTGGCGTTTCTGCAACAGCCAGTTTGAATTTAGATCTCCTGACTGAGGATATTTTTGTGAAACAGGGTTATTTCATCTAGTCCTCTTGTCTTCCAGTGACTTTAGGGATGTGATATAAATAGGTTTAGGTTTTGTTCTCTGAACTAAGTTTAAACTAAACTAAGATTAAATTTTCAGCTTAACTGTAAAAGATTTAAGTTAATGGAATGTGATAGAATCAAATCTAATCAAATCAATCAAGGTGGTCCCCACAAGGAGAGAAGCAGAAAGGTAGGAATGTGTGTGTGTGTGTGTGTGTTTGTGCATGTGTGTGTCTGCAAGTCAAATGTGCTGATGCTGTCAGATGCACTGACGTGTTATGATTTGTCAGTGCCACTTCCAGCAATGAGGATACGCTTCGCTGTCATAACAACTGGCCTCGGGAGCCAATGAGGAATGACGACACGAGATGAGATCACCCCCGGAGTGAAACGTGATTCGCTGTTTTCGACATGTGTGTTTTTTGGTGGGGAACGTGTCAGGCGGCAGGAGTGACAGGTAAGACCCACAGGTCACCCTCGAACTGGTCTTAATACAATGATTGGCTTCAGTGGAGCAAGACCAGATAAACAGTTCCATTCAAGGGAACATTACAGATACTGAATGGAAGTTTGGATGTAATTGTAGAGTTACTGACTTCCACCGAGCTCTGTTATGCCGGTGTCGAAACCGGGTCCTGCTGTCTCCATGGTGATAGTGTGATGGTCCCTGAGCTAGGGAGGGATGGCAATAGAGTCATTTAAAATGAGAAGCGTGCTGCATAATAATATTTGTGAAAATTAGCCTCATGAATACATGAAAACTAAACCATGCAGAGATGACTCCATTTTCAAGACTGGTGGACATGTAAGAGGTGGATTCCACTAATGATCTATGATGGTGATTTGTGAGAGGAAGTATAGTTATTTATATAGAAGGTGGCTTATCTGGTGGTTTCTTTAAATAAAAGGCAATGCCAATTACAAACTGAAAAATATCATTGGCTCACAAGAAATGCTCTTAATGGCTTATTTTACTGAGGGTAAAGTTTGCTATTCCATTAGTTTGACGTTTTATTTATCAATTTACCCGATTTTCGGAAGCTCCCTGTGGAGCCACAAACAACTTTTTTTTTTGTATAGCAAATGCAGGAATACTTCCACAGACTGTCCTTTAAATACACTGTAACACTTGAATTACAGGTATTTAAATTTTGTCTGTAGCTCTCAAACTTTTTTTAAACCCACAACTTTTCTCATACTTTTCCCAGTCGGTAAGTCATTCCAGTGTGGGTCACCTAACTCCCACTATCCATTAAATATAATAAGTCACACAGCTCTCACTGTGCTGTCTGATGTGAGTTGTAGTTTCACTGGCTCATGTCTGGTTTCACACTGTGTTCATGACTGAGATGCACTGTACATGTCAGGATTTCTTTAAGGTTTATTAACTGCGACAAATCTTTCACTCACTTGCTCCAATAGTCTCAATCACCGCCTGCTGTCCACCTGAATGCTTACCTGCTTGAAAGCATGTCTGGTTACCATGACAACGGGTCATTGTTAGCTATCATCTCACCAGTCTTGGCTGCAGCACGACTGCATATTATAACAGGGTTTTAAATATAAATGATATTGATGTACAGGACAAGCTCTTTTTTCCTACATCTTGTCATTTTGACAATGTAGATAATGTAATATGTAATTAAATACCTATGGGGTAATGAGGAGAAGAGGTGCCCGCACTCTGCTACGCTTCGGCAAACACTTCGAGACCAGCTGACATAAATCTGTGAATCATAATCCAGCCATATGTTGTAATACTTACTCAACAGAGACAGTGTAGAGCTCAGGCAGGAGAACACATGGCACATCGCCAATAGAGACCTTCACTGCTCCAGCCCTCCGGCCCAGGTTCCTGCCCTCTATTGTCAGCAGGGTGCCTCCTTCCACTGGACCCCTCAGGGGGAAGATCTGACAAAGACACAGTGAGGTAATGAGCGGGGAGAGAGAAAAGCCTGTGAAAACCCTGTAATGTGCACAGTAAATTAGAGCTCAAAAGTAGATTACCTCACTAAAAACATCCCACTAATGACGGGCGATAATGAACATGACAGAGAATTAAGAGAAAGGAGATGCTGTCTGTGATGCTGACATGGAGTGTGGCGCATGGAGAGATAAGGACAAGTGGCCCGTGTAAGTGTTCTTCTGCTGAAGACTGAGAATCTAATTGAATAGACACGCGGTTTAGGTATATACACACACACAAAGCAGACTCTTAACTGTGCCAGTCTGAGACTCTTCAGCCTCTAATCCTCTACAGCACATGCAAATAAAGAGCAGCCTAAGAGCCCCCTTCACATCCCACAAGAGACAGACAGAGTGAGAGAGTGAGGGCTGGAGAGGCGAGGTGGAGAGCGCAGCAGAAAGGTGGATGAGTGGGGAGGCAATTTAGGGAACTGAGTGTTGAGAGGGGAGTGAATGCTGATGGTGGTGGTGGTGAGAGAGCAAGGCCTCAGCAGGGGAATTAATGCACAGTGCTATTCCCTTTCATCTGTTTTCCTGTGTCTGCTCTGTCAAATTCCTTAGTCCCATTTCTGTTGTTAAGAGGCATACTCTCACGCACCATTTCAGTCCTCGCCTTTGGTCTCTTAACTTTCCATTCAGAAGCCGCAGAGAGAGAGAGGAGAGGAGCGTCACCTCCCCAATCACCACGGAAACACAGCCTTAGAGATAGCATCTCCAACTCCCAGACAGAAGCAATCTACCATCATCTTGCCACTGTAGCATAGCTAGCCCAGCAAGCGGGCAGGCTCAGGCTTTTCTGAATGACCTCCCTGGCTGAGCCGAGGTCACTGTGACCCCTCAGTGTTATTAGCCTGGCTCCGGCTCCATCGGAAACCGGGCTCAGGAATGAAAACAGCACTTCTGTTTCGTCTAGGTGAGAGGACAAGGATTGGGCTCCGCATCCAGATAATTTGAAGCCAGTAAGAGTGACAGCGCAGATAAATAAACCATATATTTCCCAGCTAAAAGGGGAGGTTGTTAAGTAAAGAAAGGATGTATTACTTTTAATATCGCGTGAAAACAAACTGTCGGAGACCAACCCATTGCTTACAATATTTCTGTGAGATCTACACCACAGGAAATGATGTAAATGTAAATGTTTTGGTGGTTATGTTAGGCTTTTGGATATTAAGTGTGACCACCCTGAGCCTACTTACACCACATATATATGCGTACTTCCTTAAAAACACATGTCCACATTCTTTCATACACATGTGCTGCACAAACACCACATAAATGCTTGTGTGAGCACGCACACACATGCAGCACCCAACCCTCTCCACAGAGCTCAGCAGTAAGCAGAATAATTTATTATCACTATGCGTCCATATAGCACCTAGTGTGTCTCCGTGGTGCCATTGAGCATTGACATCAACATCAGCTGGCATGCTGTTCATTTACACCTCTTACAAGTCTGCGTGTCTTGATTTATAGCACAAACTCTGCCAGGCCTGCAGGGAGATCACAGAGTGTGAATGTGTCTCGGCAAAAAAAACTCCAATGTTGGAGCTATTAAATGCATTTGAGGACTACATTTTTTGCATTCAAATCAAAAATACTCTGATATGTAACCAGCACCAGATAAACTAGCAAACAGATAAAATCCATATGTTTTTTTTTCTTTTGTTCAGAATAGATTGCTTTGAGGTCTGAGCTTTCATCTTCCTCTCCTCACTCCAGTTCCCCTACATCACGCTAATCAAGGAGGACGTGAGGACAAAAACAGGAAAAAGCCTCTCACTATACTGTACTTCTCCACCCTTTCTCTGTCCAACTAGCTCTCCATCCCCTCTCCCAAACTATTTATGTCTCACCCAGATCCTTCTGTTCTCTTTTTTCTTTTCATGTCATGGATAAACTACGCCTGGCAGTTCCTGTTTTGGACGCTAAAGTACCTCTAATCAATGTTTTTTTAAACACTGGACCAGCCCACACATAACATGAGTATAAAGGGGCCTGCAGAGATAATAAATGTCTCTATTGTCTTACGTCAATGAATCGAATAGAAAGCATTTTTCACAATTAGGTGCTACGTGGCAAAGTTTAGGGAATAATGAAACCCTCCTCCATGTTATTGATATTTTGGTGCTAGCACCTTGTGATAGAGACTGCATGTGACAAAGCAGAGCAAGAAAAGCATGTTTCATTAGCTAAGCTGTACACACAGTCACCAGTACTATATAACAAAGAGCTGCTGCGGTGTGTGTGTGTGTGAATGTTTAGGGAGAGCGGATCTTTTCCTTCTTAAGCCGGACTGCTCGGGCTCTAACCCCTGTGGATTCTCTGGGAAAACATGGCTGCCAAGGCATTGCATCACACACCCCACAGAACCACAGCCCTAGTATCCTTTCTGCAACTCATTCTCCTGAGAGAACCGGTGGGAGTGTGTTGGAGAAGGAGAGAGGGAGAGAGAGAGAGCTGCAACAATAGTCTACCCACGCATACGGCATCTCAGCCCAGCAAACTTCAGTCACGTAAGAAGTCCAAATAAGTTAGACTCTCACAGAGCATCCTGTTAGTCACAGTATGCTGACAGCTACAAAGAACGAAGGATAATCGTGAATGCTTCAATATGGCCTATTTGTGTGACAGATTGCGGGCCTGTGTGCGTGTGTGTGTGTGTGTTTGCTTTGTTCTATTTGGCTTATTCTCTTGGGCTGACCAGGTTTTATCTACAGGAAGTTGAGGCCGACTGGGTCTCTCGTGAGCCATGCTTCCCATGACCGCCTAACTCTGGCTCCGCCGGTATAAAGTTTTGGTAACGGCAGAAAAACGCTCGGAGGACGGCTCTAAACTCGCTCCCATTACATCTGGACAAACAGATGAATATGATTATGCAAATGAGCTCCATAAACAGTTTAAAGAAAGTCCCTGCCGGTAATCGTGATGACCACTCTGATGTGACCGCAGTTAGATCCTGTGTAGGATAAACACTCCTTAATTCCTTTCACCAGCATGGTTTTGCTCTTATTGTGGTCACTCATCTAAAATCCCTCATGGTTCTTATTTGCTGTCTTTTAGTTTCTGTGGTTTTCTACACAAAGAGCCCTTCACATATAGCTTTCATACCCCAGTCCATACAGTTTACACACATACTGTAGTTACACAGGGCAGAAGGTGTTTCCCATGCTGTCCTGAGTGATTGCAGATCAACTCAGCTGTGTCCCTGGGGGCCTGCGGCTAACTGAGTGTTAGTGTTATTGTTGAGTGAACTGCTTTAATGAGACTCTATTCAAACATTCCCTCAGCAGCTGACACTGGACAGACAGGGCATGGGGGCACTACACCATGTGAGAGACCCCATGATTCACCATTTTATGGCTTGAAAATAGAGGCTGGAGGCTACAGAGGAGGAGGATGGCTGTAGGAGGATGAATGTAAACATTTGCAGTATGCAACCACACGTTTAACCTGTGGTCTTACCTTGTGGATCTCAGGAGCTGGACACTGAGCCCTGATTGGCTGGCAGTCGTCCCGCGGCTTACAGCTGTTTTCACACCAGCCGCAAAGGTGGCCCTGATCCTCCCGGCCCCAGCACTGGGAACAATCTGAACTACCCACTCCACAGTTGTACACCTCCACTAGAGGGAGATGTGAGGTAAGGGAGGGAGAGGGGGAGAGAGAGAGAGAGAGGGAGAGGCAATTATTGTTGTAATGCAGTGTTACTGAACTGTGTTTGCCTTGTCTGGTTAACTTAAGAAGCTGTAGACTCCTAAGAGTATTTTATACCTTATATGAACCATATGTGCTGCATTCTCTAAATAAACAGCATAAGAATTTGCAAGATGATATATTCATGGCTATAAAAATAAACCAGGAAAAAAGACAGCCAGTGGAAAGGGGGGGTGGAACAAAGCCAGCGAGAAACAGATGATTATGTTCATGTTCCAATGTGCCTCCCAGTGAGAAGTCCCATTTGTATCACTGCATGTACATCTGTGCATTCATTTGTGTGCATAATACAGTGTCTATGTCCCTGCATGTGTGTGTGTGTGATAAGGGTGTGTTGTTTTGAAAATTTGATGACTGCGCATGTTACGGAGCGACCGTCGTGTCCGTGAACAGCACAGAGTGTCTGGCAGCGGCCCAGGGCTGTTGTTCACATGGTAGACACATGGACCATGAACAGCACATCTGGGACTGGGATAGGCAAAAGGACTGGCTTGTAGCTGTGCTGTGGACAACGTGCCAAGTGCAACAACATGCACGCCACTTTTCATCATCTCACTGTTGTCATGGAGCTCAAACTGTATTTGCAACAATACACAGGGACATAGCTTGTAAGAGGCATCAATAACACCTTAAATTGCAGCTCCCTATGTTCTATAATCATTATGTGCAATTATAGACAGTAGCTGAATATGATATTATGGCAAATTACTAGTTGTTGGCAAATTATGTGTTGTAATACACAAACTACTATTATTGCAAGTGAAAGGACATCTAACACTGTTTGCTCCTGTAAGCGATTCTTTATTTTTCTCTGGGTTTAATCAAATCCACCAAGCTCATCAGAAAAACATCCGTGCACAGGTGACATGCATTCTGAGAGTGCCGGTGGCAGCCATGTCAGATTTTGCCTTGTTTTTGCGTCTGTCTAATTACACTGCAAATACAAGAGAGCCGAGCAAACAGCTGAAGCGTAGCAGATTGGCAATTGTATTTTTCATCTGTTTTCTTTTATACGTCTACCATAACCACGGGTGTAATGTCTTACCTTTCATGGGCTGAGGGCTGTCGACAAAAATATCCTCCCTGCGCCCACTAAAGAATCCTCTCCTCCTCAGGTTCAGGTGGTAAACTTGACTCCACTGATTAGTGGACAGCTACATGGACAGAGAGGTAGGTGGCACAAGTAAAACAGGTTATACTCGGCATCTCCTCGGTGTGAATGTGTGTGCATTGCCTTCACATACTGCCTTTAGATAATAATGGGTTATCATTAAGCTTATAAACAAGGGTTTAAAATAACTGGGATAAAAGCAACTTACAAACAGGGCTTAAACCGGAAAATAATGAACACACACTGAACCAGTAAGTGCACAGTAGAGTTAGAAATGAGTTAGAAATGAAGTGATCTTTGTTCAGACTTGGCAAATTGACTCACCAGTTATTTCTGGTAGGTCATTGTCTATACTTACTGTCACTCCACTGCACTTGACAGTCGAGCTGTTCAGCCATATTGCCTCATATCGCTGCTCTGTCCCAAAGTCACACTCCAGCTCTTCCCCCTGTCAGGCAAAGCACTTATTTTAAACAATATGCAGTATTTCAATAACAAGCAAGCAAACTGTGATATTATGCTGCTCTCAGAATGATATAATCGCTGCTTTAGTGCTCAAAATGAGAGAATTGGAGACAGCTCCGACAAAGAAATGCTCTTTCAAACATGTCTGGTAACAATTGACAACTCTGAAAAAGTACCAGGAAACTGAAATAACCCACAATAATTGTCCCTGCCAGGAAAAGATGCAATCCATTCAGAATTCATATTCATAAACATCTGGGCTCCCACACCTCGGCAAGTCATCTGGGAGCCAGAGTAATGAATATGAATTCATTCTTCATAAAATGAGTGCTAACTGAGAAAAGATATGTGAAGTTAAAGACCATAAAGAAGCTAAGATAGGTTAGAGCAGTAAAGGATAAGTACTTAAAGTGGGGGAAATCACTTGTCTGTCAATCCAGCCAGCTTAAATTGGTCTACTTTGATCGCCCAGTCCAGGACTTTGCTATTTCTCTGTGCTTTCTGACACCAGAGAACCTTGATTTTTCTTGCATCTGGCAGGTTCTTTTTCCCAGAAAAACCCCAACATACTGCACTTTGAAATCTCTGTTCTTACGTTCAGTCTGGGAACTAAAAGACACCACAAGACAAACTTGCAAGTATCTGCGTTTTGCAAAATATTTTCATAAGACTGTTTATCACAGTTAAGTCTAAATAATTTATTTTAAGTTCGTCCTTGAGTGAGAGTGTGGGAACCGAAGCAAAATCCACCACAAATTCCACAAGGGTCTGAGTGATGGCAACATTTTTTTTCCAAGTGAAAAGATGACTGACATCACATTCCCTGCTCTGTTGACTTACCAACAAGATGGAGACATTATTCAAACATCAGTTTGTATAAACTTTCATTATCAAGAGTAGTATGAATGGCCAATCACAACCATGCTGTGTGTCACATTCAGTATGTGTGTATGTGTGAGTTTATATGTGACTCAGTGTCTGTCACCATAGCAACACACCAGGATAGGGCTTGAAAGGCCAGCCAGGGTTAGGAATGTGTGACTGACCACACCTGGCAACTAGTCAGCTCTGGAATTTTTAGAGGATCCCAGTCACGTCCTTATCAGGGATGCAGGATCAGCGTCTGACTTGCTCGGTGTGGATTAAGGATGAGAATGGGGCTGATCTGGAAGGACTAGCTGAATTTAAAATTGAACAAAGCTCCTGTCGTGTGCTGCCTCAGACCGACTGCACATTGTACGTTGTGCTGACAAAGACACAACTCAGCTGGTTGCAGTTAGATACCAGAGCCATGGTGGGACCTGACAGCTGAGCAGTGAGCAACATAAGCATAAAGATACTCGCTCATTCTTCATTTTCATTTCCGTCTCTCAACATGGAGATCGCCCAAACTCAAGTTTTGCTCATTCACTGACCCAAATCACAGCACACAAATATCCATCTGTGTTTAACTCAGCTTGAAGCAAACACACCATATGTTTCGGTTTTATTCCAATCATTTTCACAACATGCGTGTTGGACAAAGTCCAACTCCAGCTTCATGGCTGGAGGTTGTCTGCCATACCTCCTGGATGTTGCTCAGGGATAGGGTGAAGTCCTGGGCCATTTCTGATGGCGATGGAGGAACTTCTGAGGCGACCAGGCTGGGACAGGAAGCAGCATTCTGTGGTGAGGTGAGAGGGTTTCGGGTGGGGGTGGGGGCAGGAAGTGACATACAGGAGTTAAAGAAAACAATGGCTCCTCTGCACACATCCGTAACCCAAAATACCTGTCCTGTTTATCTGGAGGAGGAGGAAATGAGAGGGTGAAGTCTCGCTCTGAGGGAAACAACAATAGCTTCAAATAAAAAGACGATGAAGGATTAGAAAAACAGACCCACCGGACACTGTGATGGGCTCAGCAGAATGGGGGAAAAAAAAAAAAAACAAAACTCTCTCTTCTCTTCATGACCTACATTACAGAGACCTAATGGAGTTTTTTCATGATTAAAAAGAACCTAAATTTTAAATAACTAAAAGTGACTTAAAAAGAACAAGCCTCTTGTGCTTTAATATGTTTGTTTTTCTCTATCTTGGGATCTGAAACGGCACGCCTAAGATTTATTACATTTGCTTAAAGAAACACAGTCATGTCTTTATTAGTTCAGTTGTTGAACACAAAATGCTTTTTTCCCTTTTTAGGGGGTCTTGTGATATAAGGCTGAGCAGTAAACGCTTATGGCAATAAAACACTTAAACAGCAGAACAAGGCCACTTGACCAGCAGCTGACCAAAGGGTTGTGAGTCACCATCATCTCCCCTCTAACCGGGACCAGTAATGTGACTGGACATAGGCAGATCTGTACCCTGAGGGGGGCCAAAGTCTGCCGAGAGGACAGGACCCTGGTGGCCAGTAAAACTCCACAGGGAAGAGGAATAACACAATGGCTGACATAGTCTTGATGTTGTCAGGAACACACACAATGGTCTGTGGTATCTGGGGAGGTTTAATTGGTTTCAATGAGGCTCCACTAGTTTTAGATGAATTTCTCAGTTTCACAGCCTTTTCATTCACTCGTGCCAAGCCTTTTACACTATTTGGTTTGTTTGTTTTTCAGAGCACTTTACACCCTCATGGGACAATTTTTTTTACAATGCCAAACATACCTACACAATCCATTTGTACAGTTACCTACTTAGAATGAGGTGATATATATGTATACATGAAGCCATAGCTGAGAATGTAGGTGTAGATTTATCTCTTTGCTGGCAACAAGCAGTCTTGACGTTTAGTAATAATTCCACTGCAATAATAGGGGCACAGTGACTCTACTCTCCCACATAGTGGGATATCAAACTAAACTGCCAAACAGAGGAACTTTGGAGGAGGTCAGAGGAACTTTAAAATGGTACATTACCCTGTTATGAGTCTGTAAAACCAGAACCTCCTGAGATTTTATAGCTGGTTTCAACATTTCTACATACTGTAGTTGAGACACTTGTAACCTGAATTACCACACAACTGTTCTTGCCTAACCTGTCTGGACTCAGATCATTACAGCATACTTGGAAATGTTCGACAGCAGAGTCTGGATTATGCCCGAGGCTGTGAGCAGAGGGATCTTAATATTATGAGACCCTCCAGGCGTGCGTTTGGTTGATGGATTAGAAAAAAGGGAGAATTACTCACCTCCAGCAGGTTGGGCTTTGACTCATCTTTACTGGAGACACAAAGGTGGTTCTCTTGGTCCCAGTAACACTTCCACCTTGTGCTCAGGCAGCTCACACATCTGACAAAGATGGACACACACACAAATACATGGAGAGAGTTGAGAAATAAGGATTAAATATTGCAAAATCTGGCATTTTTCCTCCCCTGTATCTCCCTCTGATCTGTTCTCATGCAGTAAACATGTTTTTTTTTCATAAGTTGAGTATGTGGCTGTCACTGATTCATTTGGAGTGTATCACAAACTGAGAGGCTGAACTGATTACAGGCATCAAAGTTGAGCTTTAATAAAAGGAAGTAATGATTAGTCACAGTAGCAGACACATTCATTCCACAGTTACAACATAGTCACAGCCAGGAGGTCAAACAGGGCCAAATCTGCCGAGATGAAACAAAGCACTTCTCTATAAACACTCAGACGGGTAAATTATGTTGCGTGTGTGTGTGTGTGTGTGTGTGTGTGTGTGTGCGACGTCTCCTGCGTTTCTATCTTTGTGGGATCCATTTAGAGTTCAACGCTGCCTGAAGTGATGACATTTTGGCAAGTAGGTCTCAGCAGCAGCTTGAAGACATGCCCACGCAAACAGGTTAAAGACACACCCCCTCTAGAAAGTGTTGGGTTGGAGTGACTTGTGGCAAGTCTAAAAGTCGAGGATGTGTGTGTTTGTGAAATGAAGGCTCTCTTCTCAAGTTCAAAGGGATGCTTGATGGTTAGGACCCAGTTTAAGACCAAAACCAACAATGAATTGGTCCCACTAACAAGTACTGTCTGTGTACTCAAAGCCTAGCATATTTCAACTATGCTGTAGAGCTCTTGTTGTCCAAGAATATTAAACACATCACAGAGCTACACTAGTGCACTGGGTGACATGTTTCTTCATTATAATGAGCGGGGCCACTATGGTTTACTTTGAGTCGATCCGACACTCACCATTGTGCTTCCTAAAATACTTGCTAGTGCACCAGTTCTGCAGGTGAAAATAGTCTCTGACAAACACAGTGTTTGTTCCTGTTAACCTGTAACATTTGCTAAAAATATTACTTAAAAATAAACTAAATTACTTAGTTTTCTTTTTTTAAATTAAGCTATATGTTTGTAACCAGCTTGTGAAGATTTATATCTTAAGTATGAACAAATGGACGTGGCTGTGAAAACCAAGTGGCAAAATATTGAGAAATGGACTGACACATTGTTACTTAAATAGCATAAATGATAAAGACCAAACTTACAGGTAGAAAGGCAGACAGGCAGGCAGGCAGATGACACAAAACAGATAGCAAAGGACTGGTAGCATGCAAGTTAGGGAAAGCAGGAACAGGTGTGTAGGTAGGTGGGGGAGGTTCCACTGATTGGGAATGGGAAACAGGTGAGCAGGTGGATCTGGGAACAGGAAAAAAGTCCGAGGACATCTGGTGGGTGGGTGGAGTGTGACAAGAGACAGAAGCAGAATGGCCAACAGATACAGGGCTGAGACAGGAATTATGACTTGAGATTTATAACTCATTCTTCTTCTTATATATTGTACACAATTTGCCATATCCAGTGACACACACCTTCACTCTGTTCAGTACACTCAGAGGTTTTGTTGCCACAACCTTACTTGGTCTGGTATGACCAGTTAGCAAACTTTATATCCCTGTAGCTGATATCACTAAATAACTTTGCTCACTCAGTGTTTAAGGTAATTAGCCAGACAGATTGTTTTGTTTGTTTTAGTTTTGTTTCCTGGGCTTTTGTGATGTGTAGTTGAGATGATAAAGGACAGTGTTTGGGGATATGGATTTTATTTGTCTTTACTGTGGATGCAGTACAAACGTAAGAGTGTGTCTTCCAGATAAACTACCTAAAGTAGAGCACCTCCACTGTACAGGGTGTATGTGTACGAGTGGAGTGTGTGTCACTGTACCGCCTCCGGCAAGAGACAGATGTCCCACACTACAAGTGATAGCGCCTCCAGTGATAGCAACACTCTGAGGGGGTCTTTAGATTGGGGGGAGTGAAGTGGGTGTAAAAGGATGCAGAAATGTATTTGAAATGTGTGTGTGTGTGTGTGTGTGTGTGTGTGTGTGTGTGATTGTGTGTATGTGTGCTCTGATTAAAAGCAGACGGCCCCCTTAAGGCTCTTATCAGCTGCAGCCTTTCTGTTTTCCCTGACTCCCTTTCTGTCCTACTAAAGCACCTATAAACCACCACCCATGCATGTTCACACACACACACACACACACACACACACACACATCCTTGTACACCTATCTTTGTGGGAACCCATCAATGACATAATGCACTCCCTAGCCCCTTCTCCTGTGTTAACCATTACAACTGGATTCCTCCCCCTCACCTAAAACAAACCAAACAGCCATTTAAACTTGTGGGATTCAGCATTTTACTCTCCACAATACTGTCTGACCCCACAAGTATAGTGGGCTCCCATTTTTCAGACCTCAAGAATATAATAAAACAATCCCACAGACACACACACACACACACACACACACACACACACACACACACACACACACACACACACATTATTTGCACACTCTCTCTGCTTGACCTAACACTGACAGTAAATACTCTATGACACTGCTCACCTCAAGTCATAATGACCACACACACACACACACACACACACTAAATACACAGTCAGGCTTGCACTCTCAGGGCCTCTCAGTGGACACAGCGGTTAAACACACATTCTCAATCACGTCTCTGTCAAAGAGAAATATGTCCAGAAGAAAAGACCAGTTTCAGTGGGAGTGATAGAGAAGGACTGAATGAGTGGAGCAAGCGGACACAGACAGACGAGGAAAGAGGAAAAAAAAAAGAGAAAGACACAGGGAGAGACATAAAGGCAAATAAAACACAGAAAGAGTGCGTGTTTGAGAGAGCGAGAGTGTGGTTGAGAGACATAAAAAGACTGAGAGAAACTGAGTGAGAGGGCAGGTTTAGGTGGTTTTGTCCTACTGGGCTGTTTGGTGAGACTGGAATGCTATCGTCTGGTTGTCATTAACACTTT
This sequence comes from Lates calcarifer, assembly GCF_001640805.2. Classification (NCBI taxonomy): domain Eukaryota; kingdom Metazoa; phylum Chordata; class Actinopteri; family Centropomidae; genus Lates; species Lates calcarifer. The sequence continues at coordinate 18,071,815 of NC_066838.1, read as the reverse complement.
GCCTAGTGACCACTTTGAAGGGGTCACGGGAGCACTGTCTAAACACACTCACACACACAAACACAGTCACACGGATTATTTGGAAAAACACACAAACTGATCCAGCACACGAACATCACATCCTGAATAAAGACCTCTTAGAGCTGAAACTTCCTCTACACTGATAAGGTAAATTTCCACCGAAAATAACTGTGAATTTTTGCCACATTTACCTTGATAATGATAATGTAGCAACAATTTTCTTTTTACAAAATCCATGGATATTTCTTGTGTTATGTCAGCTTGTTTTTAATATGTTTGTCCTTATCTATTACAGTAGGACTAGTTATAGGGTTACTCCAGTGATGTAGCATCGCACTACTCAGACTTAGTAGAGACACACTTTAAAAAAATATTGGTCTAAACTGAAGTGGCAGAAATTGTGATAGTCTGACTTTTACTCTAAAAATGTTTAATTCTACATTTCCCATAATGCAACTTCAACCATTAGACACTACCTGACTGATCATGCTCACATCTTTCAAACTTTTAAGTGTGTAACACATGCTCTTTGTTAAAAAAAAAAAAATGCATCAAGCTAAATTCAGACAATTTTAAAATTGCAACATGACTAAATCTAAAGATGAATATTGTCAATAATTCATTCAATTTGGCAGAGCTGAAGTGATTCATTGATTAACTAATTAACTGACTGAAATTAATCAGCTATTAACTATTTTGTCAATTTCTAATTAATTTCTAACCGTCACTTTTCGAGCAAAGATTTCCAAACATTCCCAAGTTCACACCTCACACTAGTGATAATTTGCTGCTTTGCTTTGTCTTGTGTGATAGTAAATTGGGTTTTGGACTGTTGGTCGGATAAAACAAGCAGTGGGAAGGTATAACCTAGACAATTAATTGAGTATTCAAGAAAATATTAGCCAGCTTAATCAATAATTGCAGCTCTAAAATCTGGTTTATTGTCGAGCCCTTCGGCAGCATCCAGTCATGCTGCTGGCTTCGTCTCAGCTTGTTGTGTGTGCTGTAATCAGCTGAACATATCCTCCACTGACATCTGTAGAAAATTTGTTTTTGCTCAAGTAATGAAATTGCACACTCGCATGCTTAAATAGCTTGAGATGGCAGATTATTGCCATTAATGTCTAATAACACTCATCCATGCAGATGAAAAAATTTGACCAGTTTTAAAGATTTCAGCTTTAGTGATGGCTTTTTTTTCTATGAAGCAGAAAACAAAGAGACTCCACTATCTAGTTTCATTGAGGAGATGTGACTCATAAGACCCTCTTTAGGGATTATTAAAAAAAACAGCTTGAAGTGATTAAAATCAGATAGAGTATAGCAGCTCCGCAGTTTGCAGCCCATTTCTCATCCTGTGAGAATGGCACTTTGCTCATTATCACCTTCAACAAACCACCATCTAATTTCACACTCCTGGACCTCACCGAGCACCGAGGCCACGTTGCACATATTGGGTGCAGCCTTGCACACATGTACCTGCAACTGCTGCGTTCACACCTCCAGACCGCTTTCAAAAAGTGAACAAAAGGGACACACCCAAATGGTTTCAATCTTAAGGAGTCAGTCAAACACACACACACACACACACACACACACACACACACTGATGCCCTTCTAAGCCTAAGATCTGCCCATCAGATAAAGTGGATCCTATGACATGGTCCAACATGCAGGAGGAAGCCAGCTGGTTTGCCTCCAGTTATGAGAAAACCCTCTTTGTGACCAGGCCATACAAGTCGCAGTCCTTCACAAAAACAAACATCAACATGACCAGGCAGACACACACATCCAATTTCCTTTGGCTTAACGTTTACAGCATATTAATTCCACATTTGATCCTGCACTGAGAAACCCAGAGCAAGCCAAACACACAATAAGCCCTCTGAGAGGACGTGTTTGCAATATTTACCAACTGAGGCCTAAATAGGAAGCAGAGGAAAAAACATGAGAGGAAGACTTTAGGGACAAAGAGGAAAGGCCTTTGAGACCAACAGAGTGGAGGAGCTTTGCAGTCTTTCACCTTCCAGCTATGTGCGCACATCTACAATACCACAGGGACATCAGCTGACATTTGGCAGTTATTTGAGTGATACAATAGCTTGGCAGAGCCATATGTTTACAGACAGCTATAATTGGAGTTTATTGGTATTCAGGTCTCATTAAGGAAGGACATCACATAGCCAGTGAATGAAGGTCTGAGCACTGGTGGAAGAAGTCCTCAGATCCAGTATAGTACTCAAATAAAAATACTAATACCACCATGTAAAAATACTCATTTACAAATAGTACAAGTCTGCAGAAATCCTGCAGAAAAATGGTCCCTGGGACTGACATATTACTGGATATAATTATAATTATCAGATTGTTTATACACCGCATCACTGTGTGAGTGGCATTTTACTGTTGGTCTGGTCAAGATGGAGCGAGTTTTAACTACTTTGTATACAATTCAATGGCTTAATCCAGTGGGTCCCAACCTAGGGGTCAGCCCCCTCCAAAGGGTCACAAGATAAATCTGAGGGGTCATGAGATGATTAATGCAGTACCTACTACACACATTTGAATTCCTGTTTTTGCACTTTTTCAGATCAAATCCATGTGTTTTTGTGAATATAGTAGAGTTTTACCTCTTTGTGGCCTCAAACTGTTTTTTAATATAAACCATGTGAGACGTTTAGAGGGGAAATGTCTCTTTGGTGCTAACAAGTCATAGTGATCTGAAACTTGACAAGGGGCCCCGGCTAGACACTGCTTTTTGTTAGGGGTCTCAAACGAAAAAAGGTTGAGAACAACTGGTTTTTAAAAGCTTATCTTAAAAAAAAAAAAAATGTATATGAATTTTTGTGAAATCATAATCTGTAAAATAACTAGTAGTTATTTCTAGCAGATAGCTGTAATGGGAGTAAAAAGAAGAGAGTGTAGTGCAATATCAAATGGAGAGAAATTGATATGTTAAGTAGGATAAAATGAAAACACTCAAGTAAAGTACCTCAAAATTACACTTAAATAAAGTACTTGAGTAAATGTACTTAGTTATTTTCATCCACTAAGTGAATGAATTTGGAGGTAAGGCATCGCTGTAAGTTGGCCAAGCTTCACAAAACTCTGAATAAATCAAAAATTTGAGATAAACAGTTGCGACAATAGATGTGTGACTCACGATGTCTTGGGGTGTATTGCTCCCGTCCTCTCGCAGTCGTAGATTATGAAGCTCCCAGATACCACAGATGTGCCATTCACTTTTATCGCCACAGAAACAGTCAGATGATCTGGAGAAACAAAGGCATGTGAACAAAGCTCCATGTGTCAAACATTCGAGATGGTATCACTGTCATAACACAAGCTAGACGGTGAGACATCCTCAAGCTGGACAAATAGGAAAGGGGAAATTACATTTGCTGTAAAGCAGCTCGACATGCTGTAAATGATAAAGTGAGTCACATACTGTAACTGTACTTGTACTTGTGTGGAAAAATATAGCTGGCGGCATTGGTATGGAGCCAAATGCAGGCCTGTTTGCAGTCTCACCTGTGCCAGGGGGGATTGGTTGGTAGTTTTCTCGAGGGAGCAGGGGACAGGTCTGGATCTGAGCGGGACCGTAGTCCAGGTGCACCGTGACAGCTGTAGAAACACCCGGCCCATATTCACACTCCACCCGGGAGCCGACCAGATCAGGAACGCTGCCGTTTATCAGGATGCCGACATCCTACGACAGGAACAGATATAGGAGCATAAATATAATAACGGGCTGATCCTGATCTTGACTGAAATTAATTACAAATTCTGTTCCACATGCCCACACACAAATTCAAATCCAGTATATGTACAGTTAGTCTTTGGTAGAGGGCAAAATGGCACTGGCATTACTTCAAGCTCGTTCAGGAGTTCAGGCAGAGAAACAGAAAAACTAATGTGCAATGAAGAAACAGATGGCACGGTGCTACATTCACATCTAATTCTGGCTATGTGATGAAGTATGACAGACGTATAATGAGAAACATAGCACCTCACTGACATGACTGGATTTCAGCTGAATGATTTCAATGTGGGAAAAAAAATAGGAGGGGGAGGAAGAGAGATAAAGCAAGGAGATATGTTCTGTGGCTCAGCAGATACGAGCTGAAGTGGCTGGTAACATGTGCTAACAAGTCTCAAAAATCTGCTCCATTGTTAAGCGGAACTGATCATTTCCCAGCTAAGGCCCTGACTTCCTGCCTGCTGCTTCCTGTTTAGGGGAGACAACCTTGAGCCGAGCTTCCTGTGACTCTAAAGGATGCCTGTGGATCAGGGGCAGCTGGTGGATCTATTACAGAGCTGCCGACCTGACCTACATAACAAGCAAATATCCACAATTAACGAACCAATTAATGACCTGTCGTCTCTCAGCCTCGTCTAATCATGAGCTGTAATTAAAGGTCAAATATATTCCAAGTGTCAGAATTCAGTGAGCTAATTATCATATTGTTTTTATGCTTCTGTTACATGAGAGACTGACTGGAAAAAATGATTGAAAACAACAGTTTACATGTCATAGCTGAAGTATAATGCAGGTGCTCTTTTTGCCAGAATATATAGTCCTGTCTGGTTCCATTAAAATCAAACTGATGGTGTTATGTAGCACTCAATATTTTACTCTGCTTCTCTGATCCATAACCTAAAAGGATATAGGATAAGTGTTTAAAATGACAGATTGTGACAGGAGCTGTTCATCACCGCTCTTCGTCTGAAAACTCTTTCAACTTGGGCAAATAACTCCCACTTTTCATTTGCACTACAGGGAGTCATGTTAACATGACTGTAATCATGTAGCTCATGTCCTTGATAATATTAATTGTTTTGTTCCTAATTTGAGAATCTCTGCAATATGCCATAAGTTAATACTGTAATAATACTGAAAGCAACAGTATGATGTAAGCAGGAAATGATAATCAACATGCACTAATAGACTGCAGTCAGACTTTTGGCTTTGACTGCAAATTGCTTTAAAAAATGGCAGAGCAAAATGTTTCCATTCTTTTCTTCTTTTTCAGAGACTCTCTTGGAGCTGTCTCACCACTGTCAAGAATCTAGCTAAAGAAAACTGAAGTTTTCCCTTTTATAGTTTGCATCAAAAGCCAATAATTTGTGTCTCAAACACAAATACTGTAGGTGGCAGTCTAACAGAAATAGCCTGCTAATACATATTTTTTTCCTTAGGCAAAAACATTATTATTAGAAGCTATGGAGCAACATTGGCATTCATTTAGAGTCTGTTTTTAGCTACCTGATGAATGTAAGTCCAATATTCACTTTGTTTTTGGTCTCCACAAACTCCTGAGGGAAATATGTGGCTCTCTAGCTGAATACCAAATACTCCATTGTGTTCACTGCTGTGTCTGTGTGCCCTTTGGTGACAGCTTGGCTTTGGTGGTTTCTATCTATCTATCTATCTATCTATCTATCTATCTATCTATCTATCTATCTATCTATCTATCTATCTATCTATCTATCTAGCACATACTGTACAAGGTTGGGGCAGTGGGAGCACAGCTGCAGGAGCAAACAGTGTTGGCATGACTTTATCAGCAGGGTAATAATAATACTGTGTATAATTATAGTGAGAGGTGTCAGGTTATACAGGTGGTCATGAGACATGAGACATCCTATTTCATCAGCTCAAAATAAACTGCCCTCACTGACCATAACAACAGTCATGTGTATTTGACTCATGAAAAGGGGCGTGATGGAAACAATAACATGAGGTCAGCTGATGATACCTTGATGTCTGCAGAGATGCTGATCTCTGGGGGTGTCAGGGTCATGGATGGACACTGCTGGGGGCCTTCGCCCATGCTGATCCAGGAGCGTGCCAACAGCCCCTGAGCGCACTCCTTCTGGATGGTACATCTGGACAGAAAGTAACAGAATAAAAGTCAAATCGGGGGATATCATATTTATCAGATCATATCTATGATATTTCAGTTTCTGCACCATATATGTCATGGTAGATTTATGCTGAAAAAGTCAAGAAACCAGCATCCAGAAGTTAATAACTATCAACACATTTTCTTGTTAGTCTGCACAAAAAACTTGGCTGCAGCTGAGAAGTTGGCCTAACTTTCTAGGGGTTAGATTTTCCATCAGCACGTCTGTGCCATATCAAGATATGATCATCTCCTATATAGTAATTGCTTGTCAAAGCTAGAGCTGGTGATCGAGACGCAATCAGCCTCTGGACTGCCACACTGGTGTGTGAACGCAGGTCAACATTTTAACCACTGTGAGGAGAGCACGAACTTCTGTGTTTTCATTTCATTTCAAGACTTGACGAATTCTCACCGTTGGGTTTTATGGTCTGCTTCCCACAGATTTATGAGGTGCTGTGGTCTCCTAATGTCACATTCAGACCTCGGCTGTCAGTTTGTCTGGCTCAACACAAGAGACTACTTGACTCCAGGTCACACACATTGCTATGGCAACCCATCCTGCAGGCACTAAGATCAGGGGCCAGTTGCTGATAGTTGAATGAAAATAAATAAATAAAAAAAAACCTACTCACTTTTTATCTGTGTGGACCAGTGGTGCATCCATGAATGTGTGTTTGTGTGTGTGGATAGCATAGAGCATAATACAGTATGTGTGTGTCTGTGTGCATGTGTGTGCCTCTTTGTTAGTATAATGAATGTGTAGGACAGAAGGATTGTAAGAGGGCATTCAACAAGCAAGGTGGCCTCACACTCTGACTTCTGCTTCACTAATGAACTTCACCGGCTGTTGGCACAGAGTTCAGTTCATCTGCAGTGCAGACTGGAAGGACAAAGTGACCTCAGAGTAAGGAGAGACCAAAGAGGCCCCATTTAGCAACATCCGAACACACCACATAATGAATTTGGCACATCCCACTTCCCTCTCACACGTTCACAGTTGTTTTAAAATATAGTGTGTGTCTGTGAACCCCGCAAGTGCGAGTGTTTGTGTCCAGGGAAAGTGAATGTCCAGATTCTCAGTCCAATTGGCACTGAGGGACTGAGGGGGGCCATGAGGTCAGCTGCTGAACTAAAAATAGAACTGAGCGGCTCTGCAAGCCGCACAAAAATCCCCTCGAAACAAACAAACTCATAAACTCTGAACAGATTCTCAGCAAACTCAGCGGTTTTACTACAGTAGATTTACAGATAAACAGTCTAATCAGCAGAAATTGTACTACTTGTTTAGCTATTGATTTAATTTTGATTTTGAAAGCAGTTCTTTGAGTGTAGCTGGGAACTGCTTGAAACTGCTGACAACATTATACATGAGTTTCTGTACCAATACTAATCCTTTCTATGAAACTGCACAACTTGTCAGTCGGTTTGCCCAACACTTTGGTCTAGACTGAAATGTCTCAACAACTTTTGAATGAATTGGCACAAAAGTAAAAGTTTGCACAGAGATTCATGGTCCCCAGAGAACGAACCCTAATCACTTTGGTGATCTCCTGACCTTTCATCCAATGCCATCATCAGGTAAAAAAAAAGTGCTATAGACCTAAACTTGTTTTGTTTATTCATATCATGACATTGTCATATCACAACAATCAGGCCTAAATAGACACATACTGTATATCAAACCAAAGACTATGTAAACCGACCTAAGAACTGAAAGTTAGCATTCAACGCTAACATTCAACGCTAACTTTCACTACTTACACATTTTGGTGCCTGCTCAGAAGTACTAATGTTCAATACACCAGCCCTGTCTTTGAGACTGTAAGTACAAACATTTGTGATGTGTACATGTGTTTTGAGATATATACATTTTATTTCGAGATCATGGAGTAAAACACAACTTGGGTTCCAATGGGTTAAAAGTGCCTTCCTTGTTTTCTGTGTAGGAGAATATATTTAGATTATCCAGTAAACTCTAGATTTTATCTTTAAGTACTGAATACCTCATAAATGCCACTTGGTATAAACTGAAGCAGGCATTCAGGAAACTTCATCTTACCATTGCAAAAAGAAAAAGACATGCAGTCTCAGATGAACATCAACAAACAGCATGTGAGTTATAACAACTGGCCAGCAAATGCACTAAGTCACTCATATAATGATATTTCTTCCTTTCTCTGTTTTTTTTCTTCTTAAAATGCATTCATGACTTGTCGGCTAACTCAAACAACAATTTGATCAAGCGCAGCAGTGAGGAATAATGAATTCAAAACACTTTTCTTTTTTCACAGCAGACACACACCATAGACACAAAGATACTCCTCACCTGCCTCACAGCAGCACGCTGACTTTAAAAGCTCTTCAAACAGCTCCTTAAAGTAAACAGAGTCAATATATGCAGCTAAAATATGACCCGAGAAAACTCATCACCTCCTAAGTGTCTGTACGTCAGATAAGGTGGGAAGCCAGTGAGACTGTTAAACAGCAGGAGAACATATGAGCTTGAAACCACACACAAACACACACAAACACACACACACACACACACACACACACACACACACACACACACACACAGAGACACAGATACACAGAAAGTCACTGTGAGACAAGCACATGCAGATAGGCATGATAATCTGTGAATAGCAAAGACTGCACATGACGCGTAATTTGATTCAAATAAAGATATTAAAGTACTTTCTTGTGACATGTGGCAGATTAAGCCAGCTCCAGCAGGAAAAGAGTGATCAAGGACTAAGCTTTATCTCTGGCAGAGGAACTAGCTCTCCCTTTTTTCAGACAACAACGCAGATTCCAACAAGCGAACAGACATGTTTTCATGCTCACTCTACATGCAGACGTGCTGAGAGACGTCAGAGCCATGCATAAAATCAAACAGGCACCCACAGAGACAGTAGTGGCTTTACAGATTGTAGATCGTTTTCTAGTGGTCCTTTTTTTCTCCTCCTTTTCTGAGTGACTGTAGTTGTATCAGACAGTGAGGTGATGGAGGAGACCATCCACCCCCACACATCAACCTCCTGATCCCCCAGGCTCTGAGGCCACAGCGCGGGCCCAACGGCCGGCATGACTGGCCAAACAGTGCATCAAACACACAAATACACACACACGCACATGACATCAGCTCCCTGGCCTCCGAGAGCCAGACAGCCACACACACTCATGCTGACACTTACACACAGGCTTACACACTTTGACATTTCCTTGTCAAAAGAACCAGTGTGCACTCTCCCTCCCACCACCATCATCACAATCAACGCTCCTTTGTAGAGGGATAGAGAGGAGGACAAGGGCACTGGGGGGAAGAGGAGACAAGGACTAGGGAGACAGAGAGGGAGGTTGAGAGAGGGATAACTAAATTCACAAAGCTACTGGAAAATACGAGGGCAAGACAGGAAAAAAAAAGAGGAAGCCAAAGACAGAGAGAGAATCACGAGGGTAAAAAAAAATGCAGTGAAGCGAGAAAGGGACTGGGATAAAGAGACGACAGATAGATAAATAAGGAGAAGAGACAGGGAGATGACAGCGAGACAGTCTGACCACACATATACACACACACACACATACACACAAACACACAACTCTCATCAGTTCCACTCTTCCAGCTCTGAATGGCCCCTGGCCATGCCAGAGCCTCCAGAGCTGCAGCACAACTCATCACAAAATTCACTATCTCATCTGATCTGCTTTAATCACCAAGCAACCGACCAACTCTCACACACAAACACACACACATACACACACCAACACAGAGACAAACAACACACAAACAAACACAGCTCGACACCACACATATTCTCCCTGAAAGCCAGTGAGCGCAGAGCCAGAGAGCCGGTTCTGACAGAGCCACATTAATCACAGTGTGCTCTCGCTCGCTCACAGTAACACTTCAGCCAAGTCACTCCTCGCTGGGGCGCTCCCAGCCTGTCGCTCCCTCCCTAAACTACCAAAGAACCAGGGGACCGCTCCAAACAATGATGTTACTCCCCCAGTCTGAGGCCTAATGAAAAGCAAATCAATTCTGCTCGATCCAACAACAGCCTTCCAACCCCAAAACACACTCTGTTACTGCCAAGACTCATTCAGCCGGGCGACATTTTGAAATTGAGAATGAGGATGATGAAAACCAGCAAACGAGCCTCAGTGGCTTCATTGATTCAGATGTTAAAAGTATCAAAAAGACAAGCTCAAAGCTTTTTCACTACGGCATCAATCTGATCCTTTATTGCTTCAAAACGAGCAACAACTTAAGTCAATCAGTCATATAAACAGCTCCAGCTGGAATCACTGTTTAAATGAGGACAATAAAGACAGTAGACATGTTGACATTTTCTCAGCATATTGCGTCAAAAAGCATGTGGCATGTCCGTGACACCAAAACATATGATAGTTTGATTGAATTATGTTTTCTCTGGCAGCAGAAGAGAGGCCGGGGAGGGACGGAGAAAAAGTCTGAGGACAGTTAACTGGATAGATAGAGAGAGTGGGAAACAAAAACTGTGTGTGTGCATGTGTGTGTGCGTTTGTGTTGTTTTGTTTTTTACCTGTTCTCCAGAGTACACCAGCCACAGTGGGCGTCGCCTGCTCCCAAACAGTCACTGCAGCTCTTCCACTGGTCACATTCAGCCACTCTCACCCTCAGCATCTGTGTGCAACACAGCACAAAGATAAAACACACACACATGCAGTCAATTTAAAACACTTAAGAAGGTATATCAGATGAAGCCAACAGAGTTTCAACAGTATTAGACCATAAGCACAGAACTAGCGCTGAAACAAACGACAGAACATCAGTCAAGAATTTTTACAATCAATTTATCGTTTAAGTCGTTTATCAAACACAGTTGTTAAACATTCCCTGGCTCCAGCTTCTCAAATGTGTTGTGACTGACTGCGTTAGTCTCTTTTATGTCATTGTAAATTTAATATTCTGGGGTTTTGGACGGTTGGTAAGATAAAACAAGCAATTTAAATTTGTCATCTTGAGCTCTGGCAAAACATGACAGGCATTTACAGCCTTTTCTGACATTTTATTGACCAAACGATCAATCAGCGACCAACGATTAATCCCTCTCAGTTATAATACGTAAGGGTTCAGTCCTGATTGATTTGGTGACACACTTGGCTGCTGATAGTATCTGCAAGCACAGTTTAATGACTACATGTCCCAAAATTCTGGAGGCAGCAAACACTTCTTGAAGCAGATATTTTGTCTGAAATATAACAGAAAGGAGACTAGTGTATCTGTTTACAGTGCAGCCAAACTGACATTGTAGTTGTTGGTGTGCAGTTTGAGCTGACAGAGAAATATATCATATAGAAAGGTATCATAGAATTTAAATACATTTAAAGGTAATTACTGATAAAGGTCAACCATGAATAGAATAAAAAATGAGTTTTGAAGAAAGTGTTACTAATAACAGTATATGTTGCATTCCCACTCCAGCATGCTATAGATCATCATGTTTGCCATGTCAGTGTCTGAAAAGAGCTTCGTCTTATCAGTGTGCATATGAAACCATCAGTTTCTGGCTTCTGAGGCAGGAAGCACAGTGATTTGATCTCACCACAGTCAACCTAACAATCAGGTGCATTTGCAGTGCACAACAGGACTGCTGGAGGTGCAGCCACATCCTGTCATAAGTGCGACTTGTTATGAAACATACTGGTTTGGAAATTCAGCACTGAAACCCATTGAAATCCATTGAGAGTCTATCTACGTAGCTTTCTTTGCCACATATATAGATTCACTAGATGCGAAATGAGGTCTGATTGTGACTGTTACAATCCTGCTTCATGCTGACATCAATAAATCAGTGACAGAGGTGGAGAGAATCAACAAACATCTTGAGACCAGAGCCTCGCCTTGAGCCACATTCTTACATGGTGCGAGGTCATGAGATAAAGGAAGTTCCTGTCGTTGGGGTCAAAGGTCATGATGTGGTGGACTGCTTCACTGGCTGGCAGCTTCAGCTTCCACTGATTGCCCAAGGTCATGTTCGGCAGGAGGGTCAGCTGTGAGAAAAAAAGAACACACAGGTTGGACGGCAGCATTTGGAACAGATGCAGAATAAATATGTTCACAAGGTTAATTCAACAAGGAAAAGTCAACTCAACTCATACAGAGGAATGTCTCAGATATTAAGAATTGCTCAATATAACCACAGTTGCTTTCTGTTCATCTCGCTGCTCAGGTATCATGCTCAGCAACACCTCAGAAGAAGCAGGCTTCCTAATCCACTTCCTGCATCAGTATTTGGCAGGTGTTTCACGCCAGTGGCTTTCACAACTTTGAGGCTACTGCTACCAACAATGAGCGCTGATTTGTTTTAGCAACATAACATACTGTTTTATATGGAAGCCTGATGGAGCTACATAAGACAGCACCAAAAGCTCTCATGAAATTAATGTCTAAAAAATAGAATCCAGATTTAATAAAGTGTATTTACCTTTTATTTCAAAGTATTTGTTACATGCTCAACCTCCTCAAATATATTTCATGAGGTCCTTTGTTCAAGTGGTGTGCCTAATCTTGTCCCCCCCCTCGAAGCAGTGATTTATCTACACTCTGGCCTTCCTACAACTCAAGATAATAAAACGGGTGACATGTTCTCACGTATGCACAAACATACAGGCGCACACACAGAGCCGCGTAGAAAAACAAACTGTGCCGAGTGAGACTTCCTGTCACGCAGTCAGTGAAAGCTCTTATTTCTGCGATTTGTCGGGTCTCCCTTCAAATGGAGACATCCTGCCATCCTGAGGAACTGGCAGACTGACCGGCATCTGGAGACAAGCACAGGCTCTGTCGCTTCTCCATCCGCTGAACACACAAACACGCTTGTCACGAGAACAGTCACACACACACAAGTGCGTACACACACACAAAAACACACAAGACAAAACCATCACCACCCACTGAGACGTGCTGGTTACTGTTAAACCAGAGCAGACAGAAGCTTAGTAAACCATTGGCTTGTGATGAGAGGCATTATCTCGGCCTCCAAATATCACTGTCGTTTTTGTAACACCACCCACCTATACACAAACACACACACACACAAACATACACTCTTCTGCCTTAGAGATAGTAAGCAGCTGTGCTATGTCTTCACCCCACACCCCAGCGACTACAAACACACCAGCAGAGTGACACAGTGAGGAGTGAGTAAACAGCAGCCCACACACCTGGACAGGGAGCAGAACAGGAGCAGAAAGGAGGGGGAGGAAGAGGAGGAAGAAGAGGAGTGGTGAGGAGAGCAGTGGCATAGTGAGCCACCAGGTCAACCAACCAAACACCTGCTGTACTGGCAGGTCGCTCTGACTCTATTCTCTGTCTATCTGCCTGCAGATGAAAGACCCTATTCAACCAAGGAGTGCTCAGCTGTTGTGTGTGTGTGTATGTGTGTGGTTGTGTACCTGGTTGTAAAGCAGAGAGAATAAAGACAGATGGAGGTGGGGCAGAAGAGAAAGAGAACAAGAGAGAGAAATAGATAAAGTCTGTTTGTTTGCAAAAATGAATCAAAGGGCCTTTTATATTTGAAGCCGAGTAAAAGACAGGGGACAATGAGGCGATGAACTGAGGGGTGGAGGGGGAGGACTGGCTGAGGGAGGAAAATTGGACGAGAGTTAGCAAGATAAAGGCGGGCGCTGCGAGAGGCAGAAAATGGAAGTCAGCTGTAATGGGGAGGGAGAGACTTCATTAAAAAATGCATGTAATTACAAATTACTTCACTGAGGGCTCTCTCAAAGACAGTAAAAGAGGCCTAACTTAATCTCAACCACTGTTCCCCTGTGTTTAGTCTGAGCCAAACTCACAGTCAGAATCACATTACACACACTAACAGCACCATTAACCTCTGTAACAGCTCTATCCTCAGGGCACACACACACACACACACAGAGGCACACACACACACATGCACTGACGCTGCCACACACACAGATACATACACAAAGAAAGACACATAAACCTAAAAAGCATATAGCATGTTGTTGCCCAAGGTCACAGAAATACTACTGTACTGTATAACAAGGCTGACACACATGCTGAAAGAACACACATGTAGCCCATAATCACAGGGTATGCATTCATCTGAGTAAACACATGAAGTCACTAAACCACTTGCGCTGGTCAAAGTCAAACACCTAAAAACACAGTCAAACCTGCAATCAAGCAAACAGACATACACAAACACGCTCATGCACACAGTTGCTTACACCATGCCCGACCAGTGTTGTGCATCCGGTATAAACCATCCAAAAACCAATTACAGCGCGCTCAGCTGGGGCTGATGCAGTACCTTCATCTGGGGAAGAAAACAAGGAGCTCTTGTAGCGGGGGCCCGAGACAAAACACCCCCCTGTAGGAGAATGGGTTTTAATGTTGTAAAAAGGTACCAGGCTAATGCAAAACAACAGGGTCAGAAAGCTTTCAGAGTCAGTTTATGTTGTTTCCGCAGCTAGCTGAGAAGAAGCTTGTGGCGCTTGCAGGCAGGCAGGGCAGGCCGCTGCTTAGCAAGCCCAGTCAGGGGTGACTAGGAATGTGGCTGAGACAGAATTAAGGAATGCTGTTAATGAGACAGGAAAGGTTTTCACGAGCCGGACCCACTGCAGATGTTCGAAAGCTGGGGTCGCAGACCAACGCAGGGAAAACCGACTGAGTCATACGTCGTCAACCTGATCTTGTGAGAACAGCTTTCTGGTGATCTCTCAAACAGTACCCAAAGTCTGAGGAACATTAGAGCACATGATTACGGACTGCTGAATGGACCTGGATGGGTCATGGATGAATGGAGCGAAGGTTTGGGGGTGGGGGGGTTGACAGTGCTGAGAAACTAACAGATGAAAGCGGACATTCCTGCTTGTTCTGCCGGGGCTCTGAGTGTTTCATCACACACCTATGTTTGCTTTATTGAGAGTCAGCAGCCACATCAGAGCAATGCTACGTAACTGTTACTGTTATAGTTTTTCCAAGCTGGAGGGCTCGCTCACATTAAAAATATTAACTCCATCATGTGCTGCAACTGCGTTATGACCTGAGGTTAGTTTAGGAAAGTTTCACTCTTTGTTCTGTTACTGCATAAGTACTGATAGCATGTGTGTGTGTGTGTGTGTTCCCTCTTATGTGTCTCACCTTACGAAGTCGTCCATTACTGGTTCCCAGAAAAACCACAGTGTGGTTGTGTACATTGTCTACAGAGACTGAACTAAGGCCTGGGTATTCAATCAGAGGAATGGCCCTCAGGGACCTCCGTAGGGCCAGAGGGTGCTGCAGGTGGGCCGCACCACAGTCCAGCTGCTCGGACTGCAACTATAACAAAATGAGAGAGGCAGAGAGAGAGAGGGAGAGATCAGTTCTCATCAGCTTTCATATAGAGACATGCCATAAAGATTAGAAAACGGGCAAGAACAAAGCACAAAAAGAGTGCTGTGTGATGAAAGTGAAGTGGAAAACAAGAACTGATAGTAGCTATCACAACGGTGCTGCTCATTCTTCTAAATCACTTTTTAGACATCTCAGTGAATACTTGAAAAGGGCTTACAAGGGTCTTCAACACTCATAAGACTCTGCTTTTGTCAAATCCTCAGCAGGCAATGATAAAACATTAGTGCCACGCTTGGATGAGCATGAGGATCTATTGGGAATTCTCTGAATATTTTAGAGCATGCAGAGGCAAAAAAAAAAGAAAAAAAAGAATTAAGTGCAGTGGATATTTGTAGAGTCGTTTCCCACGGGCCCTTCTGCTCGCGGCCTTGTCTCTCTTATCATAAATTGTGTCTGGCTTTCCCTCACTGCTGGCCTTCAAACTGTTGACTACAAAAAAGATCACATTTCAGCGGTCATGGCACAAAAAAAAAAATGCTAAACTAAAGAAAGACTAACTTTATTCTGTGAGGGGGTAAGTAGGTTGTGTTACAAGCAAGAGAGGAAAAAAATCCACTCTAAACCACTTTGAACTGAGTAGTTGTCTATCTCAGAAAGGCCTGTGGGCCAATTGAGATAGTATTCAGAAAACTGGTCATGGGGGGAGTGGCCCCGGGGCCACAGCCAACAACACAGTGCCAGGGAGGAGGGCAACTTTCTGACCTGACAGCACAATGGTCACGGGACAGTCGCCTTTGACATCAGCTCTGTCAGTCAAAACCGCCACAATGAGAAGCTGGAATTTCACTGCATTCCTATGAAACTGTGCAAAGCTCTCTCTGCTTTTATTATCAGACACCATCCATGTAGAGGGAAAACAGAGAGGGCAAATATAGTACAAATAGCAGTATATGTTAGTATGGTAAATATAGTGTATATAGTTCCTTAAGGGCAAATATTTTTTTTGTATGTGACTGGAAAGCACACATTAAAAACTCAAGATAATATCTGACCATGTGTTTATGACAAAGCTGCTATTTATTCATCAACATTGTGCTAAATTTGTGGCTGAGTTCAAGTTAGCAGCAGACTCTCAATAAAGTGTCTGAGGTTAAACCGAAAACCATTGTAAACTTTTGACCCACTTCTCCCCTCATATTTGATAAGACACAACGCTGCTGGATGTGAGAGGAGTCTCACCCTTTCCCATAACCCCTCGGCGTGGCTCTTGTGGAGCATCTTTGCCAACTATCATGACCCCTTCTCGTGACATGGGAGATCCTCTGTTCAAGTCATGAGCCTCAGGGCTAAAGGGGATAACTTGCTTGCAAGCATAAACGGAAAACTGTTAGATGGATACAGCGAATTGTGACTGAGGTTTTCTTATTTCATGCAGCCTGAGCAACTGTAGAGGGCTGTAGCTTTCATTAATCTGACTCAGGAGCTGTATATTTGCCAAATATGATTAGAAATAGAAGGACTGTGACTCTGGGTTGCAATAGTAGAGGCCATGGAAAGGTGTTAAACACAACCTCCAGTTTTTTAATCTCTTTTAATCTTTGTTTAATAGGGATGTAGCTACTTTTAATCCAATATTGATTAAAAAATAAGGCATAGATAAGAAATCAAAACATAAATGAAATAATAAAGAACTACATTTTTTTTTACACAGTAGTTGAAAATATGTTGATGGGGTTCATAATGTGTCTATTGTTACCTTATTGTGACTGTTAGTCTGCTCCATAAAGATACTGACTCTTGTTTGAACTTCAGTCAAGTAGAACTATCTCAATTAAAAAGTTTCCTCCCACCTCAGTCTGTTAAACTGGACCTATAGACTAATTCCACTTGGTACCATGAAAATAAAGTAGACTAAAATAAACTAACTTAATGTTTAATATCGTTACGTTGACTAATAAACGAGATCTGTGTCCCTTACCACCAGGTTTCCCTTCAGGATACACGCCGCCCCGGAGCCCTGGATAACGCTGTCCAGCACTTGAACGTCGCTGCTGGGGGAGTTGGAGCAGTTCCAGCGGCCCTGTCGGATCTCCTCCTCGATGTCTCCGAACTTGAAAGCGCACAGAGCAGACTTTCTATCCGTCGGCTTCTCCTTGGAAAACACTCCGAACAGGTAAGGCTCCGTGGCGCCCTGCCCTTCGTCCGTGTGGATCTCCGCCGGGTACACGGATAGAAGCCGGTTGTAAATGTTCCCGTTAAATCCGCACTGTAGGGGCATCTGGATGTAGGATTCGGTGAGCTTCTTGCTCTCCGACCCGGAGGATTTTCGGGGGTTCTCGGTATCCAGACATATCCTGGCGAGGATGCTGTTGGGCTGGCTCTCCTTGTGGCCCGTTTTCGCGTCATTATTAAAGGCGATGTAGGAGTAAGACTTCTGGATGAAAGCGTGCACGAAGTTCAGCTTGTTTTTGGTTTTAACCTCTTGTTTGATCTTAAATACATTATCCTCCGAGGGGTTAATGTCATAGGTGAAAAGGTGCGATAAATCCTTGATGTTCAAGGAGCGGATGGCGATCTCCGGGGTGTTCTCGAAGCGCAGGTCCTCCTTGCTGTGATTCTTGGGGAAAAACTGGGTACCAGCCCCTGTGTACGTGGCCCCGACGAGCAGCCGGGTGTTTCCCCCGTGGCTCTTGAGGATGAGCCCAACGGTGGATGCGTTCGGGTGATTGGCAGCGATGTTGAGCATGCTGGGGAAAACAGTCTTCTCGCCCTGGGGTGGGAACTCCACCGCTATCTCCGAAATATTCTCCATTTTTCTGAGTTCACAGAAGCCCTGGTAAACGGATCCGCACACCACCACGACCCCTTGCTCTCGGTCCAGCTTAAGGAGCTTGTTGTAGTTGTCAGTGAGGGATTTAGGATGCTCGCACGGAGCCTGGGGCAGCTGTGGCGCATGGCACAACAGGTTGTCTTCCACCGGCCCGGTCCTCTTCTCCACCTCGAGGATCAAGGTGCCGTTCAGCTGGTAGACGGTGTTGACGGTGGCCAGGTAGACCTTTCTGGACACCGGGTCCACCACGAAGTTATTGGTCTGATTTGGAGACGCGAACGCCTGTTGGATGTGTAGCGCGCTGGCACTCCGGCGCGTCTCCAAAGTCAAGACGCCGAGGAGCAGAACAGCTATCTCTATCGAAGGAGGCATTTTTCCTTCTGACCGGCTTCCTCGTGTTCTGTGCCGTGGGGTGCATTGAGTAAAGACAAAATTGTGTGTTTGTTCCTACTGCGACAATCCGAGAGGAAAGGCTGTTTCCTGCTCAACGCCTAAACCCAGAATGACGCGATAAGCGAGTCGTGCTTCCTTTTTCAGGCTGCCTCCTCTGACTATCCCTCTCTGCCCACTGTGCAGCTCAGCAGCCTCTCTCCCGAGGCACACTGAGCCACAATGCCTCGTTGAGATTTTTATGATCTCTAAACAATAGACCACTAGAAACAAACAGTTTAAGTTGATTTTGCTCATGCGCAATTCCTGGACATTGTCACACCCGCACAAAGGTGAAACCAAACTTGTTATAAGTCGCGTTTTACTCAGGGTTATCCAATAACTGATTCATAAATAAAGCACTGACACTTAAATAGAATTTGGACTTTTCTGGGAACAGGGGCGCCAGCTCATTGAGGTGTGGCACTGCCTCCCTGCGATGCCATCTCCCATCAAAGCGATGTCAGGTCACTCAGCTGTGATCGATTATTGTACAATTATTAGATGTAGCTCATTAAATTTTTAGACGTAACTTGTCCTGAATGTCATTTTTCATTTTGCCCATCTGCATTTGAAATGTGTTCTTATCCATCTACAACATGAAACATTATCCAGGTCTAATATTGCCTTAATTTTAAACGTTAACTTATTCAAGCTACAACATGAACTCATGGTGCCATATGAAGTTGTAATGACCCTCCACTTTTCCTTTCAAGATGGTCCACTTGATGAATCTCCGCCCCTGCGTGGTTCCGCTCATCTCGGGGTTAATGACGGGTCATCGTCCCACCTCCTGTGCACCCCAGTCCCTCGGCTCGCAGATTAGTTCTGCAGATCCAGAGGGTTCCGTTTTTGGGCACATACGGCACGGTGAGGACCGTGAAAGTGCTACCAGATGGGCACATCAGCACACCTTTCCGGTTTTTGACATTCACATCTATCCACCATAGCTTTCTTGCGCGCTTTACCTCATAAATATTCAAGCAGAACACATGCGCCCCCACTCAAAAATGCACGAATGTGTGTGTGTGTGTGTGTGTGTGTTTTTTTTTTTTTTTTTTTTTTTGTCTCTGGATGGAGTCTGCATATGTTCACATCTCTGAATAGAAATGAATGATCCCTAGCAGAGAAACGACCACGAATGTGTCAGACACTGCATAAATCAGTTCGCAGGCGAGCCCGAGAAGTGTTATCTCTGAATACATGCAATAATTAAAGTTGATGCTAAATCGTGCGCAATCGCTCGTGCCTATTTACTGTGGACTCCTCTGGGGACAAACTCACTCTCCTCTCGCGGCTCCCCCCACCGTCACCAGCAGCAGCTTTCAGTAGGGCAGATAAGTGCGCCCCGTGTTTACCTTGGCGCACAGCCATGCGCATCAAATCTGGCAGAGTAGAAAAGGAGGAAAGCGCGCTGATAAAGTGCAACATAATGACCCCCCAGCTGCACACCACAATGACTGAACCACCCATCAGTCTCAACAGGGTGCGCGTGCGTGTGAGGGAGCGCGAGCCTCGGCGGGCAGCGAGGGAGGCGTGCGCGAGGTCCTGCAGGGATAAGGCTTGGCGTGGGTCAGAGCTGTCAGCATCAGATATCACCGGCGAGGTGTGACTGAGTGCTGCGGTTTGGTGCTGCTCAATCAAACACGACGTGCAACGGAATTAAGCTGTGTGTGAGAGAATGTGTGAGGGAGAGGGAGAGAGAAAATGGTTGAACAAAGTGGGATAAAAGTCGTCTCTCCTGTGTTTATAATGAAAATATTGTCCCTGGTGGCCCACTCTGGCTTTTTGCAGTAGAGGCTGCGGTTAAAGGGGCCTTCCACCCAACCTGTTTCCTTCCTGATAAGGAATGACACCTCCATGTGTACAGACCCCCACCTCCCTCATTACAGACCATTCACATAAACCACACACAACCTTCCTCAGGCATCGGAAAAACGTCAAGGGCATACAAGGCAAAAGATCTCCATCTAGTGGTCCCATGACGAAACTGCAAGAGGCGATTTTCTTAAAAGGTCTTGAACCACACACAAACAAAGACAGAGATTAATTAAAACAACTTTTAAGAAGTAGCAGTTGCACATGAGTTAGTCAGGAATGCACTTTATTTATTCCACACTTAGAAAAGGACGTCAGAAGGCACTAGAGTGGTTTAGCACACAACCCTATATCAGAGGAGATACTGCAAGGTCAAGCTAAGGACAAAAGTCAGCTCAGTCTCAACTCGTCTGCTGCACCCACGATGGCAAAATTGAAACAGATCAATAACAATCTACTTCCTGACATTTTTAATTGCATGTTGGACACGAGAGGAATCAAGTTCATCAATGTAAATTCCCCTCTGTGGGTTTTTATCTTTAGACAAGGCTGACAGAGATCCTGACCTGAGTCAACTCTTCTTATCCCACTGAGGACGCATGTCTTAAGAGTGACAACCTTTGAAGTCTCTATCAAAGGTTCCTCAATCCTCAGCCTGACCCATATGTTATCTAGCAGTGTGCTAAAGTGCAGCTGTACAGTTCAAAATGATCTCGCTATCTGTTAGGAAAATCAGCTTCTCAGCAATGAAGCGAAGGGTGGACTATTTAACGTGCTAGGTCATCTTGTCCTGTCCTTGACTAGATGAGAAAGAGGGAGAGTGTAAGAAAGACTGATCGCTGAGCCAAGGAATTGTACTTGAGGAAGCAAGGTGCAAAAAACACACAATCAAGGATCTGGAGTCAAGCTCTTGTTCAGATTATGGATTCTCTAATAGATTTTCTCTCAAAAAAGATACATCCTCGGCATCCAGGCGAGACATTCATGACCAATCTGAATAGAAGCTAAACCTGCATAGAAACCTCCTGTTTCTGTTCTCTCAGGTTGGACCCTTTGGGTGCGCAGGCATCCCTGGGTTAACAAAGGTTTGGCACTGGGTGATTACACCATAACATAGTGTATGTGTAGAAAAAAAAAGGACAGCCACAGAGATAATGTGCAGGGAGCGTGTCTGATGAATAGTAGTACATTGTCACATACAGGCAGTGTGCATTTGACTGGCGTGGCAGTGGAGACGACTTGCACTGTAGATATGAAGCAGCAGCATTCCTGTTCCAACTGAGACGGAGCTGGAAAAGCACCAGTGGTCTGTCTTTCCTAACCTTATCACATCAAATATGGCGGCGGGGGTGGAGGCAATTATCCTGGCAAATTGATTTTACTTGGACAACAGCGTTTTTTCAGTGCTTTTAAAAGCAAAACTGTTTCCTTTGTAATTTGTCTTAATGAAAACATGCAGCATTGTGTACACGTTGCAAATATGGCAGATGCTTGACAATAACCAGATGTTCTCTGTGTTCATGTGCTGTCTCTGTGGTAAGCAGCTTTTTCCTATAAAGCTGGCCCATTTTTTCTTTATGTTTCATTAATAATCTCCCCTATTTAACACAGTTTTTCCTGTTTTTACTCATAAAAGGAAATAAGTAAAAGCATGTAATCTTTGCTATTAGAAATGGTAAGGAAGCACAAAAAGTCTCTAGTCATCATGACGCTCAAAGGTCATGGTCAGTCCTTCAAAATGTCCTGTCTGAACAAACGTTATCACAGCAAGAAAGGAGCAACTCCCAGGAGGGTTTTCATCCATGGTTCAAATCTACCAGTCACAGCTAGGTAAGAGTTCTCTTCCTAAAGGCAGTCAACCACATTATCACATTTGCATGTCTCTACAATTGAACTGGGCTTTTGGGGCGAATCGCTGGCCCAGTTTCCTGACTAAACTCCCCCTTCATGTAGAGTGAGAGGAGCGTAATGCTACATGGTACTGAATAAAATAACATTGAAAATAAAAATAATATTATTAGAAATAATAACATTATAATTGATTAAATTCTAAAGATAAAAACAGTACAATGCTGCAGTCTGTGAGGGAAAACAACATGACAGTTCATTTCAAAATGTAAACGGTCTCATCCTTCCTATATGAAAATCATGAGTGTTCAACTGTACTCTGTTTCTTCCACTTTATCTTGATTCCAGGGCATGTCTGAAAGTGCTCAGCCGAATTTTCAGTGCCCGGCCACACAGCCGTCCTAACGGCAGTCACGTTCTTCTCTCGTTCAAACATCCTGCATGACTGTGGCTACAGTTACATCACCTGGCGTCACCAAAGCAAACGTGCGATGGCTTCGGTCTGGTCATCCTGGCGGCTGCAGAGCTCGGTGCGTGTACCCCGAGAGAGCGTCCCAGTTTCTCCACAAGAAGGCCAACAGGAGGATGAGGAGGAGGGTGGAGAGGGAGCGCGAAGCGCGTCTTCATCAGGGGGACCACACAGTTGGCCACAGTTGAGACAAAGACCAGAAGGACAGCCATAAGGGCCAGCAGCACATTGATAAGTTTTCCCAGGAGGGTCCTGGCTGTGGCATTTTCCAGCCCCTCCAACTGCACGACCTGCTGTTGCTGCTGCTGGAGCTCCATCTTAGAGATCCTGGTCTGACAGGCCTCCAACGCCTCCTACAGAGGACATGCAGAGGAAGAAAAGTCAGTCAAGTCACATTCTACACACATACAAACATCTACAACAACTAAACTCGCAAAATAATGCACATACATGAAATTACAAACACCTCTGAGTATAATGTAGTCCAGTTCAACGCCACTGCAAATTACAGCCTCATTAATGAAGTTAAATTAACACCTCTCTGACACTGCCAGTTAAGCATTATCGTGTTTATAAAGGTGGACTTTATGGCTGAGCTGTTGTATTGGACTGAATTAGATTTTACAAGTGTACCTAATAAAGTGGCCAATGAGAGTTCAGTATATCTCAAAGCTCTCTACCACCCCCTGCTGTCAGGGAAAGGAAATGCAGCAAGGGGCAACTTGAGCTGTAAATACACCTCCTACAGGTATACACATAGAAAAACACACAAAGTGAAGCCCTCATAGACAACAGGAAAGGACGGGAGTAATATGAGTCATTGAGAAGGATATGCTTATGTTTTGAACAAACAGACATGCAGATGGACAGACTGCATTCTCTGTCTCATCTTCCTGTTTAAAGTGTCAACATGAACAATGAGATAATGCCTTTAACTGTTGGAAGGTGTGTGACCACCTCAAAGGTTCAGTTTTACTTAAGACAGACTCCATGACATCTAGTCTGGCAGTAAGCTAGAGAGGCTGAGCTCTCTTCCTTAATGTGGAACTCCAAAACACCAAATGTTCGATAAATAAATAAAAGAAATACTGTGAATAATAAGACCGTTTACTGAAAACTTAAACCAGCAATTTGTGATATAATCGAAATGATTAAAACTCTGTACATCATTGTGAAGTGTCATTTTGTCACTCTTGTTATCACAGTAACTCAATGTCACCTTGGTTTTGTTGTTTCTCTTGCTAACAAGAGCTAAATGGCTAAATCCAGTAGCAGTTGCTGAGCATGCTGAGAGGGTGGGGCTTCATGTGACTGGCTAACGGTCTAGGAATCAGGGATTAGCAAAAGCAACACACATAATTGTGAAAAATACCAGTAACATAGACTTGAAAAATAAAAGAATAAAACTGCTACATAAAGACTGAAATTGAGATAAAACACTGATATGAGTTAATAAAATATTGATTTATTTATCTTTTATTATCTTGTATTGTTAATGAAATATATGTCACAAGTGCATGTCTGAGTGAATGCTAAATTTCAGTTAGTGTATTACTACTGCACCTTGGTGTTTATTCATCAGGTACTTCATGACTTCAACATGACTCAACTGGTCAAAAGTGAGACGACCAGAACCAGAACTGTCTTATCATCCCTACAACATATTGCCATTCTTGCGTCCTTTTATGACACATCCAATTTTAGGTACAAAAGGAGAATGTTAAAATGTAATTCTGACAGAGCTGATTTTTGTCACTGCTAATTTATTTCAGACATTTGGATGGTGTGCTTGTGGACGTTAGCCTCACGGACAAACCTGGATGTCTCTGGCTCTCTCATAAGACTGGTAGGCGATCTTCTCCTCCATACTGGCCAGCTCCTGTTTAAGGTTCAGGATCTCATTCTGGTGAAGCTCTGTCAGGTCGTTCAGCTGCTCCTCCAGACGTTCACACCTGAACACACACACACAAAGATGCAGAAAACAAACCACACACACACGTGATAGTCAGTGGCATAATTAGCTTAGACAAAGAAACACATGCAGGAATTAGCAGAAACAGACCTTGAAGGCATCTGACTACATGGCACCTGACTGGACTGATGACTTGCCCTGACAAGATTAGGACATGCTTACTCATCTGCTGATCCAACTGGCCAATCAGAGATGGTCAGATCTATGAGACTGGCCAATGGGAGGTGCCCAGCAGGAGGAGATGGATCTATACTGCTGTTTATTTTGGCAGGTGCATACAATTGGATGGACAACATAGGACGAGAATAGACAGGACACAGCTCCTGTGCATGTTTGCCTGAATATGTGGATACATTTCCTTTTAAACAGAGCCATACACATATTCTTAAAAAGATACAGATATACTTGTACACTTATGAAGGTAGGTTATAAAACCAATATACAGAATATCATGTGGGGTGGCAGGATGTGCTTCTTTGTTTTCTCATTTCATATCTTATATAAATCAAACACTTCAGTTTGATCACAATTAACAATTTGAAGGAATTATACTGAGCTCTGAGTCATTAACTAATAATTATCATTACTGACATTCTACTGACAGTCGAAACAACAAATGTATGACTTAAAAACTCAGCAGGTTCAATAGACTGCTAATTATTTTCAGTGGAGCTTAATATACTGATTATAAACTTGATTAATCGATTATTTGTATGGCCTGGAAAAAGCCAGAATATATGGAAAAGGTGATGCTTTCAAAACCCAACTGATAAATTGTTTCACTTCTAAATCAATCAACAAGGTAAACAATCATTACTGGCAACCCCAGCTGAGACAGTGACATTTTAGAAAATTCTTGTTTATGCTAAAATAGATTCAGTCCCTGAGGAGCTTTTTAGCAACATATTTGGTTTATGAATGACTATTCCCTGTGGGCAGGCTGAAAAGAGCTCCACTATGGTTGCTATTATTTTGGGCCTAGAGGACAAACACAGACCTCTGTGGACCCAGATGGACATTTTAGGGAGAAAAATGCTCTTTTACAATTTTCCCCCACTTTATCATTGTTCCGCTTCTTTGCTGCAACTCTTAATCTTTGCGCCCTCTCGTCTGAACATTTTGGAGGAATGCGAACATGTTATTTTTAAGGCCAACTGCCCACAGAAGCTTCACACATACGTCTCACTCTATATGCACAGCTGAGGTGAGGGCTGAAATAACACTGAAGATCTTTAGGACATTTGTTAACTGTGCAGGTGTGTCTGTCCCTTTTGTGGAGCTCCCAGTTTAAATGGAAACCTAAATTCTCTGATATGCAGTGTAGAGTGCAGTAGCATTTTAATACCCAGTTCAGATAAATGCTAAGGCAGCTTGCAGGGCAGCAGAGTTAACCATTGTAACAGTCCTGTTTATGAAGGATTCACAGAAAACAATGAGACTGCCACTTAAAATCTGAATAATGAATGTGACAGTGGCAGATAGGCTTCGAGACCAAGTATAGAAGCAGCACCTTTATGTGAGCTGGACATGTTTATGTAGATGAGGTCCAGGCCAAGGTTGTTTTTACCCACTTTGAGCCAGCTTTGATAAAAGAGCTGTCTCCAGCACTGCCTGTGATGATACACCAGATAGCACAGCGATATGAATGATCAGTATGTGTTCAGTATCTTTCTAAATATAGCAATTCTTCCTGATGACACACTGTTCGACATTTAGGGGAATTTCATGTGTTAATGGGAAATGCTTCAGGAATGTATGAAACACACAGTCTCACATGTTCTCTTTTCTCTCTGTACCTGAAGCGTTCCTCCTGTAGTGCTTGCATAACAACTGTGTAGTCTCTCTGATAGTGGCTCTTCAAGCCATCAAGGCTCTCCTCTAGCCTTGCCTGGCCCTCCCTCAGCTCCTGCACCTCCTGCAGCAGCATGTCCAGGCTGGAGCTCTGGCTCCTCTCCAGTGTGTTGCCCTTGGAACTTGGGGGGCCTCCAGGGGCCCCGGTGGTGCTGTTGGCCCCCGCCGACCCAGACGTAGCGCTTGAGCAGTCATCCTCGCTGCCATACTTAGGACTGGACTGGAGGTGATGCCCCGTGCTGCCCAGCGAACGTCCACCAGCCCCCTGTCACAGCTTCTTCCATTGAGGGGTCATCCAGAGAGTCTTTGAGTGAGGGGATGTTGTCAGCGCTGCCGAATTTGTGGCGAATTAGCGAGGCGATCTCTCGAGGTTTGGAGACGACGGCCCCCGCAGCAGAGTGGGTGGCCTGGAGAGAAGCTAGACAGACCTCCCTTGACGCTGTCCACCACACCTTCACTGAAGCCTGTGACTTTGGCTCCGACATCCTTCAGGCCCTGCTGCATGTCCCGCAGAACATCCTTGGGCTGGCGTGGGATACCATTATGCTCCACTTCTCGCAGCTTCCGGTGGTAGTGCTCCAGTTTCCTCTGCAGCTGCTGGATGGTCTGCGCCGACTTCTGATTCTTTTTCTCAAAAACCTGACAGCCACATAACAAGTTCTCATTAATACACATGACACAACAATAATCCAGGTTACTTCCATATATTTAGGAAGCTCCCACCCTATCTCTAGGGACAAACAAAACAGAACAGGTTTAACGTTAATGCGTTAATTGTCATATTAGCCTACTGATCTGTTAAAAATATGAGGCAGTTGGTGACCCAGACAATGTAGATTTCATTAGTTAAAAAGAGCACAATGACTCTTCACTTTACCTGTTTGATGCGTGTGCTTTGCTGTTTGTCAGCATTGTTGGCCAGTTTGAGGTACTCAGCAACGTTGTCATCCCTGGCTGTCTGCTCAATCTTAATCTGCTCTGTGAGCTTGAGGATTTTCTGCTGCAGTTGGGCGATCGCCTGTTTGGTACGCTGAGGATCTGGGGTGCCATCCTCACCCCCCGGGTAGGAACCGTCTGCGCCACAAGACACTGCCAGGGGCGTTTGGCCAAGCCCACTAACCTCCAGCCGGTCGATCTGAAGACAAGAGGGAGGTCGGGTTAGGTGATGGGTCAGAGGATGGAATGAGGAATTAAAGAGGAAAATAGAAAGGGGAGGGGAGACAAGGACGAAAAAGTGTGAGTTTCATAAGGTTTATTAGTCATTTTGCTGACACACTGAAAACACAGGTTTCTGCATTTCTGCAGCCAGTCAACTGGAAATTGAGGCAGTCGAAAAGGAGGAAGATGCAAGATGTTATTTTTTTCCCTTTAGGGTTTTACAAAGAAAAGAAAGTGGAATGAAAAAATATCTCTTAAGTTTCAACTTAGTTCAGTACCTCCAGGTGTGAATCCAGAGCTGCCCACAAGTCTCTTTTTCTTTGGTGAAACAGGCAAGAATGCAATAAAAAGACTATCAACCACATATATATTTAATTTAGTCCAAGGTGAGACAACATAAGACAAGACTAACTGGATATTATATTTTTGTTTACAACAGCTCCACAGATTAAGTATATTTGTCTGTGTCGCTTTTTCAGCTGCTGACCTGATTTTGTCAATAGGCCACAAAGCATTTGCAGAAAAATCAAGACACCATCTAAATGGAGTTTTTCCTGTATTTTCCAAAAACCAGATAAAGTCAACTTGAGTTGATGATGAACCTAGCACCTTCAGTCACAGGCAGACGGTGTGATTCATTTCCTCTAACACCTCGGGAGGGGAAGCACACAGAGCACTGTGATATTGCCGGAGCTAATCGTGCTTCAAGGGGGGATTGTGATCAAAATATTCTTCTCATCACTGAGCCTTCAACACAAAATAAGCAGCTGAACCTGAAAGCGCACCACGGGGGGCTCTGAAGCCGAGCCAAAACACCGAAAAGCGGAGGAAGAAGGGGAGACTTGGAGCAGAGGCGCACCGGTGACAGTTATTCTCCTTGGCATGCACCACTCACACATCACTATGCTTGTAAATAAGCTTGCCCTTATTACCACACGCAGAAAAGGTAAAAACATAAAGCACCGGAGGCTCACCTGTGCGAACACCGGCATGACTAATTGATGACAAACATCACAGTCAACTATAGAAACCACAACGCATCCGGGAGAAAGCCAAAACTCTGGATTAATGTTTCCTACCGCCGTCAAGTGGTTTAAAGTAGAGAAACTAACCCAAACTAGCATTATTTGAGAGGTCAACCTCTATCACAGAAGCGACCACATCATTCGCAAAAAGCGGCGCTTACCTTTCCATTAGTCAAACGGAGAAACTGCTCCCAGTGCATTTTTTCCAAAGCGAAGTCGAGCTGTGTATTTTCATCTGTCCTCACACTTTTCTTTAGAGTCGAACAGCTAAATCCAAGCCTGTCAAATCCCTCCCCGCGCCGGTTCCTTAAAAGTTTCGCCGGACACTCCTGCTGCTCCAACCCGCCGGGCTTGTTATGAAAGTTGAAGCGCACCTGAAACTCAGTCAACTGGGCAGCGAGGAGAGCTCCGCCCCCCCCCCCGTCCCATCCCAGCTGAGGGATGACATCATCCCCTGAGCTGCACGGCAGGCAGCCGCCAATCATCCTCACAGAGAGCAAAAATAGATCCTCAGTCAGGGACTTTTTCACTTCACCGTATGAGGTTCACTGTGAATCAAGAACATTCTCAGACAAATATATGAACGCAACTGCAACACTTGACAAAAGACATTACTCGGCTACAACTGCTATGGCTATAACTACAAAGTCAGAATCAACTTTATTGGCCAAGTGTATTGACAAATAAATGTACTTAAATAGAAATCTGAGGTATTTGTACTTTACTAAAGTATTTCATGCTGCTTTATACTTCTGCTCCACTACAACACACAGGGAAATGTACTTCTTATCCTTCTACACTCACTGACAATTGACAGCCATTTTTTCCTTATAGCTGTCGTTTTTTCCTAAATATGTGATCAATTTATAATTAATATCTACTAGTAAATAAAATAGTTCTGATCAACAGTAAAATGAAACCTACTCAATCCCGCTCTCTCTTTCTGTTTTTTTTTTTTACCAGCCAATTATTACACTAATATATAATTTTATGTCAATCACGAGGGCCATTTTTCTGGATAAGTACTTTCACTCTATGCAATCTATGTACATTGGTAGGTACATTTCACTGATAATAGATGTCTACTTTTACTTTAATGAAAAGATGCAGGACTTACATTTAATGGAATATTTTTATATTAAAGTATTGTAATATGAACAGATTTCCAAGATGATACAGATACAGACATACAAATAAAGATATAAATCTATTAAAGTAAAATTAAACATACAGCTAAGGAATGATGGAACAGGCAGTGCCACTAGGGGAATACTCCTCAGGAAAACCATTACTATTTGTTTTCATCTATTGTGCATCACCTAATAGCAAACAAATGAATTAACTTCAGAAGAATGACCACCAACCCACACTCCTGAACAAAAACAAATACCCAGAACATCTGCTCTCAGGAACTCAGACAACAAAGGTGAGAAAATTTCTTGGCTAATTTACAATATAATGTGTTAAGCAATGACAGGCCTGGATAATGGATTAATGGATAAT
Source organism: Lates calcarifer (assembly GCF_001640805.2). Classification (NCBI taxonomy): domain Eukaryota; kingdom Metazoa; phylum Chordata; class Actinopteri; family Centropomidae; genus Lates; species Lates calcarifer. The sequence continues at coordinate 18,041,633 of NC_066838.1, read as the reverse complement.
AATATTTGCCATCAGACAGTTAATGTGTTGAGTGAAATCCTATAATCGAGTTGACTGGGGGGCAGACTGGGCGTTTGGGCTGCAATGTGAGAGTCCCAGTACCAGTCTCTCTGTCTGTGTCTGTGCCAGCCAATAGAAAGGAGCACTGGAGGGCAAGAAAAACCAGTCAGACGTCTCTTCACCACATACACACTCTCTTAGCCAAGGGCACATTCCTCTGAATGTCGGGGAACATTACACATTTGGCAATTTGTTTCAACTTTTTGTGTTTTTGTTTAAAATCAGCAATTTTGCATTGTGTTGGTTACTGTACAGCAGCATTAAATAGAGAAGCCACATCCGAGAGTCAATTTACCTAATAAATGTTGTATACAGTAAGTCTAACCATTATTAAATCCTCTTGACGGGCAGCCAAGGCGATCAAATGAATCACAGAGCCAGAATAGCCTGCCTGGCTGGCACGGGAAAGAACTAAGAGGTGACGATTCAGAGCAGCACGTGGTCTGATCTCAGCTATAAACAAAACAGTATTAATAGCTTTATGAGGGCAAGCATGAATGAAGTGCCTGTTTTGTTCATACGAGAACTCCATGGGGTAATTGAGAAGATGTCCCAGTTCACCCTTTTCTCTCAGATGACTCAATTATTGGAATAATCAAACATATGCCCTCTGACTGAAGATATAGATAAGGAGGGCAAAGGACGAGACAGCTGAACCCTTTGAACTGGAGTACCCTGCAATGCAGAGCAGATAGAGGTTTTAGAAACAGTGATAAGAAGGCCCAATGACTTGTACAAAGTGGCACCAATTTAACACCCATTCATTTATCAAAAATTCACTGTCAGCACAGTTCTTCAGTTACGCAAGCAACAGAGCCACAAACAGCTGGACAGTCAGGTGGTTTTCCGAGAGTGCACCCTCTTTTACAGCTCAACAGACAGTTCACATTCTGTCTATGATTGGTCACTGCACAGTTATGATCTCATTTTTATACAGGCTAAGGATACCGTTATGTCACCATACATAGCAAGGAAATGCTTCATTCCCATCCCTGTTCAAGTTAGCAAACAAACTGTCTGTACGATCAGTGTCATCCCCAAATGTTCGACTTTTTCTGAGACTAATCATGCATGTAATTAAAGATGGTGAGCTGAAGGATTAGGCTAATTTCCCAGGGTTAACAGAGGCAAACATGTTGATGTACTGAGCCACTGAAGCAAGACGTGACAGGCACTGCATCACTGGAGCCTTAGCCTAATGAGGGAAGCTGTGCGTGTGTGTCTTTGTAATTGGGGGAGGGGGCTGTCTGATTCCACCCTGATTAGACTTTATCAGTAAGACAGAAAGACAAAGGGTCTGCCTGGACCAATCCCCTGCTCCTTGCATGTGCGCACACACACACACATACACTCTCGTGTGTTTCCCCACTCCACCCATGCCCCAAACTAGGACTACCTGCTGGTGGGCCTGGTTGTGCAACAGCCTCTGATCCATGTAAAGCTGGTTAGAGCCATGAAAGGGCAACCCCTGACTTACCTTGGATCCACCAGAAGTCTGGGAAAAGCCCAGCCAAACCTAAACACGCAGACCTGTGGCTATACGTCGAACACAAACAAGCATTTAGAAAGCATTACCAGGCTAATGTTGTTAGATATGCATCACACATAATTAGATATACCCAACAAGAACATCTTGTTCTGCCACATCTCAATCTCTCTCAGCCACACGGGACACACATACGCCCCAAATTCTTGTCTGTTCGATGTAGGTCACAGAGCAGAAAATGGACTGATGCTGTCACAAGATCCTTCCTATTTTTTGGGGGAGAAATCTCTCAGTTCTCTTTTTCTGACCCCATAACTCCAGACATGCCATCTCCCGCTTTCCCTCTCCTCTAAATCCTGTTTAATGTGTTTGTTGTTTTGTCAGATGGCTCAGGTGTGTTTCGGCTCAGCTAATGTCAAGATGTTCTGATGGAGAAACAGTGGAAACAGACACAGTGTTAAGCTTCTTGTCACACGACACGGGCAAGTGGAATTTGAACCCCGTTTCCTTCCCTTACTGCTGCTTATTGTTTAAAGATGTATGAATTTTTACACCAAATGTTTAAGAGTGAAACAAAATCACCATAATGTTTGCTGTGTTTTAGACTTATAGATTATATAATGGTCTTAAAACAGTATTTAGCATAAACACTGGCAAACATAAACCACAGCATAGAGCTATGCTGTGATTGTTTTGGATATAAACATTTTGGTCTGAAAGCACGTTATCTTAACCTCTTTCTATTTTCTTTCACACACACAAAAAAAAACAGTTAAGCTCTATGTGGTCAAGGTTAAGCTTTTGCTAAATGCATGTGCGAGTGCAATAGGAACAGTACCTTGATGGTTGTTAAACCTCGCATTCCTGCTGAGTGGCTGTGAGCTTCCTGTGATGTCAACTTGTGCCTCTTGTTAAGCAGCGGTTTAACGTGCCAAGATGCAAGAATGACACCATGAGGACACTGTAACTTCAGGTTTCTTTCTGCGAAATCTGCTCTGCTCTACACCTCTCCTATTACAGTGTTCTCTGAAGTATGGAAAAAGTTTTAAGCGGTTGCCGGCTAGCTTATCTGCAGAGTCCAATATCCATGGGGGACAGCACCTTGGATCCAAGGAGGACATAAGATACAGGGTTTTCAGGTTTACACCTGGATTTGTAATTACTTTAATTAATTAAATACTTTCTGCAATCTACTTGTAAACAGTCATCTCACATTTTACAGCCTTCCTCTCTCCATTTATACCACTCGTATCTGTGTGACTTCATCACTCACCCTGCATAAAGGCCAATCATCTGTGGCAGACTGAACTTCACACTCCTGATTAGTTGGTCTGATCTTTAACCCTGCAGGCTGGGGATCAGAAAAGTGAACACAGTCGTCATAGCAACAACATGACAGTGCTGAGTGATCCCAGTGTTTTTATTTAACAGATTAAAAAAAAAAAAAAAAAAGATCAGTTTGTGCACAGCGGTGTGTGGTGGAGTATGCACGGTGGAAGTCCATGAAGTATGTAGCTGCAATAATTATTTATTCATTTGCTGTTCATTACTGTACATGGCCCCAAATCTACAGCATTTTCTGCTACACCTTCTCATACCTTCATGGTTTAAGTTCCCTCCAGGTCATGCTATATAGAGGCAGTGCTGAAACTGACAGAAAAGAGATGTCTTTAATGGAAATCTGCATCTTGTTTCCTTCAAGGGGATCCAGTGTAGGAACAATGAACCCCATTCACCAGATATGGAAAATTACATAACTCCATGTGATGCTGGACAAGGAGCAGTTTACTCAACACATGCACTCAGGAATCAACACACAACGCAAAGTTCTAATAAATATGCACAACAGATAGGCGCACACACATACACACACAGAGCTAATGCTCGCCAGTGAACTTCCTAAAGAATTCAGAGGGTGTGAGAAAAGCCCTTCGTGTTCACATCCAAAAGAAAGAAACACACGTCATCAGCTGACAGTGCAGGTCTGTGGAGACAGGGAGAGAGAAAGAGGGAGAAAAACACAGGCTTGTATTGGGCTCCCCTAACACAACAAAGACTTTAAATCCCTATGATTTCGAGACAAAATCCTTTTCACACCAAGAGATTGGTCACCTGCCAAATTCTGTGGCCTCGAAGTTTCAGAAATGTCTTATGGTTTCAACACAGTATCGTATTTAGTTACAAAACACAGGGCAGCCATTTTAACAGGTGAGCAGCCATATACACACTATATCAGTGTAAAAACACGTACTAGATTCATGATGTAGACTTGGATCACTGAGTAAGTGAATAAAATGAGTCAAAACATGAAAACATAAATGATGGAGATGATGACAACACACACATACACTATAAACAGGTGGAGACTCACTGTAGTTGGAGAAGGAAGTGGAGAGGTGTCAGCAGTTATGAGGTTAAGGATGACCTCCATGGCAGGATAGCGCATGTGCACGACTTGGACTTGATTTCTGTTTGGTTTGTCTATCTGTTTGTGCGTCCCTTGGGAAACAACCACAACTGGGGAAGAGGGGAAGAGCGTGGTCCTGGGAGCTCATCACTCAGGACACTTCTCCCAAACAAAGTCCACTTGACTTAAAGTCCATTGGACAAAGGCTCCACTTGGCAACTCTTAGAGGAGTTACTGTTGGCTTGATTGAATATCCAGAATCCATAGAGTGCTCAGTCCCTCCAGCAGTGAACCATGACTATTGATAGCAGCAGAGTCTACAGAGTGTTGTGCTGCTGGTTCACAGAGCAGCCGGTCGTCAAAGCCCATGACTACGCTTCAGTGCAAACACAAGCTCTGCAGTACACAGCAGCCGGCAGAGAGCCTATGGAAAACACATACATACGCTTCGACAAGCACGACTCCCACAGACGGCGTATGTTAGTGGGAGAACAAGGACTCCTCTAGAGCAAAGGGTCCGTCTGATGCAGGTTTAGGGCAACAGAGCCGAGGTGGTTAATCGGATGAAGACTCGCAGGATTGGATGGAGGCAGGGTTAAAAGAAGGAAGAGTTTACTGTGAAGTTAAGTGTTCAAAGAGTCCATCGGGCATAAAATCCTCAGAGGGAGAAAAGAGAGGCAGAGACCCAGAGGACGGATGTGAGGGGAGCGAGGGAGCGGGCAGGAAAAAAAAGAGCCCACCAGGAGCTGTCACTGAGAGGGAGACAGAACGAGAGAGGGAGCAAAGGAGAGAGGGGTTGTGAGAAAGCTTCGTGAAGGGAGGGAGGAGGGGGGGCAGCTTTTCTTCTGTTGGAGTTTCTAGGCCAGCTCAGCTCCAAAACAGCAGCTAGCTCAGGCAGAAAGAAAAGGGAGAAAAATCTTCTACTCCCTCCTTTCAATTATCACACAGTTTGATTGTCGCAGCCAATCAGTTTGCTGAGTGATCATGTTGTAATGAAGCACCTTCTGCTGCCTGTGTGCGCTAACAAACAGGACTGGACCAAGTGTTTCTGCTGACCAGTAACACACTCTGAACTGACTGAACTGTGCTTGAAGTGTGATGTTTTTCACAGAGGTTGTATAACATGAAACATACACAGGTGCAAAGCAGTGAACACCTTTAAGGTTTAAGGTGGAGGAAAAACATACACAGACTTACACAGATTACATGGTCATATGATGATTACAAAGCTGCTATTCAAAACTACGAATATGTTTGCACACATGACTATGGCCTATACCTGCGTCACTGCATTACTTATCCACTGACTGAAGAAGTGCTTCAGCATGGGTTCAGTAATATTGTTTTGCAATTTCACAGCAACAGCATGGTAATCACTTTTACTAGAGAGCTAAATTACTCTTACAGGGAACAGTTAGTAAATTCAACTATCCATTTAAACTACTATCCAGTAGATATTTTCATTTTGACTTGAGGTCACTATTAAAATTAAGTGTTAAGCTTAATCTTGATGTTGGTCAACTTCACTGCATTTAAACACATGCAAATTCATATTCAAATGCTCCCACAAACACCACTTTATGAGCTTTGGTGCATTGTTCTGCACTACAAAATCTTGCTGTTTTTGAGCTATCGTGTCCAAAAGTGTACAAACCAATTAAGGAGAAAAAGCAAAGCAGGGAGCGTAGAGGGTAAGGCCGAACAAGGGCTACTAAAGACTTCTGTGCAGAGGCCGGCAGGAGAGAGGGGGAGAGGAGAACATGAATACAGGCTTTAATGAGAGTGCGGGAGGAGTTAGGGGACCGGGAGAGAGGGCAGGATTTAGGGAGAAAAAAGCCTGCTTATATAAGCTCAAACCCAACTTGCTCAGATGAAAGTGCAAATGTGTGACGTGTAGGTTTCACCCCACGTATTGAATAAAAGTTGACACATGGCAGCATTAGTGGTTTAAAGTCTGAGATCAGTCCCAAACATCGCAAAGGAAATCCAGTTATTCCAAAGCTACTGTATATTCTCTTTATATCCCTTCACTAGCAACCATCTCCTCTCACACATTTACAGAACTTTTTTTTTTTTAATAAGTTCATTTAACACACACATATACACACATCATCACTAGGCTAGTGATTTACTAAATTGGGTTTCACTATTAAAACCTAAGTAAATGTTTTAGTCAGTAAAGACCTGAATGAGCTGTAACTTGCTGCAAAGCTCTGTAAAGCTGAGTGGAGCTGCAGGTTATCTGGATAACTCTCTGTAGGTGCATCACTACAAGCGACCCTTTTCATATTGCCACGCTGTCATCTGATCCATTGTTAGTCTAAAAGTATTTATTTTAGCTGCTTTAAGAACAGCTGGTATAAACAGTTCTTGGACTCTAGGAAGTGGGACCAAGTAAACAGAAACAAAATTTGAAGTCATTATAAGGTCTTTTTACAGATGACTTAACTGACATTCATTAGTCAGTTAGGGGGAATCCAACACTGGGCCTTTTGACTAACAGGTTCCTCTCAGACATGAATGCATTGCATACATTCTTAGCAATGCTCTCAGTGTCATTCCAGCCTAGGGTCAGAGTCTCCTGTGGAGGCTACACAGCCCCCAGTAGCTCAAGGCAGTCCAGGAATACTCAGGCTTTCAGGGTGACTCAGGACATCTTTACACACTCTCTAGTAACGTGTCTTAATAACATACCACAAATAGCAGAGTGGCTCCGCAATGACAAATTCACAGAGCCCCCCCCTCTGTGAATATACTCATGTCCTGACAAGTGACTGATGCCTGAAAAGAAATAGAAAATTGAGATGTTTGCCTCAAGGGTGGTTTTACCTTATTAGTGCCACATTAGCTGGTCAAAATTAGAGGATAGAAAGAACAGCTGTGGCTTGCCATAGGTGTTTTTTTTTACATGGGCAGAAAAATGAATAAGTGTTAGCTACATGTTAATTAAGATGGTAACAGAAGTCTTAGAGGGATGATTTATCTTTGCAATGTGTTCCAGAGTTGAAAAAACAAACCACTAGGCATAATGGTACACTAACTAAATAAAATGGAATAAATTGGAATTAAATGTTTAATTCTAATACAATATCTCAGACACAGTAATTAATAACATATCTTTCTACTGACAGCTCAAATTCTCCATATCATTCATTAGATAGAGATTAGAGAAGTTTTCTTCATCTATTCTCCAATTAACAATAGAGTTAAATCTAAAAAAATGTGGGATCTGACTTGTGTCCGACTCTTGTGACACTTGTGAATGAGAACTGCACTGTTAATCCCTATTATACACAGTGTATCAATCTTTATGTGCAAGTGTGTAAGAATTTCATGTAGTATGTGTGCCAACGAGTAAAAGTGTGGCGTCTCATTTAACGGGTTTGACACAGATGTGCTTTGCAGACAAAACAATGACCCAGTTTGACGAATATATCACATTAGACTATCTCTTTCTCTCTCAAAGTCTTAACACATGCATTTTATGCATTTGTTCAGGGGACATGACCTGCTGAACTGGTGATGCATCTGGCCAACCCAGAGCATGCATGCTTATCTAGTTAGATGACACACCCGGCAGTAGGAGTTTAGGCTGATACAGTATGACGTGATATATAGTTTAGGAACTCCCAGGGCAATAAATGGGAACACAGAATGAATGTGTGTGTATATATGTGTGTATATATATATATATATATCTGTAATGTTTTACTTTGAACATTGTGGAATAAAACACATTAAACGCAAACATTTTCTTAAACAAAAGGTAGTAAAAAACAACTCATAAATCAAGTATTTTGAAGACAGGCACTGGCACTGTTTGGCACTTGGTTAAGGTGCTGTATGAACCATTGGTAATTTATTGCTAACTGCACCACTGTAATGCTTTATTTTTTTTGTTGCTATCAGCTATCAAAATGTACCATCTTGCTTGTTTTTCAATGACACAGCAGCACCAGGATTAGCTCAATCATGGTAAACTATAACTCTTTTGAAGCTATCACTGTTGCCCTTTTGTTTCAAACTACTGATGTGAAAGTGGTCAAAAATCAGATGTTTCACAGAGAACAACAGCTACTGAAGATTTCTCTGGTCTTACAACAGAGATACTGTACATTTTGAATAGACAATGCTCTGGCCGATGAGCTCACACATGTAGGCATTGAGAACAACTTGTGAGGAGATGTTTCCTAAGCCAGCGGACGGAGGCAACAACATTCACATAACACATAAATACTCATTGTCACTCAGAGGACGGAGCCTGGTGCTGAACTGTGGCCAGGCGGGTGCCACACAGCCAAAAAGTTCTGGAAGAATCCAGAAGAGAAAGAGAAGAGACTGGCTCTGATGTAACTGGACTGGGGTTGGAGAAAGGACGAATTAAGCAGGCATGATAAACAAAGAGAGAGTGGATATAGAGAGTAAAACATAAAAGTTGAATTGAGCAATTACTGTTGGGACAAAATTATGTTATAACACCCTGAAATTATACATCCATGTATTGTTTCACTGTGCCAACACAACAGCTCCCTCCGTGTGATCGTAAATTGTGATGGGTTATGGTGTGGCATGGTTTGGGAGTGTGAGAGGTTACGTAAAGGCAGAAGAGCAGGAGCTTTGTCTGCACGGACTGAGGGTAATTCAACCCTGAGAGAAGAGACAACCATGACTCCGGGCTCAGATTTTTTTAAACAATACTTTCCCCATCAAATGAAGTCCACAGTCCAACCCTGGCTGTACAGCCCTTCCTACTCTAAACTTCAGTGTTATCAATGGACCCATGAGCAGTTACATAAACCACTGGGCTCTTTATACACAGGGGCCATTATGACTGGCGAGGTGAGAGTGCATGAACAACAAACAAGTGATAATAACAAACAACACAAACAATTAAGTGTTTTCAGTCTCATCCCTTGTCTGCAAACAGTGATTAGCATCGCGTATACGTAAGTATGCTCATGCCATTAATACCACTTTTTAAAACTTATGTTTTTGTTTCTGTTTTTGGTGCTCAGGGCATTGAAAAATTACATTTTTGTTAAAACTACTCTCTACTAAAGATCAATAGTAACTACAGGTCAGTGTTCTTAGAAATTCAGCACGTGCACACTATGAGGTTTGTGTAATGTTAGAACCTTTGACAGTGAATGTAGTGCATCTGTTCGGGGTATCGCCTGTGCATGTTCAAAGCGTGGGGAAAAGATATTGGAAAAATACGTTTACATAACATGCCAATTTACCTTCAGTAGAACCATACTGATAAATCGGCCAGCTCTTTACACATGCTGATATCAGCTTATTGCAGATATATCCTTATCAGCATTCAAGTCAGCCAATAAGTAACAAGAAACTTTAGAATAGAAAAGATAAGATGGAGGTAATTTAGGTCATTTAGTACACATCATGGTGATAAATCTTTAAATTAAGAAAAAATTAAAATTAAAATTTTGTGTGTTGATAGGTGCATATTAAGAAATGGATGTCATCTGATATACATCATTACCTACTGACTGTATCAATCAATATTAAAAACCCAATACTGCTCTGATTATAACCTCCACCATTGTGCTCTGTTAACATTAAATGTACAGATGAATGTGCAGGTGATAGTGTGATATGTGGAAAAGACAGTGTGGGTATATCACATCAGACACACACAACTGTGTATGCACAGTGAAGTGGTGTGTGTGTATATGAGGGGAGATGGAGTGGGTACATGGGGAGACACAGTGTTTATCCAATGGTGGTGGTTGGAATTTGTTGGAGCTTTTTCTGTTTACACTCAGGCCATTCTGGTTATGCAACATGGAAACAGAAAGGGCACTAGCCCAAAATGCAGAGTTGGTCTAGCCGGTTGGATGCTATACAATACCCAGAGTACCATGGGGTAGTATGTGGGTGCAAACATACTGCCAGCCTATTCATAAGCAGGAAGATGAAGAATCTAGAACAAAGAGTCCCAGCTTGTAGACCCTGAAAGATTATTCGATCTGGCACCTTCTCAGTTTTCTTGTTCTCTCCACCCAAACCCCATACCACACATTGTGGCCCCATGTTGACCTCACTATCCACTTTGAAAAAGACTTGTTGGACAGTTTGGGGTCTGAGTGCTGTTTGGGAAGTTTTAGTAAGACTCCACTGTGTGAATTAGGCCGCTAGGAAGCAACAGATTTCATAACAGGAGGAAGACAGATAATGAGAAATGGCATTTGGTTGATAGGATGTTCTCATCAGCACTGGAGAGTTATTATCTAATGAAAATCTTAGGGGGCATTCTCACTTTGCTCAGTCACAATTATCTAACAAAACAATAGTGGCTGTCTTATGAACTGAGGCTAACATCCAAATGTTCATAATCATAATCATACTGAAATTTCCATTTGATTTTGAAGAAGTAACTCAGGAAATACACAGGGTAATTTTTGGGTTAGCCTGGGAAAATTATGCTTTTTCACAGCAGGCACTTGCCTTGACTTGCCACAGTGAGAAAAGCACAAATCTAATTAATAACATTAATAATGGCTAGTTCCATTTATGTGTCATTGTAGCCATATCTATGAGCCAGCATGCATAATAACGTGGCTGTAGAACTTACACATGAAACTATATTGGCACACTTGTGCTTTTTCTACCATCAGGAATCATAGTTCCTGCTGTGAAAAGGGTCTGTGACCCCAGTCATGATCAGTGCTGGCACCTGGTAGACCTTGAAAGTTGAGTCTGTTCCCCAATCTGCTCCACATCTGGTGCATCATATCATCCTACATACTGAACACAGATGGTGATATACAGATCATCTTTCAACAATATTTAACTATAACAGACATGCCTGTATGAAGCTTGGTGAATTTCTGTTACAGGGATTAACACAGGAAAACTGGAGACAATGTAGCACAACCATCTACAGTCAACCAGAACATGGCAACCAACTACAGTCTCATCCCACCAGGGGGAGCTAGCCCACAAACTATGCTACATGGTGGTTGTTATCTGCTGTATGCTGCTGTACTCTGTTAGTGGTCTGTCTTTACCTGCAACCATTTCCTGACAGGCTTCCTTTCAATAACCCCTTGTTTTTTCACTGCATTCTTTCATTATCACTTCCCATACTCACAGACATGCAGCCTTTTACGTAACATAATTCAAACCTGATGGGGCAGTCACATCAAGGCATACAGGTGCCTTGTGGGCTGATACTGTGAACAGGCAAGAAGGGAGGAGCTGTCAAGGAACTGAACAGCAGAAATTGCCAGAAAGAGGGAGGCAAATTGTGAAGCCCTTGTGGTTGTATGATATGTCGAGACAGGAAATCATGAAAAAAGAGACAAGGAGTCATACTAATGACAGATCATGAAATATGTGTGTCCATGTCTGCATGCCTAAAATGCTGATTTCAGATGCTGTGTCATTGCAGATGGAACATTTTCAATTAAGAGTATTATTTGCCTGAACGAAAACAAACATATAACTGACAATATTTCGGTGGCCTATAGCTGATTTTCTTGTGGGAAAGTGAGTCTTTCAGATGGGATGCAAATGCAAAAACTGACAGATTCCTAGGATTCCTACTGGCTGACATGAGAATGAGAGGAACGGTTCTGGTTATTAGCGGACAAAAAATGTGATGATATTTCCCTAGAGGAGGTGATCAGATTTGAACTGTATGTGCATGTGTGCTCTAAGTGGGTCAGTGGAGCAGAGCTGAGCTTAGCAATCTATAGCCTCATCCATAATTCATCAAGAGTCACACAAATGATATAGACTGAGCAGGGAGTGGCAGGGATGCTGTCTGCCTCTGCTCTCCCTCCCTCAGAATGAGCAATTTCCCTTTGAAAACAATCTACCGGTCACTCTGAGAGAAAAACCAAACACATGACTTTATCAGGAAGGTATATGGCAGTATATAACACAAGTCAGGGAAGTAATTTCCCAGAGATAATACTGGTAGTTGCCTCGGTCAAAGCAAGCGCTGTAGACCCTAGACTTAGTCTAGCCGGAGGAGAGTTACTGAGGAACAGACATGTCGGTCAAGGGTGACCAGAACATCCTCAGTGACTGACTGACCAAATATGTGGCAATCCTGCAACGGCTGAGAAAACAGCATAGATACACGTGCGTGCCCATACGAATGTCCTTTCTCTCACACACACACATACACATCAACCCAAAGAGGAAGGACCAGCTGCAGGCCAAAAATAAATACACAAAGAATGACCCATAGTGACTCACTGCTGACATGTACACATAAATGCACATGACCTCATGCACAGACAACAAACTTCAAAATTTTCATTCAGACTACAAAGGGCCCCAATTAAGTATCAGATTAGCCAGTTAAAATTGCTAATTGAGTATCTATTATCCTGGATTTCCTGGAAAAATTAATCAGCTGGTATTGTTATTTGATAAAATTGACTGAATTAATGTCATTCATCTATAGAGAGGAAAAGATGTGGAAAATCTGATTCGCACAAGGGTAGAATATCAGTCTAAATGAAAGAACCCTGTGACTTTTTCTTTGCTAAAGATGTATTAATACATTTAAATGTCCTCGAAAAGTGAACCGGCACTGGTACAGACATCTGTCTATTAATAGCAGCAGAGAAACAGGCAGAGAGCTGCAGCAGCAGACTCCTTCCTCATTCAAACCCAGATTAGAAACCTAGGAGGGAAGAATGGCTTCAACCTCAGAGCTTGATCTTCCTCTTTCGTTCCCCATGACTTCATCCAGCCTGCTCATCATCCCACCCCTCACACACACAGACACACACCTACATTTATCTGCCAAACATTCCTCATTCCCCATCTCTCTTTTGAGCCATTCTCTTAGTCCATCCTTTCACACCATCATATCCGCCCTGATGGTTTCACACACAAAAAATTGCTTGTTATCCGTCAACTGTGAAGCTGTAGTGTGTGTTAGCGTGTGTGGAGCAGCCAAACGTGTTCCCAGTGTTGTGAATGCTAATAGCAGCCAGCACCGGATAAGGGCGTTGGCCTATATGTATAATGACATGAATATTCAACAGCCCAATTAAACAGGCTGGGGCTACGCTTCAAAGGGAACACAAGCAGTGGGGTGGAGAGCTCAAGCACACACAAAGACACACATGAACATGCACACCCACACACAAAAGATGAGCATCTGATTCAAGGCTACTCTCCTGATTTTACATGGCACAACAACACATTTTAAGTGCACCAATTTACTTTATTGTGTTCTCTCCCTTTCAAGTGGAAGACATTTTTTGTTTACTGTCACACACAAACTTTTCTTTATTGACACCCCCACACAATTCACAACTCTGTACGTCATTCAGAGGGCTCAATTTAAATATGCGTCAGAACAGGAACAGGAAACAGCAGTGTCTCTTCAGCACTGAGACCTAAGTGATAGGGTGCTGTTGCAACATGTCTTTTCTGTAGCTCTGGCATTTAAAATACTTGATGAAAGAGAAAGCTTAATTATGAGGTTTAGAATAAACAGTATTTAACACAAACTCTGTGTATTAGGTAATTGGAGAAGGAGTCTAATTTTAGAAGACACTTTTTTCCGCACTGTAAGAGGTTTTTTATCCACCAGGCAGGATCATGAGGTGGCTCTGAGATCAGACGGTGAACCTCTGTGCATTCAGCTGGGTAAAGGCTCTCTTTGAACATCACCCTGTTACCATGGAGATGGGCAACCAACTCCACTGTCTGAGCACTGGACACAGATGAGAGGGAGAGGGATGAAGGGAGAGTGAGAGCTTAAGAAAAACAGCCTCTAAGACCTGAAGTAAGACAAACACTAAGAAGGTAAAGAGACGCAGAGATGGAAAGAGAGAAGGAAGAAACATTGCTGACAGACCAGCAGATTCAGATGCTTGTTGCTGTTTGTTTGCAGATCCTGAACAAAGCTGCATAAGCTCTCTAACAAATGTACAAAAGTATAAACCCAAATATATAGAGAGGTGACAAACTGAAAGTAGAAACTCAATAAATGAGTGTAGAACAAATGCAAATGCTTTGTATGGAATGTGAGAGCCACTGAATAGTTTGTCAATCTGTTGCTATGGTCTTCACTAGTGCTGAAAAAATTTGCCAAAAATGACGTTCAATTTTTCCTTCTCAAAAAAACAAAACAATAAAAAAAAAAAAGAAAAAAAGTTTGAACCATTCAAATATCAATTTTTGCATCAGTATAATTATGTCAACATAAACATATCTTTTAAAGATCTACATGGCAACAAATTAAACAAACAAATGTAATTAGGTTACAGTATATAAAACGGATATTCAAGGCTCCGGGCGAGTGCACCGATGATAAACATGGAACACAAGGTTCCATAATTCTGTCGTCTATCGACCAAAGTCCAATGTATTTACAAATGTTTTTTTTTTTTAGATTGAGTGTGATTAGAATGCGAATCACTCTCTCTGTAATGGAGTTGGGTCGTGAACTCTTCCATCATCACCACACGGCTGTTGTTGAATTATTTACTCGTATCAGCTCGTATGGTGTGCCTACAGTAGATCACACTATGAGACATGTCCACTGCTGATCAATTGAGCTTTGGTGACTAAAGACAGTCTGTGTCAAAATTCAGACACAAATTCTCACAATATGACTGTTGTTACAACCCATGTGACGTGACACAGAATTCAGTGGCCAGCCATGACACTGTGAGCTCCATTTTTGAATTAAGTGTTAAGTGTCGACATTAAAACACCAAATGAGGGGATATCTTTCCTAAGAATGGCGTTTGATCCTTCCAGTAGACTTTAACACTGTAATACTAACAAACACGTAAAGTACACACTCACAACCCATTGGTAGCAAGTAATGTAAGCAAGAAGAGAGCATAGACCAGGGCAGGATAAAGACCCAGAACAGGAGATCCATTGTGTTTAATTCACAGTCGATACCAGTGTTTGCTCTGCTGATCAATGACTGTCTCCCTGCCACACATAAACCCACACATGTATACCTACACTATAGAATACAAATCAACTTCTATACAAACATACCACCTCTGGTTTAATGCACTTATTGTCTGTGGGTGAAAAGTAGGCAAAGCAATATTTACACTTGTCATAAAAAAGAGGAATGAAACAAAGGACTATTTTGTTTGTCTAAGATGAGGGATAGAGGATGAGTGAGAAAAGACAGGAAGGGGAAATGACTTAAGGGTAGATAAGAAGGCAAGGACAAGAGTGGGGGTAAGATTACAGAGCAGAGAAGGGAGATTATCACATTTGGGAGGAACAGTTTTTTGGCCCTTCTCTTAAAGTCAGTACAAACCACAAGCCACAGATCTGCCCAACCCATTAGCGGCTTTACACTACCTCCTCATCTGACTGTAACACTGTAATAAGGTCTCACAGTTAATGTCAACAACTGTGAACCACAGAGAGTCATGATACTGCACTGACAGAACATACACTGTGCCTGAAAAACAATTTACAACAGGTTGGTGGTAGGCAAACACAGCACTGGGATGACATCACCTCCAGTGTGGACTAAGAGCACATGCTTCATCATCCCCATGGCTGCCTCTCTCTCTCCCTGCTAAAAGTCAATCGAAACTCAGTTGTTTGATTATGCACGGGTTTGACTGCGTGCCTCTCTAACTGTGTTTACTCTGACTAGAGGGCAATCTGCTGTGGCAGTGGTTTGATAAGACCTGATTGTGGTCATACGCATCTGCAGCCCTTGCTGCATATATGTGAATGTGACCTAGCAATAACCCATGTTTGTCTTTTGCAGCTTTTCAAATAAGTCAGCGTCACTAAAATAGTTCCAGGACGAGCCGTGGTGTCCTGCTGGAAAGGGCACAAATGCTTTCATCAACACACAGCCAGTAGCCTGGGGAGGTGAGAGACGATGAGAGCGCAGTGATGAGGATGTTAAACTAGCAGGGACGGAACAAGCCTCAGGGGACCAGGTGATGTTCATCGCCTCCCACTGACACGTCTCCTTACTGCTCTCTTACAGGACAACACAGGATAAGACCCAATCCTTCATATGTGAAATGCAGAGATTAATTTTGAGTCTTCATTGCTTTGCTTGTTGTTTGTTTGTCATTTGGTACAAATCCTGTATGGTCAGAATCTGAAAATAAATAACCAATTCTCTGACTGTACTCAAATTTTGTCAGTCAAACTGGGTTTGGCTATTCAATGCGAAGAGTCAGAAAAGAATCAGAAAATCAACTGGCATGAGTTACAGTGATGATTTAGATGTTTTCACTCAATCATCACATTTACACACAGTCACACAAAGTAAAAGTTTGCGTGTTGGTTGTAGCTCAGTTATGATATCCTACCGCACTGTGGAGTGTCTCTCCCGCCAGGCTGCTGACAGTGCCGTCAGTCAGACACCAGAGCTGAGAGACACTGGACAGCAATAGACAGGACAGAAACGAGTCACATTGTCCTGTCTATTGCTGTCCAGTGTCACCCTGCCCTTTGTTTCCATCACTGTCTCTACTTGACAATTAGGTTTGTGGTTTGGTCATTTACAGCCTGCCACACTGTTGGTCCTGCATTGTTCTGTGTGCTATGAGGCAGCTACAAATGTAATGAATCAACTGACATTTTGTGAGTCGATTTAAGGTCTTGACAGATGCATCGACTCCTCAACTTTAAGCGAGCACTCTTTACTTTTTCCTCAGATAATTCATGAATTCCAAAAGTATGGAAACTATAAGAGAGAGCTGATTAATTTATTAGATGAACAATTAAAAAGATTTTGCAACAATATTGATAATCTATTAACTGTTGAAGTCCATTTTTGAACAAAATTGGGAAAACTATTTGTTTTCAGTTTCTCAAATGTGAATGTTTACTGCTTTTCTTATATATCTATATATCTTATTTATCTTAGTCTGCTATAATAGCAAATTGAATATCTTTGGGTGTCAAACTCTTGGTTGAACAAAACAATCAATTTGAAGATGTCACTTCTAGCTCTGGGATCTTGTGACTGACATTTTTTCACTACTTTCTTACATTTAATTGGCCAAACAGTTAATCAGTTAATTGAGAATATAATTGGTAGCTTCATTGATAATAAAACTTATTGTTAGGTGCAGCCCTAGAACAGCCCTGTATTAAGTTTTTTTTTTTTAAATTAAGGCTATTAAGGCTTTTCTTTTTTGAGAGAGAGCAGTACAACTAAGCAATAACATTTATCTCTTCTCTCTCCCAAAAATAACATTTTACAGTATGCCATTATGGATATGTTATTTGATTTTTCTAAAATGTACCCAGAATTACAGTCATTTAGTCCACATCTATCATTTTATGCCTTCAATCTGAAGGACAACACAAACATAATTGAGTTAACTCTGCAGATTAATTAAATGTAATTTGTTTATTCTTGTTTTTCTTAATAACATTATCTCATATGATGTTGTTCTAATTAATAAATCTAAACAGTTATTAATGTTGGCATATTAGGACTCCTCATCCTCTGAGGACTAGCCTGATTCTCAGTACAAGATCAATACATATTGTATGTATTTGATTTAACCCAGATACATTAGAGAAGTCACACAGTAAACTTAACACAAGCCCCTCAAGATACAAATCCCCACACACTGTGTGTAATTCAGTATTTTTGCAGACTTTTTGTCCTTCTTTCTTTTCTTTTTATGCCTGTCACAGTCATATATGTAACATATAATACAGATGATTTTAAAAAGTTAGAATTATATGAAGTGCTGACACACTGATAAGGAAAACTTCATGTTAAAATGTGAAACATGTTAAATCTGTTTAAACTATCCAGCCATTTATCATCAGACCACATTCCTGGGAGTATATTCAGTTTTAGTCTGCACACAGCTGCAAGATTCCAGCTCAGCTGGATACTGCTGCTCTGAATTGTTTAAATTTGTGGCATCTCTAAGATGGAAAACAAAGTATGATGACAGACAATAGAAGACAAAGGATGGGCAGAAAGACAGGTGGGCATGTGGAGATGTGGCCTGAGGGAAAGAGACAGGGTCATCTACCCAACCCCCCTCCTTTCCAATATTTTCCAGCATCCCACTATTGAAGGGGACAAGGTTAGTGAACATTTGCAGACAGGCCCTGAAGGAGGTCATGTTCTCCAAAGACAAACACAGTCTTTCTCACACACAAAAATCCTAGGGTGTGAGAGGGCTAGCCTCCAGGCTTGGCTTCTGTTTCATCTCAACTCTGTAGCTCATATCCCACTAGAACCTACTCTGTTCTCCCCCATCTCCTGTCCTAAACAAGTCTTCCATCCTAACACTAAACATTTTGCGCCTTCCAGCCCTTTTTACTACTATTCTATCCATCCCTCTGTGAAGAAGAAAAAAAGGACCAGACTAAATCAGACTCCATCAGTCTGAGTTCAGGCCTTCTGGTCTGAAAGTGAGACTGCCTCTGTCTGCGTCTGTGCACATACATGTTGATGCTTCCAGGCACATGCACATGTACCAGCACCATTACACAGAGCTAAAGATGAATAGAGAGGGTATAGTCAGTCAATCAATTAACCAGCAGCTAATTGTAATTAATCCCACAGGCTGAGCACCAGCTGTAGAACAGACCTAATGCTGAGTTTTCACACACCCCCTCTACTCTCTTAAACACAACTACCACCCGGGGATAGATATACTGAACTCATGGACAGCTGTAGAACACAATAAAGTAGCCTGTTGTTGCAAATGAGTCATAAATGCTCCCAAATCAGCAATAATCAAACATAATGTTTACTAATAACTACATCTCTTAGTTACAGCTCCGACCTTATAGGCTGCCACTCTGCTGCAGCATGAGTTACTGTTTAACAAGAGTTGAGATAAAGTGCAGAGATGGACCACTTAGTTACTGTATGGATCAATCTACCTAAGAGTTAATGGAAAATCATAAGCACTGTTGACATGCAAGAAGTTTACAAACAATGCTTTCTCCCCAGTTGTCAAGTGGCTGATATGTACACCGTTTCTGCACAACAGAGTCAGTTTGTACCATTTCATGTCTGTCCCTCAACAAGAGGAGAACTCTAAGCTCTGATTAAGCAGCCATTAAACACAAACTTTTGGCATAATTACCAAATAGCTGGAAGACAGAGAAAGAAAGAGAGGTGGAAAATGATATGCAAAAGCATCACATGAGCATAAAAAAGGATAATAATAGACTTTGCCAGCGGCAAAAATTTAAGTCAAGTGTGTCTTTAGTCATGAAGGGAGCGGCAGCATGGAGATGGGAAAACAAAGACACGGTTTTAAAGAAAAACAAGCGTGTGTGTGCTTCAGGCTTACCTTGGAGTACTGTCTACGAAGACTGAAGCGCTGCACCATCCTGACTGACTGACTGACTGACTGACGGACCCGCAGCTGGACCCCCCTGTTCTACTCCTCTCCACTCATATCCCTCCAAAGTACACACCGCTCACATAGTACAAACTTACACACACACATACTGAAGGCACACACGCTACCCTCCTCTCCAAACATCCATGTGCACACACATTTCAAGTCCACACTGCTTTCGTCTACTATACAAACACAAATGAGGAGAGAGAAAGAGGGAGAGAGAGGGGGGAAAAAAAGGGAGGGAGAGCAAGCACAGATAAAGACAGCTCAGCTGTGTTGCCCTCTACTCATATTCACAGTGATCCCCTGAGCTCTGTCGCTTTCTCTCACAGACACAGTCATTCACATAAGACGCTCACATCTACATGGCTTACAGTGCACAAATGATTTCCAGTACACACACACACACACACACGTCTAGCTAAAAATTTGGTTTTACATTCACACAGACACACACCCCTCCACATCCTCTTCTGAACACAACACTGATAACACATTCACACACAGCTCAGTGCTCAGCTCTCACTCATCTAGGACGAGGCAAGGTTGCCTCCTGCTTCCTGTCAGTGAGCTGAAGGGTGGGGTGAGGAGGAGGTAGTAGTGGTAGAGGAGGAGGAAGGGGAGATGGGAGAGGAGGAGGGACCAGCTGACTGTCTATACTAACTCTCTCCAGGGACAGAGGGAGGGGGGAAGGAAGGGAGAGAGAGAGAAAGAGGAAGAAAAGACAAGGGAGGTGCAGGAAAGAAAGAAAGAAAGAAAGAAAGGAAAGGGAAGGAGAGGAAAAAAGAAAGAAAGACTGTGGGTGAGGATGAAATGACAGAAGAATTGATCATAACATTCATCACTCCTGCCACACACACTATACAACCCTCGACCTACACGAACAGCAGGATGTCACACACCTCCAAGGTCGACCATACTGTTACTATGGCAACCCAAGCAGGGCGTAGTTCTAGGCAGCAAGTTTTGGCGTAACCAGGGCGACTGCTTGGATGACCTGCTGTGTCGCTGTGCAGAGACAGGGCTGTGATGTTAGCTACAGATGAGTGAGACAGGTTATCATCTCTGCCAAGGGCAAGCAAGAGACCACAGAGAGGCTGATGGTCATCTATCACAGCAGCAGGACTAATGGAGCACAGATGTCTGGCTCTCGTCCCTGCTTTGTCATCCCAGGTGAAGTCATTTACACAGGACTGAAGGATGCTTGGTTTTACAGATGAAGGAATGGGGAAATGACCATATTAAATTTAGCCCCCAGATTAAAGCTGTCAGCCAAAGTGGATATCAACGCTCACTGGTCTAGACTTACTGCCCACTGCTGGATTGATAGCCAGCCATCTCTCCATCTGTGACTCACTGATACAGAGTCCATGGCTTGGCTTATTTCATTTACCCAAGGACCGGGTTTGTCTGCCACAAACATGAGCTCATAATGCAAACACAACCTCCACATGAACCAAGCCCAGTGCCGCTTACAGTAGGTTAGTTTATCTGACAGTGACCTCTGGTGGTAAACAGATCAAACTGTAGTCTGGAATCACCTATAGCAAGGTGGTTAAAAATGAGGACTTGAAGTTAAGTTAAAAGATTAGATTGTAAATGGCTCTTTCAATAGACTATGTAAGTAATATATAAATAGATGACTATCTAAGTAGAACACAATTAAGGATTCTGAAAGCACAATGGTGTATACTGCTGCATTTACTGTTCTAATTTACTTTTAAAGGAGAGCTTCACAAGTTTTCAAATCTGTCAGGTGCCCATATGTACACTGAAAACGTTGTTCATTCTGCCCATTAAAAGATGCCTTCCTTTAGCATTTCCAAAGGAAGTTATACTGCACAAAACCCACGCTTATCTGAAATTATTATAGCTATTATGGCTTCAGCAGTCTGAGTTAGACAAAGAGCGTACATATTTTCCAAAGGTACTGAATAACTTTTACAAGAAAATTCCTTTTGTTAACCTGGACGGTGTCTCTGCACTGAGCTGCAATGGAAGGATGGTAACGCAAAGGGAGAATTAGGCACTAAAAAGACTGAAACTGGACTGAAAGAATTTTGTCCCCAATCACTTGCAGTGGAAGCATGTTCTGGGATCTCTTAATGACCAGTAACAGAGGAAATGATCACACCTGAGCAAAACCTCAGCTTGGACTGATGCCGTTTTGGCCATAAAAATCACATTTTAGCTCCTGATCAACAGTCAGCACTGGGTACAATCAGACAGAGCTAATGACAGACAGCAGTGAAGGCCCGCTCCCTGTGCTCACAGCTGAAACAGCAGGGAATGTTACATCAGCAGCAAGATGAACCTCAGCTTTTGATTGACAGCTCACTGACAAACAAGGACTCACACCAATAAAAGGGGAAAGGAACCACATCGATCAGCCCGTGTAGTGATAATATGATTCACGGCTGCTGTCACTTACCCTGTCCGTCTCCTCTGTGGACTGGTACCCTGATGACAGCACCACATCACCGCCGGTGTATCCAGGGGCGGGGCTGCTGGGTGTGGTGTCGGTAGTGGAAGAGGAGCGGGGGCGGCTTGCGTGCTGCTGCGGATCTGTGGTGTTGCGACGGCGTGGGGCCTGGGGGCTGCCTCTCAGGAGAGGGTCGCGGTCTCCGCTCCCTGATCCCGACCCGGACCCCTTGCTGCGCCGGCTCTGCAGGCTGGTCCCACGCCTCATCATGCCCGCAGCCGCTGAGCCCTGGCCAACTGCAGAAGGAACCACAGGAGCAGAGAGGCGGTCAGAGTCAGGACACCAGGACCCCGAGGTGTCCTCGGGGGCAGAGAGGGAGGTGCCACCTGCTGACACCACAGAGGAAGATGAGGAGGAAGACGAGGATGTGATGGTGGAGCGGGAGAGGGAGAGGCGTTTACGCTGCTGCTGGAACAGCTGTTTCAGTCCCTGGCCAAAAACCCCCATGCTCTCCCTGGCGTTCTGGCTCATCTTACTGAGAGAGGGGTGCTCTGACTGGGATGAGGCCCTCTTCAACCCTGGGCTTTGTGACCCCCACGCCTCTCTTCTAGCTCCAGGACCTGAACTGGGACCCACCCCCTCTGTCCCCCTTTGACTGTCCCCCTGCTGCATGTGGCCCTGCTGACCTCTCATGAATAGCAGGGAGGAATTGTCCTATTAAACAGCGTGCTAATACTTCCCTCTCTCTCTGTCGGACATGTAGAGGGTCACAACAGGACGACTGTCAGGGAGAGAAGGCTAGAATACAGTAGAGCACAGTAGAGGACAGTGGAAGTGGTGATGGGGCTGTCTGATGGAGGGTTGGATCGACTCAGTGGCGGTCAGGGGGGATGAATCCAAAGAGGGAGCATGCATCTTTGATTCAGGAACAAGTAGCCATGCTGGTCTAGTGCAGAGAGAGAGGAGATGGATTATGAGAGGCTGGAATGTTGCCTAGATCCAGTGATATGCAATCACCAATTTTCACTTCAACTCGTGACCATTTGTATCTTTGCAATTCCATGCAAATGGCAGAAAGTGTGAATGCACAGTAATCAGACTGGAGTTTTACAGGCTGTAGGATGGATGGCATTGATCTGTAGTGAAGTGCCAATATAAATTAGTAACTTAGATGATCACAGACAGGCTGCCTCCTTGACAGCTGTGCCAGTTCCCTGAATCATTCAACATTCAAACAGGCCAATGTTTCAGGAGCAAATATAAGTAACAAAGGAAAATAAGTGTGATCCAGGTTAGCTGGCATGATGCTAAGTATTAAAATGACACATAAATGAATTCAAAAGTAAGCAGGTACATGCAGGGTAAGAAAATAAACTACAGCCTGGAGGGGGGATGCAGTCAGAAAGGCACAAGAAGCTGAGGAAAAGGATACAGAGAAGAGGAGTGAGAGAAGGAAAGAGATAATGACTCACATTAGAGGAAGAAAAACCCACCTACCATCAGCCCAACTGTCAGTCTAGTGTGACTCACGCTTGTGTATTACCTGAGAGGAATAGATGAGGGAGACCAAAGAAAAAAAAGAAAAAACATTTTAGAGTTTTTCACTCTGATTGCAATCAATAATCATTTTCTCTGTGAGTAATGAACATGCTGGGAATATTGAACAGAACCTGATACTGTGTCACACAACTTTGTGTTTTTCTGTGTGTGTTCCTTAAGGAGCTCATTTAGTATCCCCAAAAGCATCCTGTCCTTATCCCTTATCCTTTGGCAGTATCAAGAGAAGAGGGTTTCCGCGCTAGAAACAACACACAGTGCAGTGTCACAAACACAGATCACAGTGCATGATTGCCTCCTGCAGCCTCACAAACTGCCTGACTGAATCTAAGTCAGTGACAAGACCAGCAGAGCAGACACCTGATAAAATACAAGCCATCTTTCTCCAGAAGGAACCTCACTGGTGGAAAAGCGATCACCTCAGAGACAAGCCCGCAGACAGGCAGCCAGGCAGGCAGTCAGTCTGAGCCTCCCTGCAGCATCAATAGCTGCTCCCATTGAGGGCAGCAAAACAAGCCAGGCAGGAACATTCAGAGCCTGGGGAGGGATGGTTACATATTCAAAATATATTCCTTCAGCTGCACTGTCAGGTTACGAAGAATAACACAAAGTTGGGCGGACAGGATGCACTCACATGCACACACTTCTCACAAGTGCAAGAGTATAATCTATGCAAATGAGGTTGCAACAGGCTTGATACACATTGCTACGAATACAATCAGCTGTACAGTTTTGCACCAGGTCCAGAGACAGAGGAATGAGAGAATGAGCATGAAGATACTCGCAGGCAGGATATCACTTTTCACAACAGCCACAGATAAGGCGCATTCATGCATACAAACACTTTCACACAGTGGCTTTTACTTTCTACACATGCCAATCTTGAGTCTGATCTTGTCTAATCTTTTCTTTTCAATAAGCAGATTCAGGTCAGTAGAAACTAATGTGCTTAATTCAGAGGCTGTGTGTTAATATGGTGGTGCCAATCAGTTAAATTTGACTGTTGCTTGGGGGGAGGGGGAGCAGGTGTTCAACAGGTTCACTTTAGTCACCTGCTAGCTGGCTCTGCCTCTAGCGGCTGAGATATTGTGCCGTCAACCGTTAGGCAGTGTCTGTCATACTAATAATAACACAGCTTCAACTTGCTGTTTTTACTGATTACAGCCAGGCAATAATTCCATTTATTTTAATTAATTTTCAGTGGAATTACAAAACACCATGATGAAAAAATGCTATTAAATCATTATAATGTACAGTACTGCTCCCCAAGACTCAACTACATATTAGTGTTACTGTAACTCTAACCCTTTGAGCTAGTTAAACTGACCTAACCTTTACTGCAGGTGTGATCACTTGATCATTATTGGATCCAAAATAGTCAAATGGCACACACAGTTGTGACAATCAAATAGGGATAATGTTTAAAATACTATGTAATAGTATCACAGTTCTGTGTTCCTGTATTGGAATATATGATTGTGGACATGTGTATTACAGTTTCAGTCTCAGTTTCAGAATCGTTACACCCCTATTCTGGATATATTTTCTAGTATGTTCTATATGACCAGGCTCTTCAGCTGAACAGTTCCTCATACAAGGTGAACAGTTATTCATACACATGTAACATAATCAAGTATACATGCACACCTGATAATGCAAGCAAGCATCCGCACACTGAAACACTAAGTGGCATTTTCTGGCAGTCACAGTGAAGTGTGATTGATTATGACAGTGCACTGTGCTGTTGTTTTGGTGAGTGGTGGTGGGGGTAAACCTAAGTTAATCCTGTCCTGGAGCTAAAGTTGAACCTGAAGCCGTGTCCCGACCCCGGTGTGTCCATCCCTCCCTCTGCGTCTGTAAATCCCCTCCTTCATCCCCGGGCTGATCCCGATGCTGGATTGGATGTTTTCTTGATTGCCTGAGGTTTTATATTCAAACTAAATCCTCTTTCAGGAGCCTTTAGAGGACAAAGCTTTATTGTCAGACTTGGTGTGGATGCTTGTGTATGTGTTGAGAGCTCCCGCATCTTTGTTCAATTTAAGCAAGGCTTGATGGTCCACCTTGATGAGGTGATGACACAGAGGAACAAACACCAGATGGGTCGTTGAGTGGCGACTGTCCTGTTCTGACCCAAAACTACTTCATATCACTTTATACTACTGTGACAGTGTACCAACATACTACAGCAAAAGACTGCACATCTAAGAAGGTGCAATCTCGTATTCTTCTAAAGCTTAATCAGGATTTTGCTATATTTCTAAAAATCTAACTACTGATCTAACTAATTCCATTTTGAAAAATAATGTGACAGAGCAAGAACTCTCAAGTTAACTATGTTTTTAACTCACTAATGAAATGTTTAACAGTGAAAGATTTAATCAAAATTGAACAAAAACACGATACTTTGGCAAACCTCTTAGGAAAAATCTCTCTTCACTTGCTCCTCACATCAACCTCAGAAACCATGCCAGTGACTGGATGTATTTTGGTGTTTTTAAATCCCTGTCTACCACAGGAACAGATGTGTAACAGGCAGTGATTATCAGTGATTACAAGGTGTCAGCGACAGCCGGGCTCAGCAGCCTCTGTGAGTCAGCATGTTTCTCAGAAATGTCACAACACAATGTCAAAGGTGAATGCCAAGTGACCACATGGACAATGGCCTCTCTGGAACCGTGTCACCCTCGCTTGTGCCCTCGTATAAATACAAACATACACACACACACTCAAACACACAAACACCTTGTCCCCAACTCTGTAGCTCATTCCATTCAGTTGAGCTGCCAGTCGTCCAGTCCTGCTGTCATTGTCTTTGGCCAGCTAAGCTAGATAGACGGTGAAAGCTCAGCAGAGCTCTGGCACTGGCAGGCTTGGGGAAAAAAACAACTCACACATTCACAATTTGTCATTTTGCAGACAGAGACAAGTATGTGTGAAATAACATGACAGATCCAAGATTCAGCTTAATAAAACAAAGGGGTGTTGTGATAAATACTAAACAACAATGACCTTGCTTCTCCTGAATTCTTTGTTTCATATAAACAAGCTCCATCAATTGCTGGTGTTTAACAATAAACTACAGTATCACAGCTCTTAAATGTTCACTGGATATTAAACAGCTGCAGCTTCATTCAGGCAGAAAGGTTATATTGATGAAGATGTGGCACATTAAGTGTTCTAAAATCACATCCATTATCATTATTGAACAAGGGAGACTATCAAATGTAATTATTTAATAGGAGATTAAGTCCCCGCGTTATAACTGTGAAGGTGACAGCTCAAATAGCAAAGCAATAAAGCATACAATTTAACATAATGTGAGATAAATTATGTATCACCACTGCACAAAGTATTATAGTCTTTGCATGCAAATAGTACTTAAGTGAATAGGATATGCACAGCATATGCACAGTAACGTGACCACTGTTTCTTCTTGATTGCTCTATTTAATTCAACTCCTGACTTTTTAAAAAAAAAGTTGCAAACAGACCATGACCAAACACAAGTGAGAGTCAATCTGGCCCATGCTCTTTGACACTGAAGCAGCCATGTTGTTCAATGCTAAACATACAGTCAGTTAATTCAAAATATGGCCATAGCTTAAACAAGCCCATGCAGTGTTTCCAGAAGGGTCTGAGAGCTGGCGTGGAATAGACCGCTCTTTGTTCCCTCTGAGCCACACACAGGCCCATCGCTGCTCTTTGTGCTGCGCCTCTTTCACTGACAGACACACATCAATAAGAGGGGAATTAGGCCAGAGAGTTCTGGCAGCGACGTTTGTGTGTGACCGAATGCACAAATGTGTGTGTGTTTGTGTGTTTGTGTGTGTGTGTGTGTGTGTGTGCATGTTTGTATTAGAGAGAGAGAAGGAAAGAGAAAGAGAGAGATAGCAGGAATTATATTGTGCAGAAATGTGCATATGTGCACATACAGTACATATGTGTGAGTGTGTTTGTGTGTGTTGTCTTTGACCAATGGAAAAATGGACCATATCTCATTCAGCAGCTGCATAATGACAGCATAGGCAGGAAACAGGAACAATCGTTATTGTATTTATGTGTGTGTGCGCGCGCGTGCGTGCGTCTGTGTGTGTGGGGTCAGGGAGGCAGAGAATAGCACAGTTGTATCAGTCGTGACAGTGCAGGAGATGACTTCAGCTTACTGCACAAAGTGTGATAAGAGACACCACTCTTTGTATCAGACAGGGATAGTGAATAAGTGAGAGGAGGGTTACACAGAAGGTTACAGAAAAGAGTGAAAAGAAGCCAGACTGGATCAAAGACTTCCAACGGTCCAAGACGTGTTTTGCCTGGCCGCGTCAGGTTCAGCCCGGGTGCTCAGCAGAGATTTTGTCTGAATGAGAAGGTGAACAGCAGGTAGTTCCCTGACAGAGGCAGGCACAACGTCCTATTGTGCAAGATGAAACCCAGAGGGAGGCCCTGCTGCCAAAGTTGCGCTCAGCTTTCCAGGAACAGGACAAACCAGAAGACAAACAATCATTTACTCAAATACATAGACGTTAAGAAAATAGGAGCATATGTGTTTGCTTAGTGACACAAGAGTTGTTTGCCATAATTAAAGAAAGAAAGATGTTGTTTATTTATAAAGGTGCCAAAAAAACTATTACTGGTGACTGGTTCACACCTTATATCAGCAGTGAACTGACCTGTCTACCCTCTTTCCTGACCATTTTCAATCTTCAGTGTATGACTACTGAGGTAAAACCTTCAAGTATGGATGTGGAAGTCTCTCTTACCTACTATTTCTGGCTCTATTTTATCTCTTAGGCAACAAGAGACCATCTGTAACTACTTCCCTCGTTGCCTCCCCCCACTCATATTGCTGTGAAAAACAATAAAAATGTTGATCACAAAAAACGAAGAATAAAAATATGCATATGCCCTCATATACTCAAGACACACACGCACACAAAGGGAACAGCAGGTGGTATATTGGGTGTGAAGCAAGTCTGAGTCACCTAAAACAACCTAACAGAGTCTGTGAAGTGGGAAGCTGCAAAAAGACTTATAGGGTTGTACACGGCTGTAAATATCACATGTATCACCAAATATGGGGTTGGGCAATGATGAGAAACCTAACTGAAGATGGGCTGTGAGTGACGAAACATTACGCTGAACGCTGTCTGTGCCTTTACTGTGGGAACCTTGTTTGAGGTACACCTCTGCATCTGTGCTCAACACCACAGCAAGTGTCCTAATTAATAATTCACCTTGTGCATGGAACTGACACTGGTCCATGTTGATTGCAACTACAACAACACTCAGTTCAGACCTAATATGTCAGACCTTATGGAGAGTATATTGTGGATCTGATTCTCTTGCTGTTTACAAGTAAGAAAAATGTTCTTATAAGGGGCTTTCCAGGACAAGAGGAGAAATTAGGAAGAATATGTAATACATCGCAAGCCTTACAAAGTGGCCTTCACTTACTAACCTGATAGGTGTTTAACAGTGGCCAGGCCAGCATAGCTCATATTCCACTTGCTCTGGCAGAGCATCATCAACTGTCAACATGCTGGAAACCACCTACACACCAGCTGAAATCTCATACCAGAGATTGTGTTAAAGGCACATGGCCATAAGGAATGGGAAAGGGGGAATGCGTGTCAGGGTCATCATACACTTTGTGCGCCTGAGGAGGAGAACCTGCCAGGTTATCAGGCCATAGGGCATCTGGCTCTTTGTGGTGCCAGCAGGTGAGAACAACTTTACGCAGTAAGATATAAATCATCCACAATCGTCGCCTATTTAAATAACTCTTCAGTCAGATCTCTGAGATCAGGTAACCAGACACCTCTCTAGCTCACTAGAGGGGTTAGTGGGGCTCAGCACATCCAAGCTCTGGTCTTGAAGCTCTTACTATGAGCATGATACTGGGCTCAGCACGTAGGCTATGGGTCACCACAGCCAAGTCTACAGTCTGGGAGAAGATTTAAGTTGAAAGATAATATTAATCCTCCTGACCTCCAAACCTCAATATCCACTCCTCTACAGTCCACAATCTAAAGAAAAGAAGATATAAACAAACTGAAAGGAAAGCAGAAGGCACTGACTATGAGCCCGATATGGATTATGATGAGTGAAACCCAACCAGTCCACTATGATACAAGCTAGTGACAGACTGACTGATAAGTTCACAAAAGAGTTTCTAGAGGATAGGTTCACAGTTTTTTCTCCCTACACTAAAACTGATTTTGCTTGCTGTAAGCTAGCCATCCAAAGAGATGGGGGACAGAGTCTACAATCCTGGGTCTGAGTTGACACATGAAGTGGATATTTTCTGAAGTTACTTTATTTTTTGTATATAATTCCCTTTTTAGGCCTTTTCAGACAGTTAAGACTCTGGTTAATTTAAAGGGGTGTGTGTCTGAATGGGGTTTTGCTGCTAAACAGGAAAACACTGCCCAAGGAAACACACTAAGGAAATCACTTCAGAGGATACTGACATGATTTGGCCAACTTTGACTGCTGGAAACTAATATGAGCTTCAAATAAAGTTAAGAATATGTTTATTCATAGACATGGTCTGTGGATATTGTCTCCATCACTTGGATGCACATTGGAAGCGCATTAGGAAGGGATCTCTTAATGGCCAGTTTAAAAAGGAGTTTTATTACAGCCAATGAAATATGTTTCTGTATTCGTATGAACACCCGACTACTGTCATAAAACAAACTTGAAAAATTATGAATTTATCTTTAAATGCTTCAACATGGACCCCATCCATGTTTTAAGGTGCAAACTCGTGACGCAGTGTGATCCTTGCCTCTTTTTCTGCCTCTGCCTCCAAACCGGAAGGGATCAGAGGGAAGCAGGCAGCTCGTTGCCACTAGAAACCACAGCATTTATAAAGGAATTTCACCTTCACTCTGTAAAGTGTGGGAGTCAGTCCTACTGGAGAGAAGAAACCCAGTCTGACCACAGCTAAAGGATAAATAGCAAGGATGGCACAGAAAAACTTTTTACTTGTACTTCAGTTTTGATGAATGTCTGACTGCAGCAGTGATAAAGGATGATCAGTCAGTTAGTAGAATTTAAACTAAGCTGCACAAAGACACCTCTGCAAACAAAGCCCTGCTGGAAGAGGAAGAAGGTGAGAGAGTGAGTGAGACAGAAAGGGCAAAAGAGAGAAAGGAAAAACTGTGTTTCCTCTCCGTGATACAACACTTCCTTTTTAGCCCTGACTGGACCTTTGGTTGAGAGAACAGAGCCAAATCACTGTCTGAGAGATGCTGAGATTGTTTTGACTCAACCGAGATGAAAAAAACTGATTATCTGAATCCTTTTGAATCCCTTGCTGAACATTTTCAACTTCACAAAACCAACATTAGATGATGGGGCATCTATTGTTGGTATGCAGTAAAATTGATTTTGACCTATAAACATTACTTAAGTATCAAGATTCTTCATTAAAGAATAAACACACATTTTTTAGTGTTTCAACAAACCTCACAATAAGAATGGATATAATTTCTGATTAATGACCATCTAAGAAATGTAATAGATTTCAGAGATTTGAGAAAGTGCTAAGTTATCAAGTTTTTCACCAACCAGCAAAGAGCTACAGTGAGATGGTCTGTCCAGGTTCCCTCACCAACCAGGAGTTACTCATACAGCAACAGAGACATGATCCCTCACTGCCTTCCCACTCGCAAACACTGCCAATTATGTTTGTTGGAATGCACAACAAAGCTGGGGGTGCTACTGCCAAGAAACAAACCCAGGCAACCCAGGGTATGTTGCACCCACAGTGCAATGTACCCTCTGCAGCAGAGAGGAGCAACCAAGCATCTAGCACTAAACACTGGACAGATGTCTGGTACATTCTGGAGACGGCACAGTCTGTCACAGGACTAACTTGTTCACAGTCACAGTCAAACCTATGGGCAATTTAGAGACCAATTTATGAGGAAATCAGAGCAGCCAGAGGAAGTGGAACTTATTTAAACAAAGATTTTAGCATCATAAACACTTTTGGTTATGTAGGAAGTGCATGCTGATCATAAAAACAAATGATATACATATATATGTGTGTGTGTGTGTGTGTGTGTGTGTGCATATGTATGTATTGCTGGCATGCAGCACAACAATTCATGCTTGACAATTAGTTATTTCACTTGATGTCTTCCTTTTCCTTCAAACATCTGAAGTCTTTACAAGTCTCTACCATCATATGTAACTTTACCTAGAATCCACTTCATGTCTTCATCTTTCTAATCCAGTGTCTGCAGCTTTCTTGTGAGAAATGCAGACTTCCTGTACACACAGCCACTTAATCAGTGCCTGTGACAGCCAGGCGAGCACAGAGCGAGCTGTGTTAATCTTATGATCTGATCTAGGATAAGCACATCTTCGCCACATCTGATGCTCAAGTGTTACATTAAGCTGAGCACAAATGAAAGCACAAACTACTGAGCATCATGCAGGCAAACACACATACGTACACACACACACACAAACACATTACACTCATACAAAGACTCTCAATCCTTAGCACAGCTCCCAACAGGGTAGGCACAACGTGAGTGCAGCGGGAACAGGAGGAGGAGGAAGAGGAGTAGGAGGTGGAGGAGGAGGAGGAGGAGGGCAGCGTCATCGTGGTGGTCTGACCATCAGAGTGAGACATGAATGGCTGCGTTAGCAGTGCCCTGGAGGGGCAGCCAAGCTCTCAGCCACTTAGCAGAGTATGCTGGACAGATAGTAGGGTATATCATGCCATACCGGACCCTTCCAACGCTCTACATGTGTGTCTACTGTACATGCAGTGTGGTGTCAAAACCACCAGGTTATAAAAAATGATCACAGATGAGATATGGAGGCAGTTATCAGAATGGATGAATAGAGTAAGAGGATGAGAAACAAACCTTCAGTCCATAATCATGATGCTTGAGCAGCTTTTCCTTCATTGCAGGGGAGATGACAACCTGCTACATCAGGTCCACAGGTCTTCAACAAAGAAGAGAAAAAGTGAGATGGAAACTGTAATCCTCTAAATGCTTCCTTGGCACACTGTACTCTCTGCGTCTCCCTGCCTGCTGTATGCCTGTGTGTGTGTGTGTGTGTGTGTGTGAGAGAGAGAGAGAGAGAGAGAGAGAGACTGTGTATGTCTCTGTCTGTCTCCCAGAAACTGATAATAATAGGTTGCAAGAAAAAAAAGAAATGCTCCTCTGTGAAGAATACCAGGCATCAATTGTAATGAGGCTGCAGACTGCCATCCTTTCCAGGCCATGAAATGTCTTTGGCCCATAAGACTGCATTAGCCAGTTGAGACTAAAATAAACTCTGTTGAGAGTTTATTAAAACCCGTGTGGGTTGCAAGAGACCGGCTAATATCATAAGCCATGGAGATCCATCAACATGACAGTATCTTAGTGATTAAAAATAATATTTCATGAATTAACTGGAAACAAGCCTATACACATAACTTTTTTTCTGCTTCAGAGTAAATAGCAAAGTCAGAAAACTGGAGGATAACGTCAGAGCAAATGATCTATTTACTTGTTTTTACTGTGTATTTCTTACCATAACTTGACAGATAAAGAAACACATCTGTTGAACAATACTCTACGTCATTTTATTCATTTCAGCACACAGCCGGCATATAAATGCTGTGACACCACAGGAGATGAAATATAGCGACTGTTACGAAAGATAAGTCAAAAATTTCCCTGTTGAGTAATACATACCGTACTTCACGCTGTATAGAAATTAAGTGATGACAGACGAGCCGCGTTGCATGCTGTGAAATTACCCGAAGCAGTAGATTAAAAAAAAAAAAAAAGCTTCCAAAGCCGTTTAAATGTTCGTTAAACGCCAGTGAGTGTTGTTCCCAGTGAGTAGCAGCAGCAGTGTGCGTTAACGGACTCTCAGGTTGACAGTCCCGTTAGTGTATCACTGTACTGTGCTGCTAATACGATGAAATATCTACATCAACACTCTTACAGCTTTTCCTTGCGGCAAACAAACGCGCCGCACATCACACACGCGCGTAAACGGACGGTAAAACAACACAAAAAACTACACCAGAAACATAATTCACACTTACTCGGGGTGATAGCAAACTGTTGAGGCTGACACAGACGTTCAGCGAGCGGCACCCTACAAGCCCGAGTACCGTACGCCCCACCGCCCGCTCTCCCTCCCCGTTATGACGTCATGACGTAACCTAGCGGGAAGTCAGCCAAAGATTGTTCTGTGGTGAGATGCATCACTCACTTGTTTAAAAATTGATCTCTTCATCTCTAGCAGAGGCCTTAAAAAGTCATTTCAGTAAATACATACTCAAGCACACGTGTGTTTTAGTTTACCCAGTAAGCCAAATTAAAATCTGAACATAATTCAAAATCATCTCTTAAAGTAAATGCTATGATAAACAATTAGGATGACATTAAAGTTCACCGATTTTGAACCCAGACCTTTAATTGATGTTTCCAATTAGAACTGAAACAATTAGCTGATTAATCAATTAATTGATTAAAATAAAAATACTTAGATAATGAATGATTTGTGCAAGTTATTCATTAAGCAAAATCACAGCTTCTCAACTGTGGGCATTTGCTGCATTTTTGTGTTATGTGAAATTAAATGTAAAAACTTTGGGGTAATTTTTTTTAGTGAGAGAGAGAGAGAGGAGAGAGAGAGAGAGAGAGAGAGAGAGAGACTCTTCTGACTTGAGAAAAATGGCCAAAAATATCGATGTAAGGTGTGAATTTATGGAACAGTTGCAGTGAGGAGCTGAAAACTTACAAAAAAGCAACAATGCAGTTAGCACTGAAGGTATGATCACTAGTATTTTGGCAGTAATGTGACATGGACATGTGGACATTTTCTGTATATGCAGTGACTGTTTAATGCCTTGGAGATTTTGTATTGAAAGAGAGACAGGCACACTTCTGCTCTGTTTAGCTTTTCTGGTCTCCTTCTGAAATGTTCATATTCTCTTGCTATCTATTCTTGGTTTGTTGGGATAAAAAGAGAGGACCCCATAAGTTGCCTTCCTCTTACATTTTATTGACTTTACTTCTCTTGGCTAACACTGCACAGAAAAATACAAGAGCCACCACTCTCTACAACTATAGTTTTTGTTCATCTCTGCAGAGAACCAACAGAAAACAAAACAGATGATTACATAACTAAGCCTTCTGCTGTCTACCCAGTGGGGAAATAGTAACACAAAATTATTTGTTAATATGTCCATTGGTTTATCTCACACCAAAACAAAAGATCCAGTCATATTCTTTTTCTAATTTTCATCTGAGAGACTTTTTATAGTTTTAACCTGTAGTTACCAAAGCCTATTATGTAACTTAACTAATTACTCTGTATTTGTAAAGTATATTGGCTGGTTAGATATGAGTATTGCCCTTGTAAATAGTAGCAGTAACAAAACCTAAATAATTTAAAAAAAAAAACAGTTGTTAAAAGACAAACAGGCCTCTGAGCAAACAGTTATTGGTTCAACAGTGTAGATGGGGAGAATTTAATAAACGAGAAACACACTTCCTTCAAGCAGCAATCCATACTGAAGTGCCCTCAAGCAAGTCTCTTGTTCACCCATAACTTCTGCAGTGATGGTCCTCAGCTGTCAACACAAAGTGTGATGTGGGGTATGAGAGAAGTGTGTTCAGTTGACTTTCACAGAGGGATATACCTGCAGGACAGTCGACTGAAAAGGACTGGTGAAGCTGAAAGAGAGAGAGATACTGTAAGACACAGCACAAAGGGTGTTCACCTCGACTATTATCTGTCAAAGACCTCTCTGATGTTCTCACTTCTCTTCCTCAGTACTTTTCATACAGCAGTCAGTTAGGGGTCTTTACTCATGTCCACACCAACTATATGCAAAAAACTGACAAATTAAATATCATCATGTCTTGTTGCAGAGCACCAGTTCCACATCTCTAACTTCAGTCTGTCTGTTCTCTCGTCCGCTCAGACGACAGCATGACATGCCGGCAGAAGCATTTCATTTCTGGATAATAAGTGTAAGGTCTCATTCTCATAGCCTCAGTAGCTATGGCAACATAAAATGTTATCTCCAGTGTCAGTGCTGAAAATCTTTCTTTTTCATGCATGCCTTTGAGGTTTCAGGCGTTAAAGGACTTCATGTTTAGTAAGGTGAAACCCGTACACACAGTGCCTGCATTTCAGTCAAGGATTAAGTATTTCTTAAGTCTCAACGGGCTGTGGCAACATTGCAGCAGGCTGATATACAGTATGTCAGCAGCATAAAGGGCATCAAGGACAACTTGTGTTTTATGAGGTGAGGAGCATTAATTAGCACCCTGTCAAATTGTGGCTTGTACTGATCCAGGTGTATCATCTAAAGATATATTCTGTCTGCACGTCATCATGTTTGATGTCTAATTTTTATGCTTAGAGTTATTCAAGAATGCCTGCCCTTTTGCCTCATAATCATCTCATGATCAATTTTACACACACACACACACACATATATATATATATAGTCCACAAAGCTGCAGGTAGTATAAGTGTATATGCATGCATGATTCGCTTGTCTGAATGAATATAATCCAACAGTTCCTTTGTGTAGTTAGAGAAATTACAATGCTAATTTCTGAGGGAATACATCTGTTATTTGCATGCAATGCTGTATGATGGCATTTGTAGCTGTATTTGTGCTATAATCTCTCTCCACTAGATGGTAACATCGACTCAGACACTGCCTGTGAAGGCAGCGATGTGTTTTTACAGAGGTCTGTGTCAGAACATATTGTGTGTAGCCTGTCCCCCTGTTGTTCAGTTCAATGTAAACGCCTGTGCTTTTGTCTTTTATGAAAACCACTCTCTGCTTGAACTGTATTGTCTGGACATGTGAGGGGCTGTAGGTGAAGATATGACCTGTCTGTCCAGTTTGTAAATTAAGCTGAACCGGAGAGTCACTGGGCTCCTGGTGGGATTTAGAAGTGGCAGATGGGGACTAAGAGGAGAAGATGTGGGTCTGAGGAGGGAGAATACTGTCTGTAATATGTGAGTGTGCGCGAATGACTCTTTCCTCAATTCACTGTCTTTTCTCTTTGGGTGTTTTACATTCCTGTGTGAAAATAATTTAGTTTTCTGTGCTGAGGTTGTGTGTCCATGTAAATGGTAGACACTGATTTCTTGATTTATAATGATGACCTATCTTTATAAATCAAATCTTTAGTTTAATTATATTTTTTTTGTAATATTGCTGTAATAATCCAAATTTTCACACACTGTTCTGCACTTC
Organism: Lates calcarifer; assembly: GCF_001640805.2. NCBI lineage: Eukaryota > Metazoa > Chordata > Actinopteri > Centropomidae > Lates > Lates calcarifer. Next base: position 18,005,118 of record NC_066838.1, on the reverse strand, counting down.
CTTTTAATTCACATCACAGTACCATAAGTTCACATGATTTTTTTCTCTTGCACCTGATCCTTGATGAATATTACAGGAACCCTGCAGAGTTACACATCTCTATATGGGAAAAATATATTAAAGAAATATAATTATACTCCAATCTTTAGTCTAGGTGAAGATATTTCACTGCTTTATGTTTCAGTACCACTGAGCACCTTCCACTTCAGATTAGACTGTGTTGCAGGCTGTAATTCATTCATCTTAAAATCCCACTCACTCATGCCTCTCTTCCTCTGAAGGATCTATTGGATTCTTCAGCAGGTTATTTTAGAAGATGTACAGTACAGTTCAGCTGCAGAGAAAGGGGCATTTTTGAAAGGTAAATCTGATCACATTTTTGTTTTTCTTTGACATACCTAAACAACTACTAGATGGATTGCCATTACATTTGATACAGAAATCCATAGTCCCTGGAGGATTAATTAAAATAACCTTAATCTATCATCTAGCGCCATCATCAGGTCAAACTTTCATTTGTAATTTTGGTTTGTGACAAATGTAAAGATATTCCAATCAGCCTCTGTTGTGCTTGCTCTGTATTTTATTTATACTTCAATTATGTTTTTTTAATCTATCAGAATACCTAATAAGAAACTTGAAAAACATACAACAAACACTTCAGACATATTTACAGTTCTTACCGCCTGCACACTTTCCTCCTAGAACGTCCTTCAAGTGCTGCCTTGACCCTATCTGCTGTTTTTCTGCTTGTTGCCCCCACCCACCTGAGAGAGTCTTCACGCACGGTAAATAAAAATACTTCTAATTAGGCAGCCCAAGATTGTAACTGACCTGCAAATTATTATTTCCATGCTGTAAATTGCTTTAATTTCTAAATTAAAATGTTCAATCATAATGATTAAGGACTGAAATTAGACCTCTGAAGAAGTATGAATCACCAGAGGAGCTGTGGGTGAAGATGAAATGAGTCTACGCTCATGTGAAAGTTCAGTGGTGACACAGGTATAGCACGATTTATGTGCCACACTGCTATAAGAGCTCTTAATGAATGTGTCAGAGTTGCTCACACAACAGGAAGTGCAGTGCTAAGCAGCAGAGCCCGTTCACATGAAAAACATCCTGTAGAACAGAGAAAATAGCCAGTTTCTCTCTCACAACATTGCTCTTAAAGAGTAAGCTGTCAACAAGTGTCATAGATGGGTGTAATGTCCTGTTTATCACATGACCTGATCAGACCTGTGATCCCATTAGCCAAAGGATTCAAACAAAGCTCACACATGGTCAAAGTAAAATAGAAGCACGCTTAAATATAACATACACTACACACGCAAAGACACACAAACCACAGGCAGACTGTTTTTTCCTCTCCCACAGGAGAGCAGAGGATAATGGGAAAGATTAGTGTGAGCGGCTGATGCCCGGCGACCCTTTTTCTGAGAGCACGGCAGACGAGGATGCTGGCTCTCAGTGGCCCTCGCCAATTAGAGCATCCACTCTAGCAGGCGGGGCCTAATGAAGGGTCCGGAGCATGGGAGTCGAGGCAGGCAGGCGGAGATCGATCCCCAGCCTGGTGAGGGCACAGCTGGGGGGCCAGCAAGGGAAAGCCTGGGGACTGAGGGACTGCATCTTCCTCTTCTATCATACACGGGTCACACTCGGGGACATATGGCTCCATCTTTGTGTTGGTCCGTGTTTGACCTCAGAACATCATTATACTCACTCCTTTTCACAATTTATAAAATGTTCTCCCTCTTGATTTCCAAAACGTCTGTTGCTGATGTGCGTCAATAGTGCAAAGCAGAGGCGGATTCTGGTGTGTGTCTTGTTATAAATCCCTCATGCCTCCAGCATTGTTATGTTAAACTAAGCTTTGGGGAAAATGAGAATTTCAAGCCAATTTTTTTTTTTTTTTAGAATAATCCTGCCGGAGCTGTAATTGTTCATCCACAGTGGGAGTTTGTACAACTTCTGTTTTCAGTGTTAAATTTAATGAGCTCCATTCTATGAATGACAGGTTGTCCATAAGCCTTAGAGTCAGGTTTAAGCATATACACTGTAGGTATATCAGAGATATACTAACTGGAGGGCGACTTAAGGAATAAAGCTGGTGTTATTTTATCTTTATATCAGCCTGATTAGCAGCGTGACACTAAGGATGGCAAAGGCTATATCGTGGATATTACTGGATAGACTGCTGTGGACTTTGGATGTGGTGCAGGCAGTCATGTACCCCAGAGGATGTAACCTACTGATTTTGGTGATCCCCTGACTTTTCTTCTAGTGCCACCGTGAGGATGACAGTTTTGAGTGAAATGTTTCTTTCCTACTTGGTGATAAATTAAATTTTCATCTAGCACCTATTACTACCTTCAGAATTTGTCCAGTACTTTGGTTTATGATGAAATACCTGCAAAACTAATGAGGTTCCCGTCAGCCTCAGCTGTAGCTGTTAGCATGATAGCAACCTGTATATAAAAATACACACAGACATTATATACTGTCTATGGTAAAGCCTCACAGAGCTGATAGCATGGCTGTAGTCTTGTTTTTAACAACTCCTCTGAAGAGATCATAACATGTTTTGTCTGTGTGGCCACATTGCTTATGGCCGCATGCCATGCCAGTGTCATCCAGACACATTAAAGAGCTACACTGTTGCTATGGGTGTCATATTCCTTCATTAAAATGAACAACGCCATTTTGGATTAACGCTGCAACTACATTTTCAGTCTAATAAAAGTAGGTGTACAGTGGCCATGTTCATAGTGATGAAAAATATGTCAACCAAATGCAAAAGTATGGCCTTTTTTTATGTGTTTAACAGTCTTAGATATCAATGAAGCTCTAAAAGAACCGTTTGTAGGACAGCTTGCTTTGTTTTTTGTTGTTTTAATGGGATTTGTTGACAAAAAGTTAAAATAACCAGTATCATCCTCTAAATGACGTGTTTGTAAGCACCTGGGAACTATGACAGGACATTTAAAAACAAAACAATTTCAGAGCAGTTTTCACTTTTTGTAAAAAAAAAACAAAAAAAAAAACACAAGCTCACTCTATATTCTGAGCATGCCCACTACCGATCAGTCTTTGATAAGGTCAGGACACCTCTGCCTCCCCCTCAGTGTTTCTGCATGTCCATAGTGATCAGCATGCTAATAGGACTAATTGCCATTTCTAGTTTTAGATTAGCATTCAGAGGGGAAATGTTAGCCAGCAGGGCTGACAGCCGTTATGGCTACCTCTAACATCAGAGAAGACGTTCCAAATATTTCTGATTCCTACAATCAAGTCTACAGCGTAAGCTACAGCTGTCCCTAATGGCCACTGCCAGACCCATTTCACCAGCTATTTAATGCTGTGGGTAAATTATTGCCAAAATTACCTCCAGAAACACCTGTCACTGTGGCAATTATGGGACTATTCAGACTGAGTTTCAATCACTTTTTAACAGCTACTTGTTTTGCCAGGGCCACCATGGGCCCAGGACCTTGAACCCTGTTTAAAAGTGCTCTATTTCTTCGATTTCTGAATTGAAATATTGTTCAGTTAGTACCAGCATCATGGCATTTTTATTACTCATGCTAGCGACCCTGTGGGCAGCATAGTCTGTCTCTCTGTTGTTGGTCAGTTTGTGGCTCACTACTTTGGTCCAGACTGAAATATGTCAACAGTTAATGGATGGAAATTTTGTACTGATATTCATGCTCCCTAGAGGATGAAACCTGCTACGTAAACGTAACATTGTATAGGTCTCCCTTGTGCTGCCAAAACAGCTCTGACCTTGAATCCTTAGGATCCTAGTGGGTTGTGCAGTGCGCACTCAATGGATCTAGCTTGTTCCGATGCATCCCACAGATGCTTGATCAGACTTGGGATCTGAGGAGTTTGGCAGCCAGGACTTGGGCTCTTTGTCGTGTTCCTCAAACCATTTCTGAGCAGTTTTTAAGCAGTGTGGCGGGGCGCATTGTCCTGCTTTAGGAGGGCACTGCTGTCAGGGGGTGCTGTTGTCATCCCTTCTTATTAGCCTGCAATCACAAGGAACCAGCATGATTCAGTATCTGCACCTCTGTATGTGTAGCTGTGCAATACAGACAGTAAATGGCTGGTCTTTCGTAAACTCTCCTGTGTGCTCAAGTCACTCTCTGTACATAACCATCTTTATGTATTATGTCTGCACTGGTGGAAATATCTGCCTGTGTTTTAGTATTCAAGTATTTAACACAGCACTTTTTACTGATGCCAACTTATATAAAAAATAATTCTCTACAGATTCTTCTAGAGACTGAGGCATCACAAGCTTTTCTAGGTGATCAACTTCAATTTGAGGCACTAAATAAAGGGTAGATGTAGCATCGTTGGTAGTCATGAGATAGAAGAGAAGAGGCTGGTGAGATTTTGAGAAATACTGTGAGGATGAGGCCTAATTGCTTTTCTTTGAACCTGATTTACAGCCGTGGGCTCTTATAGGTGTCCTCATTATCAAGGAATAGCGGTGGGCTGTGACACAAATACTTCACAATTTAGTGTGAGTCATGGTATCAGTTATATCATATTTCAAGTTAGACGAGAGGGATTTCCATTAATAAGTGCCCTGTAGCCCCTGAAGAATAAACAATAAAGAATATTAAACCAAAACAATAAATTAACCAAGGTCACTTTTAATGTGGGCTGATATATGAATGTGAGAGCTACTGTAAAAGAAGCAACTTTTTTTTCCTCTGCATTTTGTTCTCTTATGCTTTTCTTATGACAAAAACATGTTGTTAATGTTGTTAGCATCACATAGCTACTGGCTAACTGGTTTTAATTGGCTTTTAACCCCTAAGTGCAAAGCAAATACAAGAATTGCTGGTGTTTGTTACAATGAGCAGTGACGTGTCTTATTGATCTGAGATAATGTAATGAGAAACACTGTGGAAGAACAGATCCATATGGCATCGGACCAATATAACGAACTTGTGTGTCGATGCAAATGGATGACTCAAAGAAGTGTCAAATCCTAATTGTTGCCAAGCTGCGGTCACTGCATTGGATTAAGTGCCAAATTTTGCTTGTATGGATTATTTAATCAATGGAAAAAACTGAAGAAATGTGCTGGGAAAAAAAATCAACAGACTGGATAAATATCAAGACAAGGATTATTCCACTAAGAAAGTCTGAGTGATAGTTTATAGACAAAAGGAGAAAATGTGAGATTTAACTTCTGGTTTTAATGAAAGGATGAGGGTTGGGAGCAGCAGCTGAAGCTGGAACCTCACCTGATGGTTCTAATCTGACACATGCAAACACAAGGACATTGTGAGCTTCTCATTACCAGACATCAAACTACAGATCAGACTGGCATTATACACTAAACTGTATTTGGGGGAACAGTTACTTAACATGTGAGTGTAATCTGAAAGCCTACTTCAAGGATGAAGTTGTTAAACAGTTATTCCTAGGCCCTCCTGTATGCCTGTTAGAATAACCTGATTTTATTTAATGCATGATGTGAAGCAGAGAAGAAATAGAGTAAAGAGCTAACCACGCTGAAGTCCTTGTAGTAGCATTACAAGCCTGTTTCAACCGTAAAGTTTCTTTTTTAGCCACGATAACATTTCTTTGTCAGTAACAAATGTAATTATCTAAACTGCAGCAAAAAGCAAGTAAGCTTATTTCCCAAATTGCCAAAGTGTTCCTTTAAAAAAAGATAAGCTTCTCAGAAAAATGAGTCACCCCGAAGTAATCTTCTTTTACATCTTAAAGTTTTCAACTTAGTTTTTTCTTTATTCTTCTGTTTCCAGAAGTGGACAGTATCAATGACTAACATTAAGCTAGCGTGAGCTTGTTTGTAATTTAGCTGATTTAAATGATCCACTAATACGACTGCAAATGTATCAAAGACTGAAAAATGAGCAGGAAGGAGGATAATACCTCCTCTGCATCCAGTTTTTGGTGATTGCCCAGGCGACAGGCCGACTTACCTAATGCGCTTCAGCCTGTGTCAGTGACACACTGAGATTTCCCACTCTCTTTATGTTGTGCTAATAGGACATGCCACTTTGAGTTTCAGCCACATTCTGTCTTATTAAAGTTCTCGGTTGAAGTCTTGCAAGTCCTTTTAGGACGTAATGGTGAGAGCAATTAAAAGATGGAAGAGAGGGTTTCTCTGAGGACATCCCAACAGTGTCTTACCACCTTTATTCTAACATTCACCACAACTATCACTACTACTTCTTAAAGTATTACTGCTATACAATTACTTAAATCTGAGTGTGTGAACAATACAAAGCAAATGTGTCTCAAATATGGTATTATGAAATGTAAAATTTACTTCACACTAATATGCTAGATTAGATTGTCTCTATATGTTCACTCCTTGTTTCAGCAGAGGCTTCTTCACAGTAGGTGGATATCTTCTCTGAGAATCTCATGTGTTCAGATTTATTCAAAGCCAGAACTCAGGGTGATAGTAGAGCTCACTGGCTTTGTCTTTACATGCAGCTCTTAATCAGTTCAGAGACTACAAAACTGAGCATTTCTTGCATGCACACACAAACACACAAAGAGGCACACCATGGTAAATACATGTATATGTGTCTGTTCAAATGATTTATTAACACACGTGACAGCTCTGACCTTCCCAGTGACAGCAGCCAAGCAACTCCTCAATTTCAGGCCTTTATTACTAGGTCAGTTAAAGGGAAAGAGAGTAGGCGGCTTCAGCAGTTGTGTGCTTTGTATGTTGCAGTGTGTGTGTTTAATGACATGCAGGTGTATAGCACCTCTCCTCATAGCCTTCCTAGTTTTAGTATCCCTGAAGGCAAATTTAACAAAGTTATATCATTTCTGTGACATCTAGCTAGTCAAGAGAAGTTATCTCTGGGCCCTTTTCACATAAAGCAGGTATAAACCATACTCTTAATATTATCCCCCATTGAACAAGCAGTTGGAGACAGTGGTGAGGAAAAACTCCCTTTTAACAGGAAGAAACCTCCAGCAGAACCAGGCTCAGGGTAGGCAGCAATTTAACCTCAATCGAACAGTAATAACACTAGTAATCATGTTAAGAATACTTAAACAAATAATAGTAACTGCAGCTGAGGGATCCAGACTACAGCTCCAAAGGCAGAAATACCTGCAACAGGAGGAGAGTTAGTAAATGCATTAATAGGATATGAATGCGTTTAGAGACCACAGTGGCAGTCCTGGCAAATCTGCCTGGTGCAGGTGGTTATCAGTTCCCGCTTGTCATCCCAGGATTCACATAAAAGAGGAGAGATTTGCATCAAGACAGTCAGGTGCTACCTCTAACAGCTGTAGAGCAATGCATTTACCCAAACTAAATTCAAGCTCATGCTTTCACAAGACTGAAAAGGCAGAACTAGACTCAAAGTTAACAATGTTAATGTACCTTGTAAGACGACTGCAAGAGCAGAGGAACATCAACCTGCATCCATCCATCACCACAGTGCACAGTTGGCACTCTGCTATAGTGCCGCACCTCTTGTCCTCTCTTGGCTTGGCTCCATCTTTGAAGGGTGGATGGATGGATGAAATACTTAGTAAGTAAATAACAAATTCAGTATTTACTGATCTCATCTTATTTGCAAATCAGTCGTTAGATCAGTGGATTAAAGCGCAGCACTGAGATGTTCCTTTGACACAAAATTGTGATAACATATTTTGGAGGTAGTTGCAGTACAGTTTAAGTAGTTCAGGTAATTGGAGTCAGTAAATTGGAATCTCTCTCTTTCTCTCTCCCCTGTCTCACACACACGCACAAATGTTGTGCAAGGTAATGAGCAATCTTGTTATCATTTGCCTGTTCTATTCATTTATTCATGAATTGGCTCCTTAAGGGGCACAGAGATGAACCCTCTAATACAGAAAACCCTTCGGAGACCGATGGATGAACAGAGGGACAGGGGGAGATGTGGAGGACAGACAGCAGGTAATATCACAGAGGGCCATTTCTGGTTATATAAGTCCCAGCAAGCGGGGAAGTGTTACATGAAAAGAAGAGGCGGGATGGAAAGCGCACAGAGGAGTTTAAAGTGATGGGTTTATTATTAAATGTGAAGTACACAGTTTGGGAGGCGTCATGTTGGAGCGAGATATTATTCACGGGAGTTACTTCTGAATGATGTCACAGCAGACAGATGTGTGCATCTGGAGAGGAGAGCGCTGCCGTTTGTAACCAGCTAACAGGACTTAATTTCTTTGTAAAAGTTCAGTTTTTGGAGCTAGTGTTCCTCTTAAACTAGTCACATATTAAAGAACTTCTTTGCACATTCTTGCTTGTTACTGGCACATTTTCTTACATTTGTCTGTACATGTTGTGGCTGTATGTATTTTAATATGAGCACATTGCAAATAAAAAGCCCTTGTCTTGAAATCTGTGCATGTATGTTCAGGTTCCAAATAACAACATCACAGAGGACAAACAGTATGCTTGCCTAACAAAGCAGCAAATGAATATGGATAAACATAAAATAAAGTTAAAGAGGGCAGCATAGAAGTAGAAAAAAGGAAAGAAAAGCGGTGACACAGAAGGATACAGGCGGAAGAGAGGCAGGGATTGTTTGTGTGGAGGAAAAAGAAGGTGTGACTCCCCTCTCACTCTGTTGATTACAGATGGAGAGGACTCTGTGGAGTTCTGCTGCAAGTTCCCGCTGCCTCAGTGTTGAGTGTGCCTAATGCTCTCTCCTCTCCATTACAGCCCACAGCACTGCAGCAGTCACACACACACACACACACACACACACACACAGATACAAGTACAGAGAGAGAGAGAGAGAACAACAACCCCTTGCTATCTTTGTCTTTTAATTCTCTCCTGCAGATGTCATAGTGTTGCCTCCAAACAATACTAGATCCTGCTTGGCCTTTTTCTTTCCCTCTGTAGTTAATGTAAAGTGATATGTGGGTGGCAATTGCTGTCAGAAAACCCTGTTAATTATTAGTTACATATAAACCTACCTTACACAAATGTGAGGACAGTGAAGACCCTTAATTATTGCTCATCTATTTGATAGGGGAACCTTCTTCAAACACAGTAGCAGATGCTGAGCTCAGGATCACTGAACGCCTCTATGTCGCTTGCAGATGTTACTCATAATCACTAATTTATGGGTGATAAATGCTGCATGAATGCGTGTGTGTCTGCCTGTCAATGTTACATTTCTGCTTCAAACACAACATGTTCCTATAGCTTGTATAAGAGCAAAGAACAGAAAGTTAATTAAGGGCAGATTTCCCTCTACAGCGACGACTGCATACTGGAGCAGCAATACACACACTCAGATGTGCACAAATGCCCAAATCATTGATATACATCATTATCATATCATTAAATTTGATTCCCTGGTTGGGCAACTCATAATCATAAACACATCAATACAATCCCTGATTAAACATTAAAACCTTCCAGAGAAGGAAAAAAATATTCTCCAATTAATATTAATTCATAGCGCATGAAACATGAACTTCAAAAACCTACAGGACTGTGGATTCAAATACAGGATAAGACGTGTGCTTTGCATCAGCACTTTCAAATATCTATTAAGGGAATCTATCTCAGATATTTCAGGGAGGCACACAATCAAGATCTCTTTTATTCTCCCAGCGTCTGTCATGACAAGCATCTAGAGCCGTATCTGTGCTGAGGCCAGCTGTACACATGCACATATGCTCATATAAAATCACTCTGTTACATCTGCACCTGCTGTGAGATCTGTGAACAGACCTGCCTGTGTGTGTTTGATCAAAGTCCGACTCGAATGTCCCTGATACCCTTCCCTGCAGCCACAAAAGGCACCAGTTTTTCAAGTAGGTCAGATATTATTTTTACATTCATTTGGACAAAACTGGAGGAAATTTTAGGTGACACACAAATGGATGATAACTTAAAGCAGCTATAATATTTTAAGTATAATGTGAAAAGTATAATGTGAGAGCAGTTGCCAGTGACAAACTCACAGTGGATTATCGCCCTAACTTACATTTTCTCTGCTCTATGGAGCATTACACCATCTTTAAAGCACAATCTTTTGGTTTTCCAGGCCCAAGAATTTACCATTTTGGTTCACTCTCACTGCCCTCATAATGTCCTTTCCAGATGAGCTTAGTGACTAGCTGGTGAACACCATGCAGCATTTATAAGGAAGAGAGCCAGGTCTTTCTCTCAGGACTTGATGGAGACCAGAAAATGGAGATAAATGATAGTGAATATTGGATTTATATCATCAAATGGACCGATAAATTATTTTAAATGAATTATATAGTGTAAGACAATGGCATATAAAGGAATCTTACAAACCACACATCTTTAGAAGGATAAAACAGAAACGGTCTGTAGCAATAGTTTTCAAAGTTGGCATTGTTCCTATTTTGGATGTGTTGGGGGTGTTGATCGTGTACGTACTGTACTTTTGGTGGCTGAGGGTGTCTTTAGAGAACCCATTTGGGGCTGGTGACTCATTCTGACTGTCAGCATCACTGTTTCTCAGCTCCATCAGTGTGGCAGCAGGCCGGCATTTGGTTGGCAGGGCGGCAGGACAGTGACGGGGTGTCTGACAGGGAGCAGAGACAGGAAGGGGCTTGAGACTGGTCACACAAAAGCATGATATCTGGACCTTTCCTCTATGTTAGTCCAGTAAACAAAAGAGGATACTACGTGGATCATATGTCAGGGGCATGACAGGGTAAGATAGTGATGTTACAACATACCTTTTCTTAAATGGTCATGTAATTAAGTCTGACTAAAATGACTAAAAACTAGTCAAATAAAAAGTACAATAGGTTCAATCTCTGTTTTATTGATTTCACCATTTTACTCATTCACTGAAGCCAATTACAGTGGAGCAAACCTAAGTACATTTTTTTGAAAACTATCATCTCAACTCAGCACTCCAATGGCTCTTAACAAAAGTCCATCAAAGTTTTGACAGCAAACCGAGAATCAATCTCACCAGGCGTGTGTGGAGTGTGGCCTTGGTGAAAGGCTGGAAGTCTTCTTTGAGCACTGGACCTCATCACAAAGCTATTATCTCTGAACGCCAAGTTACATAAGCTGCAGAGAATCAACCATCCTGCCCTGTGTGTGTCTGTAACAGTTGAAGGCCTTACTCACCTTAATACATCAAACTGATAGATACCTACGTTTTGGAAGCATCAGGAAAAACGATGAAGGAAGGAAAACATGGCAGGAATACTGAAGAAGGTCGTTTTGACAGAATCAGGATTTATTTTTACCGTGACATTTGAACTTTTTTTCCACGTGGGAATAACTGCATCTCACACAGACAGGGGAATAGGTCAGCTGTAAGTAAACAAGACGTGTTATTTAGAATCTGCATTGTGGAAAAAAACGAAAAGAAAATTGTATCTCACTCATAGCATCAATCTCCGGAAACAGTATGTGTGTGTGGCAGGGCTGTGGAAAAGTGTGTGTGTTGCTGCAGTAGTAAACAGTACATACACACAATCTGGACAATAAGGAAGCCACTTACACCACAATCACCATGCCATTATGTTTTCTTAAGTGGCCTTTTTTTGTTTGTTTGTTTGTTTTTTACTGAAATCAACTTACTTTCTGTGCAGCTCAATGGTGTTTCAGGCACAACAATAGGCCTGAGTAAAAGTGATTTTGTGATTCAGTTGACTCACAAGTGATGAGATCCCATCTGTCCCACCTTTGTCAGTCTCCCCCCTCTTAACATCTAGTCTCTTACGACAACATACCAGTCTCATTCAACCATACAAAGACTCAGAATTAATCAGTCTTTATTATGAGCAGCCATCGTCAGATAACATTGTTTTAGACAAGTGCTATGTACACTCCTGAATCTGAATTGATGATTGATTTTACTATTGTTCAGTTTGGTTAAAATTCTAAGAGCAGGAAGCAGCATGCAGCTCATTCTTAAAGGATAAGGACGGCCATTCAAGACCAAAAACCAACAATAAATTGATCCCACCAAGAGTGGCTTGTGTGGCCAAACCCTGGTAGCTTATTCCCCTGTGCCATTTACTTCCATTGATATAAATCCAATAGTTGCTGATACATTTCACTCAAAAACACAATGTCAACCTCCATGTAGTGCCAGAGGAAAGGCAGGATATCAGCAGAATCATTAGGATTCATCAACTGTGAATATCTGTACCAAATCCTAACTATATCCAACTATGTGTCCTCCACACTTACATCTTTACACCAACCAATGGGCTTAGGACTTACAAACTGGGTAGGGAAGATGGAAGGTAGTGAAATGCACTGCTGTTTGTAGATCGTAAGAAAATATAGAATAATACCAGCTGTATTCTCTGACACTGTAAAACAGAGAGCACAGAGCGGACAGTCAATTACATGAGTCAAATAATGTCCATCGTCACAAGTCCATTATGTTATTCCATTTGTCTAATATCAGGTTTCAAGAAAAATGTGACTAATGACTAATGAGAGTAAATACACTTTTCAGTAAATACATTTTTTTCCTCCATCATGACTCCCTACGAGGCTGCTCAGCAGGAAAACATCTTTTCATTTAAAACATAATGCTTCACTAAGAAGAGAGTGGCTTGAGTTAAAACAGTGTGGTACCTCTGATTAATGCTTGCCCATCCTGTATCTGACTTTGAGGACTGTGCAAGTCTGTCAGCATCCTACTGAGCTGTGACAAGAGTTCAATCTTCACAAAACATCAGTGTCTGCCCCTTAGATCAACTCTTTGCAGTCTGACCTTTACAACCTCTCCAAAACATTTCAGAGAGACAGTGTATCTTCATCCACGCCTGCGGACAATTAGGTTGGCAGAACAGACGACCCTGCCAATGCTGCTCTTTACTGTAAACAACGGCTGTGCTGTCATCCCATGAGACTATGGACTTGTCTGATGTCGGAGTGATACAATATGGTCCAGATTCAGATGGAATGACAATAGCTGCGGGAAATGGCAGCGAGCCTCAACTGAGCACAACCTCATTAGCAAAGATGAAGCTGGAGAACAATAGCTGTGACCTCATGGGTTGTGCTTTCACTTGACCCTAACATAATAAAAACAACGTTATTACTACTGATTCAGGTGCATCTGTCTTGGTAGTGACAGCAAATGAAGCACAGTATTGTTTCCCGGCTGCAGCCTCAACACAACTGACAGAGGAGACAGGACTTTCCCTTCTGCTGTCTCCTGGGAATAGGTCAATAGGGAGAATCACCACCTGCTGCGACAGTCCTATATCTAAGAGGGGTTCCTCTGTGATTCGAATGACTACCCAGGTGGCCTTTCCAAGCATGACACACCCTGAACAAGACAGCAAGATAATGCAAATTCTCCTCTATATATGTCTTTATATATTCTAAAAAAGTAAGTCTTAAAGTGAGGTAAAATTTCATAAGATAAGATAAGATAATCCTTTATTAGTCCCACAATGGGGAAATTTACAATGATATGATGATATCATATATGAGACAGAGTGAGAGTTATATTCTAGTTGTGGGAAAGTTCATTTTCGCCATTTGGATTGGTCTCACATGGGTGCCTTTTCATGGCAGACCCAGGGGTCTGAGTCCTTGATTGTTTCTGTCATTCTTCAGCTCACCCGGCCTGAGCCATCTTTGACATGCATGACGTAAACTGGGGATACATCTTTCACCTATTCCTGTAGAAGGTGGAAAAGGTTGTTGCTGATCTGACGTCAGATCTGACCTCAGATTGTGTTGCTCATCAAGCCGGTCAATCGTGCTGCATGTCCCATTGATCAAGGTGGAAGACATAAATAGCTGCTCGCAATCTGCTCTCCAAAGACACAATCAAGCTGCCCTTAGAATGTCTCCCTATAGCCCACCCTCTGATTGAGAGCTCAAAAAAGCCATAAAAACAGCTGAAGGTGTGCAAGTGTGTATGTGTTTGTTTGCTTCTTAGAAAGCTTGGAGAGCAGAGCGAGGGTGGGGAGGGAAGGATGAGCAAAAAAAAAAAAAAAAAAGATCAACTTTCTACTGAAATAAACTTCTTGCTGAATACCTGCTGTGATATAAACACAATCACTTTTAACGTGTTTATATCACAGCTAAGAAAAGAAGAGAGCAGAAAAGAGACAAAAAGAGAACAACGTCAGACCAACCATGTAGAAGAGGTTTGTTTGCTTCTCAAAACCTGTGCTTGCTTGTTTTGAACCTCTCCCTGCTTGCAGGCCAAAAAACCTGGGCTTTGTCTTCTGTGCCAAGTCCAACTGAAGCCTCAAGTCAGCTGATACAAGTTAAGTCTTGTCAAAGCAAGTCTTGAGGCAAGTCACAAGGTGTGTGGCTGACCACCTTAAAGTCTACAACTCTGCTGTTTGCTTTGTTCATTTTTAGCACTGCAAAAGGGCTGTTTATTTGTGTGGTTTTACAGCATTTATTTTCCAACCCCTTCACTCAGAAACATCAACTTTACTCGTCACTCAAGAGAAGCAGCCTTAATGTTATTTCACCCAGTAATGAAGCTGTCTATTTTTTATTTACAGAGTAATATTGCTGAAATTGCATGATGTCTGTACTTAGTTTGTCATGTGGCAGGCAGTTTTGTTGGTATTTGCAGTTAGAACTTGTATTTACTTGTATTTTTTATTTTTTTTTACAACATCAAGAAGTGTTTGGTGTAATTCTCTCGTCCCTGGCCCCCTGCAAACCCTGTCAATAAGCTCCAGCATGCCCAAAACTGTGCTGCAATGACTTTTTCCACATCTCTACACACCAATATATCACACTTTTTGAATTTGAATTCACTTTCTCTCTCAACCTCAAATAAATAAGTCCTCTCCTTTGCGGGCCTTAATTCTCCCTTTAAAAAGCCCTGAGGTGAAAAACATAAACACTGCATACATAAGTGCCCCTGGCCCAGTACTGGGAATAGTGAATGTCACAGTTGCATGGTTTGAGGTAATGGAGACCTCCAGATTCCATCTTTACTCTTTGCCAATAATTTAGTTGTGTCAGCTTAATCAAACAATGAACTCAAGGCTCTCTAGTGTACTCTGGAAAGTGTGAAGATGTTGGGATGAGAGTTAGCATCTCCAAATCTCAGGCTAAGGTACACTGTCCAAAAACTGTGGATTGACTGAGACAAGTTGAGGCAGAAGATTGACAGGTGGATTGGTGTGTAGTTAGCAGTAATGTGGAAACTGTACTTGCCACTGTTTACCACTAACAATTGATTTTAGAAGTTAAAAACATTTTGTGTTCCTACCAAATTGATGGTAGTAGTAGTAGTCACTACAACAATAGTGGGAGTAGTAGTACAGTAGTTGCCATAATAGTAGAACAACTTCAAAAGTTGTGAATTTAGTGATTTTTTTTTTTTTGAAGTTGCAGTGAATTAGATTTTTACATCCAGATAGATTTTGTTTTGCTTCCATTTTACTGGCCCATTTCACCTCAACATCCAGCCCATTTCACCAAAACGCAGAAAACGCACTCAAAGAGGGTAATGAGATTCTAACAGCTGTGGTTCCCTGACAGTTATACTTTCTTACATTTCTCCAGACAGAAATATTTAAAGGGCCCATTGTGTTTCTGATGAGCCATTCCTGGAAACGTAGTTGAAGAATTTTTCTCAGAGCGTGTGCAATAAATATGACATAACTGCTCCAACCTGTGCAGTGGAAAGTGGCGATGAGGAGGGTAACAGCATTTGCACGTTGTGACATTTATATTTGGTGATAAATATACTTTTAATATACTTTGGAGCTGCCTACTATTTCCCCCAATTAGATTAACTAAGCTGAAGGATGTTCAGGGTGCGATACTGGAGAAGGACTGGGTGTGTGTGTGTGTGTGTGTGTGTGTGTGTGTGTGTGTGTGTGTGTGTGTGTGATTCCCCCCTGGTTGCCTACGCAAGATGGATTGTTTGCATGTGACTGCTAAATGCCTTGCAGCTACAGCTCACTACACTTCATGGTGATGGTGATACACTGGTAGCACAGAGCTATCCTATTACATCCTCACACATTCCCACACAGTCACTGAGGACCACAAAAGGCTGAGAATACTATTGAGGGATTTTAACTCAAGCACCAGATCTCTCTGAGATGCATGTACAATATTAGTAGTATAGTTCTGAAGCTTTGGCACTGTATGAAAACTTTAAATGTGGCTGAAGGCATAAAAGCCTGGACAAACAAACTACTGTCAAAATGTGGATGAGCATGGATGAGACTCTAAGATCTATAATAAGTGTATCACCTCCAAAGTCAGAGCACTATGGCAATATTTCTCTGCTTTTTTATCTATCAAATAAAATAGGTAGACGAGACAATTCGTAGACTCTTAGCATGTCTGTCTACATTGGTTTTTAACATGTGAAAACTGATTTGTTTGTCCTCTAAGGGGCAGCAGAAACAAGCAACATAGCACCAAGACAAATGGCTATAACTTGAATGACAGCAGTTGCTTGTTAATACCTCCAGCGAAGACAAGCATTCATTTGGAGTCCTTGCCTGATGAATACAAGTCCAGTATTTACTTTACTTTCAGCTCTGTCTTGGTTGGGAAATTTGTGGCTCTTTAGCTGCTTTTAAGAAAGCTGCTACTTGTTCACTAGCTAGTTACATGTTGTGAGAGTGAACTAGAAAAGTAAGGTCAGAAAACCAAAACAACACATACAAGTAGTCATGATACACTGAATAGAATACAGATTACACAGTATAATAATATTATATGCTGCTGAAAGACTATTACTATTACTTTGTTCTTGAGTAATAGTCAAACCAAATATTACCATTGTTTTCTCTGAACAACTTCTCCACTCCCTGCACTTAAAGCCCTCATCTCAACAAGCAATTTTATCTGCTATTGAGTCCTACACACATACTTTCTTTAAAAAAAAAAAAAGAAGTAAAAGTCTGTGCACAGTTATAAAATTTTTGCACACAGATTGACTGGTTTCAACAATTTCTAAGAAGAAATTGTGACTACCTCAGAGCAAGACAGATGCAGCCGATTGCTGTTCTGCTATCAAGAAAATTGACACTTGATTCTCAAATATTCTTTAAACAAGCTGATTTATATTGGTAACCAGTTGATAGCCTGGTTTCACTGCCCATATCTATGATTACCAGCCACGACAGAGGGTCTGGTATCGTTTTCACCCTGTGAGTGTGTGTATCATTGTGCCAGAATGGGATACTGGTGTCACCTACAAAAGCAGAAACTACCACAGTAGTACTTTAGCAGGTGGTAATATGTGTGTAGGCAGATGTTATCACTGCAGTAGTATCAAACCATGCAAGATACAGTCATGCAACTTTACAAGATCAAAATGAAGGCTGATTTCAAATGGGTGTGGTCTGACCACGAGTACTGAGTAGTTATGTAATGATGCAGTCATGACTACTGGGTACGGGTGTTGCAGCTGGAGTGATCCCATCAAACAGTCTGTTTTTTTTATCAATTCAAATAGTGACTCTGATGAACGATTAAGTGAAATGAAATGATAATACATTCTAATGATCAGACTGACAGGTTGAAATGTTTTTCTTTTTAAACGAACTGCTGTTTTTTTCATCTGTTTTAAGAAAATTGGGGTTTTAGGACTCAATTACAGGCTAAATGGTTTGATAAGATGGGAGTTTTTTTGTGCAGTGCTCTGATTAGGGACTCTTTATGGAACTTTTTTCCTATGAAATATTTTCCCTTTCATCACTCCTGAAGAATGAAATATTTAAAACCTCGCATCTGCCATTTCAGCCGGGCGTGAGACTGAAAGATCAGCTCAATCTACCACGATTACGACTCGTCCCAGACACTACCTGACTTTGATGGAGGGGTGCGAGGACGAGGGAGGACAGACACGGAGGGAAAGAGAGGGAGTGCGATGATAAGCGAGGCTGTAGCATGTGGTAGTAGTGCACTAATCACGGTCTCCGGCTGAAGAAACACACAGGCGCCTCACAGGTTATTGAGAGATAATGGGATTCTCAAGGCAACAGACACACAGCTTAAGACAGATGAAATTTGAAAATAAATAATGCAAAATCCTCATTCTTTCCTGCTGTGTGTGTGCCCGTGTGTTTGTGTCTAGTCTGTCAATGGGTGTGTATATTGTGATTGCAACTAAATGTTCTGTGTGATGAAAAATTAGGAAATAAGGCATGAGTCAATATGGGAACTGAAACAAAGCCAGCTTTCAGAGTTTGAGCACTGGTTTTAGATTCTTGGCCACAAAATGGCAAAATAAAAATCCCTACGAGAGGAAACAGTTGTGTAAAACAATGATTTTCTTCTATCGAGTGACATGCATGACAGCTACATCAAGATTTCGAAAAGAACAAAACATTTAAAAATGTGTATGTAAAGGCTAAATAGGCCCAATGTGAATATCCCACTGTGAGAAGAGCTTTGCCTCACTCTTGTCCACATACTCAGACGCAGCCTTATTATAAAAGGTGATTTTCCAAGTCTTCACTTTTGTAGATTTATCACATTGTTGACATCCTGCTGCAGATGTCGGGGTTAGCTGCGCAACAATCATGGTTTCACTTGATGTCACAGCTTCCTCTACAGGCATTTTGCAGCTGCAGTGTGCAGGATTGTGACCGCTGTGATGGATCAAGGTCCTGATACAGTGTTATTTCATAAACAGCTGCAGGGGAGCTGCTGTAAAATCACCCAGTGTGAGCCCTTTACTTTGGAATATATTGCCAGAGAACCTACACTCTCTGACGCAAATTTCACCTGTCTGTCACCCTCTCTTTCCCCATGATTTGAATATGGACCTCCATGAAGCACTGCCGGTCAAAGACTACTCACCACCAACTCCAGCTATTCAACTGGCACAGTGCTGTGACAGAACATAGAGTGCTCACTGAGCATTCTTTTGTGAAATAGTGTATCAACATTAAGATTTTACAGCAGTTTAAATCAAATCTGTATTATATATCTTTAGAACATGCCAAAAATACTTCTATTGACAGCAGCAGGAAATCATTCATACAAAACAAATCACGCACAACCATGAGCCACTACATTTGAATGGACATGACATAAGATTTCAACTGGAAAGAAGCACGACTGAGAAGCTTTCCTACCAATTTCTGCATATTAAAATGCAAGACAAAGACAACAAGCTCCCCACTGAGTCCTCCTGACCTGTGACACACTCCACTTCCACACACACACACACACACACACACACACACACACACACACACACACACACGTCCAGCCAGCCATCTCCACCAGTGCACCCTGTAAACTGTCACTCACTCCCCGCCACAGTGACCCCTGTCAGGCCAGTGTCAGTTTTGGGGGACGGGGTTATCACGCCATCCACACACACGCACGCGTTCAGCTTTTCCATGTATTTATTTTTTTATTTGTTTGTGTCACTTTGTTTTCTGGTGTCTGCCTTCATCCTGTCCGTCTTCTACTCTCAGCTCCTGACACTGCTCCGTTGTCATGGTCAGATGCCTCGTCTTTTAACTTGCCAACCTCTGACCATTTTGCCCTGAAGTGTCTATGAACACAGAGGTGTTGGATCTCACCTGTCCACAGATCTACTCACTACTTCCAGGGAGTTTCACTGAACTTTGTGGAGACTTTTTTTCCCAGGGACTCTTCTTTTCTGAACTTATTTGTTCTTGTGCAACCAAAACATCCCTCACTCTAAGCAGTAAGTCATGAGAGACTGCGTTTGATTGTGATTTTCAAACTGCTACATTAAGAGGCATTGTTCACCACTGTGGCTTATGTCTTACTGCAGAACGGTTATAGAATCATTCAAACTTCATAGCTGCTAAACCCACTGGCTACCTTCTGACTGTAAAAAAAATCTTAAACCTACTAGAATAAATATTTTTATACTAACAATAGGTAAGTTAACTCCATGTCACTGTCTTCCAAAACTGTTCATGGATGAAAAAGAAATAGTTGTCTAACACTTTGTGTCACACACACAGGTTAGACTGCCCCAAATGAGTACCTGAGTGTCACCACTCAGACTGCTGGTTTCTGAATGGTGACAAATATGTTTTAGTAAATCAGAGATGAGGATCTGTAGGATCTGTAACAGGTTTTTTTTATCGTCGCCTTTATTCAGTGAGTCCTAAACGTACATATTATGAGCCAAATTCAGATCACAACCTGCTGCTTAATGATATCCCGGCCAACTGGACACTTGATGAAACAATCTGCTGACTGAAATTTGTGTCAGTCCAGGATGGACTGACTGGAGATGGTCAGAGTAACATTAGTGTGAGTAATTTTCATCAGAGATATCATTCAAAATGATGCAACGCCAGTTCTTTATCAGATTTTCCTCTCCAGGATCATTTAAGTCTCACCAGTCAAATGTCTAATCATACTTCTGCGTGTGTGATGTCCATGGTGATATTATATAGTATATGCAAGTTGTGTTTTTTGAGAGCATTTTTTCACCACAGCTGCCTATGACTTCCTAGAAACGGCCACGATCACACTGAAGGCTGCAGGGATATCATCAAGCACTAATCTATCGAGGAAAACGTTTCAGTCTCCTGAGCTGCATACTGCAGACAGATTACAGGATCACAAACCAAGTTCAACTTAGTCAGGCTCTCTTCAGGTTTCCTGTTCTGTTCCTGGATCAGTTTGCGCTAGGTTTTCAAATATAGCTGTGAGCACATTCCTATGAAAGAAATTTAGTTCTTAATTACAAGCAACATAAACAGAACAGAATGTGGAGTACTCAATATGAGATGAAACTGAAACATTGCAAGGAAATTAGCTAACTGCGAAATGGTGAAATATTCAAAAAATATATAGTGTACAATATTATCCTACAGTCCTAGCACTGCACTCCTATAACACTGTTAGACTCACAACGAACATTACAGTTTGGCCTTTTGTATGTGTTATGCTAGTTGCAGCTTATGTAGCCACAAGCCACTAGCATCAAGCAAAGATGAGGGGTGGGCTACAGAGGTCTGGTAACCTCACTTCTTTCTGAAATGGAAAAGTAATGTACACCAACGGCTGCAGTGAGATGCTGATCATTGGATGCAGACTCCATATGCATTTTTCTTATATTAACATTTATGACGACCTCCAGCCTTCTTTAAGATCAACAATAGCACCGTTATATAGGTCACACCCTCGTAAATGTGCAAATTTGTCCTACTTATGTTAGTGAAAAACTAAGTGATGAAATCTATCTTGAGTCTGACTATCAGCTTGATCTAAACCATAGTCATAGTCGACATTATCTTTGTGAAACTGGCCACTGATACTTGATGTTAACCTGCCGCGCAGTAGGTTACCATGGTGATCTAACTTGGTTAAGGGGAAAACAGCTTTGTGACACCAGCAAAACCTGAGTTAAAGCCAAAGATGGCTGCTAATGCAATAATCTAACATCTGCATGATAGAGACTGCTGATCTCTGCAGCATTAAGATGATATGTAGCCAGGCTTTGCAGAAACTTCCTTTACACACTGAGGAAGTTCACCGTGACTGTAAAAAATATATATATAATTAACACCAGCAGGAGTAAGCAGAGGAGTTAGGGGCTAATGAGTCTTATTATTTTCTCACACTGCACAGGGTGTATACTTAACCTGTCGTCTTCCTCAGTACATGAGCTACATAATACTGACCAGAATACTAATTGTTATGATTTCCCAGCTCTGAAAGACTCTGATAGCATGCAGGATGAGTGAGAGTGAATTAAGAGAAAGGAGGGCGTATTTTAATCACAGCCTTACAGTGATAAGGGAGGGAAAAAAGTGACGATGTAAATGCTGCAACACCTGCAGTAATCACTCCATCTGCTTTAATTGTTCTACATCTTCGGTATCAGGAACAGCTCATTCACCGAACAGATTCCCAAAGCTTTCACTTGCCGAAGCTCACGCTGGCCTTTTAAACTGTTTAAAATCCAACGTGCGCATTCTCTCAGGCAATTAATTGGTTCCTTTGTGCACGTCTTTACACACTGGGCCTAACAGGAGGGAGGGGGGACATATATTACGGACGTAAGGAGGTGGTTTCCCATACAGATCAGACATGTCTTAATTGTGCCACTGTCACTTTTCCGTGTTTGTCTGAGGCGATTTAGTGCAGAAAGAAATCACTGGCAGACAGAGAGGGTGGTCTCACAGGAAATTATTCTCCTTCCTTGACACTGTAACTGAGTTTAACTTAGGGGAGAAACATTGAACATTGAGCTAGTAGGGTTTAATAAAACACTATTCTAACTCTATTTTATCTACAGAATTGTGTGCTTTATCTAAAATGTTAATAATCTCACAACTCTAAGGTTCTGAGAGGATATTGATCTATTTTTCTTTTCATTTTTACGTTATAGGAAATGTCAAACAGATATTGCTACTGTTTTCTCACTAAGGAAAACAGCACATGTCATTATATAGCTATAGATGAGCTGAAGATGTCCAAGATTGTTCAATAAAAAATCAATAATAAAGCACACCTAATGATTTCAACCATGATATTGATATTTTTAACTGCAGGCTCAAGAGGAATCTGCTTGAAGTATTGGACGTGACAGCACGTTGAAAGCAAGTAATTATAGTATTACACGGTCAGTTCAATTCACACTGACTTTCACCGCTGACTGAGTGTGACTATGCAGGAGTTCATCCAGATTCTGCATAATGGACAAGGCTATATCTACAGATAATTTCATAGAGGTTATTCTAGCGAAATTCAGATTACAGCATAAGACTCACACTTAAGTACAATCTTGCGCAAGAATATAAGGTTTATGAGGGACAAATCTACTGACAAAATATTTATTTTCTGACTAGGAATTCAGACAGTTAAACACAAAAATCTTCAGTACACATAATCGGCTCAGTCGTGACAGCGCTCAAATGAACTGACCTGACGTTCAGCTGAGACGAAAAAGCTGTGTGTTTACATCCACTTCCATGCCATCGCGTGTTCTTGTGGAGGTCTCAAGTTGATACTGGCACATTTCCCTCTGCACAGAAATAGACAGTTGGAAAGAGATCTTTTTTAGAAAGCGGACATCTGCACACACTTTCAGACCTCAGCAAATCACATCAGATCTATCTGGATGGAGAGAGAACACAAAATTAGGTTGATGTGCTTGTGTGAACTGATGCTTTCAAGTGCATCTGTCTTATTGTAGCTGCTTGAAGCATCAACCCCGACAAAGAGGAACAAATCCTGCTAATCTTGGCTAATATTATATAACATTTTAAACTCTAATCAACCAGTTCTGGGTCAGTCATTACAAACCCTTGCTGTGCAACCAAGCAGTAAAAATGGAGGTCATGAAGTGTTGAAAAAAGGAACCGAATATTTGAGGGTGAAATGTGAATAAATTGATTCACAAGACATCTGGAGTGTTTTCATCGGATGCAAAAATGGTAATCTTGGTTTAGAATATTTCACCCTGTGTGAACACCATACACACAATATATGATATTGTCAGGTAGAGTGGATGAAATGATTTTAACAACCTTAAAGTGACTTAAAGGGAGGTGGATATTGAGAGGTTAATAAATATCAAAACTTCTTCAGGAGTTACATTGCTGTTTTCTCTGGTTAAAACCCCTCGCTCCCACTCCAAACTTTCTATATCCGCTTCTGATACATTCAGCTGTGTTGCATCGTGACCAGAATGTCCATTATTTGCTCTCAGAAGAACCAGATGGGTTCAGTTCTCCCTCCTGAGTCCTGTGACCTTAGGGTATTTATGAAAAATATGAATACATTTCTCTGCAGCCTTTACTGGCGCCCCATAGGAGACCTCCATTATTATTATTTATTTTTTGGGGGTGGGGGGGGGGGGTGTTAAGATACTCAGACCATTTCTGTCGCCATCTGAGTGGCAAACAAATTTTAAAAAAACACAGCAGCTTTCTGTAAGGAGACAGGCTTAATACAGAAGCTTCTGAGAAAAATAATCAATATTTAGCTACTCTAAATGAAAGATTATTGATTAAACTTCTTGAGTATTACGCAGTGCTAGACTCCAACATTTTTATGAATGAATTTATCTTATCCAGTCATCCTGTAGTAGAGCCAGCTGTCTATCTCAGACTGAGCCTTTTATTTGTTTTTCTAATGACAAATTGGGCAGCGGCCCCTATAGGAGGATCATTCACCATATCAAGTTGCGCACGACTCTGTGACATCAATGGAGACGAGGGATCCTGAAAAATGACTCCAGCGTTGGTGTGACGACAGTGACCGGTGCGTATAAATGCTGAGACGGAAAGTTATCCGCTCATACCTCTAGACTTGGCCTTTACAGGTCAACAACCGCTGCGAGAGGCTGAGAGCGACCATATCATCCCTGCCGGAGGTGCGCTCAACTGTGGCTGGGAACGTGCAGAGTTTGGATACCTCCCAGGTGAGTCTGGCGCACTTCAGAATAAGTTCTCACAAAACAATTATATCCTTTTTGCCTTAGAAGCTCTGTTGTGAATCAAAGTTGTTGCTCATTATTCAGATGTATTTCTGAGTTTTCTCAAGTCGCAGACCTTTAGTTTATATATCCTCTTTCTGTAAAGCAAGTTTGAAATGTTGCGTAAGGATTTTATAAGAACTTGTATGAGATCAGAAATAAAGGATTGCATCATCTGTATGAAATATGCCCATAACAAGTTGAAACGTGTTGCTATTTGCGCTTGTCAAATGATCTCATTCGATTGTTTTACATTTCTTTCAGAAAAATAAGACTTTGAGTCTCGATATTAAATCAAATAACTAAGGAAATATACTTAAACAATGTGTTTAAAGACTAGTTCACTTTCACCATTTCCCATCGACCATAATCCGTTTCTTCAACAGACGACCAAATAACTTACCATGAAGTCGACATGTCTTCTCATATTGGCTTCCCTCGTGCTCTGCAACTTGGCGGTGTCTGGAGGACAGGGCATCCCCGCTGAGGATGAGACGGACCGAAGGACTATAGACGACATCATACTACAGAGAGCAGAGAGTCTCCTGTTACAGTCCATTCTCAAAAAGATGCAGGATGAAGACGACAGAAACGGTGCGTAAAATATATATCTTGCAATACTTTTACAAGAGTCTGGAGTTGAATTTGAAGTCAAAATAATGCCATAATGAACATAATTTCATTTACAATTTTATGCCAGACAATAATTATATTTCTCCTAACGTGACATGGACATTTGGGTGAGATACTGAAATCTTAAACTGAGGTGACAGTGATGCGCAAAGCAGTTCTAGAGGAGCTTTACGTCTATTACTAACGGATGTTTGTCAGTTAGATAATTGTACATAACGAGAATAAATAACGTGTTTTTGAAAACGTGTTTTAAAACGTGAAAATTGGAAAGAAACTACCTCCAGTTTAATATGATGCATGTAATGTGGACAACCAACTACACTCATCCGTGCGCAATTTACGCACGTTATAGACAATGCATTTTCTGCATTGCAGGGACACTTACGGTCTTGGGGCTGCTTGAAATAATCTAAACGGTGTTTTCCTTTCTTCAGAGGGATTTTCATCTCAGCCAGAATGGGTGACAAAACGACAGCATCCCGGCAAGAGATACATCGAGGATTTGGAGAAGCGGCAGCATCCGGGGAGGAGAGAAGAAGACGAGGACGATCAGTACTTGGACGTTCAAAAGAGACAGCACCCGGGAAAACGCGAAGACGAAATGCACTCGTTCGCAGAGCTCCAGAAAAGACAGCACCCGGGGAAGCGCGCCACGATGGGACACATTTCTGACAACCCCGTCGTACTCCTGAGTGAACTTTCTAAACGACAGCACCCCGGCAAGCGCTACCTGGTGCTGCACAGCAAACGCCAGCACCCAGGTAAGCGCCATCCCGAGGAGGACGGGGACGGCGACGGGGAATGGGATGGCGCGGATGGAGACGAAGACCTCCCGGAGTTGGAAAAGCGTCAACACCCCGGAAAACGGTTTTGGGATAACTCGAGTCCGGATTTGGGCACAAACAGTCCGTGTGATGTATTGGACCCTACGGGCTGTAGCAAGACCAGCCTGCTGCTCGACTTTTTAGACAACATTAACAAGAGTCACGCCGAGGAGAAGAGACAACACCCGGGTAAAAGGTTTGCACTCGAGGAGGATTTAGAGGAGGGGGAGTAGGTTAAGGAGAACAAGCTCCCGTGTGCGTATACTGTTGTAATGTAAACAAATAAATGTGTAAATTAAGTGACCATAATGAATTATTAAAAATGAAAAAATAATTTACATCATTTAACCTTTTGTGCCACTGTTTTTTTTTCCTTTGGAAAACAGTTACCGTATCATCATCGCAAATTATTTATCCGCTGTTTCCTTGGAGAGCTTGTGCGTAATTGTCCTCCAAACTGACTGTATCGCTATAAATAAGGTTTTCATAAAGAGTGCGTGCCCTATGTTGAATTTTACTGATGAATTATTATTATTATTATTATATCATTATTTAGTATTTATTCACTTAATTAGGCTACTTATCGAGT
Organism: Lates calcarifer; assembly: GCF_001640805.2. Classification (NCBI taxonomy): domain Eukaryota; kingdom Metazoa; phylum Chordata; class Actinopteri; family Centropomidae; genus Lates; species Lates calcarifer. The sequence goes on along the minus strand of NC_066838.1, from coordinate 17,978,680 downwards.
CCAAGGATGAAAGCATCAGTCTACTGGCTTTTGCGATGTCGCCTCTGTGAGGCAACATACGCCTGTCAGTACAGTACATGCTTGAATTAAATGTGGCTGCGTTACACTTATGCATAGAAACTACATTCACTGACTGATTTGTGTTTCATTCTTTTCTACTTAAAAAAAGATAATGAATGCCACAGCAAATAAACTGTCACTGATTATTTTTCTACACATTATTGCATGGATTTATGTAACCTGATGTTGTAAATTAAAAGCCACCACCAATGTTTTTGTTGGACAATAAAGCACATTGGTAAAAATGTATGGTTCGTCTTAGTTGCAGTGAAAGCATGCCTTAGTGAGTTTAAAACTATTAAACTGTTGATTCAACCCCAACTAGGTCCAATTAGTGTGTAGTCTGACAGAGCAGTCGCCCCTGACTTAGCCTCAACTAGAATGATAAATGCACTTCAATAGCAGACAGAGAGCATCAGGTATCCTCTCCCCACTTTAATTGGGCTCATTCCATTGGAGCCTTGGGAACAGCTGTCCACAGGCCTGATCAATATGCAAATTATTCACGAAGAATGTGAGTTAGAGGTGGAGATCTAATGATAGAGATGCTCCACTGAAACACACACAACTTTCAATTCCAGCAGTATTGTTAAGGGTTCTGTGGACTGATAGACCGTTGAGCAGGAAATACACATAATCTGAAGTACAGTGGGAAGAATTTCAGATGAATTATATTTCACACATGAACTGTCAACAGACAACCTGAAATTCCTCAAAGACAGAAGGCAATAGGTAATAAATATCATTTATACTGATCCTTTGTAGCTTTGTGTAGATGATAAAATATCTTTTAAAAACTACACAAGTCTGTCTGTGAGAAGTATAACGGAGATGTGCACACACACTTGACAAACACACTTAAGTTCAGACTCTGCGGATAGTGTAGTTCAGTGTTTTCCAGCAGCTTTGGTTTATGAGCCCTTGAAAATGGAGCAAAGTCCACTTGTGACCCTGTATAACACGTTCTGGTCTCAGTGTGGGTGTGAGTCAACCACAGGCAGGTTTTTCCTTCTCAGACCTGAATTTGTTTTAGAGGACTGAGAGGGTAAATGTTCCAATTCAAGGTTTCAAAATTCAAAGGAAAGTTTTCAGAAGCGATTTTGGAACAAAATATAATTTCACGTTTCCTTGTATTTTCAGTCATTTGTAATCTCAGATTTATGGTTCTGACACTGAGGACAGCTGGGATAGCTTTACCAGTTATACTTTAATTTGCCCATGACTGGAACAACCTGGTGGGGGGCTCCAGGGCACAAATAAACTTTGGGTCTCCACTGACCACCTGTTCCTCCTGTGCTCTGTGCATTGTGTATGTACCCCTTTACCACTTAGTGCCCATTAAGTTAAGTGCTCAGGGCACACTACAGAGGATATCCTAATTGTATTTTTCCTATAGAGGCCCAGAGCTGTGTGCTAAACATATATGAAGTTATAAATGGAGACTGAAATAATTGAAGGTTTTACAACTAGATTTTGACACAGATTAACCTCTAAAAAATAAGCCTCAGGGTTATAATAATGCAGGACTGACCTTAAGGCTCTTATTATTTCAGGTCATATTATAGTGCATATTCCAGAACAAATTTGCAATGAATTAAACTGTCCCAAACCAATTCAGACACAGAGAACCTGAGGCCCCTGAGGCAGTTTACCGCTTTGCAACCCAAACTTGCATTTGCCAACAAAATTGAGCTTAGAGCAACTGAACGAACTGCTCATGTTTGTTTAAGGCAGCAGTTCTGCTGTACAACCAGAAACACAATAACATGTTACCAACAAGGCTGGATTACCTACTGGGTAACCACCCAGGGTCCACAGACCCACTGGGGCACCAAAGACCCCAGATTCACTACATATCATTTGGGTATGTAATTCATTTGAGTAATTACAAATATCAGTTAATATGGCTCCTTCATCCTCCATCTTGCCTTGTCTTTTGTGAGTGACCCTGCCAAGAGTAAAAGCCTAGTTTTATTACTTTAATTTTGGTTTATATTGTGGTCATTTTGCTTCAAGTCATTTATTCATGGGAAAAGTTGGGAGGGTATGTATGATGGAAGTACTTTAAGGCTGGAACTATCAATTATTTTCATTTTCACTGAATAGTCTGCATCTGACAATTATTTTCTTTAAAGATGCCATATGTAAGTTTTTGCTATCATTGCAAATGTTAGCATTAACAGTTATTCACTTACCAAGGGCTTCAGCCAAGACAAGAGGTTGGAATATGTCCTCTGGGCAGCGCTGCGTCTTCATCCTTTCATGTTGGACTGAGGTCAGGCTGGATGGTACAGTGATGTACTGTTGCAAGGAACTAGGGGCTAGCTGGTTACCATGCTAACCTCAGTAGAAGAAAAGTGATAGAAATAGTAGCAAACACTGAGTTAACATTGGTGTTGCTTTGCACTGCGTGGGACAGCTCTTTGCAGAGAATGAAGTTTGATGCAGAACTGGCAACATTTCCTCTAACCTAGTAAGTTAATAACTGTTAAAGCTAAAGATGTGTAAAGTGGTTAGCAAAAGTAAGGCCTCCTCTCTCACCCTCTTTCGATTCACAATAAACCTAACAGGTAAAGGTGATATGCTCATTACTACCGCCACCCACACCACGTGACACAAATTACCGAACGTGACCAAAAAGGTGTGTTCAACATTAGCACGAACTGTGTCTGTCTCCTACAACCCGATTGATTGTTTAGTGGATAAAACTTGTATAAAAATACCTCAGTTGTTTCCTTAGGCCCAAGTGCACATATTTGAATTGCTTTTTTTGTCAAGCCAACACTCAAAAACCCAAAATGATGAATTCCCAGTTCAGAAAATTGGGAAACCAGCAAATATTCACGTTTTAGAAGCTGGTATCAGTGAATCTTTGGCATTTTTATGTAAATCAACTAATAATTTCTACATTAGTGGCTGGTTTCTGAATACAAATTTGCCCTCGAGAATTTTAATCAAAGCCATGCGAAATGAAATAATTACATTTTTATCCTGTGTGCGTTTTATGCAGTTTGTCCGTCTCCCCTCCCGTTCAGACTGAATGCTAATCACATGACCAGGCTCCTGCTTCTGCTGCTGCTGGTGTTGTCGAGCTGTCAAAGAGAATCCAAACTGTCAACAACACAGTTACTGTTGTAAGTATTCACGATCCATTGTGTTGATAAGTCCGCGAGTGTTTGTTTTTGTGAAGCAGGAAGTTATTTATTCCAGTGTTTTTTAAACAACGAAATCGGAGAAACGATGGCTAAAGAAAGCGAGACCTGCTGCTAGCTTTGTCCAGCTAACGTTACATTATCTGTTCTGTGTAACGGCGGCCAACGTTACACAAATATTCAACAATATGACTTGAAATGTAGATATCGCCTACCAAATAAAACAATGCACGTTGTAGCTGCTCGTGTAGTTAGGTTTGTATTTCGCTGACTGTGTGGGTGGGATAAACACAATGAGTTGGCTAGGTATATGAACTCCTCCTTAACGTTAGCTGGTAAACATGTAGCGTCAGTCCAAATATAAGTTAATTTAAATGGACATGCAATCGAAAAACTTGTGCAACGTCAGTCACTATAATGTGTTTAATGTGCACGATTTGTGAAACTCGTGATAAAACAGCATCTGCAGCAACGTTAGCTCGTTAGCTATATATAACAACAACGCACAATGCACATGCAGATTTCTGGGAGTGGACTAAATTAAAATCTTACTTCACCCGTGAGAACAAAATTACACGATAGTCAGCTAAATGTGTATAAGTGGAATAACCCCAACTGTATACTTTGATACCAAGTAAGTAATTAAATGTATTTCAGCTTCACAATCCATTGCAGAGAAGGATACAGCAGTAGGTTTGGCATAAAAGGCTACAAGTGGTTATTACAATACACACTACCAACCAGAGTACATGTTTAAATCTGTGCTGGATATTCTTGGAAGTTGGTAGAAATATGAACTCCCCTAAATAACTGCAGTTAAGGTCTGGATTTTGTTTAATTCATGTAGGCGTGATGGAGCTACTATGGGGTGGGTTGCACACCCCGTGACATGTGGACCTAAGCAGGACCCTCCCACCTTGCACCCCTTCTCCAACAACATAGCCTACGACTGCTGTCATGGCTTCCAGCTACCCTCCCCCCTTTGAAGGCACAGGTGAAGTGAAGGAGGGCTTTCTTTGCCCGCTGTGCCTGAAAGACCTTCAGTCATTCTACCAACTCCAAGACCACTATGAAGAGGAGCACTCTGGGGACGACCGCCATGTTAGGGGACAGCTCAAAAGTGAGTCTCCTGTTGTTTTACTGCAAAACAGACTGTAAAGAAACAATAATAACCTTGCACTGTCTAGTTTAGGAAAAAGGCCTCTTGCTTAAAAAACAGCTTAATCATTAGTTTAAATTGAGATATAAGGACACTGCAGTACAGTGTCAGTGGAGCAGGGGAAATTGCTGCCAGGATGAACTGGCAGAATATGCTGCTGCAGCATAAATGATGATGATGAAAATGATGATTAAGTGTACTCCAATAAAAGATTAATCAGCTCTGATGTACACTAGATAATATCCTTTCTGCGTTTTCTGCACATGGAGTCAGCTGTATCCCATTTTCTTCGTGCACAGGTTTGGTACAGAAGGCAAAGAAAGCCAAAGACAAGCTGTTAAAGAGGGATGGAGATGACAGACCAGATACTGGCAGTTATGAGTCCTTCTACTATGGTGGAGTGGACCCCTATATGTGGGAGCCTCAGGAACTGGGTGAGCCTGTTATATTATTGCTAGAAAATCTCAGAAGATTTAGTAGGAGTCTTGAATAAAATGGTAATAGTAATCTTTCTCTTTTTTTTTGTAGGAGCGACTAGAAGTCACCTGGACTTATTTAAAAAACACAGAGCAGCCAGGATAGATCATTATGTCATTGAGGTCAACAAGCTCATCATCAGACTGGAAAAGGTGCGCTTACAATAACAAACCAGAGCTCATTCAAACCATTGTTTTCTTCTTGCTGTTGTTGAAATTTGACTTGAGATGGGCTTAACTCATTTACCATGAAAACTTGTTATTTCAGTTGACGTCCTTTGACAGGACCAGCTCGGATGCTGCCAAAATCAGAGGTTTGTTTGCATGTATTTCTGTTACAAGTCTGACTCCTCTGAGTGTATGTAAATATGATAAACTAATGAGTGCTCATTCTCCTTTACAGCCATTGAGAAGTCTGTAGTTTCATGGGTGAATGACTCAGATGTTCCGTTCTGTCCCGACTGTGGAAACAAGTTCAACATCCGGAACAGACGGCACCACTGTCGTCTCTGTGGGTCCATCATGTGCAGGAAGTGCATGGAGTTTGTCCCCTTACCCTTGGCCCGTACGTATGAACCAAATTTCCAGACTCCAGAAAAACATCGGGTATCTCGTTCAAGAAAAGTTTGGCCCTGTGTGTCTTACTACTGTGAATTTTCTGCTTGTCTGTCCACAGAAAAGCTTATTAACGGGACCCGAGAAGCCCTGTGTGTACAGGGAAGCCCTGGTCAGTCGCAGTCTCCCCCAGCAGGAGGTGGCAGCAGTGGTATGGGCTCTAGGAGAGGCAGCATCAGCAGCCTGAGCAGCGTTACCTCCATGCTGGAGGAAAAGGACGACGAGAAGATCCGCTGCTGCCACCACTGTATGGACACACTATTAAAGAGGCAGCAGAAACTGGAAGAGAAGGACCACATGCCTGATATAGTGAAACTTTATGAGGTTGGTAAATGAAACAAACATGAAAATGATCATTGCAGAACTTACAATCTTGCCTCTCGTTCTGGTCCCAGTTGTGGTGCAGTTGATTCTATGTTTTAGTTTCAAGCTGTTTTGAGTTTACTCTGTTGTATCCTTCCCGTCAAGCAGTGTTGTTCTTTTGGGGTTTCCTGTTGTTCACTTGCTCAAAACTTGTCTTCCTGTCAGAGGCTGAGGATGTGCATGGAGAAAGTGGATGAAAAGGCTCCAGAATACATCAGAATGGCTGAGTCGCTCAAGTAAGCCTCATACAAAAAGTAGTTTTAATAAGCATGACAAATTCTTGAAATAATCTTTGATTTCAGTGACTGTTACTTGCTACTTATTACTTACTGTCATGACTGTTTGCTCTCGCAGTGCTGGAGAAACTACATACAACCTTGACACTGCTGGTGGACTGAGACTGGAAGTACAGAAATACTATGAACTAATCGATGCTCTAAGGTATATGTCAATCCTAAATCACTGTTTCAAAGTATGACGTTTCACAAGATCAAACAGAGGTCTGTGTTTTTTTGTCAGTAAGAGGATTTTAACACTGGGACTTAAAGATGATCCACAACCGCATCCAAAGGCGCTCCAGCTGCAGAGGATGGTCCGGTATACAGCCACATTATTTGTTCAGGTGAGACTAACTTCATATTGTATTCAGCATGAAAAAAGACATACAGAAATGAACTGGTGCAACAGTGGTCTATATAGGTAGCTATACACGGAGGAGAGGCCTAGGGCTACAGTTGGCAGATTTTGCACTGTCAACCTGTCTCCATTGCGGCTCCTCCGCTCTGTGTGTGAGTCGGCAGAGATGCACGTAAACAGGTGGCGGGGGAGTGAAACGTGAATGTGCAGCGCACACAGAAATATGTCATCAACTAGAGTTTATCATTATTATTGCGAGATGGCTAATTCTTACCATGAGGAATTTTTTTCCCCAATATATCGCAAACAACACCATATCGTCCATCCCTACTTCCATTCATCATTCTTTTACATCTATACAGTACTTCTGCTACATCTGTCTTTCTCCCATGATCCCTCCTTTCCCTGATTCATCCATTCTTTGTGTCCTACCTTCTTTAGGAGAAGCTGTTAGGTCTCATGTCTTTACCCACTAAGGAGAAATATGAGGAGCTGAAAGAAAAGAGGAAACAAGAACAAGAGAAGAGACTCCAACAAGAAAGACTGGTGAGATTGGGCACTGATACTCCTGTCTTGATTTTTCAGGATTCTAAAAGGTACTGAATGCACATACTTCATATGCTCTCTGCTCAGCAGGCAGCCCAAGAGGCCCTGAAGAGGAGGCAGGAGTCTGAGAGAAACCGTCCACCCGTCAGTACCAATGGAGAGCTGCTGCAGGCCCCTAGAGCACCACGCATGACCAAAGCTGGTGGTTGGTTGCCCTCCGCAGACTCCGTGCACACACGCATCGAGCTGGAAGACCCTCTCCTGCAGCAGATTGAGAACATTCAATCATTCCTGCGTCAGGCACGAGAGGCCAACAGGACAGACGAGGTGGCCATGTTGGAGGAGAACCTGCGTCAGCTGCAGGATGAATACGACCAGCAGCAGACCAGCCTGGCCATCTCTCTCTCCCAGAAGCTGGCTGAGGAGGAGAGCTTGCAGCAGGGGGAGTTCCATCGCCTGGAGGCCAGGGAAAGGGAGGAGAGGGAGCACTGGGGCCCCGCATTGGGCTCCACCCAGCCTTCCTACACCTGGGAGAAGTCTCTGAATATTGGCTCTCCGGGGGGTTTCCAGGAAGAGGAAGACACTGCAGCAGAGGATCTGACGCCTAAAGCTGAGAGGAGCCCGTCGTCTCTACGAGCATTCCCTGCTCTCACAAGCCAAGAGGAGTCACCTCCTAGGCTGAGGAGCTTAGGGGGACATGTAACCCCCCCTGGTGGTGAAGGACAGAACAGTACCTCCCTTAACCCTTTCGATGAGGAGGACTCTACTCCTATTGAGGAGGATCCCTCCAATCCTTTCTCTGAGGACATCAAGAGGGAACACAAAGAAGTAACCAATGGGAAGAAAGAATACAACCCCTTTGATGAAGAAAACGTCACTGATGACAAACAGGCTGAGACTGCACCTGGCAACCCCTTCGAGGAAGATGACGACACTGACCCGCATAACCCTTTTATGGAGGCCTCTGGGAATTCTCCAGAAGTCTCAACTAACCCCTTCGATGGGGAGGATGATGACGAGGCTTTGCCTGATTTGGACATGATAGAAGAGGAACTGCTGCTGCAGCAGATCGACAACATTAGGGCCTACATTTTTGATGCCAAGCTCAGCGGCCGTCTCGACGAGGTGGAGCTCCTGTCAGAGAATCTGAGAGAGCTACAGCACACCCTACAGGAACAAAAGAAAAAGAAGCACTGACACCTTTTCTTCAAAATTCCCACCCATCACCTGCTATTTACCAAGTCCTACAAGGCTAGCTTTATATGACTAATGAGCCCACTGATCATAGGTTGGGTGAGGTCTGCTGCACCACAGAAAGATTAGGTCGGTCCCAATGTTAAATGTATAAAAAAATCAGCAGTCTAGAAAGACTCCGTTACTTTCCAAACATCTTTCTCAACCACTTATCCTGCACAGGGTCACAGAGGGCTGGAGCCTATCCCAGGATGCACAGTTTTTAAGCACCACAGTGTTGCTGAAGATATTAACTCTGTTTTATCAGTGAAAACATGAACAATGGAAGACAGAAGAATGCCACTTTAAAGATTTTTTTTTTACGACAGTCGGATGTTTCTTTGAGTTGAGACTGGCTGTAGTCTCGTGGAGGTCAGAATGTGTGATTTGGTTCTCTGGCAGAAACTATAAATGAAGACTTAATGTGTTACCATGGCTAAGGTTGAACAAAGCCATGGCTGAACAAACAGCCGTGGGAACAGTCCATAGATGCACAAAATTTATCGTTAAACAATAAATTATTTTGAGAGCTTTTGTTGCCAAATTAAATTTAGAGGACTCCATCGATATAACACCGATAGAGTTTTTATAAAACGCAGCAAAATTGATGATTCAGAACCCAAGGATTTTTTTTTATTCCATGCATTCTTCTTGCTTGCTTAAAATCTAGTGCCTACATTACAAATACTAAATATACTAGTAGCTGCTAGCCTCAAACAGAGATGAGGAGCAGACTACAGAGGTCTTGTAAGCTCACTTCTTTCTAATTCCAGACCCCCACAACTTCCATTTATTTGTGGCTACTTTAAATCCTTGCTTTTCACTTAACTAATGCCAGAAAACCAAACCATGCATGACTGTGGGCGACTTGGCCATGGAAATTTAATGAGAAACTAATGCAGTCAGACTTTCGTTTTTGGGCAGCCTGGTAATTGATCATTAAATAAATTGTTAGATATTAATATATGATCACAGGCCTAAATTACTAATTCAGTCACACCACTTGCACCACTCGTCCCTGCAGCACTTATGAGCCTTTTCTCATAGATCTGAAAAATAATTTAAAGGCATATTACACAGAATTATGCCATTTTCGTTGCTAGTTGCTTGTCAGCCATGCTGATAGTGATGTATCTATGATTTCATGATTGTAAGGAAAAGCTTTTAATCATTAATCACACTGCTAATAACTACAGGTACGTTAGCTGTACGATATTCAGTTTCAGTGAAATTTTTTTATTTTTTTTTCTGTAAAACTGAATTCAAGTGAACATGTTAAGTTGTTAGGTGACATTTTCTCTGTCTGCATGGTTGATATGATCTAGCAGATTCAGTTAATTATAGGTTTTTTGTGCATCTGGTCTGTGTCACAATCAGCTTTGACATGGTTGCATTTGAGACCTTTCTTTAAAAATTGCATCTTAAATGCCACAGGAAGCCAAGTGAACAAAAGGTTTTCTACGTCCTACTGTGTGACCCCAGCAGGTTGTGATCTTGTTGTTTACAGTGGCTCTACCGATCCAACTGAGCACTTGGGTTGTGTGATTCATGTGTCTGTGTGTCTTTGAAGTGCAGTTTGATGCTGGTCTTCCTATGGAGCTGGTGGCTGGGTCTGTCTTCCTGCTTTTGTTTTGTTTTTTTGGACAAAGTGATAAAATCTCTAAATACATCGCTCTTGTTCCGTGACATCAGCGAAGATCTGTATGTAAAGCATGTTATCTGTCGAGTAGTTTCATCATTCAAGTTCATCCATTCAGCTCAACCAGCACTCACCATATACATACTAAACACTATTTGCCAAGGCACACTTGTAGGCAACTTCAAGTCAACGAACAAAGCACCAGAATTCACTGAAATCCCAGTGTGTACAGAATTCAGTCCTTAGGTCAAAGCAACATTTTAGACATATTTACACTACATGAATGCCAGCAAGTATTATCACTCACAGTGCTGCTAAGTCTGTCCTTACATGAATCTCATTGTGCTTTCCTGTCAGTCTGACTGTTCACATTTCTCTTCATGGATCGAAGTGTTTTGTGTTGTCCGTCAATCTCACACTGCTTATCTGTGACGTCCACAGACAACTGAGCAAAACATGTGACACTAGATGTTTTGTGACAGTGTGAATAACTTGAGGAGCTTCTTCATGTGTGTTAGCAATTGATTTTTCGCTTTGGAAGTAATTTGACTAACAACTCTGCATTTAAAACAGTAACTGCAAAATACTGTAAAACTAAAATTTTGGACACACAGAGATCAATTTATTAACTTTAGAAAATTCCATCTCAGCAGCACCAATAAAAAAAGTTGTCTACAGTAAAATGTGGTTGTATTTCTCTTTTTTTCATGAATGTGGTGACCCTGTGTCTGATCAGTCTTATCTTGATCCACTCGGGAAAATATAGTATTGTTTTCTTTGAATTTAGATTTTTTTAATTTACATGTAGCAAAAACAAGAGACTGGTTACTACAGCCACACAAACAGGCAAATTTGAGTTATATTTGCAATATACAGCTCACATCCAGATGTGAGGAATATTAAACCAAGTCTCATCCATATGCAAACACAAAGTGTCACTGTCCCGACACTGATAAGCGTCCGTGCAGGATTTTTGACGGAGCGGACTGTGTCACTTCAAGCACTGACAATCTAGTGGGACCCATTCACTTGTACATATTTGTGACAAAATATGCCATGTGGTCGTCCTTTTATGTAATCGTACAAAATCAAACATAACAATAATATAATAATATTGTCCAGTGAATCAGTAATAGTCTGCTCTCCTTCTGAGCCTCTTACTCCTGTGATGCTGCCATCTGGGATTTATATTTGCCCGTCATCTCCTTGGGGAGCGGCTTGGTGCCAGGACACGGCACCTGGCCCTCCACCTCGCAGATACACTCCCTCAGAAAGTACTTCTTTGGCCCAAAGTTGGCCGGGTTGGAGGCCTGCATCTTGGCCTGAGCCTCGGCTTGTAACACTTCCCTGTGAACAGAGAGAGAGAGAGTAAAATAAATACATGAGCAGATCATCTACTCACTGCAGGAACAGACTTGCTTCACAGGAGACATTTTTGAGATGTCACAGCAGGAAAGGCAGGGGAGTAAAAAAATAAATAAATACATAAATGTCATTTAGCTGCTTCAGTTTCAGGATCCTGGTTTGCCTACAATAAATAATACATGACTTGCAGTAAAGTAAAGTGATGTAACTCTGAATATCTTACCCTGATTTGCCCAAAATCTTCTTAACATGTTGTGAAATTTGTTTGTAGTCCTTCCCCTCCACATCCATCAGTACTTGCTCGCCATCATCTGCAGGAGAGACAGGAGATTAGCCCAGCCTGATACAATATTTAATAAATTACACAGTTATGATGATAATTTGAAATAATAGTAATAATAATACTACACATTAGAGAGCAGTGCAAAGCTACGCACCAAGGTAGAACTTCAAGAATGGTGATGGTGTCATGTTTTTGAACATCATTATTTGGACCCATGGGTTTTTGTACTGAATCTGAGGAATATTGAAGAATACAAACTTTCTGCAAAACAAAAATGAGACATTTTACTATTTAACAACAGCTACACAAAACAGGCATTCAAATTTTCCTTAATGGTAGAGGACATGCTTTCCCAATGCACCTTCTTGATCCTGAATGAGCCAAACCATGAATGTTTAATCTGCCTGCCTCCAGCCAAGGGAATTCAGAGATCATGTCCTCATTGCTCGTGATCTGTAAACAGTCTTCTGTAAATATCGTCTGTGATAGCTATTTACGAACTGAGTACTTTAAACGTTTACAGTATCGACAATCCTGCTACCTGTTTTTTTTCTTTTGTAGATTACTGTTTGACTAAATGGATAGAGGACGTGATCTGCGTGCAAAGTCAACTACAGAAATTAGAGCTGACATTTGATCTATTAGTCACCCAACAGAGTAAATTTGCTATACTATTTTGTTAATCTATTAACACTGAGAAAGTAAAAATGCCAAAACATTCGCTGGTTACAGCTCTAAACATCAACATAAGCTTTTAATTGTCTGCTATGATCGGAAAATTTAAGTCTTTATTGACCAGAAAATGAATGGATCAATATTCTAATCAAATCATCTATCATCGCAGTATAGTCAGTTACGTCCATGCCACGTTTCATATTAATGACTTCTTACATACAGCTCAAGACATATTATGAAGTGAAACTGAGACTGGTAGAATTATGCACTTACTTTAGTGACTGACTGTTACTCTACATTCAAGTGACACACGTATACAGCGTTTTAACTATCGCATGGATAGACAGACTACACCGCTAGCTGTTAGCTCTGACCTTGCTCCGTCGCTGAGTTCTCCATGTGTGTTGTAATTCACCGTCATGATCTTCACTGAGTTTTTAAAGATGATGTCGCCCTTCTGCAGGTAGTCCAGAGTCCTCCTGATCGGAAACCTTCCTTTCATAGGCATTTTAAACAAATTCCTTTATTACTTGCAATATACCATTTGAAACTTGACGCTGCCTGGACCGTGTCGCACAAGCACACGGAGAGAGACGCGTTTTGATGACGTTCCAAGTTGTTGCCGAGCGACAGAGGTGAGGCCTGTTAAAGTTTTTATCGACGCAGCGTACAGACTATCTCTGTCTCTCGACTCTGCCTGCATCGTGTAAAGGAAAGACGAATACGATTAATATATATATATATATATATATATATGGTATATATATATATATATATATATATATATATATATATATATATATATACAAATCTATTAGAAATAATTATATATATCCAGTATCTCTTTATATTCCTGCAGCCACCAAACTCTCACTGGTCAGACAGTTTCACTTAACCTGTGACATCCAGGTATTCACTTACACCTTTCATCCTCAGTCTCCAACATTAACAGACTCAGTCTTGTCATATTTCATGAGTAATTGTTTATTACTTTCCATATGTGGCTTCAGAGAAGCCAGTCTCAGAGACTGGAATGCTAATACAGGAGCTCAGTCGTTAATACATTTGTTTTATATCTTCATTGGTGTGAGGTAGAAATGTAGGGTTGTGACAAACTTAAATGTTTGAATTTCTCAATCTCAATGTTTGAAGAAATACACTTAACATGAGAAAAAAAAAATACATAGTATAAAATTTGAACCATGGGGCACTCAATCCACAAAGCTGGAAAAAAAATGATGCTCTATTATTCTCCTATTTTAAAGCCACAACATTTAAATCAACATTTTTTTTCATACAGCATTTGATAAAATGCACTTAAGCAACTTTTTCATGCACTGCAATGCACTATAAAAATTATAACAATGCTCCTTATTAGAACAGACAGCGACAAGATTATAAAACCCCGCTTAAAAACAACATGCACTCATTTTAATGAAATTACATGTACAAAGGTCATTTCACACCAGTGCCTTTACAAACAGTCTGAGTGGGTTTTCAACCCAATTATTACAATTAACATTAATTTCACAAGACATAATAATTGTTGACTTCTTTCACATTCCCCATCATCATTCATGTTGCTGAGGATGCTTTTTCTGAACCATTATACAAGTGAGTAAGCCAATGCATATCTTCATATGGTCTTCAAGACACTGATGCACTTGAGACTGGCTTCCCAGAATCTCTTGTTTGTTTGTTTTTTTTTTTATTTGTTTTGTTTTTTTTTTTAGTTGGGGAAACCTGCCCAAAAGTACTTTAAGTACACTTAGTATGCAACAAGCAAATTTGTTCACAACAAATTAAAGTTTTTAGAAAAACATACAAAACACAAAGTATTAGTCAGCATGAATGCAGTGGAACGCCACAAAAAGCTGATTGATGTGCACTTAGCAGAATACAAATGCAAACACATGTACAAAAATAGTAGCATAGCTACACATAAGTAACATTTCCAAACCCAAAATCTTTTAAGATAATCTAATGCTTTAAAAGAAATAATTGCCACTGATGAATACACATTACAAAATGCAGACTGAGAAGAACAGGTGTGACACTAATGTGACAGAAGGAAATAACATATAATTGATTGTCATAAGGGGAAAAGTGATGAGGTGATTGCACGGCATATAATAGCAACATATTCATGATAAAACCAGAAATACGTGTACCTAAACATAAAAACACCCCCAAACTTTAACTCTCTGAGATGTCATTCAGTATAAAAAAGGACATGTGGTCAATTTAACTGGCTAATTTGGCTTATGTGATTTTGTGAATGGAAATTAAAACTTAAGAATAAAATCAGACACTGGTCACGTTGTAATGAGCTATGAATGGACTGTGCGGCAGCTCAATAGTATGAAAGCCAGTGCATATGAAAACTCTGCAAATAAAGGCGGTGTGAAGTGCTCTTTCCAACTATAATTTTGATTGAATTAGGGTAAAAAACAGTTCAGTCATGTCAACTGTGTCATTTTCAGAATTGAAAAAAGTCTTTGTTAGAGCCTGAATTCTCAATTTAGCAGCACAGTCACACAGCTATACAAGATTATACTGTGCTAATATTCGCAAAGGCCAAAATAAATAAATACTTTACAGCTTCAAAGCACACTTTAAAATTAAATAATCAGATTAACTTTAGTCTTAAAATAAGACTTTTTAAATCCATAAAATTCCAATTGCACATGTAAAATTTCTGTTTGTGATTTTTAGATTCTGGGCTATTTTTATTAACATATCTCATCTGATATCTGCAAATTATTTATGTGATCAACATAAGAGCATTGTAAGGCTTAAATAAGACAATTTGAAAAGAGCGTAACGTTCAATGAGTTTGAAGTGCTTAAAAAACAAGCTTAGTTGTAGCTGCAGAGAATTCCTTTTTCATTTATTCCAGAGCAGCTGAGTTTCGGCCGTCTCAGCCGTCTCCAACTTACAATTAACCACACTGCATCAGCTCCAGAGGACATTCCAAGTGTCATCCTGGCCCTCCAGTGCCAGATTATCTTAACCTACCAAGAATTCCTGAATGAGTTTGCACCATGCATCGTTAGAAAACAAGGGGCCGGTGCAGGATTTTGGACTGGGTTTCAACAATAAACCCACTGAGTGACAAAGAGAGAGTGTACCATCTTTAAAACTGACAGTTCTGGGTGCCGCTCGAGTGATGGGGTGTCATTCTGTGGGGTCAGAGTCCTGACTGTTATACTCAGCCGTCTCCATCTTGAGGATGTAGGGAATGATGCTGTCAATAGAGACGTTACCTATTAAGCCAGTGAAGAAGAGCTCCTCTGTGATGCTTGAGTTCATGAGGCGCAGGGCGGGGAGACGAGTCAGGATACGTGTCAGCCTGGGGAGGTAAACACAAACCGGTTCCAGTCATTCTGATATTTGCTTCTTTGCAAATAAGCTCCTTGTCTTTTTCCTTAGTGTACGGTCACAGCCTTCAAGAACCAAATTTATGTGAGACAGACACTTAAATCCTCTATACCTGAATAATAAAGATTGAAGTGTTTCTGCTGTAGTTGCACAGTGATCACATGTAATTCACTATGTGTTACTGCTCTGCACTGAGGAGAGGAGGTTGTGCTGACTGGTTAGACTGGAGGTATGAATGTACCTGTACGTGTCGTCCGGATAGGTTTTCTGCACGTAGTCCTGCAGCTCCATCAGAGCTTTCTCCTGGAACTTTTCAATCTGCCCGCTGCTGTCCACACCTGGGTGATCTGATGAGTGAAACACATCACTATCACTCCACAAAATGCAAAGGGTGTTCACTGATTTGACTGATAACAGCTGAAATGTCTATTACTAACTTGATTAAGAAAATCTAACACTCCACTCAGCAGACTCACCGGGGCTGAAAAGCACTATAGCTTTCAGGTAGGCATATTCGTAGCTGTCAGTCTCCAACTTTGTCATGCTGTTGCAGAACTCCTGGAACTTCCAGATGTGCTCCATCACCTGCTTCACCCTCTCCCCGGAGAGTTTGTCTGAGATGGACGAAAATGCCCAGTTTGATGTATCAACATATGTAATTTGCTAATTTTTAGTTATCTGAGGCTTTATCTAACCAGGAAAGTCACTTAAAGACACAAGAAAAAACATATCACCATCAACAGCTGCAGTTCCTCATAATTGTTAGTTTAAGACACACTTTGGCATATTGCTTTGACATATAGTTGCCTCAATTAAGGCAACAAGACAGTAGTTAATGTCTCCAAGTTTCATCATTATTTAATCGACAGCAACAATGTCACCAGTGTTTGCTAATTAGTGAAGCAATGGGAGCAAGCTTATCTACAGTCTTCTCCAGGGGTTCTTCTATTTAGGTCTAGTTTGTAACAGTAACAACTTCAAACATTACATTTCTTCTCTCCCATTTATATGTGTGTGTCCTACTGTGAAGTGATGACGATGTCTGTGGTCCATACCATCCTGGATGCTGCTCTGAAGGTGGTTAATAATGGCAGCGAGGATGGTCGACAGGTTCATCACATGAGCGCACTGAGCAAGACCCAGGGTGAACAGCTCATTCCAGCAGGCTCGCACCAGACTGGTGTTTGCCTCTTGACTAGAAAAAAATGGTAGACAGAAAGAAATGGGTGTGAGCTCTTAAGACAGCATTTCTGTAGCCTTTCACAGCATTATCTACTGTAAATGGATAGGAGCTTGCAATGTTATTTCCTGAGTGTAATTTAAGTCTTCGTGTATCAACTACATTCTCACCCAAGAGCTGAGAAGGCAGGGATGGAGCGTGCCCAGTGCATGGAGAGAAAGAGAAGCCTGGATGCCGACTCACAGATGTAGTGTACATTCAGATACTCTGGCATGGGGCTGGGCATGGTCAGCTGGAAGGGAGAAGCAAATGCAGAGAAGGAGGACACAGGAAAAGGATATTATGGAAAAAAAATAACTTAAACATACTGTATTTGACAAATCTGTCTACCAACAGATGAATGCCAAAGAAAAGAAAGACAGGTGGCCTCATAGCCTAGTTGTTAAGGAGAATACCACAAAACTACAAATTAGCCGTGTGAACTTTGCCTTGAATTGACTTTGACAAGTGTCTCTATCATTTTGTCCATTAGCTTTGTGAGTCAACTCCACCCACCTTAAAGCCGACATGGCTGTCAGTGAGCAGTGGTCCTTCCACCTCAATGATCGGGGTCCCCTGGTCTCGACCAATCAGCTGGATCGTTGTCCCAGCAACACACTGCGACTTGTCTGCCAGACTGTGTCCGACCCCTACTTCAGGTGGGTTGAAGACTTTGGCCAGGGTGTCAAAGGCACTGTGCACAACACACACACATTTTAATTTACTGATTTATTTCTTTTCCTCTTGTTTACACCCCCTTTCGCACATGCCGGACTGATGGAAAAACCACACTTTTTTTCTTTAAATGTATTATTTGCATCCAGCGCCTTCTGGTTTTGTAGTAATATACAGTAGTTTTGAGAATAAATAAGACAGGAAGAGATAACAAGGTACAGTATCTGAGCAATGTTCAAGATAAAAGCAGTATAAAGTAGCTTTTTTGGCTCTGGGGGGACAAGTATGTTCCCTTTTAAAAATAACCATGTCAGACTGAGCAAAACCAAGACTTTGCAGAGAGCCTGTTAAAGCAAGAGATGAAACATTGCTGATACCTCTCACAAGCACACTCTCCTCCTCTCTGTGCACTGCTGACTGACCGTGTTATCTCGCTGGCAGATTGTTCCTCATGTTGGCTGTCTGAGGTGTCGCCGTTGTTCAGGTTTTCTTTTAATGAATCACTCAGGTTGGCCAGTGATGTCACCACATTGGCTAGTGTCCCCAAGTCTCCCTGCCCAGACTCCATCTTAATAAGAGAATAAGAAAACAAGAGGGACTATTTTACATCACACAGGCCAAGATCAGTTGCCACTTGATCTATTTTAGACACATAAATATTCAGACATTACACAACAAAAAAGAATGACAAATGCTTCTTGAAGGGTTAAATGAAGATCGAATCTCTTGTAAAGCAGTTCTACATCTGCAAAGACATCCGTACCTTTGAGTCGGTAGCCAGCAGCAAAGTTCCATCACTTTGAATGACTGGCTGCTGGATGTTAACCAGCATCCCCTGGTCCAGCAGGCTAGATCTGCACACAAAGAGGCATGATCAAAAATACAGTTCACATGACACCAACAACTGAGGAATAGAACAAAGCATAGAGTCCAAGCCTGAGGTGTGTGTGAAGTCCTGATTCCCACTGACCTGGAGCCATCTGTCTCTGTGTCAGAGATAAAGGTCGGCGTGGCGATGAGTGGACTGTTCAGATCCTTGCGAATGTAGATCTTTTGTGTGGAGGCAGCACAGTTGGCGTGCTTCTCTCTCGGCACTACATCGATGGGTTTTCTCTCACTCTGGACAGCTGAGGACAGACAGTAAGAAGACAAACCCAAATTACCTTTTCTAATGAGAGAATGGTTATAATAATAAAAATAAGAGTAATATTCTTTTTTGATCACTCCCTCAACAACAGATCAGCATAGATAGGCAGACAGAGTTCTTTATGAATCTCAAAGAATAGCTGCAGATGCTGGTAGACGTTCAGTGTCTGGCTGAAGGACACTTTAGTGTTGATGCAAAGACAAGGTCCTTCTGGTTTAAATGGTTAGAATTCTTCAAATTATACATTACATAATCAGGGGTTTTGAAATGTTCACAGAATAAAATTCAAGACTTTCTTTTAAAACCACAGAGAATGCAATTTAATAAACAGACAGAAAACCAGTAGGGACAATAGCATCTACAAGTATTTCATAAATATATGATTTTTTTTTTACATTTATATCAGAATCAGAATCAGACTTTATTACCAAGTAAGTTTGCACATACAAGGAATTTGTCTTGGTATATTCGTGCTAAAGGACAGTTATAGTAAAAGAAAAGAGTGAAGAGAAAACAGCAAGAACTATATTTACAAGGAACATAAATATACATAATTAAAAAGTAAAGTGTAAAGTATAAAGTGTAAAGTGTAGAGTGCAAATCATATTTTATTCTGTACTTCACAGCTGTATATCACAATAATTCCCTGTAATATCATTTAATCAATCAACATGACCTTTCTGTGGCAGGAAATGGATTGATGGATTAACTAATTAAATAATTAATCAATTTTAGTTCCTGGCTACTGCAGCTAGCAGTAATAACAGTGTGACAGCACTCCTGCATGCACAATCCACTGTCACACTAGTCTCACTTGTAATAATAATCAAATGAAATTTATGGCTTTTTATGCCCTCTAAAGCCTTTTTTGAGGGGACCTAGTTCATAGGTTTTTCAAGCAGATACCTTGTCAATACCTGACTCATGTCTGAGTCAAACTATATTTTTATCTCCATGTATTGTGTATTGGGTGTCCAGGGTTGGGATACAAACTCACACTCAGTCTTCATCCCCATTTTAAGGCATTTCCTCAAGCGACAGAACTGGCAGCGATTGCGGTGGTGTTTGTTGATGACGCAGTCCTGTTTGCTGCGGCAACTGTAGGTCAGGTTCTTCCTCACGCTCCGCTTGAAGAAGCCTTTACATCCCTCACAGCTGACTGCTCCATAGTGACGCCCTGAACACAGAGACAACTAGTCTGAGTCATTGCGCGTGTGTGGGTGAGATTGCTGACACGGTGAAGCTAAACATACTGCTGGATTTGAAGTCAGGATGCACAAGTCAAAACACACACAGAATATCACATCTCAGGTTAATGCGATTGTGAGCTTTAGTACCTGAAGCCTTGTCCCCACACACCACACAGTACTCCACTGGCTGCGGTCGGCTCAAGTCCCCTGACTGCCCTAACAATCGTTCCATTGACACTGGATCTGTGACAATCTGAAAAGCAAAATCGAACACAGGCCAATGAGGTTGTGTTTCACCTTAATGTCTCTATCGTAGTTATACTAATTACTGTGAATAGTAAGAAATATATCACCAACAGCATCATCACACTATGTACCCTGGAGGTGATAGTATGTGTAAAACTGTACCTGTATCCTTCCTGGCATCAGGCTGTCTGCAGCAGTGAAGATGAGCTGCTTAGTGTTGTGGCTGTCTGGTGAGGCCAGGATAACCTTGCCCGCCCCTGAGCTGTCAGCCGTAGTGAGAATGAACTGCTGCTTGGGAGCACTGGACGGGTTCATCGCTGTCACTATCTGGATCTTCTGACCCGTCTGCTGGTCAGTTACAATCTGAGGGTGATCGAGATGGAAGAGGGAGACGCGAAGGGAAGGAGGTGGAAATGAATGTATACCCAATGGGGTTGAAAGAAAAAAAAAAACAAAGAGAGAGAGAGTGACATTAAAGATGGGAGAGCTTAGTCACATGTTGTAACATCAACTTGTTCATTGCTGCCCCTGATGAACCGAAAGAAGACAACATCAACAGGTGGGAAAGGTGTCACATTCTCTGAAGCCAAGTGGAGAGTGCAGTGGTTACCTGTATTCGCTGTGGTGTTGTGGCAGGCTCAGTGGAGATGACCTGAAAGCGCTGTGGAGACTCACTCATCACTGACTCTGATGGAGAGGATGACACCTACAATTTATAACACATTTGGAGGTGGTTAAACATGTACAAATTATACTCAGTACACCTGCAACACAAATATTCACCTAGTGGTAAGCATACAAATGTTATTATGAAACATCTATGCATAAATACAACAGGGAACTGTCTGGAAAAATGTCTCTATGGCAACAAATAAAGGCAGCATCTACTAACAGCACAGACAAGAGAGTGGCACCACTGTTTTTCAATTAGAAAAAACCTTTACATGGTTTATATGGAACAACTCAGACTGTACATCATAAAACCCTCCCTCTGCGCACTCACCTCTGCCTCGTGCTCAGAATCCACTTTCTGCTGAGAGAGCAGATTCAGGTTGGTTGTCATGATGATGTAAGGTCATTAGTGAGGTCTGTTTGGAAAGATGCCACAGACATTAATCAACCTGCAAAGGTGCACGCCGTTGCAGAAGAGCAGAACACAGAGAAATTTTAGAACTATAATGTTAATGCAGGAGTATCATGGAAGATGCATTATGATATTAAACATTTAAAGTTTTATTTATTTAGTGGGGACATTTTGTCTGATTTATCATGTGACTTGCTAGGATTATATTGTTTTGATGTATTGTTAGAAGCATATGACCAATTTTGAGACACAAGCACCATGTGCAAAACACCAAATGCATCCTCCAAGAGATTTGTGTTCTCTTCATACAATCATCCATGTGACATACTGGTGCCTAGGAAGAAAAGGCTCCGACAAAAACTCTCCTCACTCAAAACTGAAAAATGAAAAACAACCTTCTTTTCTACACAAAACTGAAAATAAAGTAAAGCTGAGAAAATCTATATTCTACAATAAGAATGTATCAAATGACTGAATGATCACACATACTGTAACAATCTCCATGGTCCAAGTCCAGTCTTAGTGTGACTACAGTGATGTCATCAGAAGCCAAGTCAGTGACCTGAACATGAGGTTTGTGTTTCACCGAGGAGGAGAAAACACTGATAGCCAGATGGAGCCTCACACTGTCCAATATGACACTGTAATATACGTACACGACTATTGTTCCTCCATAGAAATGTATCATCTTTTATATGCGCTACATTCTACATCACAGCTGCTTTTCTTACTCTCTTTGCTTCAGTTTACTACAGCAAACAGCAAGTAACCAACCCGGTATGTTCCTTTTCATGTGGCTTCATACTGTTAACAGAGTCCAATGTTTTGAATCTCTGCATACTCACACAGAGATAGCAGCAGACACCACAAAAAAGATTTCTGTTCACTGGAAACAAAATAGAGACTACTGTCTTCAAATGTGTTGTTTTATCCAACCAGCAGTCCAAAAGCCAAAGACATTCAATACATAATGTGTGTCAGAGAAATATTAGAGAGGCTTAAACAAGAAAATGTTTGACAACTTTTCATTATCTTTGCCCAAAAAATTGCTCAAATGAAAATTATTACATTGGCAATTATTTTTCTGTTAATCAGCTATTCACTTAATCTGCTAATCATTTCAGTTCTAATAGCATTTTCTCATTCCATCAATCCCCTCCTTGCACTTTCCAGTTTTGACTCTGTCTGTGTTTATCTGGGGTTATAATAGACAATACACTTTGACAGCATTAGTGAGAATTGATTAATGTGCCTGCAGTGCTCCACGGTCTCGCTGACCAAAGGGGAGCACCATGCTGCCTCATATTGTTCACTGATTGGTGCAACACAATGTCCATCAATACCTCCTTCCCCAAACGCATCACAATACAGAACAAAATGGAGAATCTGGCTGTCAGCCAATAACGCTGGAGACGAATCCTTATGATAAATATGTATGTGTAATTTTCTTTCCAGACAGTACAGTGGCCGACTGTAAATGTGCTGACAGTAAATGTAAAAATGCGGCTTTGGTAAATAAAGTCACAGTTGTTTGAACCCTCTCCTGTCCCCGGGATGGCAAAGGTAAAAGGGTCGAGTTCATCTGCATCGGCTACATCTTTCCAATGTTAGCGGTCTCAGCTAATGTTAGCTTAATACAAGTACACCTAACAAGGCTGCACCAAGAGCTGACTCTACCCGTATCTCCCCCTGGATTTGTCGTTTTAACATGCGGGGATTAGTTCGGTTTAAGTCGACAGGCTTGCCACATGTTAACAATTAGTTTAACTATCTGCAAAGAACATAGCCACACCGAGCCCAGCGTCCCTGTCCGGATCCCTA
The DNA here is from genome assembly GCF_001640805.2 of Lates calcarifer. NCBI lineage: Eukaryota > Metazoa > Chordata > Actinopteri > Centropomidae > Lates > Lates calcarifer. The sequence goes on along the minus strand of NC_066838.1, from coordinate 17,955,715 downwards.
GTTGCCGGAGACGGGCTGGAAGGGAGCTCCGCATCGGCTAGCTTGTTAGCTAGCCGGGAGATTAGCTGCGCTCTTTTATCATCCAGTATCTCCGACACCTTTCTACGCTTTTCAATTCGGGACTGAGACTTACCTCCGGGAAACGGCGGTCGCAGATTTAGGACGCTTTGCTATTTTATAAAATATTTGTTTTGGTTTTCTTCTGTTAAAGGTCATAGTTCGTGACCCCGCACCGCCAGCGCGATGATGATGGTTGAGGTTTTTTTTTTCTCCTTCCTCTCTCGCGTCCCCGCGCCCCCCCACCCCCCACCTCCCTCCTCCTCGCGAGCCAGACAGGACTGACGTCATTATGTCTGAGGACTTTGTTGTGAAGTTTACAGATTAGAGAAAATAATGAATGTTTATCGGTTTGTTTTCTCCTATCTTTTTTCTCAAATTGTATTCATATAATTTGTTGGATATAATAAATATATAATATATGGATACAATAAAGGGGAGGGGCTATTAACGGTGGAGAAAGTAAAAGTACCAGTAAAGCTATGTAAAAATGGAAATTGCAATGATAATTCCTCACAATGTGTTGATATTTTATTGACAAAACAACTGATTAACAAACTGTTGTCCATCATGTGACCTCATGTGTCCCTTGGGACCACTCATGCCCTGTGGATGATGGCATTGACACTAGCAATGGTTATTATTACTGAACATTTTCTGTGGTTTGTTTTATTTTGAGAGCAACTGGATGTTGTTGTAAATTGCTTGTTTACTTTACAGTATTCACAAAGCACAATCATCAAATTTCAAGCCATATTTTAAATATTTATTTATTTATTTTATCATGAATTTAAATTCTGACAAGATGCCCTGTCTATGTGACTTAATTTAGCAGTACTGTATGTAACAGTAAAAAAGCAGCCATAACTTATAACATTTTACATCCATTTATGTGTACAATCATTGAATAAAAAAAAAATAAAATAAAAAAATAAATGTTCAATATGAATTGAACAAAACAAATGATATACATGTTCCATCATGGTTCCTCTCTCTGTGTCCTTGCTTTACTGTAACTGAATCATTGAAAGGTCATGTTGCTAACAAAGCTATTTATTAAGATGTGCTGTCTGTGTGACTTAATTTAACCAAGAAGGGGCCTCACTGAGATGAAACATTTTCTTACAGAAGTTTCTGGGCCAAGATAGGAGCACCACATAAAACACAGAGATGACAAAATTCATTCTGCATTGTCATTTTTGTACACCAAACCTTTTGATTACAGTCAATCCAGGCTTGTCTTACTGTAAATCAGATTCAGACAGACCTCCGTAAAAGCTTTTTTTGTTTTACTTCAAGAACTGCCTGCTCTTAGAATCAAGAGCATCTGACCATCGCATTTAAACAACTCTCTGTTATCCAACTACCTTATAACAAACAGCCACCAAAAACACAGATCTAACCACCTGACGTCATTTAAAACCTCTGATTTCCTTTGCCTTTCTCTGACATTTCTCTGACTTGACTGTGTATATTTGTACATTGCTTTCAGGTACTTCATTTTTACCCACTGTTTTGGAGCCTAGAACAGTGAACTATTGTAGCTGTGTCAACATAGAGGAGGCCAGCCACTCTGTCTGATGACACCAACATCTATTTACATAATTCAGATACTGACACTGACATCTTCTCATTCTGAATGCCTTATGTAGTATAATAGCATTTGTGGTTTTTGTCAGTTCATTATATTGACCTTTAGTCACCTATAATAAAGAACCAATGAATCCCAAATATAACATGTAAACTGTGCAGCTGTCAGTAGAGATTCCAATAAAGTTGATGTCCTTGGTGGGACACTCCATGACATCCTGCAAGTCATCATCAGGGGGAAACATCAGCTCATCAAAAGACCATCTTAGAGAGAGGGAAAAAAAAACATTCTGCTGGCCCATGTTAAAAGGCATTTAGAATATTAAAGGCACTTACATGCTGCTGTAGGATAATTCAGATCAAGTTTGCTACAAGTTCATCATTAAAGCAACCCTTACAATAAAATTCAAGCAGTTCCTTAACCTATTCTTTGGGACATCTGCAATTAATGGTATGCAAAGAGCTTCAGCTGGGTTTTTATTTATAATGCAGTTCTCAATGACTCATGTTTAGGTGTTGCTGTGAATGCAACATATTAAGATAACATAACATAAAATAACATTCTTAGACAGGCAGACAGTGTTCAAGTCTGTTATTTGCTGTTTTGATGCTGTCTGTAATCAATAGCTAAAAAAGAATCAAGTCATATTTGCATGTGTCACATTTACATTACCTTCTCTTTCCTTTTATGGACATTTAGTCCAAGTTCAGCCAAAGAAGAAAGAAAGAAAGAAAGAAAGAAAGAAAGAAAGAAAGAAAGAAAGAAAGAAAAAGAAAGCAAACATGCTCACCTGCAGAACACTTAGTAGACAGAAAACAAGCATTACCATCAAATGACCAGCAGGTGGCTCCCTGCACTACCAGGTATGAAAGAACTGGCTGTGCAGGAGAACAGGCGCACAGGAGAGCTCTGTCCGCTATATAAAAAAAAAGGTAATTAAAATAATAATAATAATAATGTCTGTCTAGTATAAAATTTAATGTACATTTCACTGTGGTAAATATCAGGGTATTGTTATTATTACTTTTTATCCCGGACATTTGACTGGGGCTCTCCCGTGCGCCCGTTCTGCTGCACAGCCAGTCCTCTGACACCTGGTGATGCAAGGCGACACCTGCCGGTAATTTAGTGGCAATTTGTGTTTTCCGTCTATAAAATATTTTGCATGCGGTCTTTCCTGCTTTTACTTTAACTTCCTCTTTTTGTCTCTATTATGGGCCGTAATCGTACACAGTGACTAAAAAGCGAAAGCAAAGGTCAAGAAACTAGTTAATGCATACAAATATGAAGTGAGTCACCTCTGTTCTCTTGCAGAGGTCTGGGTGTATAAGTAAATTACTCAAAATATTTGTTACAATTACTGAGGACCAGTACCGTTAACACAACTCTATTTTCCTCCATTTATTGAAATCCCAATGTGTTGCAATAATGTGTCCTCTTTTTTAAAGTAACTTCTCCATCATGTGACACAGTGGCTCACAGCCATTCTAAAACGTGTGGCTACATGTCCAAAAAAGGACACAGTCCTTTGTTCTCTGCTGTTGTTCAAGAGGGTGTAAGTCCTTATCCAACCGTCACCCTTCTGCAAACATAAGATTAAGTTCGTCACATATTTAAGGGGTTTTCTCGGTTATACATTTCAAACAAGGACGTTTGTCTGCTTTCCACTCGATTTAATATTGTTTATGGGCCCCGATTACATCACACTGACCATCTGTCTCTGCATCTATATGCTTCGCCATTATTCGCTCATTTTGCATTGGTAAATGGTAGATCACACACACCGAGCCAATAACATTTTCTGCAGTTAAATGTATACTTTCATTTTTGCCTCAACGAATGACGTGAATACAAATGGATACAGTACGTGGAAACATAAGAACCTTTATGCATTGGGTAAACATTTGACGATACTCTGTTACAGCAAACAGGAATGTGAATGTCCAGTTAGATCTGTGTGTGGTAGGCTGGGTTTGTCCACAGGACAGTCATGCAGCAACTACAACCGCTCGTCAAAACCAGAACCCATCATATCATCAGAGAGCATCAGCATGCGATTTACCACAGCAGGGTGGAGTGTGGAGCATAAATAGCTTCGGGCTTCTGTCGAATCGACCGTTTCATTTGCGCAGCTGCATATCCTACTTATGTGAAAACTGGCCGAGCCGCAGCATAAACACGAGAGTACCAGCGTCTTTACCGCATCCTGACCCAGCGCTGGCACTGTCCTCGGGCTGCTGCTGCTGCGGGTCGGGGTCCCCCCACCAGAGGAAATCGAAAGCGGATGAGACGTGACTGAGAGGTGCTTCTAGTCGTGGAGACATACGGAAGGAAGAGACAATACAAGGGGAGCCGGGGGTGTTGCAACAGCCATAGCGGTGTGTCAGAGCTGCGCAACGGTAGTGGAGGTTGGTCATGGTCGGACGCGGACTATGGGTATGTAAGCCCCGGTTCGGGAAGCGAGGGAGCAGGCTCGGGGTTTTGCCTTTTCTGTGCGCGGCGGCAGCCAGCGCAGCCCTGCTCGCTCTGCTCTTTGTGGACTTCATCGAGTCATGGGTCACCTCCATGAGCATGAACACGGTGGTGGAGCCGCACGCCGGTATCATCCCCCCGCAGAGCGTCCCCCCCACCAGACCCGAGGAGTTCCTGCTCATGCCCAGCCCGCTCGTGTGCCAACGCGCCAAACCTTACCTCATCACCATGGTTACGACGGCCCCTGCCAATCAGAGGGCCCGCCAAGCCATCAGAGACACCTGGGGAGGGGAGGTGGAGGTGAGGGGCCTGCGGGTCATGACCCTCTTCATGGTGGGCGTGGCGTCTGACCCGGGACTGGCCAAGCTGCTGATAGAGGAGGCCCGGGAGAGAGGAGATCTGATTCAAGGGCGTTTTTTGGACTCCTACTCCAACCTCACCCTGAAGACCCTGTCCATGCTGGGCTGGGCCCGCCGCTTCTGCCCTCAGGCTCACTTTATGGCCAAAGTGGATGATGATGTTCTGTTCAATCCCAGCGCCCTCCTGCACTTCCTGAACAAGAGCCGTAACCCCTATGAACAAGGAGACTTGTACCTTGGCAGAGTGCATCTCCATGTGGCTCCGGACCGTGACCCGGATAGCAAGCACTACCTCCCTGCAGGGGCCTACCCTCCCTCTGTCTTTCCAGACTATTGCAGTGGTACAGCCTACGTCCTGTCCCGTTCTGCATTGCTCAAAATCTCCCTGGCAGCCTCTGCCTCACCCTTATCCACACCTCTACCCCCCGAGGATGTCTTTGTCGGCCTGTGTGCTCGGGCAGCTGGGGTGCTGCCCTCACACTGCCCCCTCTTCTCTGGTGGTCCGGCTGTTCCCTACGGGCGCTGCTGCTATCAGGCCATGGTATCCATCCACCACATCCCGCCCAGAGAGATGCTGCACTTCTGGGCTGACATTCACTCATCTCCCCCCTGCTCTTGGCTGAGTCTACGTGCGTCCCTGGGGATGTGCAAAGTCAGGGCGATGCTTGGGGAAGCCTTCGGGCTGGAGCAGGGATTGTGAGGGTTGCTAAGAAGGAAGACTGGGTCAGTGGTGATGTGCCTCGCTTCAATACTGTGAACAGCACAAGTGCTCTTCAGGTTGTGAAGCCACTCTGTATGCACTGAGAAAATGCCAGTTTATTTTTATAGCTTTATTTTTTTAAACACTAATGTATTTAACTAGCTTTTTTTTAATTTCATTTTACTTTGCAGAAAAGGGTATGTGAAAGGGTAGTGTGAAGAACAACACAGTAATCCTTAACCTGTCTTAGACTGTTATGGCACCCTGCATTATTACACTGACACATACTGTAGATGTAGAGCAAACAACACTGGCATGCTGATAGTAAATGGCAAGGAAACACAATTGCTTATGCGATGAATGCACATCAGGACAAATACTTCTATTAACACATTACGTCTGAAATCTATAAGCTGCTACTGTCATATGCATAGTAGATCACCAGGTACTTCAATTGTAGATGTTAGTAAAATAAGATGCTTAAATGCATGTCTCCAAAAAACAGTACAATAGATATCAAATCACAAGCTTCATATACCCAGTAGGAAGGAAGTAATAATTAATTAAAACCTGTTGTGTTAAAAAAAAAATCACCTCAGTACATGAAATGAATTCCTGTCGTTATGCAGTTGTAAGGACATTATATGTATAATTGCAGGGCATTAATTGGTGGTCAGTTGGAGACAGTGAGCTGTAATGTATTTGGCAGTTGTGGAGCAGACAGCACACATAGTTGCTCTTCTCTCTTTGCTCAGTAATTCACCATACACTGAAAATATAACAACAAAGCTGATGTAACACACAGCTGCAATGCCTCTGAAAGAGAAGTATTTATGATTTTTGTCTGTTATGGTGATGTGTCTGGACTGGGTTTAGTCTTCACTAGGCCAGTCTGGGATGAGTACATTTTAAAAGATAGTTTACCACTTGTCAAAGATAAAGCCTCAGGCTGTCTTGCTCCTCCCAGCATGTAAACATAGAGAAAGTTGGTGTGTTTACACTCAGGAAATACTGTAAGAAATATGGTATGAAATAAACCACTCTGTATCTGAATTTAGGTTTGCCTGGTGTCTTTTTCACACACTGTTGTGTACATAATTAGGTCAATCCTAACAAGGCATCAACATATTAAAGCTTAGAAAGTTTATCACAGATAATCAGTAACACAAACTGTCATATATAAAAATTATTTAACTACAAAAACAAAATATCCCCACATAATATAATAAATATATATGATTCTTCAGTATAAGTCGATTCTCTGCAAGGAGGAAAGAGGTTACCAATCACAACAAATGTATTTACAGGTATGGAGCATAGTCCGGCTCTGTTCAGGCCTGGACTGACTTCACGTGAAGATCCAAAATGTTTCTCTTTGTAACAGTTTTTTTTTTAAGTTGATCTCCCTGACATGTCTATGGCCTCTATACCTACTCCTCTGTTTAAGTGCGGGTTACATCCACAGTGTTATTTATAATGCTTGGCCACTGGGTAGCCTTAATTTCCTGTGCAAGCAGCATGTTTGTGCTCAGGGATTCTCTTTCAATGCCCTTTATGTTCTCCCCAAATAAAAATTACCACATGGGCATCTTAGATGTTAGATTACATTTAGATTACAAGATTACATATCTTTTGTTTTTGAATAATAATAAAAAGTAAAAAAGTATACGGAATACAAAGGGCAAAATGGAGGGCAACGGGAGGGTTAAAATGAAGTTGGTAGGTGGTGCTCTTTCGGTAAGGCATCTATTCAGGTTGCGAGAGTGTTTATGGGACTTTTATTGTGGTCTTTGCTAGCACCTAAAGTTTCCACTTCTTTTGTGACGAATTGCAGATGGTACTTCGCCAGGTACACTGTATATGTCTGCTGTGCTATTAAGTCATTCTTCAGTATAAGGTCACCCTGTTAATGAGTAAACCAAAGTGCTGATAATGTGTGATCATATCTTTATACTTGAGCATGTTTTACCTTTGGACGTGATGTCAAATAACACTCACTAACACCAAAGCTCTCCATTTGAAAAGGTCAAAAAAAGAGTAAAACTTTATTTGTTAACACAAATGCTAAGTAACACCCATGCCAACCACAGGACCTCATGTTCACATTATGCAACCATGTAGACAGGAAGCGCCCTACCACTGCACTCAACATTGATTACAGATAAACATCCACATCAGAATCTGTCCTTATTAGCAGACTAAATCCAGAATTTCGTCCGTTTGTGTTTTGTCCTCACAGTGGAGCAATGTGTCCAAAAAAATGTGTCCTTTATATGAAGTTCAAAGGGTCACTCCCACAGAATGTCACAGGGTTTGGGTGGCACAAAGGCCCTCCTTTTCTATTTTTTGAATCTGTCCAGCGCAGATTTCTGGCCGGATAATTCCGCCTTCTTCTTCTCCTTTTCCTGTCGTTCTTTTTCCATCTTCATTTTGTCCTCCACAGTTTGCCGGATTATATCCTGAGGGGTAAACAAGTCGAGATAGATGAGCAATGCACTGCAGACACAGCAGAAAAATCACCCCGTGATTTAATCAAACTTCATTTTATATTCTGGATTACTCACCCTCTGGTCCTCATGAGCCACTTGTTTCTTCCGCCTTTCAATGTTGCCAGCAGAACTACGACCTTTTTTCTTATACTTGGGAGTAAATCTGTCTTTGGCAAGTGGGTCAAAGCCCTGAGAAGACAAAAACTGCTGTTAGAAGGTTGTCAATGATACTAATCCAATATTTCAAAACGTACAGACTCATATCTTAAAATAAAATTTGATGTGTGCCAATAAGATACATCCAGATACTGACCAGAGCTTGAACCCTGTCTTGGTGCCTTTGTTGAAAGGTGGTGTGGTCAACTTGTCCCAGTTCATTGGGGTTCAGGCTGATGAGCTCAGGCTGGATCTTCTCTAGCAGGGCTTTAACCTCCCACTCCTGCCTCTGCTTGGCACTGCGATATGGATTTGCATCCAAAGCGTCAAAGTTAGGTTCACCCGCACCTGTGAATTTAAGTGGAGGAGAGGAAAATGGAGAGGTAAATAAAATTCATGAGCAGTTTTCAAAATTGAATAAAATGCGAATATTGTGTTCAGTGATTGCACAGGTAATGTGGACGTGGATATTTTGACCTTGACCTATTTGCTACCCCCTTGTTATTCAGTCTACTTTTTAATATGCAGGTGTGATGTGATATCAAGTCGGACCTGGTACGAGCATGCTTGTGAAACCGTCTCCGTGTCCGACCCCGAGGACATCCTCAAAGGGACAATAGTGCAGCCCCCACACTGTTCCCCGAACCCTGTGAGCCATGTAGGGCTTAGTCACTGGAGTGCTCCACACATCCTTGTACACCTGCACAGAGACAGTTCAGACAGACACAAATTAAGAAATATGCAGGTTAAAGGTTACAGACGTGAGAGATCTGAGACAATTCAACACTGTAACAACACTAATTTATGACACCTGTGTCATGAGGATAATTAGTTTTTGTAGAATCATACAATGTTTTCTGAGATCACAGTGACCTTGGCCTTTTGTCTTTTATATTTTCCAGAAGCCCAGCTGAAAACTAAAAGGGGACAGAGGGTTTGCAGTGAGGGCCTCGAGGCCCTGGAAAGATCTGCCTGAGGAAATGAGGTCGGCTGACTCAGTAATTTCTTTTCCCCACATAAAACATACTCGTATCAGAGTGCCTTTTATGCCCTTTAAAAATGTTTTTTCCATAAACTGTAAATTCAAATTTGTGATTTGTCTACAGAAAAGCATGCAGTTCAACATATACAATAGTTTTCAATAGTAATTAAAGATGAATTCATATTTTTACTTGGAATTAAAGCTACTAAACTTAACACAAGTAAATTTACATCTGTCTCAGAACTGTGGGTCTATTTTTCCTGTAAGTAGCCTAGCACCAAATCATATAATTATTTATAGGAAACTTCCTTATTATTAAGAAATTGCTGAATAACGTGTTACTGTCCAGTGATGATACCAATACTGTGACCTTTGTTTTTCCAATATCCTGTGTCTGGTATATATCCAGCTGCAGGCAATCTGAAATAAACCACTTCCTCAAACGTAAAATGGCTGATCAATTTTCAATGACGTATCATTAATCATGCAGTGTGGGGATGATAATGACCTGAACGATGTCTCCTGTGGCTGCAGACAACAGCCCTCTATGGCTCAGAGACAAACAGGAAGCGCCGGCTGGGAGGAAGTAGGACTTGAGGGGCTTGAAGGTTCTAATGTCGTACACCTTCACCTTTTTATCCATTCCAGATGTTACCATGTATCTGCCAAAACAGGAGACACTAATAACAGACTGCTCTCTGGTGGGCATTGAGGAAACTGCAGGTCGGTCACCACAGAGAGTGTTACCAGTTATTCAGCCTGACAATGAAGCAGTTCATCATTTATGGATTTCTTCTGCTAAGCTCTTGATTTTTAACCATCTACTGCTCTGCCCTGGGGGATGTAAGCACTATGCAGAATTCACGGAGAGCTAAGAACACACCATCTGTATGTACAGTGACAAAATGAAGCGAAGCCCTCAGAATGACCTGGTTTTCTGAATTACACGGTCACATAAAACGTGACCTGATCTTCATCTGAGTCACAAGCGTGAACCAACACAGCGTGCTTAAGCTGATAACACACCAGTGGACAAGAATGCAACACTTTGTGTTTTACTGTGTGTTTATGTGTAGATGAAGGTTTGACCATGTGTCAAGAGAAATTTACACATGAAAGCAGATAACTCCAAAGGGTTCGCTTACGTTTTCTTGTCACTTTATGTCTGTTTGTATTGCTGTACAGATTATTGGACCTTTCTATCAATGTAGTAATTTTCACAAAGAACTCCCTGAAAGAAAAATAATCCAGGTTCAAAGCATGATAGAGTAAACAACTAAATCCATAAAAATATGTGGCCCCCAGGTGGAAGGTGTTGAGGGATTGAAGAAAAAAAATTATCATTGATTACAAGGACTTGTCACACTCTCAAGGAATTAAGTAAATTATCAATGATAATGTTTTTACTGAAACTACTATCAGTCTCTGGAAATGACACAGATTAGTGTCCATAGACACAGAAATACAAAATTCACGTAGTCCTACATGAGAAATTCAGAGTTTTAAGGTGACTCACGTTCCTGTCTTGTCCACAGCGACGGAGCGGACGCCTCCCTGGTGACAGAGCATCTTGACGAGGGCTTCTTTCTGGTTGGGCGACCAGAGTGTGACTGTGCCGTTGGGGTGTCCCAGGTGGATGATGGCGTTATGAGGGTTCTGACACATCACATCAAGCCGACCGGTCTTGGTGCAGATGGCCGCCACCTCCTTCCCCACAGACACATCCAGGTACTGCAGGAAACTTGTAGCGCTCTGAAGACATGAGTGAGGGTTTGTCAGAGCTGATTACTGATGGTGAAGTCATGTCAGTTTTCAAGGATCTGTGTGATTGATTTTAAAAGTATCGGCGGTTTTCAAACTGTGTGACATGAGGCACAGATGCTACGTGAGGTGAAAGGGACAGGTGTATGCCTTTGTCTTAAAAAGAACAGAACAGTTTTTGTAGTTTGGTTCACTTATCAACACACAAGACTTTAAAAATAGATTCTGTGTGACTTCACCTTCCCACAAATGTCATTGTCTCTACTGTCCATCACAGATGAATGTCCATAAATTAGAAAGCACAGAAAAAGGCGCTCCTTCTAGCACATGAACATTTCTAAGTTTTATTCAGTATCACAGTAACCCAGTAATAGTCATCTGTACATCCATGGGTAAACTGCAAACAGGAACTACAAACAGCTGATTCAGCATACTTTAACTTGTGAAAATGTCTTGATTTTGTCCAACTATCTAGTATGTATTTATGCATCTCAATTGGACATTGTCTATAATATTTTGTATTGTGTGTTGTCTTAGCCTGTTTACGTTATTTGTGCTTATTGTCATAATTAAAACAATGTTTCAATGGTGCCTTTAATTTTAATGAGAATTTTTCCTGGATAAAGAGAGAAAAAATTAAATGATGGTTTAACCAAAAGAAAACGGGTCTCAATTGAACGACCTGATACAAACATCAGGTCTGTGGCAAATTCAGCATTTAAGAGGAGACAATGTTTTGTTACTGTGGCAATATATTTAAAATAAACATGCAACACATCATGTGCATAAACCTCCAGGAACAATACCCACCGCTGTAGCTAGCAAAAAGTGGTAGGGGAGGAACTGCATACGAAGGACGTCATTGAATTTGCGGATGCAGTGGAGCTCTATTCCATTGGAGTCATAAATATGCAGCCACTTCTTCTGAGCCACAGCATACATGGTCTCGCTGTGGAGCCACCTAAATAAAGGCAGAAATGGATTTTACTTAGAGAGAACCTGAGCGCAGCAGCTAACAGATGAGGCAAGACTGTAAAATATTACGTTTTGTACAATGTACGGTTGGATGACTTACTTTACATCATTGACAGACTCCATCACATTAATCTCACACATCAGCTGTTTGGACTGCCAGTCGATACAAGCAACATGGCCTCTTCTCCCACCAAGCAAAAGGTGACTGAGGGAAAGAGAATACAACGTCAACACACAGCTCAAACATTTCAGTCATTTGAATCAAAATTTTAATGTCAACAATGAATCCGACGACTGAGTGACAATGTGAAAGGCAATGAAACCACAGAATTATCACGGGCTTTGATAAACCCACTGTACAAAACCTGCCAGGCACCAAACTACAGACTAGCTGGCTACTGAACACAGTAGAGTTTTTTGCAGCTGGACAGCCAGATATTTCCAAAACAGAGCTAAGGGAGAGTGAATGTTGGATTTTCGTTCATCAGGAGAACAAAAACAAGACTCTGAATAGATGATTATGTTGCAGTGGGTCTGCTGCATGTGTACATAAGCAACTGTTTGCTGCTATTCATTACAGACTTGATTATTTGACTTGTCACAGAGGGAGAAGTGCAGGTAAGATTTAGAACATTAATACTGGTGGCTCTGCTCCAATTCACCCTTAAATGTATGGGTGTTTTTTCAAATGCTCAGACATACCAAATATAGTACAAGGCAGATTAAACCACATATTTACCTCAAATTGCAGTTAAACTTTTGAGAATGCACAACAAAGACACTAAAATATATTTTTCATATTTTAAAAAATTACAATAATCTATAGCCGTCAGATTTTTTTTTATTATTTCAAAGTGCATTAATATTTCTCAGTGTAGAATGATTTATTTCATGTTTATACTGTCTCATCTTACACACAGCCCACTGTTACTTCTCACGGACTGACACTTACCAAACCCAAAGTAGTCAGCACAGTCACTTTCTCATAGTTATTGCAACATGGGGGTGTGCAATGTACACACCATTCCACTGTGGTTAATGAGTGGACAGACAAATGTTTTGCAAGTGGATGTTCTTTCAATTTCTCCAGTCATGGCCACAACAGCTTGATGCCAAGGTTTTCTAGGAGAGTGCAAACTTGTAAGATCTCCTGGTTTCTTGAGTTAGAAATTTGGCCAGGAGAACTACCTGCTGGTTTGGAAATAATTATATGAGATTCCCTCATCAGCCCTAACTTCTCTTGGGACTGCTACTTGGATGTATCTTGAGCATGGGCCATTCAGAGCACATGTTGTCTGAGCTCCCGTTCTGCTTTTAAGTGATCTGATTCATGAACAGCACACAAACTAACAAACCGCAGGTATGTCTTCATTTCCAGACTTGACTGTAAGCAAAACCCTTCAGTAACCACTGAAACCAAGGTGCTGTGCCATCATGTTGCTGTGACTGCTGCTGTAATAGGCTTTGGCTTTACTTCCCCTTCATTGTGTCTGTATTCATTCATAATGACAGTGAGACAACAGCGCCACCGTGAGGTCTAACTGGGGAAAAAAAACAACATTACTTTCATCCAGTAGGAAAAACAAAAAGCTACACTCAGGTTGCATGCTTCAGGTTAACGACCCTAAACACTTCTCATCATCCTGACACCAGCAGCTTATGTGATGTCACAAAACTACAGACAAATAATAAAGATATGGAATAAACTGTCCCGCCTTCAGAGGAGAGCGAGTCCATCAAGCCTGGTTTGCACACGATCACACAGCCTCGAGGGGGTCTAGTCAGGCAACATGAGTGAAAGCACATGTGTGGGTGCAGGGGCTTTAAGTGTTCTAATAAACCATTAATTAATCACACCTGCATTTTCAGTGCGATGGTAATTTAAAATGTCTGCTGTGAAAAAAGCAGCCATCAATTTATAAATATATATGGTAACTCTTTTTTATTGGGGTATACTTATTCACCAGTTAATTAGTTGCTTAATAGCCTGCTTACTGGCTCTTAATTAGTCTTTATAAAGCATTTATTAATCCCTTATTCTGCATGACCATGTTCTACAGCTACTAGGCCTGAGTTTTCCTTCAATAGCCTCGTAATTACTTCTTATTGATAATAAGTAAGGAAGCTGTTGTACATTAATTATGATCTTAAAATGCTTTGCATATCAATGAAACTCTTATTCAGGCAGAATAAGAGATTAATAAATGCATAATAAAGAATAAGTGTACCCTAGTAAAAAGAGTTACCATATATATTATCAGGTAGTAATATATATCATCAAGTGATAATATGTTAATGTTACGTTTACAGCTTCTGCCCTTCCTTTTACTGAATGAAAATGTCTGTTTCCTTGCATTAATATTCAACCAAGATGACTGTTTGATGATGTAAACATGAATAGCATGAAAGCAACTCCAAGAAAACCACTTCATGCACAGTTTGTACTTTGAGTACATGATACTGACCGTCCTGTTTTGCTGTAATCCAGCCGATATGGTCCAAACTGAGACAGTTTCAGGTTAAAATACTGAGGAGGGGGAGAGAGGGAGAAAAAAAATGAAATACAATGCAACAATTGAAGAAATTGGGATTATTTTGTAACAGCACTCTAGAAGTTGAGTTTGAAGAAGCAGTGTGTAGGATTTAGGGGGATCTAATGGAAGATATGGAACTATATTGTTTTTATAAATAAGTCCCCAGCACTTGGATGGCAACTGTGAAATCTTTCAAGTGACCCTACCTTTGCTCCAGATGTTATATCCACAGCATCTGCGATATCTTCCTGAGAGATAGTACACGTGTCTTCATCTTCATCTCCTTCTAGAAACCTGAGATCAGAAGAAAATGTGTCACAACCAGGTGTTTAATCAAAGGCTCATTTAATCTCTTATCACATCCATAAAGCGACACGAAGAAACCAGAGACTTTTAGAAGAACTTACCCAGCATCCTCTGGGAGTAGGAGGTCAAGCCGGGCTGCCTGTTTCTGGGCCATTTCTGAAGCTTCATCAGAGCGAACTATCATGTCTCTCAGCTTGCGATGCTTGGGGCGAGGCTAGGAGGAGAAGACGACGTTGGCTGGTTGAAACAGCTAACTCTATTTACTTATCATTAATGGTTAAAAAGAGAGACATTGTGGTGTTTACCATTTTAGTCTTTTCTTTCCTCTTGAACTTCTGCACTCTGTCTTCAGGAATAGGAGCAGGACCAGGGAAAGGGTCTGATTTCTGAGTATGAACAATAATTAGAGAAAACACGAGAATAAATGTTGATATAATATTAGTATGATATACAGTATTTACATTCTTTAGAATCTGGGGCACTGTAATATTATGGTCCAGCTTAAGTATGATCTTCTTCTGGCCAAAAAGGCTGATTCACAGTTAAGGGATGAACTGCAGCAATCAGCATGTCACATTTGGTCATTTTGCCTCTGAACACCATCAAAATAGATTTCAAATGAAGCCATTAAGATGTGCCTGAAGGTTACTCCAAATGGTGAACAGTTACTTGTATTGAAGTCACTGTTTGCCCTATAAATCTAAAGTTTGTAATGTTTTTGAGTCAGACCTCTGTTGTTCATCGCCCTGACAGGATATAAAATGGTAAAAGTAAATTAAAAACTCTTACCCCTGATATGAATTCCTTTCCATCACTTCCAGCCTCCTCTTGCTTCCTTTTCCTAGGTTTCAGTTTCGTGTGCTGCTCCTGCTGTAGAGCCGATTCAGTGCGTCCTTCGTCTTTTCCCACTTTGTTTCCGTCTTTCTCCTCCTCCCGTGGCTCCTGCCAGTACCGAGCTGGAGGCTGTAGAAAAGGAGCAAACAGTGACAGGTTAAACAGCAGCACTGATATCGGGAGGAGGACAGAGAATTTTGTGTGTTTGTTTGCGCGCAGAGAATTAAGTCTGAATGATGATATCCAAACCCTGACACGGTTTCATGAATGAACTTAAAAAAAAACAAAACAAATGATTTAGTAGCAGTTACCTTCTTCTTCTTTTTCCCCACGTGTGCCTCGCTCGCCGCTGCCTTGCTGGGAGACGCCATCTTTGTTGTGTACGTTTCTTACTTCCTGTTACGTCACGTAAGGCTACGTCACTTCTGGTTCTACGTATATTCCTCATTTTCAGTGTAAAGACTGAATTAAAACAACGTAACACTATATACATTATTATTATTTTTCATTCTATGTACACAACAACAACAGCAGCAGCAGCAGCAGCAACAACAACAACAACAACAACAACAACAACAACAACAATAATAATAATAATAATAAATGTCATCATGAAATATCCATTGTTTTCCCTGCCAAAGAGCACCCCCATCATACTTTGTCTGAACCTCTGAGCACTCAAAACTCTTTATTTCTGATGCCTCTGCATTGGACATCTCATCCCCATATCACTGCAATACCCAAGGCTATGGGTCCAAAGTGGTTTCCACACAAAAAGTACCACTACAGGCTTTAAAAAAAGATAGGCAAGCCATTTGTGCCTCTGTAACTTTGGTCAGGTGCAGGATACTGGGGTTTGTATGCAAAAGTGAGGGTGTCAGTTAAACCACACAGCAGGACTTCCTCTGTAAGTTAATAGTTAACTTACTGTATCCAAGTATCTGTATCCAAATGCACTTGTCTTTCCCTATCTCCAAAAAGCTGGAAGTGCCCAGTAAAAGGCTGAGCCATGGCAGCTGTACATCACCAATGAATAAATGTTCAAGTGAGAATTTTCTAAACTTCCTGCACCACGCCTACTGAAAAGTATTTTTGAAACTGGGCCAAGACGCTTTATCTACATGTACTGGGAAAAGGGTAGCTCTCTGGGGGCACCACAAACTTATAGTCCTTTAATTTGCCAGAGCCGAACTGTAGATTTAAGAAGACCACAGCAAGAAAAGACTCTTCTTCCCACAGAGTAAAACCTCAGGACTTTGAAGTTGAAAGAATGCTATGTGTTTTGAATTGATTCCATGCAGACTGTGTACACAATTCCCACTTGGCTTGGTTTATTTAAATGTGCAAACAGTGTGTTCAAACTGAAAACCTTTGAACAAAAAAAGTTCAAAAAGAGCAATGGTTATTAGGTAAGTAAGTTATAAAAACTGTTTTTGACCAGTTATACAGAATTACTAATGCTGAATCATGCTTTCGTTCCTGTTCAAATCTCTATTACACACAAACATGGATCTGCATGTCACTGTGAACATGACTATACTTGTGTACACTATGTTGAAAAAAGTTGATTTTGATCATGTCTAAGTGAATTAACTGAGAAAACAGGGGACTAAAGGATAAAAGCCCAGGAAATGAGGGAGTGCAGGGAGGGGCTGGACTTTCGCATAACATCTGGGACCGAGCCTACAATCACAGTGGAGACTGTTATGCAACAAGGGGAGAAAGGGAGGCAAATACTAGTCTGGGAAAATTACAATAGGACAATAGGAGAGGAGAAAAGCTCCACAAATACAGCAGAGAAACCAGCAGAGATCAGCATGTCACTTACTCCAGACAAGGTATGTTCGACGTCTCTGAATTAATCTTTCTTTAGAGAGGAGCACTGCATGTATGCACAAGCAGTTGGAAGTACTTTGATTTAAACTCCTCCTTCCTCCACATTTTTTCTTGAGTGTAACCTAAGACTTCCTCTTTGAGCACCCCACTGTCCTTTTGGCTTGTTAACTATTTGTTATGTTACTGCTTTTAAAATGACCTGTGGATGTTATTTCCTACAACATTCTGACTTCAGTCTCTGCAGCTGACAGCAATATTGTTCACACTCTTCTCCTCTTTAACCTTTCTCCACTGTCAAATTGCTGCAGCTCATTGTTTCTTTTCTTTTCTTTTCTCTTTTAAAAGATGGATTTACCTCCTCGTCCAGAGCTGTTTGATTTCCATGGAGTTTCAATGACTCACTATTTCACAGACAACTGGGAGAACATTCAAAACTTCCAAGCCAGGCCAGATGATATACTTATTGCAACATACCCAAAAGCAGGTGGGACTATAAACATGAACAGTCAGTGTAAATGCTTTTACAGCTCTTAAAAAATATATATGTGTAAGGGTGAGGAGTTGATATCACCTTATTCTCCTCTCTCTGTCTCTCCCTCTCTCTCTTCAGGAACCACCTGGGTCTCCTACATCCTTGACCTACTGTATTTTGGTGAGACCTCTCCAGAGCGTCAGACATCCATCCCTATCTATGAAAGAGTGCCTTTCTTGGATATCGCCTTCCCGTCTATGGATACAGGTTGCACAGACACTCAAATATACTTGCCATATTTCTTGAGCATGCATCACAAACATACAAACACTTTATCTTATTCATTGTCCAGTATACCATGAGGTAATTGTCTACCTTTTCATATTCCTTTTCTTAGTGTCATATTTTTCATATTCAAGAAAATATTTGAGAACTATGCAGTATCAGGATTTTAATTACTCCGTCTACACCTCTTCATTATAGGAAAAGACCTGGTGGACAAGCTCCCCACCTCCCCACGACTCATTAAAACCCATTTCCCAGTACAGTTCGTGCCAAAGTCCTTTTGGGAACAAAACTGCAGGGTACTGTAGCCTGTGTGTTATTTGCATTATCTCAATGTATGATTACAAGAAGCTAAGATAGCAGATGAGTCTGATATAGTGCAGTCTATGGGATTATTCTGTTTAATTACACCAGTAACTAAATTACAGGCAAGCCATTGTTTAATATAGTCAGCTACACTGTGTTGGTATTTTTAATATATTTAGACAGAGAAGCTTTTAACCCCACAAAAAGTGTGTTAAACAGCACTCCTCACTGGTAGAGGCCTCCCCCAGCAGGACCATGTTCAGAAATGGCTCAAGGAACACGACAAAGAGCCTAAGGCATTAACCCAGCCTCCAAATTCCCTAGATCCCAATCCAATTGTGCATCTGTGGGATGTGCCAGAACAAACCACATCCACAGAGGCCGCTGCAAATGCTCTGAAGCCAAACACCACCGAAGGTCCCAGAGCTGTTTTGGTGGCACGAGGGGGACCTACACAGTATCAGACAAGCCCAACAGATCCTCAGTAAGACTGGAATCTGGGGAATTTGGAGGCCAGGTCAACACCTTGGGCTCTTTGTTGTATTCCTCAAGTCACCGAGGCCCCTGCCACTGGGGAGTGCTGTTGCAACCAACAGGGGTGTGCGTCTGTGGTCTGCAACAATGTTTGGTGGGTGGTACATGTCAAGTAAGATCCAGTTAAATGCTAGGACCCAAGGTTTCCCAGCAGAACATCGCATTGCAACAAGATGATTAATGGCTGATCAGTGTAGCACTCATTTAATTTAAAGGCTGATGAACAACAAAGAAAAACAATAAAGTCTGAGGCATGTCTGCCTCCTGTTACTATAATAAATACTTGTGAAAGCATGTCTCATGTGATGTCGGTCCTCTGATGATTCAAATGCTTTTTTTTTTCTTATGTAGATAATCTATGTGGCCCGCAATGCCAAAGACAACATGGTGTCTTTTTTCCACTTTGATCGCATGAACAAGGCTGAGCCAGAGGCTGGAGACTGGAACAGCTACTTCCAGAGATTCTTAGAGGGAAAGAGTATGTATGAAATAATTACATACAGATTTCATTTACATTACTGAAGCGCTGTCATGTATTGTTTGCCAAGATTACATTCTGTGTCCTCAGTGGTGTTTGGGTCCTGGTACGACCATGTGAACAACTGGTGGAAGAAGAAAGAGACGTATTCAAACCTCCATTACATGTTCTTTGAGGATATGATTGAGGCAAGTTTGTTGTTTTTTGTGGGTCACTTCCCACATCAGGCTACTTTTTTAAAGCTGGTAATAATGGAACGATGATATTTGCCCGATGTGTTTCCAGGATACCAGGCGGGAAATAGATAAACTCTGCAACTTTCTCGGCTTGTCTAAGTCAGCTGAGGACAAGAAACTAATAACAGGTGGAGTGCAGTTTGATAACATGAAAAAGAACAGCATGGCCAACTATTCTACGTTCTCAGCCATGGATTTCAAAGTTTCTCCCTTCATGAGGAAAGGTACAGTGAATAATAATATGCTACAATAAAAGAAATGGACTTTCCACATTGACCTAACATACCTCTCTCTCTCTGTGGTTCTGCAGGGAAAGTTGGTGACTGGAAAAACCATTTCACTGTGGCCCAGAATGAAGAGTTTGATGAAGACTACAAGAGGAAGATGAAGGACCCCACTCTTCAGTTCCGCACTGAACTTTGAGGATGAGCCCACAACTGACTGGACATTTCTGTGAAAAAAATCACTGTAGCCTCAAACATGATAGCAGAGAAGTGGTGTGTGTCTGAATCAAGGCTGTGAGCTCAAAGGAAATCAAATGACTTTAACTTTCTGACAGTGAATATTTCCATTAAGAGAATGCATACATAGAAAACATATAGATTAACTAATAATGGAATAAATCAAATTCTTCTTTTATAAAGAAAACATGTAAGCTTTGACTTAGTACACCCACTGTATTTACCCAGTACCTGATTCTTCACAGGCATTTAAAGTTTAACTGCCACTGTATGATTAAACTGTTAACTTTGATGTTCTCAGATTGTGTTCTGTTGTGGAAATTTTCTCAGCTGCTGGTGAAGAATGAAATAGAAACTTCTGCCGGCCGACAAAGTTTTATTTTCCTTGCAAGAAAAAGGTCAAAGTCCTTTTGGGAACCCGAGCAGTCAGGATATGGCCAAAGACCCTGAACATAGGGACATCTAGACTCTTATACCTGAAGGATGCCCCCCAAGGTGAACAAAAGGGTCCTTGATCTTATTTGCCCTTTTACACCTCTTTGTCTGCCTCCAGACGTGGCACCCCACCCCTAGGGTGATCTTTCACACCTGGGGTATCCTACAGAATTTACATCTCAGTGAGAATGTAAGTAAGCAGTTTAGACATCACAAATGTTACAAGAAAAGATTTTTACAATTACAGTTCTCACAATGAAATTAATCCAGGTGTATTCACTGATGTCTATATTTTTTCATATTTTTTTTTATCAACATTAAAAACACCAAATCTCACTCATACTGTTCATCTTTCAGATTGTGAGGGATTGTGTCAGATTGTGAGGGACTGAGCAGGAAAGCACGAGCAATCACAGGTAATAATAATAATAAATAAGGGCTTTACCACCCCACCCCACAAAAAAAAAAAACAACTGACCAAACAAAGTTTGTTTGCTCTGCTCAGTTTTGTATTTCATCATTTCTAAAACTATTTTCACACACACATTACTACTGCAAAAGACCAGTCGACAGTCTTTGATGCGTAAAATTAGCAGAGTTCTCCTTTGATAGCCTGGATGTAGGTAACTCAAGTGCATGGCATCGGGCCAGATGTCCTGCATGGACAAACGCATCACTGTACCTCTGCACTGTATTACCGTATGTAAGACATAAAATATAAAATGAATCTAATAGTTTAATCAAGTTCTTTCTTCATCAGTGTCTTTACAATATCAGTTTAACTCAACTTCTTGCATGTGTGTGATGAGTGATGTTCAGTGGTGTGCCATTGTTATTAGGGCCCGAGCAACGAGTTGCGTGGGCCCAACGGGGCCACGCAACGAGTTGCAAGGACCCTCTTGTTTTCGTTCGGTTTATTATTATTAGGGCCCGAGCAACGAGTTGCGTGGGCCCAACGGGGCCATGCAACGAGTTGCAAGGACCCTCTTGTTTTCGGTCTGTTTATTATTATTATTATTATTATTATTAGGGCCCGAGCAACGAGTTGCGTGGGCCCAACGGGGCCATGCAACGAGTTGCAAGGACCCTCTTGTTTTCGGTCTGTTTATTATTATTATTATTATTATTATTAGGGCCCGAGCAACGAGTTGCGTGGGCCCAACGGGGCCATGCAACGAGTTGCAAGGACCCTCTTGTTTTCGTTCGGTTTATTATTATTAGGGCCCGAGCAACGAGTTGCGTGGGCCCAACGGGGCCATGCAACGAGTTGCAAGGACCCTCTTGTTTTCGTTCGGTTTATTATTATTATTATTATTATTATTTTTTTTCTTCTTTTTCCGCCTCTTTGATCGCCTTTTTGAGGGCCTTAACATGCGTCAAAACTCCTGAAAATTTGCAGACGCGTCAGGCATGGCGAAAAATTTAAGAATTTAAGGGTCTTGAGCATGGGCGTGGCAAAATGGCCTCGGTAGCGCCACCTACATTTTTAAACGAACAGCCCCTCAAGCCCGTTGTGCCTAAAAATCTGAAAATCTGCACACATATGTAACATCCCATGATGCACCAAAAAGTCTCTTGGAGCCATATCCTAAACCCAACAGAAAGTATTTTTATTTTGACCGGAAGGTGAAAAAATAGTGTGTTTTTGGCCTTTTCCAGGGGTCGCTTGAACGCGAACTAGTCCTAGACGCATTATCCGATTGACTTCAAAATTTGATAATTTGTTCTTAAGACATAGACGAAGTTAAATTGCAAAAGTTTTGGACTTTTCATTGAAGGGCGTGGAAGTTATGGCCCCTCAAAGTTCGATTACTCGCCACGAAACAGGAAGTTGCTTTATTTTTGCTATATTTCGGCCATACTTTGTCCAAACTGCATCAAACTTTACAGGATTGTTAATGGTACCTATCTGCACACATCCATATGTCAATATTCATACAATTGTTGTAGCGCCACCTATTTATAGCAGGAAATGACATATTTTATAGTGTGATGTCCAGTTTCTAGACGGGTGACCAGATTCACTTCAAATGTTGTCAGCCCCTCCTTGACAATTTTTGGAAGAAGTCCTCCGAAAATTGTGAGTTTTGGTCGAAGCGTGTGCCGGTTCTGGCCCGTCAAAGTTCGGAAACCCAACTTCCTGTTTGAAACCTCAGATTTTGGGGTAACTTCCTGTTGCGACTCTCTACTTTATCCTACAGATGGAGCCATTGTATTACTCTTTGATGGGTTTTTGGAAGGGGGTCTCTGTGTGTGTGTGTGTGTGTGTGTGTGTGTGTGTGTGTGTGTGTGTTTGTGTTTGTGTTTGAGGGGGGAGGGGAAGAGGAGTTGATTGAGTCTGTGAGAAGCTGCCACAGAGAGGTTACAGTCAGGAGAGCCAAGAGCTGCTTTACACGCGGGATAAAAACTTCAGTTAAGATTTGAGCTGTCACTTGAGAAAGCATCATGCCAAAAACTAAGGAAATCACTGTAGACTTGAAGAAAAGAATTGTCGATGCTCAGGAAGCAGGAGAAGGATATACAAAGTTATCACAGCATTTCCAAGCGTCAAGAACTCAAATGAGAAGCGTCACCGAGAAATTCAAGGAGAGCCACACTGTGCAGAACAAGCCTGGCAGAGGTAGGAAGCCAAAGATTTCAATGACCCTGGAAAGAAAACCAGTGAGAGACCTGTCTAAAAACCCCATAAACGCTGCCAAGACACTAGTGAATGACTAAGTTAAGTCTGAAATTGTAGCCTCAAAGAAGATTACATGAATTCATGTAATCTTACCATATGTCTCCCCTTGACCAAAGCTGAGCGTGGATTGATGCTGTCTTTACAGTTTGGTTTTGATCAGTTAGGAAATTTCACAAGGGGTCAGCTGATTTTTTCGTGTTACTCAGTGTACGGCAACAGGAAAAGTGCATGTCTACATCCACCGGCGTCGAGGTGAACCAGCTGAATATAAGCCACTCAAGTTGACGACAAGTGCATTGAAAAGTAAAAGCTGCTGGCCTTTACCTTTTCTTTGTCAAAGCGCCTGTTCAGCCAGTAGTTAGTAAAGTAATATTTTCAGCGTTGTCCACAGTCTCATGACATGTTTAACAGGAAGCACAGCACGCTGGTTAAGCTCATGGCAAACTGTTACTAACAGCTAAAATGAAAGCTTGTCTGTATGTAGTCTAACTGGTTAGTTTGTCACTAATCTCCAAATTTTGCAAATTGCTATAAACTTCACTCTCTTAAACCAGTAACAGTCTGAGCTGGACTGATAGGGGTCTGTATGGATAAAGATAAAATCCTAATGATACCCATCCCTACAGCTGGTTAGTGGCTTCGCCCTGACTTTAGGCAGATGAGAAATTCACTATTCAAATAAGTTCATTATAAGCCTTGTTTAAGCATAAATGATTTATATATGCACCCAATAACAGAACTTAAAAAAATGCTTTTGCTCAAAGCTCAAAGCTTGTAAAGTCAAGTTAAAACTGAGTTTTATCTCCTTTTGGGAGGGGGTATCTCTCTCTGTGTTTGTGTGGGTGTGTTTGTGTTTGTGTTTGAGGGGGAGGGGAAGAGGAGTTAATTGAGTCTGTGAGAAGCTGCCACAGGGAGGTTACAGTCAGGAGAGCCAAGAGCTGTCACAGATGATGAGCTCTGAAAAATATTATCACAGAAAATAATTAGCATAAAAGCTTTTATTTTAAATTTTACATCTCGGAAGTGTGAACTGTTACGCCAGCGTGTGCCCTGCGACCTGCGTTGACCCCGCGGTTGCCGGGTCCCGCGGTCGCCGCTCCCCGACGGGCGCCGGTGCGAGGGCCGTTCAACGCTGCTCGCAGCTTTAATTATTATTATATTATTTTTTTTCTTCTTTTTCCGCCTCTTTGATCGCCTTTTTGAGGGCCTTAAAATGCGTCAAAACTCCTGAAAATTTGCAGACGCGTCAGGCACGGCGAAAAATTTAAGAATTTAGGGGTCTTGAGCATGGGTGTGGCAAAATGGCCTCGGTAGCGCCACCTACATTTTTAACGGAACAGCCCCTCAAGCCCGTTGCGCCTAAAAATCTGAAAATCTGCACACATATGTAACATCCCATGACGCACCAAAAAGTCTCTTGGAGCCATATTCTAAACCCAACAGAAAGTATTTTTATTTTGACCGGAAGGTGAAAAAATTGTGTGTTTTTGGCCATTTCCAGGGGTCGCTTGAACGCGAACTAGTCCTAGACGCATTATCCGATTGACTTCAAAATTTGATAATTTGTTCTTAAGACATAGACGAAGTTAAATTGCAAAAGTTTCGGACTTTTCATTGAAGGGCGTGGAAGTTATGGCCCCTCAAAGTTCGATCACTCGCCACAAAACAGGAAGTTGCTTTAAATTTGCTATATTTCGGCCATACTTTGTCCAAACTGCATCAAACTTTACAGGATTGTTAATGGTACCTATCTGCACACATCCATATGTCAATATTCATACAATTGTTGTAGCACCACCTATTTATAGCAGGAAATGACATATTTTATAGTGTGATGTCCAGTTTCTAGACGGGTGACCAGATTCACTTCAAATGTTGTCAGGACAGACTTAAGGATTTTTGGAAGACTGGCTCCGAAAATTGTGAGTTTTGGTCGAAGCGTGTGCCTGTTCTGGCCTGTCAAAGTTCGGAAACCCAATTTTGTCTCAGAAAGGTCAGATTTTGGGGTAACTTCCTGGTGCAACTCTCTACTTTATCCTATAGATGGAGCCATTGTATTACTCTTTGATGGATTTTTGGAAGGGGGTCTCTGTGTGTGTGTGTGTGTGTGTGTGTGTGGTGTGTGTGTGTGTGTGTTTGTGTTTGTGTTTGAGGGGGGAGGGGAAGAGGAGTTGATTGAGTCTGTGAGAAGCTGCCACAGGAAGGTTACAGTCAAGAGAGCCAAGAGCTGTCACAGATGATGAGCTCTGAAAAATATTATGACAGAAAATAATTAGCATAAAAGCTTTTATTTAAAACTTTTACATCTCGGAAGTGTGAACTGTTACGCCAGCGTGTGCCCTGCGACCTGCGTTGACCCCGCGGTTGCCGGGTCCCGCGGTCGCCGCTCCCCCGACGGGCGCCGGGTGCGAGGGCCCGTTCAACGCTGCTCGCAGCTTTAATTATTATTATTATTATTTTTTTTCTTCTTTTTCCGCCTCTTAGATCGGCTTTTTGAGGGCCTTAACATGCGTGAAAACTTACCAAAATTTGCAGACGCGTCAGGCACGGCGAAAAATTTAATAATTTAGGGGTCTTGAGCATGGGCGTGGTAAAATGCCCTCGGTAGCGCCACCTACATTTTTAAACGGAACAGCCCCTCAAGCCCGTTGCGCCTAAAAATCTGAAAATCTGCACACATATGTAACATCCCATGACGCACCAAAAAGTCTCTTGGAGCCATATTCTAAACCCAACAGAAAGTATTTTTATTTTGACCGGAAGGTGAAAAAATTGTGTGTTTTTGGCCATTTCCAGGGGTCGCTTGAACGCGAACTAGTCCTAGACGCATTATCCCATTGACTTCAAAACTTAATAGTATGTTCTTAAGACATAGACGATGTTAAATTGCGGCAGATTTTGAGTTTTTTGTTGAAGGGCGTGGAAGTTATGGCCCCTCAAAGTTCGATTACTCGCCACGAAACAGGAAGTTGCTTTATTTTTGCTATATTTCGGCCATACTTTGTCCAAACTGCATCAAACTTTACAGGATTGTTAATGGTACCTATCTGCACACATCCATATGTCAATATTCATACAATTGTTGTAGCGCCACCTATTTATAGCAGGAAATGACATATTTTATAGTGTGATGTCCAGTTTCTAGACGGGTGACCAGATTCACTTCAAATGTTGTCAGCCCCTCCTTGACAATTTTTGGAAGACTGGCTCCGAAAATTGTGAGTTTGGGTCGAAGCGTGTGCCGGTTCTGGCCCGTCAAAGTTCGGAAACCCAACTTCCTGTTTGAAACCTCAGATTTTGGGGTAACTTCCTGTTGCGACTCTCTACTTTATCCTACAGATGGAGCCATTGTATTACTCTTTGATGGGTTTTTGGAAGGGGGTCTCTGTGTGTGTGTGTCTGTGTGTGTGTGTTTGAGGGGGGAGGGGAAGAGGAGTTGATTGAGTCTGTGAGAAGCTGCCACAGGGAGGTTACAGTCAGGAGAGCCATGAGCTGTCACAGATGATGAGTTCTGAAAAATATTATCACAGAAAATAATTAGCATAAAAGCTTTTATTTTAAATTTGTTGCAACAAATTCAGGTTTCTTACAGCATTTTCCTTATTGAAAACTAAATTCTACCTGAAATGTATCAATAAAAATCTTCTTTTGCAGTTAATGTCACCAGTTTATAGTTTAGTTTTAATAGCATTCCCTGTCACTGATGTGCCTTTAATTATCGGTTCTATCAGGGATCATTTATGTGTTTATCTTACGGGGGGTGAGCCACCTCACAGGTTGGTTATATTACCTGTTGACCTCAGCTCAGTGAGCTAAGACAATGTTTAATGCAGTGTTTTTTCTGATATGAAAATGGATATTATTCAGCACATCTAACCTCAGCAGGCCCCTCTTCAGAAACTCATATCTGCAGATGTCAAAGCTGGCTCAAAAAATTAAACTGGCTTCAAATTAATTTGAAGGAATTGGTAGGTTATTTTGAATTCATGTAATCTTCCATCACCTTTCTGTTTCTTTCCATCTCTCTACTATCTTTCCATATGTCTCCCCTTGACCAAAGCTGAGCGGGATATGCTGTCTTTACAGTTTGGTTTTGATCAGTTAGGAAATTTCACAACGGGGTCAGCTGATTTTTTCATGTCTTACTCAGTGTACGGCGACAGGAAAAGTGTCACTAGGTCTACATCCAGCGTCGAGGTGAACCAGCTGAATATAAAGCCACTCAAGTTGACGACAAGTGCATTGAAAAGTAAAAAGCTGCTGGCCTTTACCTTTTCTTTGTCAAAAGCGCCTGTTTGGCCAGTAGTTAGTAAAGTAATATTTTCAGCGTTGTCCACAGTCTCATGACATGTTTAACAGGAAGCACAGCACGCTGGTTTAAGCCTCATGGCAAACTGTTACTAACAGCTAAAATGAAAGCTTGTCTGTATGTAGTCTAACTGGTTAGTTTGTCACTAATCTCCCAAATTTTGCAAATTGCTATAAACTTCACTCTCTTAAAACCAGTAACAGTCTGAGCTGGACTGATAGGGGTCTGTATGGATAAAGATAAAATCCTAATGATACCCATCCCTACAGCTGGTTAGTGGCTTCGCCCTGACTTTAGGCAGATGAGATATTCACTGTTCAAATAACTTCATTATAAGCCCTTGTTTAAGCATAAATGATTTATATATGCACCCAATAACAGAACTTGCAAAAAAATGCTTTTGCTCAAAGCTCAAAGCTTGTAAACTCAAGTTAAAACTGAGTTTTATCTCCTTTTGGGAGGGGGTATTTCTCTGTGTGTTGTGTGTGTGTGTGTTGGGTGTGTTTGTGTTTGAGGGGGAGGGGAAGAGGAGTTGATTGAGTCTGTGAGAAGCTGCCACAGAGAGGTTACAGTCAGGAGAGCAAGAGCTGTCACAGATGATGAGCTCTGAAAAATATTATCACAGAAAATAATTAGCGTAAAAGCTTTTATTTAAAATTTTAACATCTGGGAAGTGTGAACTGTTACGCCAGCGTGTGCCCTGCGACCTGCGTTGACCCTGCGGTTGCCGGGGTCCCGCGGTCGCCGCTCCCCCCGACGGGACGCCGGGTGCGAGGGCCCGTTCAACGCTGCTCGCAGCTTTAATTAGGGCCCGAGCAACGAGTTGCGTGGGCCCAACGGGGCCATGCAACGAGTTGCAAGGACCCTCTTGTTTTCGGTCTGTTTATTATTATTATTATTATTATTATTATTATTATTATTATTTTTTTTCTTCTTTTTCCGCCTCTTAGATCGGCTTTTTGAGGGCCTTAACATGCGTGAAAACTTACCAAAATTTGCAGACGCGTCAGGCAACGGCGAAAAATTTAATAATTTAGGGGTCTTGAGCATGGGCGTGGTAAAATGCCCTCGGTAGCGCCACCTACATTTTTAAACGGAACAGCCCCTCAAGCCCGTTGCGCCTAAAAATCTGAAAATCTGCACACATATGTAACATCCCATGACGCACCAAAAAGTCTCTTGGAGCCATATTCTAAACCCAACAGAAAGTATTTTTATTTTGACCGGAAGGTGAAAAAATTGTGTGTTTTTGGCCATTTCCAGGGGTCGCTTGAACGCGAAACTAGTCCTAGACGCATTATCCCATTGACTTCAAAACTTAATAGTATGTTCTTAAGACATAGACGATGTTAAATTGCGGCAGATTTTGAGTTTTTGTTGAAGGGCGTGGAAGTTATGGCCCCTCAAAGTTCGATTACTCGCCACGAAACAGGAAGTTGCTTTATTTTTGCTATATTTCGGCCATACTTTGTCCAAACTGCATCAAACTTTACAGGATTGTTAATGGTACCTATCTGCACACATCCATATGTCAATATTCATACAATTGTTGTAGCGCCACCTATTTATAGCAGGAAATGACATATTTTATAGTGTGATGTCCAGTTTCTAGACGGGTGACCAGATTCACTTCAAATGTTGTCAGCCCCTCCTTGACAATTTTTGGAAGACTGGCTCCGAAAATTGTGAGTTTGGGTCGAAGCGTGTGCCGGTTCTGGCCCGTCAAAGTTCGGAAACCCAACTTCCCTGTTTGAAACCTCAGATTTTGGGGTAACTTCCTGTTGCGACTCTCTACTTTATCCTACAGATGGAGCCATTGTATTACTCTTTGATGGGTTTTTGGAAGGGGGGTCTCTGTGTGTGTGTGTCTGTGTGTGTGTGTTTGAGGGGGGAGGGGAAGAGGAGTTGATTGAGTCTGTGAGAAGCTGCCACAGGGAGGTTACAGTCAGGAGAGCCATGAGCTGTCACAGATGATGAGTTCTGAAAAATATTATCACAGAAAATAATTAGCATAAAAGCTTTTATTTTAAATTTGTTGCAACAAATTCAGGTTTCTTACAGCATTTTCCTTATTGAAAACTAAATTCTACCTGAAATGTATCAATAAAAATCTTCTTTTGCAGTTAATGTCACCAGTTTATAGTTTAGTTTTAATAGCATTCCCTGTCACTGATGTGCCTTTAATTATCGGTTCTATCAGGGATCATTTATGTGTTTATCTTACGGGGGTGAGCCACCTCACAGGTTGGTTATATTACCTGTTGACCTCAGCTCAGTGAGCTAAGACAATGTTTAATGCAGTGTTTTTTCTGATATGAAAATGGATATTATTCAGCACATCTAACCTCAGCAGGCCCCTCTTCAGAAACTCATATCTGCAGATGTCAAAGCTGGCTCAAAAAATTAAACTGGCTTCAAATTAATTTTAAGGAATTGTAGGTTATTTTGAATTCATGTAATCTTTCTCCATCACCCTTTCTGTTTCTTCCATCTCTCTACTCATCTTCTCCCATATGTCTCCCCCTTGACCAAAGCTGAGCGTGGATTGATGCTGTCTTTACAGTTTGGTTTTGATCAGTTAGGAAATTTCACACGGGGTCAGCTGATTTTTTCGTCTTACTCAGTGTACGGCGACAGGAAAAGTTCACTAGGTCCTCCAGCGTCGAGGTGAACCAGCTGAATATAAGCCACTCAAGTTGACGACAAGTGCATTGAAAAGTAAAAGCTGCTGGCCTTTACCTTTTCTTTGTCAAAGCGCCTGTTTGGCCAGTAGTTAGTAAAGTAATATTTTCAGCGTTGTCCACAGTCTCATGACATGTTTAACAGGAAGCACAGCACGCTGGTTAAGCTCATGGCAAACTGTTACTAACAGCTAAAATGAAAGCTTGTCTGTATGTAGTCTAACTGGTTAGTTTGTCACTAATCTCCAAATTTTGCAAATTGCTATAAACTTCACTCTCTTAAACCAGTAACAGTCTGAGCTGGACTGATAGGGGTCTGTATGGATAAAGATAAAATCCTAATGATACCCATCCCTACAGCTGGTTAGTGGCTTCGCCCTGACTTTAGGCAGATGAGATATTCACTGTTCAAATAACTTCATTATAAGCCTTGTTTAAGCATAAATGATTTATATATGCACCCAATAACAGAACTTAAAAAAATGCTTTTGCTCAAAGCTCAAAGCTTGTAAACTCAAGTTAAAACTGAGTTTTATCTCCTTTTGGGAGGGGGTATTTCTCTGTGTGTTTGTGTGTGTGTGTGTGGGTGTGTTTGTGTTTGAGGGGGAGGGGAAGAGGAGTTGATTGAGTCTGTGAGAAGCTGCCACAGAGAGGTTACAGTCAGGAGAGCCAAGAGCTGTCACAGATGATGAGCTCTGAAAAATATTATCACAGAAAATAATTAGAGTAAAAGCTTTTATTTAAATTTTAACATCTGGGAAGTGTGAACTGTTACGCCAGCGTGTGCCCTGCGACCTGCGTTGACCCTGCGGTTGCCGGGGTCCCGCGGTCGCCGCTCCCCCGACGGACGCCGGTGCGAGGGCCCGTTCAACGCTGCTCGCAGCTTTAATTATTATTATTATTATTTTTTTTCTTCTTTTTCCGCCTCTTAGATCGGCTTTTTGAGGGCCTTAACATGCGTGAAAACTTACCAAAATTTGCAGACGCGTCAGGCACGGCGAAAAATTTAATAATTTAGGGGTCTTGAGCATGGGCGTGGTAAAATGCCCTCGGTAGCGCCACCTACATTTTTAAACGGAACAGCCCCTCAAGCCCGTTGCGCCTAAAAATCTGAAAATCTGCACACATATGTAACATCCCATGACGCACCAAAAAGTCTCTTGGAGCCATATTCTAAACCCAACAGAAAGTATTTTTATTTTGACCGGAAGGTGAAAAAATTGTGTGTTTTTGGCCATTTCCAGGGGTCGCTTGAACGCGAACTAGTCCTAGACGCATTATCCCATTGACTTCAAAACTTAATAGTATGTTCTTAAGACATAGACGATGTTAAATTGCGGCAGATTTTGAGTTTTTGTTGAAGGGCGTGGAAGTTATGGCCCCTCAAAGTTCGATTACTCGCCACGAAACAGGAAGTTGCTTTATTTTTGCTATATTTCGGCCATACTTTGTCCAAACTGCATCAAACTTTACAGGATTGTTAATGGTACCTATCTGCACACATCCATATGTCAATATTCATACAATTGTTGTAGCACCACCTATTTATAGCAGGAAA
Source organism: Lates calcarifer (assembly GCF_001640805.2). Lineage (NCBI taxonomy): Eukaryota > Metazoa > Chordata > Actinopteri > Centropomidae > Lates > Lates calcarifer. Next base: position 17,924,228 of record NC_066838.1, on the reverse strand, counting down.
TGACATATTTTATAGTGTGATGTCCAGTTTCTAGACGGGTGACCAGATTCACTTCAAATGTTGTCAGCCCCTCCTTGACAATTTTTGGAAGAAGTCCTCCGAAAATTGTGAGTTTGGGTCGAAGCGTGTGCCGGTTCTGGGCCGTCAAAGTTCGGAAACCCAACTTCCTGTTTGAAACCTCAGATTTTGGGGGTAACTTCCTGTTGCGACTCTCTACTTTATCCTACAGATGGAGCCATTGTATTACTCTTTGATGGGTTTTTGGAAGGGGGTCTCTGTGTGTGTGTGTCTGTGTGTGTGTGTTTGAGGGGGGAGGGGAAGAGGAGTTGATTGAGTCTGTGAGAAGCTGCCACAGGGAGGTTACAGTCAGGAGAGCCAAGAGCTGTCACAGATGATGAGCTCTGAAAAATATTATCACAGAAAATAATTAGCATAAAAAGCTTTTATTTTAAATTTGTTGCAACAAATTCAGGTTTCTTACAGCATTTTCCTTATTGAAAACTAAATTCTACCTGAAATGTATCAATAAAAATCTTCTTTTGCAGTTAATGTCACCAGTTTATAGTTTAGTTTTAATAGCATTCCCTGTCACTGATGTGCCTTTAATTATCGGTTCTATCAGGGATCATTTATGTGTTTATCTTACGGGGGTGAGCCACCTCACAGGTTGGTTATATTACCTGTTGACCTCAGCTCAGTGAGCTAAGACAATGTTTAATGCAGTGTTTTTTCTGATATGAAAATGGATATTATTCAGCACATCTAACCTCAGCAGGCCCCTCTTCAGAAACTCATATCTGCAGATGTCAAAGCTGGCTCAAACGTTGTCCACAGTCTCATGACATGTTTAACACGAAGCACAGCACGCTGGTTAAGCTCATGGCAAACTGTTACTAACAGCTAAAATGAAAGCTTGTCTGTATGTAGTCTAACTGGTTAGTTTGTCACTAATCTCCAAATTTTGCAAATTGCTATAAACTTCACTCTCTTAAACCAGTAACAGTCTGAGCTGGACTGATAGGGGTCTGTATGGATAAAGATAAAATCCTAATGATACCCATCCCTACAGCTGGTTAGTGGCTTCGCCCTGACTTTAGGCAGATGAGATATTCACTGTTCAAATAACTTCATTATAACCCTTGTTTAAGCATAAATGATTTATATATGCACCCAATAACAGAACTTGCAAAAAAATGCTTTTGCTCAAAGCTCAAAGCTTGTAAACTCAAGTTAAAACTGAGTTTTATCTCCTTTTGGGAGGGGGTATCTGTGTGTGTGTGTGTGTTTGTGTTTGTGTTTGTGTTTGAGGGGGGAGGGGAAGAGGAGTTGATTGAGTCTGTGAGAAGCTGCCACAGAGAGGTTACAGTCAGGAGAGCCAAGAGCTGTCACAGATGATGAGCTCTGAAAAATATTATCACAGAAAATAATTAGCATAAAAGCTTTTATTTAAAATTTTTACATCTCGGAAGTGTGAACTGTTACGCCAGCGTGTGCCCTGCGACCTGCGTTGACCCCGCGGTTGCCGGGGTCCCGCGGTCGCCGCTCCCCCGACGGGCGCCGGGTGCGAGGGCCCGTTCAACGCTGCTCGCAGCTTTAATTAGGGCCCGAGCAACGAGTTGCGTGGGCCCAACGGGGCCATGCAACGAGTTGCAAGGACCCTCTTGTTTTCGTTCGGTTTATTATTATTATTATTATTATTATTTTTTTTCTTCTTTTTCCGCCTCTTTGATCGCCTTTTTGAGGGCCTTAACATGCGTCAAAACTCCTGAAAATTTGCAGACGCGTCAGGCACGGCGAAAAATTTAAGAATTTAGGGGTCTTGAGCATGGGTGTGGCAAAATGGCCTCGGTAGCGCCACCTACATTTTTAACGGAACAGCCCCTCAAGCCCGTTGCGCCTAAAAATCTGAAAATCTGCACACATATGTAACATCCCATGACGCACCAAAAAGTCTCTTGGAGCCATATTCTAAACCCAACAGAAAGTATTTTTATTTTGACCGGAAGGTGAAAAAATTGTGTGTTTTTGGCCATTTCCAGGGGTCGCTTGAACGCGAACTAGTCCTAGACGCATTATCCGATTGACTTCAAAATTTGATAATTTGTTCTTAAGACATAGACGAAGTTAAATTGCAAAAGTTTCGGACTTTTCATTGAAGGGCGTGGAAGTTATGGCCCCTCAAAGTTCGATTACTCGCCACGAAACAGGAAGTTGCTTTATATTTGCTATATTTCGGCCATACTTTGTCCAAACTGCATCAAACTTTACAGGATTGTTAATGGTACCTATCTGCACACATCCATATGTCAATATTCATACAATTGTTGTAGCACCACCTATTTATAGCAGGAAATGACATATTTTATAGTGTGATGTCCAGTTTCTAGACGGGTGACCAGATTCACTTCAAATGTTGTCAGCCCCTCCTTGACGATTTTTGGAAGACTGGCTCAGAAAATTGTGAGTTTTGGTCGAAGCGTGTGCCGGTTCTGGCCCGTCAAAGTTCGGAAACCCAACTTCCTGTTTGAAACCTCAGATTTTGGGGTAACTTCCTGTTGCGACTCTCTACTTTATCCTATAGATGGAGCCATTGTATTACTCTTTGATGGGTTTTTGGAGGGGGGTCTCTGTGTGTGTGTGTGTGTGTGTGTGTGTTTGTGTTTGTGTTTGAGGGGGGAGGGGAAGAGGAGTTGATTGAGTCTGTGAGAAGCTGCCACAGAGAGGTTACAGTCAGGAGAGCCAAGAGCTGCTTTACACGCGGGATAAAAACTTCAGTTAAGATTTGAGCTGTCACTTGAGAAAGCATCATGCCAAAAACTAAGGAAATCACTGTAGACTTGAAGAAAAGAATTGTCGATGCTCAGGAAGCAGGAGAAGGATATACAAAGTTATCACAGCATTTCCAAGCGTCAAGAACTCAAATGAGAAGCATCACCGAGAAATTCAAGGAGAGCCACACTGTGCAGAACAAGCCTGGCAGAGGTAGGAAGCCAAAGATTTCAATGACCCTGGAAAGAAAACCAGTTAGAGACCTGTCTAAAGAACCCATAAACGCTGCCAAGACACTAGTGAATGACTTAGTTAAGTCTGAAATTGTAGTCTCAAAGAAGATTACATGAATTCATGTAATCTTACCATATGTCTCCCCTTGACCAAAGCTGAGCGTGGATTGATGCTGTCTTTACAGTTTGGTTTTGATCAGTTAGGAAATTTCACACGGGGTCAGCTGATTTTTTCATCTTACTCAGTGTACGGCGACAGGAAAAGTTCACTAGGTCCTCCAGCGTCGAGGTGAACCAGCTGAATATAAGCCACTCAAGTTGACGACAAGTGCATTGAAAAGTAAAAGCTGCTGGCCTTTACCTTTTCTTTGTCAAAGCGCCTGTTTGGCCAGTAGTTAGTAAAGTAATATTTTCAGCGTTGTCCACAGTCTCATGACATGTTTAACAGGAAGCACAGCACGCTGGTTAAGCTCATGGCAAACTGTTACTAACAGCTAAAATGAAAGCTTGTCTGTATGTAGTCTAACTGGTTAGTTTGTCACTAATCTCCAAATTTTGCAAATTGCTATAAACTTCACTCTCTTAAACCAGTAACAGTCTGAGCTGGACTGATAGGGGTCTGTATGGATAAAGATAAAATCCTAATGATACCCATCCCTACAGCTGGTTAGTGGCGTCGCCCTGACTTTAGGCAGATGAGATATTCACTGTTCAAATAACTTCATTATAAGCCTTGTTTAAGCATAAATGATTTATATATGCACCCAATAACAGAACTTAAAAAAATGCTTTTGCTCAAAGCTCAAAGCTTGTAAACTCAAGTTAAAACTGAGTTTTATCTCCTTTTGGGAGGGGGTATTTCTCTGTGTGTTTGTGTGTGTGTGTGTGGGTGTGTTTGTGTTTGTGTTTGAGGGGGAGGGGAAGAGGAGTTGATTGAGTCTGTGAGAAGCTGCCACAGAGAGGTTACAGTCAAGAGAGCCAAGAGCTGTCACAGATGATGAGCTCTGAAAAATATTATCACAGAAAATAATTAGCGTAAAAGCTTTTATTTAAAATTTTAACATCTGGGAAGTGTGAACTGTTACGCCAGCGTGTACCCTGCGACCTGCGTTGACCCCGCGGTTGCCGGGGTCCCGCGGTCGCCGCTCCCCCGACGGGCGCCGGGTGCGAGGGCCCGTTCAACGCTGCTCGCAGCTTTAATTATTATTATTATTATTATTATTTTTTTTTTTCTTCTTTTTCCGCCTCTTAGATCGGCTTTTTGAGGGCCTTAACATGCGTGAAAACTTACCAAAATTTGCAGACGCGTCAGGCACGGCGAAAAATTTAATAATTTAGGGGTCTTGAGCATGGGTGTGGTAAAATGGCCTCGGTAGCGCCACCTACATTTTTAAACGGAACAGCCCCTCAAGCCCGTTGCGCCTAAAAATCTGAAATCTGCACACATATGTAACATCCCATGACGCACCAAAAAGTCTCTTGGAGCCATATTCTAAACCCAACAGAAAGTATTTTTATTTTGACCGGAAGGTGAAAAAATTGTGTGTTTTTGGCCATTTCCAGGGGTCGCTTGAACGCGAACTAGTCCTAGACGCATTATCCGATTGACTTCAAAACTTAATAGTATGTTCTTAAGACATAGACGATGTTAAATTGCGGCAGATTTTGAGTTTTTGTTGAAGGGCGTGGAAGTTATGGCCCCTCAAAGTTCGATTACTCGCCACGAAACAGGAAGTTGCTTTATTTTTGCTATATTTCGGCCATACTTTGTCCAAACTGCATCAAACTTTACAGGATTGTTAATGGTACCTATCTGCACACATCCATATGTCAATATTCATACAATTGTTCTAGCACCACCTATTTATAGCAGGAAATGACATATTTTATAGTGTGATGTCCAGTTTCTAGACGGGTGACCAGATTCACTTCAAATGTTGTCAGCCCCTCCTTGAGGAATTTTTTGGAAGACTGGCTCCGAAAATTGTTAGTTTTGGTCGAAGCGTGTGCCGGTTCTGGCCCGTCAAAGTTCGGAAACCCAACTTCCTGTTTCAAACCTCAGATTTTAGGGTAACTTCCTGTTGCGACTCTCTACTTTATCCTATAGATGGAGCCATTGTATTACTCTTTGATGGGTTTTTGGAAGGGGGTCTCTGTGTGTGTGTGTCTGTGTGTGTGTGTGTGTGTGTGTGTGTGTGTGTGTGTTTGTGTTTGTGTTTGTGTTTGAGGGGGGAGGGGAAGAAGAGTTGATTGAGTCTGTGAGAAGCTGCCACAGAGAGGTTACAGTCAGGAGAGCCAAGAGCTGCTTTACACGCGGTATAAAAACTTCAGTTAAGATTTGAGCTGTCACTTGAGAAAGCATCATGCCAAAAACTAAGGAAATCACTGTAGACTTGAAGAATTGTCGATGCTTAGGAAGCAGGAGAAGGATATACAAAGTTATAACAGCATTTCCAAGCGTCAAGAACTCAAATGAGAAGCGTCACCGAGAAATTCAAGGAGAGCCACACTGTGCAGAACAAGCCTGGCAGAGGTAGGAAGCCAAAGATTTCAATGACCCTGGAAAGAAAACCAGTTAGAGACCTGTCTAAAGAACCCATAAACGCTGCCAAGACACTAGTGAATGACTTAGTTAAGTCTGAAATTGTAGTCTCAAAGAAGATTACATGAATTCATGTAATCTTACCATATGTCTCCCCTTGACCAAAGCTGAGCGTGGATTGATGCTGTCTTTACAGTTTGGTTTTCATCAGTTAGGAAATTTCACACGGGGTCAGCTGATTTTTTCGTCTTACTCAGTGTACGGCGACAGGAAAAGTTCACTAGGTCCTCCAGCGTCGAGGTGAACCAGCTGAATATAAGCCACTCAAGTTGACGACAAGTGCATTGAAAAGTAAAAGCTGCTGGCCTTTACCTTTTCTTTGTCAAAGCGCCTGTTTGGCCAGTAGTTAGTAAAGTAATATTTTCAGCGTTGTCCACAGTCTCATGACATGTTTAACAGGAAGCACAGCACGCTGGTTAAGCTCATGGCAAACTGTTACTAACAGCTAAAATGAAAGCTTGTCTGTATGTAGTCTAACTGGTTAGTTTGTCACTAATCTCCAAATTTTGCAAATTGCTATAAACTTCACTCTCTTAAACCAGTAACAGTCTGAGCTGGACTGATAGGGGTCTGTATGGATAAAGATAAAATCCTAATGATACCCATCCCTACAGCTGGTTAGTGGCTTCGCCCTGACTTTAGGCAGATGAGATATTCACTGTTCAAATAACTTCATTATAAGCCTTGTTTAAGCATAAATGATTTATATATGCACCCAATAACAGAACTTAAAAAAATGCTTTTGCTCAAAGCTCAAAGCTTGTAAACTCAAGTTAAAACTGAGTTTTATCTCCTTTTGGGAGGGGGTATTTCTCTGTGTGTTTGTGTGTGTGTGTGTGTGGGTGTGTTTGTGTTTGTGTTTGAGGGGGAGGGGAAGAGGAGTTGATTGAGTCTGTGAGAAGCTGCCACAGAGAGGTTACAGTCAAGAGAGCCAAGAGCTGTCACAGATGATGAGCTCTGAAAAATATTATCACAGAAAATAATTAGCGTAAAAGCTTTTATTTAAAATTTTAACATCTGGGAAGTGTGAACTGTTACGCCAGCGTGTGCCCTGCGACCTGCGTTGACCCCGCGGTTGCCGGGGTCCCGCGGTCGCCGCTCCCCCGACGGGCGCCGGGTGCGAGGGCCCGTTCAACGCTGCTCGCAGCTTTAATTTTTCTTATTCTCAATAAATCCTGTGAAAAGACTTCAACCAGCAATGTTCTTCTCTGCTGCTCCAAGCCCATTGCTTCCTACTGAAGACATAAGGACATAAATTATATTAAATCATAAAAAACAGATCATGAATATGTGTTTTTCAGTAGTTTCCTGAAGCAGCTGGGCATTGTAGTTTTTAGCAAATATTACTCATGGAGGAGTAAATAGTGTATTTGTTGGGGACTATTTTCAGCTGTGGATTAATACACATTTGGTGCTCTAGTGAGTATTTCCAGGACAGTGTGTGTGGGGTTGACTTAAACTGCAGTGGAGCTCTATGGCACAGAGGAACAAGCTACAACTAGGATTTGGGTACACAGGAAATAGCACAAGCAATTCATTGTAGGTTTTGGCTTCTCGTGTTATTTGTTGTTGTTTGAAATATACCAAAACATGAAAATTTAATTTCCAGGGTACACCAGGCGAGTGATAGCCTATGACACCAAAGCCAACAAATTCGTCAAATGTGAGAACCTCAAAGAGCGAAGGATGCATCACAGTGCTACAGTGATCAACAACAAGCTGTACGTCACCGGTGGACGCATCCTCAACAGCCATGATGTCATCGAGGACTCAGACTGCTTCGAGTGTTATGACCCAAAGACAGACGTTTGGACATCGAAAGGCTCTTTGCCATACAAGCTATTTGACCACGGCTCTCTGCCGCTAGTCTGTGTTTCCAACAGACCCAACCCCCCATGACCGATCATCCAGTCAGCCACTTTTGGCAAATGCTTAGCTCCAAGTTCTTCACTTCCCCTTTGCCATGACTTATTGGCCTCTAACTACACAAATGGGAAACCATTTCAGACTGATGGCATTCCTTCACGCAGCTCAGTCTCTGCCACAACTTAGCGGCATGTTAAGTCAGGCGGACTTTAATGCGAATCAAAGGAGAGCTCAGCTGATGTGCAGAGGTGTCATGTCTGAGGCACCTGGGGTGGAACTGAACTGAGAACCCCAGAGATGACGAGAGGCAGTCATACATGCACAACAAGCAGCTGTTCAGACACAACACATTATCTGAAGAAGCTCTTTCTGCAGATGGCTGCGCCTGTTTGATGCTACCCAAAAGTTTGAGTGTTATAATTTCCCATACATTTATATGCAGCATATCACTCTGCCTGGCAGCTGCAGATTACTTTTCTATGACAATTAGATACATAGGGAATTATGCGTCTGGCTGTGTGTCTATGAGCTCTGCTTGTCTTGTAAAACTGACAATGACAGATCAGACAGCTAATTAATTTGCACTTTATAGAAAACACATTCCTCCGTGACCCACATGCTTCTAACAGAGTGCACTTGATGATGAAAACAGTTGTGACAGAACATGGACAAGCTCCCGTGGCAAAGTACAGCAGTCCAGTATGGCCGCTGTAATGTTCCCGCGAAGAACAGTTTTACTAGAATAACATTTTCTGGGTCAACACTATTCCAGTTTTGCTGGCTTGGTCCGTTACTTTTAGAATTATTCCCACAACTCCCAACAAAGCATGTTCTGTATATCATTTTACGAATGTTACAGCAAGTAAAATAAAAAGACGTGATGTTTCAGAGAGGAAATACAAATGATTGTTTTCTTCAGTGGTTGTTTACCTTTAATTTTATCATGTGCAATTGCTAGATAAAGAAAATGGCTTCGCAGGCCAGCTATGTTGATGTGACGACATGTGACAATGACGCCTTTGAATGCAAGTGCCTGGTGGGAATGCAGTGACCCTGCTCAGCACAACCATGCCTTGAGATGGTTTTAGGGAGATTGTCAGGGGTTTACAGGTTACAATGAGTTCACGGCCACACACACGTTACTTGCAGGTGGTTACTCACAAGCACGTCCAGTGATCTGAAATCAATCCTCTATTTGTCAGAGGAAACAACAGGACGAAGCAAAAACTGTTCGAGATGTATGACAAAAAAACCAAAAAAAAACAGGCCACAGTCAACAAGACTGTGGAAACATGTTGTACCATCACTGCTGGCCACTACTGTCTCCATCCTGTACCCCTCTTGACCCTCATGGAGCACACATTCACTGCTGTACTCAACCAGCCTCTGGGTGACAATCACCATGGCAACCCTGTTATCACACCAATGGATCATCTATGGCATGCATCCCTGTAGTGAGTCTGTTTAAGACTGCATCAGCGATCAGCTGCATGATGTACAATGTGCTGCTGTTACTTGCACAACTGAGGGACATCTCTATATTTCTTTTCATTTCTCATTGTGCAACACACCTATATTTTGGTTATTTACTTTCCTGTGTGTGACTTTCTTTCAGAGGAACATTCGTTTATTTTTACAGTATGAATGTACAGTACAAAAGAAAATCCTGTATTTGATTTATTGCTCTGAATGTCTCTACATACAAAAACAGGTTGACACAACTGACTGAATCTGTGAACTCTGCTTACTGGTCTTTAGTTGAACTTGCAGACTTTAAATGGTTCTCCAGTTGTCTGCAGTCAGGCTGAGTCATGTTCCCCTCATACACAAGGGAGCATTGTTGACACGGACAGAAACATGTTCGCTGGCTATCAGGTGACACACATTTTGCTCTCCATACATCATTAAGTACCAGTGCGACATCCACAGAAATACTGCATTATATTTAACTTTGGTGTAATATTGTAAGAGCAATGATAGAAGGTTAAATCAGTTTATCTTAGATGACAT